>NW_023416306.1:23125498-24339595 GCF_014176215.1 Rousettus aegyptiacus
GATAAAATGTAATTGATGGTCAAGATTGTGTTCTGATAAAATTTATTTACAAAAACATATGGGAGGCTGGATTTAGCTGGAGTGGCATAGTTTGCTGATCCTTACACTAAGCTAAAGGAAAAACATCTAGGAAGAAACTATAACTTTTCCCCATTACCAAAAGCAGAACACTAGGCCTACACACACACATACACACTCATACATTTGAGATGATATTATAGGTTCAATTTTTAAAATTCTGGTAAAAAAAATATACATGTATATAAATGAAATTTATCATTTTAACCAGTGTACAGTTCAGTGGCATTATGTACATTCACATTTGCAACCATTACCACAATCCACCTCCAGAACTTTTATCATCTTGTAAAATTGAAACTCTAGACCCATTAAAGAATAAATCCTCATTACCTGCTCCCCCAGCCCATGGCAAACATCATTCTACTTTCTGTCTACGATTTTGACTACTCATATGAGTAGAATGGTACATTATTAGTCCTTTTGTGACTGACTTCTTTCACTTAGCGTAATGTCTTCAAGGTTCACCCATATTGTAACATGTTAGGCTATAGAATCAGTTTTGTAATATTTTTAAACTTCGTAGTATTTCCTGCATATTTTCCCCATATTTAAAAAAAAACACCTTTGGTAAATATCATTTTTTAAAGACTGTATAACATTCCATTGAGATAAATACACTTAAGTGGGATAATTAGAGACCAGAACAACCTTCTCTATTTGGGAGGAGAGCTAGCTGCTCCCCTAAACACAGATGATTGGACTGAGGACTAATGCACTGCCAAAGGCTACCCACCCAACTATGTATAGGCTGCCCAATAGAGATCCTCCCTATACAATGAATCCAAAATAAGCCAATAAAATCCACTTGGAGAAGTATAATTGCAGAGTAAACAAAAGGGGAGCAGGTCACATTGTGACCCACAGTGACAGAGAAACTCCCAGTTAACTCCATCAAAATAAATAATCTGACTTTGTTTTCTCTTTTTACCCTTATGAACTCAACAGGCAGAACCAGTCCATCTATCAGTGGATGAATCATATTTGTAAACATTCCCTTTTGCTGGACATTTAGGTTATTCCCAAAGTTTTGTTATTATAAAACAATGCTTAAATAAGCATCCTTCTATGTAATCCTTTTCTGCATATCTGACCACTTCCTTAGAACAGCTAAATGATTGTATATTTAGTAGTAAATTTATTGTGGCTGCGGATTTTTTGATTCTTTGGCCCTCCCAAGAAACTTGAGGATCCAAGATGACTCCACTGCTAAAAACATTGATTGACTGGCCTAAGGAGACCTGGCAAGAGCTGGATGAGATATAAAGCCTCTCGTCCTACAGGTTTCTTCTCAGGTCAGGGTTCAAGTTTGAAGGTAGGGGCCACAAAATCAGGCAGAACTGTAGGGCAAGACCAACCTGGAAGAAGGGCCTTGGAAATAAGCTCAGGCCGATTCACTGTGGATGGCATTGAGGGTGAGGACAAAGCAGAGGAGTCCTATAATGTTTTGTTATACAACCTATAGGGTCTTCCCTTAGCTTAATGGATCCTTGGTCTGTTGGACCTACAGGAACCTTGAATAAAGTAATCTCACAGTAATGCCACGTACTGTTGTAGAATTATTCAGACATATCCAGTTCTCTCCACTTCCTGGACATGTAGAAGGGTATGCTTTCTGATCCCTTGCAGGTAGTCAGGACCATGTGACTAGTTCTAGCCAAAAGACCACTAACAGAGTGTCATTGTATCATTTCAAGGATGAGATGGCGAAACCCTTTAACTTTCTATCCGTTGTCTTAGTATCCTGAAGACCATGTATTGTGATGGTGACATTACGAGATAGAACCTCCTTCCACTTGGGTCCTTGAGTGACTCCATGGAGTACTGCTTTCCATTAACCTATGTTAGACATGTAATGTAACGAGAAATAATTTTTCTTATTTTAAGTTGCTGAGTTTCTAGCACTCTTGCCTATTGTATCATGAGTAATACACTGTCACTCTACAAGGTCAAGCAGCAGCACTGAAATTTAACTCTAAGTCTCTCTAACTTCAAAGCCTATGTTATTATTCCTAAATCACACAGATCTCTGGCTGATGAGATCTTAGGAACCTAGTAGTAGTTTTGAGGCTAGGACACCAGATCTTGGATCTAGGAGTTTGATTAATTCCTAAACTCATAGGATTGAGGGATGGAACACATACTGATAATCCCTCCTGCTCCTGTCAGAAGTAAGAATTGATTTGGGAGGCTGACCCCACAGGCAGAGACATCAATAGATTCAGTGTTAGGTCGCTGAGTAGGCATAGAGAAAAAAATGAGAGCCGAATGAGAATTGGTGACGTTACCACTGAAAATCAAGTCATCTCATCTCCAGAATGACAATGAACATTCATTTAATTTTTTTCTCAAACTGCTATCCTGGCTTATATTGGTGGTATGTGGGCAGACAAGGCATCTGGAAGTCAGAGGCATTTTACTGTCAAAGAGTTATTCATCTGATGCAGAATAGAGTGACAGCTCATTGAGAATTAGCATTCTGTTTGATTAAGTCACTTTGTATGTCTTACAGCCTCAGCATCTAATCATCCCTTTTGAGTCTAGGCTTCAAATAGGCCCTGGGTAATAGGTCTTCATACACGTCAAAGTCTGTGGAACTTCTCAGCACTGCTTGGATTCATCAGGCCAAATTAATTGACAGCTTTTGGTCTCTCCTGGACTCCCAGAGACTAGAAAAGGGAAGAATATTGTTGAGGAGTTCCTCATATTTTTAATTTCATATTGGAGATTGAGATCAAAACTGGAGCTCAAAGTATCACAGTGAAATTCCAACATTTCCCCAAAGAAAAGAAGAAACGAACAAAAAATTTCTTGAAAGCTCCATTCTTTTTACTTCAAAATGAGCATGGTATCTAACTTATAGAGTTATAGCAAAGGTTAAGTGACTACACTTTGTACAGTACCTGGCAGGCAGTGAGAATTAAATAAACATTCATTCTTTCCTCCTTGTGCATTCCCAAACCATCTTATTTTTGTTCTGATCTTGTGAGGAAATTGTATTAAACTAGGCCACCTCATTTGTGAGCAACACTTTATTGAGAGGTCAACAAGTATAGAATCGTATAAGCCACTGACATGAGTCCCTAGGACATATGACTCAGTCACACATGGCCTATCTGTGGGGCTTGCTTCACAGCAGACTTTAAGCATCTTTTCTAAAGTGCTTCAGAAGAAATGACACACATAGTGCTCCTTGGGTCTCCTTCTCTGTCTGCCAACTTCTATTCTTGCTGAAAACGACTTCCTTTCTGTCTTTCCTCTACTTCATGATTTTTGCTGACTTCTAACTTGGGTCATTTATGGCATATTGTGGCCTCTTCAACTTCCCTCAAACTTGTGACATTTAAGTTTCTATATACTGCCTGGTTCTATCTATATTTCTCAATTTAAATTTTTAAGAATAGAATTAGGTAGGTCCAGTTTTCCCTATCTGGGATTATTTCTCCCCTGTGCCAAATAATAAGCCTCTGTCTGCCTTGGGGTCAGGTACTAATGCTGTTACGGTGGGAGGGAGGAGTTAAGTGTCTGAAAGAAGCCAGTGGTGGAATTCAGAGCATGACTGCCTGGAGCTGGGGGTTGCAGAAAAATAGTTTTCTATGGAACTGGGTATGGATGTGGCAGACGTGCCTTGACTTGCATGTCTAATAGAGACTCATTGATTTTTGAGTTTTCATTGTCCAGTTTAGAGGTAGCCTTGTGCAAACCCTGTAGTTTACATATGAGGGCCTGAAATTCAGAGAGGTACAGTGACTTGCCCAGGGTCACATAATAAGTGGTAGAGCAGAAATTAGAATTTGACTCAGCGTGTTTTTAGTATATTACGTATAAATATTAAAAACATATATTTCTTGTTGGCCTACTACATGTGAGGCACTGAAACAAATCAAACAGAAATCCTTGCCCTTGTGGGCATACATTGCGGAAGGGGGAGAAAGACTGTAAATCTGGTCATAAAAAATAAGTAAATTATATAGTAAATTAGGAGATGACAGTGTTGGGGGTGGCAGAGGGGAGGAAGAATAAGGAGGATTAGGAGTGTTGGTAGCGGGGGTGGGAAGGAGCTGTAACTTAAAATAGGGAGGTCAGCATAGACCTCAATGTGACGGCGAGAGAGAAAGGTCCTTTTACGATGCTGTGAGTTTCCTGAGGATAGGATGGACTACGCATACTCCTTCTCCCCCAGCCGAATGCCTTGACTGTGGTGAGTATGGGGTAACCGTTTATTGAACCGAACACTTGGAAAAACGTTCTGAAGAAGGTTACGGAGGACAAGAAAAAGCTCTCTAAGTTTATCTTCTTTTTCTGATGTCTTCCTGCAAACCCATTCCAGCAGCATACGTCATGAAGTCCCCCTATATCATATGAGTCATTGCAGAAATGTTCTCTTTCAGTACTCTTGGGACTATTAGCCTCATGAAATGCTTTGTAAGCACTCTTAGTACAAAGTTATGGAAAGAGATTTAGTTAACAGAGAAAACACAACCTAAGCCTTAAATACAGTATGACTTTAAGTCTCATAAAATTCCATTCCCTTGCAAGCATTGGAGCAATGGGGAGGCTCTTTGTAGTGGTGTGCTGGTAAATGGCTATCAGCTGGCTCTTCAGGGCAGGAAAGGGATCGTGATTTGTAGGTTTGCCCATTTCTGTGGTGTAAATACTCTGGGGAAGAGCAATGTGCAGTAGCACACTATGATATAGTTATTTCCTTTATGCAGATTTCACTAATGTAAATAACCTCGAGAGCATAGATGGTAGTAAAATATAGTAAAATAATTAAGAAGTGGTGAATTTTGAGTATTTATTATTGTTTTTAATGTATTTTACTTAGTGTGAGTTTGTATAATTTTTAATAATGTAACAACCAATTATGTTTAACAGCTAGTTTGCAAAAGTTCTGAAAACTTAACAGTTGGCTCTTGTGAATAGAAACATGGCAGCCCCGGCACACCACTGCTTCTGGGTCCCTCTCAGTGCATGCCTGTTCCTGCCATGAAACAGTTCATGACACGAATAATTGGGTATCAAATGTAAAGAGCTTCCTTGTCACCTGACTCCACATCTCCCCGCGATTGCCATTTTACGTCTTCTGCCTTCGCGTGTGGTAAGTGGGTTTTGGTAAAGCGCAAGGAAAGTGCCACCTGCATTGAGCACATGCTTTTATTCGTTAGTGGAGGGCAAAGTCTCACATCCTCATATTCTCCAGCCCGCAGTGCTCATACTTCCTTTACTGTGTGCCACCTTGATGCTCTGGACTGTCATATTTCAGCTGTTCTGTGAGCATTTGTCCTGTGCATACTGCATGCTAACTCTCCTAATTGTGTTACTGGGTGCCGGGCCCTGTGCTCTTACACTTATTTTCTCATTTGGTCCTTAGAGCAACCATACTAGATGGATCTTAGTATTTCAATAATTCAAATGAGGAAACTTGTGGCCTAGAGAGGGGAAGTGGCTTGCCCACAATCCAGAAGTCATGTCTCCAGTGAAGCATTGCCTTTCAGATGTAACACGGAGGCAAATACTTGTCATCTTTCACCTGGCTGCTGCTGGTCATGGACTGATTTTGCTCAATTTAGGGAGGACTCAGTGCTCTTTTTCGGTGAACCCTACCACAAGATCTCAGCAGAGGCACATTTGGGTAGAAGGGCAGAACTGGTGCTGGGGTCAGGTCTGCTTCCTGAGAATGTCCATGACTCTATCTCATTTACTTGCACACATCTGCCTGCTGGAGCCTGCCTCCTGGCTGCTGAAAGGAAAAAGCCACCAGGAGGCAAGCTCAGCCTTCCCAGTGCAGGTGCGGATGGCAACTGTATGCAGAAGAGCCCAGTCCCTTCCAACTGGGCAGCAGATGTGTCCTCTGGCAGCTTTCTTGAAGGGAAACCAGTTTTAGCTACAGAGCAAATGTTGAGGACCAGACTAGGAGGAGGTGAGGGTTCCAGGATTATGGAGATCTGTTTCCCAGAAGATCTGGATTCAAGTCAAAGTGCTCTTACTTTTTTGGCTTTGTAGCCCTGGGAAAGTCATTAAAACTCTGAGCGGTTCCTTCCTCTGTAGAATGGGGGATAGGATGAATTATAATAGTGGCTACCATTTATCGAGGGCTCTCTACATGTTAGGTACTAACTCAACATTATCTGCAAGGTAATTTCTATAAAAAAAACTGAGTCACATGCCAGAAACATGGTTAATATGTAACAAATGCCAGCTGCTATTATTTTATTAATCCTCATACAATCCTTTGATTAATACTAACAAAAATAACCGTTGCTAGCATTTACTGAGTACTATCTATGTAGTCAGCCATTGTTTTAACTTCTTTGATTTGTTAAATGAATTAACTTATTTAATTTTCCCAACTATCCCATGAGGTTTGTTCTGTTTTTAACCCCATTTGACAAATGAGAAAAATTGAAGCACAATTAAGTTAGATACATTGCCAAGGACACATAGCTAGAAAATGACATATGTATTTTTATTCTCCTCACTTTACAAAGATGGTAGCAGAGGCATAAAGAGGCTGAATGGCATGTCCAGGGGCAGAGTTGGCAGAACGCTCTCTGGGTTGTTAGGCAGGTAAAATGACATGATGGAATGAGAACTGCTTTGTGAACTGTTGTTTTGTCTGCTTCAGCCAGGGGTGAGTAAGCTTTACATGTTCTGCTTTTTATAGTCTAGACACACCAGCTGGCCTTAAACCCTGGAGCCTTTAGGAAGTTCTGCTTGGACTTAGTTTATTATTTAGGTGTGTTTTAGAAGGCAGTTTGGTGCATAGACCTTAAACTTACCATCCTCTTGAGACAGCCCAGGAGCCACTGCTTGTTTGACTTCAGAGCTGCTACCAGCTGGAAGCCTTCAGGAGGAAGCCAACTGGCAGCAGGCCACTATCACATGCAACTGGGTTACTAGCGGTCACCCTGTGGGCTTGCTGCAACCACACACACTCTCTCCAGTGGCTGAGCCTTCATTGCAGCTAGGCAGAGGGAAGAGGGCTTGAGGCTCCTAGTGGAATGGAGATCATCAGAGCATCAGGAAGACTCTCTTTGCTCTCTCTGCCCATTAGAACTCCCCTTATGCCCCCTCTACCACCTGGGGACATCTGTCTTTCCCGATGCCTACTTTCCAGGATGGAGTAGGGAATACTATTGGGTATTTGTGGAGGGGTTCCAGATCCCAGGATGGGACTATCTCATCATCACATTGAGAACTTCTCTGGGTAGGGGCAGCTCAGGGTCGCCCCTTCCCTGAGCCAGTACAGGGTAAGGTGTTTGGTAAAGCCATGTTTCTTGTGGGAAGTCCACTTCCACTTCCAGTTATTAGACTGGAAATTGGTGTTATGGGTAAAGGTGGTGCTGGCAGGTGTGTGTGTGTGTGTGTGTGTGTGTGTGTTTGGGAATGGGGAGGAGTTTTAGGGAAAAGGAAACCAAAGTCAACTCATTCTGGAAAGGGACAAAAGAAAAAAGTTCAACTCGATTTGTGTTATCCTTCAGAATATTTCACTGGCTCCATATTGCTTTCTGAATTCAATTAAAACTCTTTAGCTGACAAATTAAACATCTTAGGTTGGCCCCTGCTTACTTCTCTAGGCTTACCTCCCCATATGCATGTGCTGTTCTACAAATGCTATTGCTAAATTTGCCATCTCCCTTTACTTTTTACCCTGATTTTCCTTTACTTATCACCTCCTCTGCAAAGCCATCCTCTCAGCACCTCCTCCAAGAATGCCTTGGGTACCCCACCTCAGAGCTCTTCTGTGTTTATTACCACAGTGGAACTGATATTGTGATTACTTGGTATAATGAAGTAAAAAATGTATCAAATGGCTGGTACTATGAGTTTTAACTGGCTGACACTGTCTTCAGAAATGACTTGAGAATCTGCCTGGCTGGAATATGAAGTACAGAGAGCAGGAACCAAGGCAGTAAAAGATGCTGACCAAATTGCTCCGCATGAGTCAGGGAGAAGAATGTGTTCTTTTACTCCTAAGAGCAGAGTCAGGAGGGCTGAAGAGGATTGAGAAAAGCTGGGAAGATGATATAAAGGACTTTGTGGGGTGAAGGGCCAAAAGAGAACCCCTTACAGTGGGATACCCCAAAATTATTTTAAATAGAGAGGCCACATTTTTAATGTCATGTTTTCTTGTTTCTAAGCGAAGCAAACTACTTCAGCTTCCTTTCCTGCAATCCTTCAATTTTCAGGAAGTTTGATAAATTGCACGAGTGTGTGTGTGTGTGAGAAGGGCAGTACTGGGGAAAGGACTTTGTTAAACATCAAGGTCAAATTGGAGACCACAGATATGGAAGTAAGATCCAGGAGAGACCCTTGGAATGTTGGGAGCCTTTGCAGGAGCTATGGAATCCCAGGGAGGACTTGAGTGAGGATTTTGAAACCAAGTTAATTGGAGCAGAACCAATTTCCCTTTGATATTTGAATTATATTAGAAATTAAAGCAAATCTCCAAGGGGAGCTGTGGAAGTGAGAATAGTACTTCCGTGTCTTAATCATGTAGGTGGTAGAGCAGCAGTTGGGATTGAATGGGGCGAGGAGCTGGACACGCTTCCAGACACACGTGGTTCCCTCCCTCACATCATTCAGGTCTCTGCTCGTACGTACCCTCCTCTGAGAGGCTTCTCCTGACCAGTAGAATTACTAAAGCAACCTTTCTTTAGATTGCTCTAAACTTGAAAATTCTATTTCTGAATTTCAGTGGATATAAAGTTAAGTTCAGTGAATGTGGAGAATGTCTTGATCTTGAATGCTAGGCCTTTATCCATTCACTCATTCAGCAAATATTTATGAAGGGCCTAATATATATCAGACACTATTCTAAGCACTTGGGATATAGCTGTGAACAAAATAGGCAAAAATCACTGCTCCTGTGAGTCCTAAGCATTAAGGCAAACGCAGTCTTAATTCAAATGGTTTACAGGGCTTCTTAGGTATGTTGCTTCCTGGTAATGGGCATTTGTCCAGCTGCTAACAAAAGAAAGTATTAAAAGTATCAACACAATAGTTTTTCTAAAATGTTAAGGTTATGGATTTTGTGCTTATATAAAAGGAGTAGTTTGAGAAGTCAAATTTGAAGACTGTCTTAAAACTATAATATTCTGAAAGGTATCATTTTATCTATCTATTGATCTATCAATCATCTATCTCTAATGGGCCATTTGATTCAAGTAACATGAAACCTAGCTAATTAAATTAATTTATTACAATTAACCCTTCCCCCATAAAAAAAAAAAAAAAACTCTACAAAAACCTAGAATATTCTATGAAGGAAACCAGATCAAATCTAAGTTGCTATCTGTGTGGTCGTGCATTCAGCCAGGCAGTAAGAGCTCAGTCAATGCTGAAATAGCACCCATGCCCTTAACTAGGATGCTTATGATCTAGAGAAGGAACATTCGTGGAATCAAGCCAGAAGCACACTGCAAGATGGATGTTCCAGGCGGCTTATATGCAAAAAAGCTACAAATGCACAGAGAAAGGAGTTCCCAATGCTCCTCGGGAACAGAGGAGATGATGCTAAACCTGGCTGTAAGAGAAAAGGAGAATTTCATAGGTAGGTACAGGGCAGAACTCCAGGCAAAGGAAACAAAAGGTGAGCCATCTGAACAAAAAACATCATAATGGTTCTGCTGTTACCTGTGACTAGGGTGCGTGTCCTCTATACTAGAGGGTATATGGGATGTGGTAGGAGAAGAAAGGTGGGTAGGGTATGGTAACACAGCTTTGCATACTATCCTCTGAGCAATGGGAACTATTAAATCCTTTTAAGTAGGAGAGAGACATGATCAGACTTGTGTTTTACAAACATTCTTGGAGCAATGTGAGGAATCAGACTAGAGATGGGGAGACCAGTTAGGTGGCTTTCCAGCACTCCAGGTGAGAACTACTGAGGGCCTAAATCAGGGTAGAGGGGATGGAGAGAGGGATCAGACACTAGAGAGAGATCAAGAGGAACAACTGGCAGAACTTAATATGGGAGGGATGAGGAGACCAGGTGGCAATAATTTTTTTTTGTTTGGGTAACTGAGTAAAGGGTGGAGTTCTCAATTTACATCTCCCTGTCCCTTCTTCCTGACATTAGGATGATGGTGAAACTAATTTTATTCTTTAAAAATCTAGACATCCTTAATTTACATACTGACATACTTTGGAGAATTATTCACCTTTTAGGCCATGCCAACCCATGTGAAAGGTCAGAAACTTGCCTTCCCAGCCTCCTTTGCAGTCAGGATCTAGACACATTAATCTGGCTTCACTAATCAGAGATACTAGGATTTTTTTGGAGGCTACTGACTTGAAGAAGCGATGCCACAAAATCCACTTTGGTGATGGTGATCACAAGCGGATGCAGTTCCTGGAGGAGTCAGAGGCAGAGGTGTTAGGGATGACCTACAGACCCTGCCTGTGTTGATGAGATGAGCTGAGTGTCTCTGCCCAGTGGTATAGCAGTTATATCTCTCTGGGACAACTCTGTGGCATCATTTGGGGGTTATTCCTGGATACGTAACCTTTAGTCCTCCCAGGCATTCTGTGAATTTCCTAATAGCCTTTACTAAATCTCTTTTCTGCTAAAACTAGGTCAAATGGTTTTGTTTTTAACTAAAATCCCTGACCGATATACTACTTCTCCCTGCAAATGACAGAAACCTTCCTCCATGTTAAATAGGTAACTAGTTACCTCAAAGCAAAGGTTACATAATAGCAGCACAATCATTATTACAAAATGTAGTAAGCCTTACTTTGTACTAGGCACTCTCCTAAGTGCTTTACATAGATACTTCGTTTACTTCTTGTATAAATTATCCCAATTTTACCAATGAGGAAATGGAAGCTGAAATGTCCCAAGATCAGACAGCTAGTAAGGTTTAGAACAGCTATTTGAACCCTGGTAGTTTGACTCCAAATCTAATACTTTTAATAGCTACTCTAAACTATCTTGATGTTAGAGAAGCTCATTGTTTGTACAGCATTGTAGTTCATCCAGTCCAAACTGTATCCTGTACCCAGTTTCCTCTACTATACCCCCAGTGAGTGGAAAATAATGAACTCTCACTAGGGAAAGTGGGGTTAACCTCCACAATGAAAATTTAAAGACTAAATGGAGCAAGAAGACATTCTTGAAATCACTCCAGGTACAAGACACTAGGCATCAGGCTGTACTGGTTAGGACGGTTTCGGCTATAAACAACAGAAACCCCAAATAGCAGAATCTTAAATACAACAGATATTTGTTATGTCATTTGTCAAGAAGACAGGTAGGCTGTTTCAAGTCTGGATAAGTAGCTGCATACTATCATAGAGCCAGGTTTTATATCTTTATTCTGCGTCCAGAGAGGAATTTTTGGCCTCAGGCTGACAAAATGGCTGCTCTAGATAGCGGCAGGCAGCATGGCCTCACAAGACTGCTTTCAAAGTGGGGAAGCTGGATATGACAACGAAAAGGGGCCTCCTTTACATAAAATCGCTCACTTTAGAAAAATAATAATTTTTGTATCGAAGTAACATTGGTCACAAACAATATAAAAGTTTCAGGCGTACAACACTATAATTCAATACCTATATACACTATAGCGTGCCCAGCACCAAAAGTCTAGTTTTCATTTGGTTCTCCCCTAAACCAGTCATCAACAAATAGGAATGAGATTACTGTGACTGGCTTAGATGACTTGTCATCTGGAAAGGGTAAGTCCTACCTTTCCTGAGCGCTTGGCTATCTGCCTAACACCTGAACAAAATCTGGCTTATGTATGGAGGAAGGGAGTGCGTGGAAGTGGCTGCCGAGTAGGAAATAGACGATCTGCTACAGCGGACTGTGCGTCAGGAGACCTGGCTTCTGGTCTGAGCTGATTTGTTTAAGAAACATTTTTTTTTTTTTTAATTAGTGTTGAGTGCTGTGTGACCTTTGGGCCTGCCCATTTCTTGCTACGTGTTTTTGGCAAATCACTTGATCTCTCTGGGGTTGGCTTCCTTATTTCTAAAATGAAATGGCCAAAGTAGATGATTTTGAGGTCTTTCCTCATATTTCACTCATTTACCTCTCTTCTCTTTTGTCACGCTATTACATTCAGAGCTATAATTTTTTCTGCCAAAGACCTTCAGAGGTGGCTAGTTTGGGGCAATAGATAATTTATTCCTTCTTACCACCTAAAACCATGCTTTTCAACATAGGATTTCCACACTCATGGCATATGAGTCGTGAGTCAGTGGATATGTAAAGCTGTAAGAGAAGCATGGTGTGTCTTCCAGGATTTTACCCAAAGATTTGGGAGAAAAGCCTTTGACATTTTTGTATTCCGTTACATAATTGTGGGCATATTATGGACTCTAGTACAAAATGGCCACATCCTTTATGGGGAAATATTTATTCTTCTCTGTGGCTGGGGGTCTTTAGATAGAAAACTGTGTGGCAGTGGCAGTGACTAATATATTCTGAATTCAAAGAGTGACTTAGATTATTTACATACCACTTGGGGCTGTTATCTAGATTAGGATTTCTCACCCTTAGCACATTGACATTTTGGGCCAAATAATTCCTTGTAGGGGGCTGTCTGTGCATTGTAGGAAATTTTAGAAGCATCTTCGGCCTTTACCCATTAGGTGCCAGTAACAGTTTTCTAGGTATGACCATCAAAAAACGTCTTCAGATACTGCCAAATGTCCCCTGGGGGGCAAAAGCACCCCAACTGAGAATCAATGATGTAGATGATTAGCATTTGAATTCTTACTCTGTCCCTTACTTAGGATTAATGATTGTGTTACCCTGGGCAAAGTATCTAATATCTGTGAGCTTCAGCTTCCTTATCTGCCAAATAGGGCCAGCTCATAGAATTGTTGTCTACATTAAATGAGGTCACAGGTGTTAAAGAGTCCAGCACAATGCGTAGCCTGTAATAGGCTTTCCATGAATTTTAGTTCTTCTTCAGTTTTCTAGGGCTGTAAAACTTCCCAATTAGAAAGGAACTTAGAAGCCATCTTATCAGATTCTTTATTTTATAAATTGAGAGACTGAGGTTCATAGCGATAATCTGTCTTCACAACCCTAAATCTGTCTTTATACTGAAGTAATGCAAAAGAGACATATTGAAATAGAATTGTACAGAACTGGATGAGTTCAAAGGCTCTTTCCTGTCAAGGCTGATTTATAAGACTCTTGCTCCTGTGGATTTCCTCATGATATATTACCTCTGAGAGAATTCCTGAAGCACTAAATCCCTTGTGTGACTCAGACTGAGTTCAAATGTTTTGTTTTAGAGACCATCACTTATCTCTTTGGAAGCAGTTGTCCTGTGCACTTTGGATGTTGGGGAATGTTAAACATTGAAACAAAATGTGTAGAATATGAGAGTTAATGCTCTGAGCCAGCCAAAGTTTTTAAGAAATTTACATTCACCAAGAACATATAACAATTGTTCAAGAATCAGAAAGATTAATGGGTGACTCCAATTATGCTGTTTCTTCTCTGTCAAGGACAAGGCTATTCCTACTAAAAAGACTGAGACTAACTGATAAAAGATACTAAAGCCTCTGAGATGGGCGAGGTGGGGTAAGAGCTGTCCTACAATAGTTCTTGTCTACTGGACTGAACAAACCACTGTACAAGCTATTGGAAGATTTACTGAGGCGATCACAGCACCACTACTGATTATCTGAGGGACTCGAAGAAAATAGGAATTATACTAGAGGACTAAGAATGGGCAAATGTTCTGATTTTTAGGAAATACAGTTAACTTTTTCCTCTCCCCCACCTCTACCAACTATGACTTCATGAGTTTGGCACCAGTCTTAGGTAAAATTCCATAAAAAAATTATTGTACTAATGGCTTATGTGAGCTTACAAATTAAGCAGCAGTCCCACTAAGCCAGTAGCGCTGCAGTAAAGTTGATCATACCAGAGTAATCTAATTTCCTTTTTTGATTAAGGCCATTAGAATGGCTCAACAGGAATGGAATGAGCACAGAATATCCAAATGACAGCAAGGCATGTCACTTGTGATATCGTTGAAGGTAAGATATGGAAAGATGAGCTGGATGTAGCTATCATGTGATGGCTGCATAACTGTATACAGTGGGTACCAGTCAATGGATGGTTAGTGATAAAGAAGCAGATCCCCAGTGGCTGCTGCAGGGCTTTAGCCCTAGGCCTGTGCCTGTCCACACTTTATTAGCATATTTATCATATCAAGCAATGAATGTGCTATAGTCTTGGCTCTTTTGGGATCTGCTTGGCCCACAGTCCTTAAAGAAGGGATAGTTATAAACAGCCAAGTGACTCCAGGTATCAGGGTACAGCTTATTGTACACATTGCCTCGGGGATATGTCCATAATACTGGAGGTCCTTGTAGATCTAGCCCCTTACTACCTCTCAACTTTCATTTTTGCTGCCCCCTTCACCATGGCTCCAATCTTTAGCCATACAGTGCCTTCTATACACCATGTTGATTTACATCCCCTTTGTTTTGTACCTTTTCCTGTACATGACTTGAGCACCCCGTTTTTCTTCCACCTACTTCATCTCTCTGACAAGTTCCTGCTCATATTCAAGACTCAGATAAACCTTTCTGTCTTCTGTAAAGACGTTCCTTTCTTCCCACCCTCTTTCGGCCCCATGGCGAATAAATTCTTGCCCATCTGAATTTTGGTTCTTGTACTCATCTCTGTCATTGTTTGAGTAATTATCACACTGTATTAACAACCTGTTTACTTGTCTGCGTCCCCTGCCCTCAGTTCTCTACCCCGACCAGCCACTACTCATACAAACACTTTTAGCTCCTTGAGAACAGGGACCGGATCCTACCCAGAACCGGCACATATCAGAGGCCCTCAGTAAAGGAATTACTGAATAAAAATGAATACATGAGTCTGTGGCCATGCTACCCTGAACGTGCCCGATTTCATCTGATCTTGGAAGCTAAGCAGGGTCGAGTTCGGTTAGTACTTGGATGGGAGACCACCTTGGAATACCAGGTGCAGTAGGCGTTAAAAAAAATAAAATGAATGAATGAATGAATGGCTTGTATAAAACCTATTATTCTGTCTCTCTGTTACCGAGTCTCGGCCTGTTAAGGATCACAGTTAACATTTCTATGTAGCCTGGCTCCTTAGACTCAGCTTTCCCAAGGATTAAAAAAAGAATTACACCAAACAGGATTCCTTTACCTTCTGGTCACCTGCTGTCTCAACAAGGGGTTATAAATGCACTGAAGCAGCAACAGAACCCTTTATCATAGTACGCACAAACCATACTGCCGCAATTTCACAGAGCCTCCCAGGGCTATTATTAGTGCCTTGATTCACTTGGAAGCACACACCAAAAGTTCAATTTTTCAAAGCTCCCCGCTTGTGGGACCCAAGAAGGCATATCTATACCACCTAGAAAGGAGGAGGCATTTTTAGAACTATTGGCTGCACTTTTGAAAAGGGAGTTGAGCCTCACTCATCTCTTTTCTTCCAATTGACTCAAAGAGTAGTAAGTACCACCTTGTTTAAATACCATCAGATCAGGGGGCACAAAGAATAATTCAACCTTCCTGGTGCTCTAGGAAGAGTCTAGCTATCATGGGCAGATCTAAGCCTCTAAAAAGGATGCACTATGGTATAATGAAATAATTAAAATTCAAATGGGGGCACCGAATGCAAGTCAGCAGGCATTTGTCCATGCCAATTATTCAGTTCTAAATAGCTAGACCAGGCAGCATTTGTTTCAGGTTGGCTGAGTTGCCTGGCTGGAGATGGGCAGTCTGGCATGCTACCAGTGTTTCTGAGTCCATTTCAGTCCCCATGTAATGGGAGTTGGCATTTAGGACCCACCAAAGTGCAAGGGATGATGCTGTACTGGTGATCCTTCACATTAAGAGCTAGGACTGGCCTCACATACAGATTCCTGCCAAGCCAGGGGGCAAAAACCTGGGGTTCTGGAGCTAACAGAGCAGGGTGTAATCTTCAATCGATCACAGAGTAACAAGGAAGGACCCGATTGGTCACCTTTAAAGAGGCATCTGAATTTATTAATAGTGTACATACAAAGACTTTACTGTTTA
Organism: Rousettus aegyptiacus; assembly: GCF_014176215.1. Lineage (NCBI taxonomy): Eukaryota > Metazoa > Chordata > Mammalia > Chiroptera > Pteropodidae > Rousettus > Rousettus aegyptiacus. Next base: position 23,141,618 of record NW_023416306.1, read on the forward strand.
ATCACAAACAAGTGTGAAACACTTAGAAATTTGTAATCCTTATTATATGACACTCTGGCCTGCTGGTAAAACTTTCATCTGAAGCTCTCAAAATACTTAATGGCTAGTACTTACTAATAATAATAAGGTTATATGATTAGGCAGAACTTTGCACTGTGGCCTCCATGTTCTCACAATGCCCTGGCTGGGGAGCTTTAGAGTTCTTGGATTCTGCTTTCTAGTCGAGAAACAAGGATTCGAGAGCTCTGTAGCGTATGAAGGTAAGTAGAAACTTAACCTGTTTGGGACTATTTCTAAAGAGGAAGCATCACGAGCAAAGAACCCCACAGGTATCAGGAAGGGGCATGCCTTTTATCTGCTATGGTTCAAGCTCCCCTCTTTTGGAGAGCAGAGGACAGTGGATCATACACACTGCTCTTCTCTATTTGTCTTTTGAAGTCTAGGGGCCTAAAAAGACATCTGCAGGATCTAGAGCTAGGAAGGCCCGGTCAGAGGGAGAGGGAAACTTGTTGAACACCTGATTTTAGACTCCTCAGAATAATGGAAGAGAATATGAAGGAATCAGGGCTTCATAGGCCCTACTTTCAGAAAGGTTAGGGCAAAGATAAAGTTAGATCCCTGACTCACACTGTGATGGTTAATTTTATATTTTAACTTGCCTGAGCCAAGTTGATGAACCACCAGTCTAGCTGTCTCTGCGAAGGTGTTTTTTAGATGAGAGTAACATTTAAATCAATAGAGTTGGAGTAAAGCAGATTATTCTTTGTAATGCGGGTGGACCTCACTCAATCACTTGAAGACCTTAAGAGAAAAAAGACTGAGGTCTCCCAAGAAAGAGGGAATTAAGGTAGCAGACAGCCTTGGGACACCAGCTACAACATCAACGCTTCCCTGGGTCTCCAGGTGCCAGCCTGCTTTGCAGATTTCTGACCTGCCAGCCCCTACAATCACATGAGTTAATTCCTTAAATTCTTTTTCTGTTTCTGTTTCTCTCCCATCCCCCCCCACTCTCTCTCTCTCTCTCTCTCTCACACACACACACACTCACACACACACACACACAGCCTATTGATTCTGTTTCTCTGGAGAACACACACTATATACTGAAATAAATTTAGATGGCGTAAAGAATTAAATGTAAACAAACAAAAGGATAAAAGTACTAGGAGGGAATATTGGCAAATTTTTTGGCAGGTGTGGGAGGTAGTGAAGGCCTTTTTTAAAAATGCACACTATAAGTAGAAACCATAAACAGAAAATAAGGACAGATTTGACTGGGAGGTCTGTATCTTCTAACTGTCCAGAAGTACCATAAGCATATAAAAAGGCAAATGATAAACTTTGGAAAATTAAAAATATATGTGTCAGACAGAAAGTTGATGCATTTTATTTACAAAGAACTGTTACGAAGGAATAAAGTAAACTGACCATCTTGATAGAAAAATGGGCAAGAACGAACAAGTCACAAAAGAAAAACAAGTGACAAACACATGGAAGCGGTTAATATCAAAGAAATGTAAAGACAAATAAAATTTAATTTTGGCCAATCGAGTGATTAAAAACTTAAAAGGATATTCATAGGCAGTGCTAGCAATAATGTAGTAAAAGAAGTTGGAATAAATAAGTTAACCTTGTCTTAGAGTCCCTTAGATTTCCATGCCTAAGATTACCTTCAGACAGATGTGTACACATTTTTAGAAGTATGCTACCCTCTGCAATATAGCGGCATATAACTGAAAGCAACCTAAATGTCTATCAATAAGGTAATAGTTCAATAAATTATGGTAAATACATGTAATTAATTTAAAATGAACTTGCTAATTGTATTTATTTACCTAGACAGATGCCCATTGTTTATTAATAAAAAGGGGAGTTATAAAACAGATGCACGGTACAATCTCAGTTTTGAAAATATGTATTACATATGTGGGTAAGTCAGCATTCTTGAATAGAAGAAAGTCTGGAAAGAAATATACCAAAATGTTAATAATAGTGAGTGGAGAGTTATTGGTGACTTAAATTTCCATTTGAGTGTGTTTATGTGGTGGGAATAGAGAATGTTATCTGTAATTTTTCTACTAAAACCTTATATTACTTGTATAATAATAAAAAAAAGGTTCTTTTTATAGTATAGTATGTATGGAGTGGAGGAGGTGGGGAGGTGGGGGTGGGGCCAGTCGAATTAAGAACCAAAAATGAGGGGCAAGAATTTCCGCAATTTGTAAGAGTTCAGAAACCTCTGTGCTGGTCTCACACTTGCCATTCTTCTGTTCCCCTGACTTGATTAGCCGTATACTTATGAAAAATTGACCTTATTTTGGGGAAGCAGAGAATGAGGGAAGCAAAGGAAACTGCATCCTATCCTATAACTAATGAGAGGCAGCCTTAGAGAGGAGGCATACATCCTTTGAAGAGAGTCGAAAATAGATAATCCCAAGGACCACAAGAAGGAGATGGGGGTCTGTGCCAAAATGGGGTGAAATGGCCGCCCTGGAGGAAGCAGGAAAGGTCTGCACTTTAGAACTGGGAATTTGCGGGCAGACACCTATGAGTTAGGCCAGTCCCAAATACTTGCTGGCCCAGAGCCAGAGACCCGTGTACATATCTCCAGATGTACACTAATGTTTGAAAACCACTGCCTAATTTATTCACAAAAATCCAGCAGCTCCGCAGGTATTTTACAAGGAGAAAATTAAAGGGCTCCTCTGGAGAAACTGTTTCCAGGGAAAGGAGTATATAATATTGACACCCCCTGTGAAGAAAGCCAGCTTGCCCAATAGTCAAGCATGCATTTAACAAGCCTTTGTCGCGCAAACACAGCTTCCATCAGCTTTTTAATTTCCCATCATTAGCCATGAATGGACAATCGAGTATCATGAAATATTTAAGGATAGCCTCCAACATTGAAAAAAAAAAAAAAAGAAACCAAACCAAGTAGAGAGAAAAAAAAGAATATATGGAGCAATACTTAGAAAGTTGAGAATTAAAATTTTTCAAGAGGAAAGAGAAAATATTGTATCCCTTAAACAAGAGCAGAGTCCTGTGTTTTTTTTTTTTTTTAAAGAAGTACAATCAAAGAATAAAACAAAACACTCAGATAAAAGAATATGGTAGCTGAACGTTTTGTGGGTTCCTGTGACTGTCTACACATTCAGTGATTCTCTAGAAGGATGCAGACTCAGAGGTAGTCGTAATCGAATCATGACTACTGTTATTATAGCAAAAGGATCACAGGAGGATCAGCAAGAAAAAAATACTTTAGACAGAGTCTGGAGGAATCCCATGCAGGCTTCCAAAGTTTTCCCTCTTAGTAGTGTGGGTTGTTGCACAGGACATACTCTGGCCTTCAGCAGCGAAACGTAGGAACTTTGCAGTATTTTTGTCCAGATAAGCCCTCTTTATAATCAGAGTTTGTATTGCTGATCTTTTAAGTGCTCTGCCAATGCAACCAGCCACAATTACTAAAGTTCCAGACTCTCAGAAGGAAAGCAGGTGTTCATCTTAAATCATATTGTTTGCACTAACAATGTAGCCAGGCTATAGAACAGAATTCAGTGCCCCAGGCGCACAAAACAACCTCATCACTTAGTCGCATGCGGTCACACACCAGAGGCCAAGTCCTAAGAGCTATCTTAGAGATAGCAACATCAGGCTGTGTTAACTCTTTCCTGCAGATTGAAATGGAAAATTCAAAACACGAAAAACAAAATTAAAAGAAAAAAACGTCTTTTGAGTATTGGCAAAGAAGGAAAAGAAATGGAAAATAGAAAAATGATAAAATTAAGGAATCAGTCTAGAAAGTCTGATATCCAGGATGAGCAAACAGACAAAGTGGGTGGAAGGAAAATATAGAAGAAAAATTTATATAATTGAGGAACAAGTTTTCATATTGAAAGAGCCCATTAACAACACAACCTGATGGAGACGGATGAAGAGATTGTGAGTGATTACTAACTCCCTTTGTGTCTGGGACTTCCAGCTATCCTGAGCAGACATGTTATCCTCCATTTGCCCTTTTTCACTTAATTTACATTTTAATTGATTTCTTTTTACCTGCTTATGTAAGACTACCACCTTGTCTATTTTCTGCCAAAAGCAAGGGTTTATGTGCCTTATTTCTTCTGGAGGAGTTTGTGTGCTGTTTGTATTACTCAGTTGCTTTGTGACCTGTGTTCTTTGATGTATTCAAATATATTATCTTTAAAAAAAAAATTATCTAACTTAAAAAAAAAGGAGTGGTGGTGGGAAAACATTTAAAAGCAGAGTTAGAACCAATCCTGTCTGCAATGCCTGGTGCTTCCTACTTCTGAAGCTTTTGTGGGAAAAAAATTATTAGAAAAATCAATTCACATGTTATCAATATTCCCCTCCTCAGCAACTTTGTTTGCAACTTTCCCTGTTTTGCTAAGTCACTAAGAAAAAGCATTTCTATTTACTTTTTATCTTCCAAAAATTCAGTGGTCTCATTCATCCTTATCTTTCCCACTGTCTTTATTCCTGGGAGTTTTTAAAAAAACTTTTATTACTTTAATATCAATTTATATGGGTTTGAGCAGGGAATGGATATAAGTATACACTTTTAAATTAAATTTATTGAGGTGACATTGGTTAATAAAATCATATAGATTTTGAGTGTATAATTCTACAACCCATTATTTCTATATTGCATGGTGTGTTGACTACTCAAGGTTAAATTTCTTTCCATCACCATATATTTGACCCCCTTTACCTCCCTAAATCTATACTTTTATTCTGTTGTATTTGTACTGGATTGTTGAAAACAACTTTATGTAGAGAGTGGGCCATGAGGTGATTTCGCTTTATGTAGGTTAAATACAGTATTTTTTTAAAAAAAGAAGTGATTTTCAAACACTGATATCTTAGTTTTTCATAACAATAAGGCATCTTTAGCCAAACTTCTACACCTAAGTAAGCTGGGACACTACTATTGAGAATTATTGAGTTAATCAAAAACCTCAGGAAGTTTTGCTAAACTTTCCATTTTATTTTCCTATGTGACTATATCATTTTTTTTTTTTTTAATCTTGAATTATCGGGGAGTTTTCCTCAGCTTTTCACTTGACTCCTAAGCTATTTTCTGACTAACCATTGATGTGCAAGTTATTCACAGGGCATGTTTGGCCTCTTTTTGGCCAATACCATTTAGGGACTAGTGATACTCATCTGACAAAAGCTTGAAGACCAAACACCTCAAGGTTTTTTGTGAAGGCCCCCAAAGGCGAGTGTCACTTATGGTGTAAGTGAATATGTTTTCCTCTCTTGAACTGTGATTTTTCTTCTTTGTTTTGGTGTTCAAGTACTTTTCTAGCTTATTAAGGAGAAGTTATTCAGCTATTTCCTGTTTAAGACATCTTCCAGCAGTCTGGGGATCAAGAAAATCTTAGTCATATTTTACAATTTTATTCACTAAGATTTATTAAGATGCGGTGGACTTTTATGAGTCTCTAGAAAATGAAGAGATATAATTCACATACTATTTAATTCAGCCTCTTAAAGGGTACAATTCGATTGTTTTTGGTATATTCCATCGCTGTGCTTTTTAGTTAGGGTAATGTATATATATAAAAAACATAAAATTTGTCATTTGAACCATTTTTAACTATTTAAGTATATAATTCAATGGCATTAATTATATTCACAATGTTGTACAACCATCCCAACTATTTATAATTTTTTTTTGTTATCCCCAAACAGAAACTCTGCAATCATGAAGCAATCCATTTAGCTTTAACATACTAGCAATTACTATTCTAGACAAAACTTTTCAAAGACTAATTTTAATTCCCAATCCCAGTGTTATAGGTCTGTTATGTGCTATTACACATTTATACACACTCTGAGTGTTGTTCTAAGCCCCATCGTGGGCACATTAATTGCTCTAAAGAAAGTCAGAGCAAAAGGGGTAAATGAAATGTGGGGTTTTAGTTGGACCTTGTAATTATGAGCCATTAGAGAGTCTTCATAATCCCATCAGCAGGTTTCAGTCAACTTTCAAATTAAGCCAGATAGCTTTCAAAAAATATTCACTACCAATTGGTGAATTTGGGGGCTTTTAGAGGCGTTAGCCACCAATTCTCCTCAGGAAGTGACAGAAAAGTTGTTACAAGCATTCATTGCTGAGAAAAGCTCCACGTGTCCCTAGGTAGTCCTTCAGGGTTTGTAACTCATTCATGGCACAGAAACTGGTTGTTTATTTCCTGGTCCTGAGGATTTCAGATATCCTTACCCATTGGATACCTTCTTTGAATTGGTGTTGGATTAATATGTCCATAAGATCGGAGAGAAATAAGATTAGTAGGAAAGTTTCATCTGTTTGCATATTGAAGAGGTAAATTAAACTTGCTGTCCTTGGAGTTGCCATCTTTTTCCTTCCTTTTTTCCCCTAAAGTCCTTTGGCGACAGTGCTCCATTATTACTCAGAAATTGCACCAGTAAGTAGAAGGATCCGAGAAGTGAGTTTCAGCTGCCCTAAAATAACACGAGGTACTTCTTGGATGGTAAATTTGCTCCACTGGGTGTTCAAGCAAAGGTTGGATCATTAGGTACCAGAAATAGGGGGAAGGATTGTTCATGGATGTGGTAGGGGATTGAGAAAATAACAAGTTTCTTTCAAATTCTGAAATTCTGTGACATTGTGGGCATTGCATAGTGGTAAAGAATGTGAACTTAATCATACAGACCTGCATTCAAATTTTGGCTTTTTACTTAACCAGATAATGTAGCTTTAAGCAAATTATTTAACTTTTTTTCTTCTTTTGCAAGGCAACCCTTGGTTGACCTCACAGATTGCAAAGACCTCATCAGCTTACAATCTCTTATTTTTTATCTTTTACATCTACAGCACCTGGTCTTCCTAGGTGGTCTCCCATCCAAGTACTAACCAGGCTCCAACCTGCTTAGCTTCCAAGTTCGGGTGTGCCTAGGGTGGCATGGCTGAAAACTTGAGCTAGATTTTGAACCCAAACCTGGCTGATATTGAAGCTGCATTCTTTGCATCATTCTATACTACTACAAGTTATAGGTCATGTTTTGAATCTTGGTAATTGTTACTACATTGGGACTGATAGGTTATCATGTAATACCACTGGTAAAAATTGGCAATAATTTGGTGAATTATTATTCTGTAGAGTATCAACCTGGAAAATTTAAGATTTCTGAATTGGGGTATCTAAATTACACAAACCATTATTTGAGCTCATGCTCTAGATTGCAAACATGAATTTTGGATTAGAAAGAGTGAGGGCGGTAGAGTAATGCCTCATTTGCCTCATTTATGGACCCCAGTGGTTCCTCCACCATCAGATATGGCTTCTCTTTGGAATATTTGAATTGCCAGCATCACTGCTCTTCCACTTTGGGGCCTTTATTAAGTAAAATAAGAGTTACTTGAACACAAACACTGCAATACCATACAGTCGATCTGATAACTGAGATAGCTAAGTGACTGATGGGGAGGGAGCATATACAGCGTGGATGTACTGGACAAAGGGATGATTCACATCTCAGGGAGGGTGCAATGGGACATCTCAAGATTTCATCATGCTGCTCAGAATGGTACACAATTTAAAACTTATGAATTGTTTATTTCTGGAATTTTACACTTAATATTTTGGGACCACTTTTGGCTGCAGGTAACTGAAATGGCAGAAAGCTAAATGGACTACAGTAATTAGGAAATGATGGTTACCAAAGAAGGCTGTGAATAGCAAAGGAAGTGTTAAACTCTCGGGATGCTAGCATCAGCAGAATCTTAGTGATAATTTACAAAATGAGGCTGAGAGAGGCAAAGTCAAGTAGCTACTTAATGCCAGAGCCAGCAGGAGAGAAGCCAGCCCTCATTCTTAGAACAATGCTCATTTTACCTAAGCTCCCTTTGTAAATGTGAAGGTAGTTCACAGCCAATCTGGACACATCAGAACAAAAGTATACTTGTTTTCTTAAAGTAAATTCACTTGTTTATTGTCAAGGTTCCTCTTTTCCTTATGCTTGGGTGATTTCATCTATAGCCATCTAAAACCAATGGTTCTGATACCCTAATTTATGTAGGGACACAATTCCATTGTGTGGATGTACCATATTTATTTACCTACTCTCCTATTGATTGACACTTAAATTGTATTCAATTTTTAAAATCATAAGCAATGCATATGGTGAACTTTGTAAAGATTGGCATTTTAAAGTTTTTAGCTTACAATTGATTTACCGATCATTTATCAAGTATCCATTCTGTGACTGGCACTATAGTTTTTTTTTTTTTTAATGACATCACCAATAAGAACAAACTTTGCCTATCAGCTTACAAGATAAAAATGGGATTACTCTATTAACTGCCCAGTCCAAAATAACCTTCATCATAGAGCTATAATTTCAGGAGAGCCTGCTCTATGCATTTACTATGGTAGATATTTTACAAGCATTTATCCATAGATAGGTAACTAGTATTCTCATTATACAGATGAAGAAACTGAGTCCTAGAGAGGTTAGGTAAACTGTTCAAGGACACATAATGAATAGCAGTAGAATTGAGTTCAGTCATTCATTCAACAAATTTTGTTTGTTTGTTTTCCAGGAGTACCTACCAAGTGCCAAGCATTCTTCGTGAGTCACTTTGGGAATTAGTACAATGGTAAGTAAACCAAATATGGTGCTTATGCTCTGAATGGCAGACAGTAAACAAATAAACAAAGGTAGAGATACATACATACATTCATCTGCTGTGTAACATTTCAGTCAGTAATGGACCGCATATATGACAGTGGTCCCATAGGATTGTAAAACATGGAGCTAAAACATTCTTATTGCCTAGTGACATGGTAGCAACCATAACATCATAGCACAATGCGTTACTCATGTGTTTGTGGTGCTGCTGGTGTAAACAAACCTGCGCTGCCAGTCCTATAAAAGTATGGCACATACAATTATATATAGTAAATAATACTTGATGATAAACATCTATGCCACTGGTTTATCTATGTAGTGTACTGTACTTTTTATTGTTATTTTAGAGTGTACTCTTTCTACTTATTAAAAAAAGTTTACTGTCTTATGCCATGTTATACTGGCAGCAGCCTCCTACATCTCATGTTTACTACATCTCTTGATTGAATCATTTTCTCTTGTGCTTTATTTAATCTTGTATTGTTTTAGACAGTAACATGTTATGCAGGTTTCTATCCTAGGAGCAATAGGCTTTACCATATAGTCTAGGTGTGTCGCAGGCCACACCCCCTAGGTTTGTGTCAGTACACGCTATGTTGTTCACGCAATGATGAAATCACCTAACGTTGCATTTCTCAAAATGTATTCCTGTCACTAGGCGGCACATAATTGTAATTACAAATTGTGACAAGTGCTATGAAGGAAATTACTGGATGCAGGGGTAGAGAATATGGGAGCAGGGTCAGGAGGAGGATTGCTGCTTAGATTGGATGATCAGAAAGGCCTTTCAAAGGAGCTGACATTTAGTTGAAACCATGAAGAGAGAAGGCAGAGTTCTTCCAGTAGAGGCCACAGCTGATTTGAAGGCTCTGTAGTGGGAAAAAACTTGGTGTGCTCAAGGAACTAGAAGGACTCCAGTGTGGCTGCAGGGAAGCTGGTGAGGTCAGAGTAGTCAAGATGAGGGTAAAGAGAAGGCAGCTCTGATTCTATGGGATTTCCTAGACCAAAGACAGACATATGCATTTGATTTGCCATGGATTAGGACAGTCATCAAAAACTTAAGCAGGAGGTAAAATTGTCTTACTTATTTTTTTAAGTAATCATTTTGGCTTTTCTGTGAAGAAGAGGTTGGAGAGAAGATAGAGTAGAAGCGTTGAGACAATTTAGGAGGACATAGCCATTATCCAGGAGCAAGTTAACCATGATTCAGGCTAAGGTGGTCATATTGAGGAGGGCAGGGAGGAGGAAAATCTACCTATTTCTTGGTGGTATAAATAACAGGATTCTGAGACCCCAGGATTGGCTCTTTCGTATGCAACAGAAACTGCATCTCCCTCACTGGGAATGGGTGGAGCTTATGGAAGATTCTTATTTTTGGAATCCTCTAAATGTTCAACTGTTGGCTTCTGAAAATTGAAAATCCTCTCTTTCAAGTCTTGAAAATGTCTTTATCTTCAGCTACTCCACCCACATTTATGATGCACCGATAAAACATTTCTGTAAACCAAGACTATTACTCACACTGACTCCTGACTTCATGCATTTTGCAAATGCACAGTTCAGTAAATGTGACTTCCTGCTGTTTGTGGCTTAGAGTGTAGCAAAGGATGACTTTTTATGAGGTAAAAACTGATAATAGCCTATTATTTTAAGTATAAAGAATTGGGTGGCAATAGAGATGGGGAAGGAAACAGTAAAGGCTTTGAATATATTATTATAGAGTCTAAAGTGATATTTTTCTCTTCTTTTTATTTTTAAAATGTTTCCTTTATTATTTTCTTTTCTAAAAAACAATAAATATTTATTACCAGAAAATAAGAAACTATGAACAAAGAATAAAACTCACAGTTTCACTCACCCACGGATATCCACTGTCATGCTTTAGTGTACATAAAGTTAACACTTATAAACAATTTGTTTTCTTTTTACTAATATTAAAAATTGATCATACTCATTAAGGAATATAGAAAGTTACAATGAAGCAGGTAATTCACCATCCAAAGACAGCGTTAGTAGCATTTTAATGTTTTCAAGTCCTTTTTAGTGCTTATCTTATGTAATTGATATCATACCATCTATTTATTTTTACATTTAATATTGCTATCTAATAATTTTTTCTGTCATTACAAGCTTTTCATAATTATTACATTTACATTTAATCATGACATGAAACTGCAATCTATATTTGCTACAATGTGCCTTGAATTCCTAATCGTAAAACCAGTCTCACTGGATCGTTGTGAGCATTAAACGAATTAAATGAAGTGATGAGAACAGAGCCTGATGCATGGCTCGTGTTAACCGGTGTTAGCAGCTATCATTTCCTTCCAATGAATTTAGTCTATGTCATTTTTTCATTGTATTTAAATCCTTAATAGAAATCTTTGTGTGTAAAGCTCTTTCTGTATGGATTATTCCCATTTTTTTTTAGAGTTGATTCCTAGAAGTAGATTTACTGGGTCAGAGGGCGGGAACAATGTTAAGAAATTTAACATTATGTTTGCAAATGTTCTCACAGGATACGTTGATCATATTGAGATTTGAGATGTTTGAGTGGCTGCCTTGTTGGCAACTGCCATGAGTAGGTAGGTAGTGTCATAGGAGAGGATACATGGGGTTAATATTTTATATTTAGAATAATATTGATTCTCTATTGCACTGTAGGGGAGAGGGAGGAATGCCTTCCTAACTGGATGTAGCAGAATCACTTAGGGGGCTTTTAAAAAATTTAATTATTTCTTTTCTGCCCTTAGCATTCTTTTATCCTTGTCATGGCAGCCTGGGGTATGGGTTTTGTTTTGTTTTGTTTTGTTTCTGAAGAATCTCACTATCTTCTCCCTCTGAAATCATTGATATAATAACCACTTTACAGTTAGAAGTATATCATTTCCTTTAGGTGTGTTGAAAAGGGGAAATTTTTGAGCAGCAATCAATGGTTTAGGTGAAGGCAAATAGTTGTTAGGACTCTGGGTCTGAAGCAAAAGAGGAAATTTTATTTGTCAACTTCAAGAAAGACTGCTTGGTGCAATCCTGTGGCTGGCCCACCGCTTTGCTCTGGGATGTCCTGGGAGACTGTTGCTGAATTTAAAGTGTGTGTTGCTTCAGGCTGCTATGGAACCATATCAATCTTTTTATTCAGCTCTGAGATCAATGTTTAGGCCCTGTGCTGCTCCCTTTTAATTCCTACACCCCCAGCCTGGTGGACTCAGTGTAGCTACTTTTTCTTCATCAAAGCTGCTATTCTTCATCTGCCTCCTCTTCCTCACCCAGCCTGACTATTGATGGCACACAGCTTTTTAGATCCTCCTTTCCATGTCGTTTAGGTGAGGCTTAGCTTACTCCAGCCCCATATCTGGCTCAGACTATCCCATCTCCTTAGCCACAAAAATTGCTTCCAAGGCAGGCACATGACCCAACTGGAGCTTTTTTTCTTGGAACTATCAGGAAAGACAGAAGGGTCTTCTTCTGAGATGCAAGCCATACAAATGATGTAAGTGCTAGGTGCTGGAAGCCATTGTGAAGATTTCTGCTGTAGTAGGGAAGGAGATAAAATTCAAAGAGAAGCATAGCTGAGATGTGGAGAGAAAGATGGGGAGCTTAGGGACATTATTTGAGCTCCTGATTTTAGTTGTAGAAGCTGTAGGCTTGTTTTGAATTCTCTCCATATACTTTTTTTTTTTTACAGTCAAAAGCAATAGTTGTCCCAAAGAGGCCAAATAATTATCAGCATTACTTTACTTCTTTAACATTTTTTTAACTGAGGTATAATTGACATATAATATTATGTTAGTTTCAGATATACAACATAATGATTTGACATATGTATATATATTGCAAAATGATTATGAGAATAAGTCTAGTTAATATCTATCACCATACATAGTTACAAATTTTAAGATCTCTTCTCTTAGCAACTTTTAAATATGCAATACAATATTATTAATTATAGTTGCCATGTAGTACATTACATCTTTATGATTTATTTATTTTATAACTGGAAGTTTGTACCTTTTGACCCCCTTTACCCATTTTTCCCATCCTTCACTGCCCTTCCACCCCTCTCTGGCAACCATCAATCTGTTCTCTGTATTTATGGGCTTGGTTTGTTATTTTGGTTTTCAGATTTCACATATAAGCAAGATCATACAGTATTTGTCTTTCTCTGTCTGAATTATTTCACTTAGTATATGACTGTAAAGCTCTATCCATATTGTCAGAAATGGCAAGATTTCATTTTTTCATGGCTGAATAGTGTTTCAGTGTGTGTGTGTGTGTGTGTGTGTGTATCTCACATTTTCTTTATCCATTCATCTGTTGATGAACACTTAGGCTGTTTTCATATCTTGGCTATTGTAAATAATGTTGTAATGAACATGAGGAAGGATATATCTTTTTGAGTTTTGGAGTTTTTTTTGTTTGTTTGTTTGTTTTTTTTTTTAATAAATACCCAGAAGTGGAATTGCTGGATTATATGGTAGTTCAATTTTTTAATTTTTCGAAGAAACTCCATATTGTTTTCCATAGTGGCTGCACCAGTTATACTCCCACCAACTGTATACAAGGGTTCCTTTTTCTCTACATCCTCAACAACACTTGTTATTTCTTGTCATTTTGATAATTGCCATTCTAACAGGTATAAGGTGATATCTTGTTGCAGTTTTGATTTGCACTTCCTTGATGATTAGTGATGTTGAGCATCTTTTCATGTACCTGTTAACCATCTGAAAATTTGTAAGTGCTCAACATATACTTGTATATTAAGTGAATGAATGGATCAATGGCATAGTATCCCTAACTAATTAGGTTTCAGAGCCAGACTTTTAAAGTTTAGATCATTAACCAAAAATGGGCAGGGGAAGTTGATTCATAACATTTAATAAGATTGCCCATCTATTAAGAGTTCTAAACAGCATCAGGTTAAGACGAATTGAAATACAAAGTTCTATCTAGTGAATGCCAAAATGGCTCATGGTTGCTTCTATTATGCAGCAAAGCAGCATTTCCAGACACCTGACACTGCCCTCATTCTCAGGACTGAATCTCAGGCGTTCTGTTTATACCACCAGTATACAGTCTCTGTCCCCTCCTAGGACAGTCTCCCAACTGTCCTGGAGAGAGATATCTTTATAAGTGGCATCAACTGAGAGGAATAAGAATCCCAGGGCATTCGTACCATAAAGCTCTTCAGAGATTACAGCCGGTAAAAGAATATGGATATTTAACTCACTACTTATGCTGGTGAGTCAAGAAAAATGAATTAACTTTCCCAAGATTCACATAGCCTGGGCAAGAACTGGGTGCAAACCTACATTCTATGACTGTGGAAGGCTTCTTCACCCTCCTTGTGGTTCCAGGACCTGGATATACACTCACGTCCTTCAGGAGCAGCCATGCTGCAGACCTGTTGATTGGAATGGGTGGGGAACAGAATTTCTCACAAAGCTCCCTATTTGATTTCAATATGCTGCAATGTTTGGAACCATTGCAATATTCTGTATTTTGCTTTCAAACTTCTAAGACCCTTTGCGACATCAACCCAAAATATGAGATTCAGTTCTAGTCTGAATAATGCCTTGATGTGGAGACAGCTGGGTTTTTCCATGCTTTATACCTAGAGAGACACATGGAAACATTTTATTACTTATAAGCAATCTTATATCTAATACCTCAAGTGTCCTCTGAACAATATTATATTGTAACTTCATTTCCCCAAAGAAACAAACACTCAGAGAGAGAGGGGAAATCACTTGTTTGAGATCATCCTGGCAATAAAGAGCACCCCTCTCACTCCAAATTATATATTGTTCCCTATTAAGTTTTCTTTTTCTAAAAAGGTTATCTTGTAATAATTTTGAATAGGTAAATCGCACACATGGTAAAAATTCAAAAGGTATAGTGAGTAAAAAGTAAGTCCCCCACACCCTGCCCATTTGCTATCTTTCCAGTTTTTCTCTACAGAAATATGGTGACCTGTTTCTAGTATGTGCTTTCAGAAATTGTCCATGCCTTTTGAAATGTATACATATATATTTCCTTACCGCACCCTGTAAATGGTAGCTTAGTTTTCATGCATAGCACCTTTATATTTTTAAACAATATGTTTTGAAGATCTTTTTACCTTGGTGTACACAGAGCTGTCTCATTCTTATTAAATGTCGCAGATTACTCATTGTCTGGGTGTGTCATATATTATTTGAGTAGTTTCAGCTTGACTGACATATATGTTGTTTAGAAGCTTTTGGTATTACAAACAATGCTACAATAAATATCCTTATATAGTACATGTACCATTTCTACATGTAGGAGTATATTTGTAAGCTAAATTACTAGAAATAAGCTTGTAAGAAGATATGTACACTTAAAATTTTGATAGATCTTGTCAAATTATCCTACCCAGAGGGTACGCTGTTTTGTACTACCTACAGCAGTGTATGTGAAGGTGCATATTTTTCTGCACTCTTGGCTACACATGTTATTAGCCCTTCGATCTTTTTGCAAATCCGATAGGTGAAAAAATAGTAGCTCATTAGAATTTTATTATTTTAAAATTTTTATTAAAGTATAGTTGACATATAATATATTAGTTTCAGGTGTACTCAAATTTTAATTTTCACAAAGCAACTTTTAAAAAGCTTTAGGGAATTGGATTATAGGGTGAGACTGAAATTTAGAGCACTTGAGCTATCTCTTGGTTCCATTTTTGAGAGGCAGTTAATATAGTCCTTTTTCTTAAGCTTTAGAATGATCTCTGAAATTTAGAATCTTACAACCCTAACATGTTTCCTGTGGGTTAATTTTAAAGGGAATTATAAATATTGAATAGCTATTATATGTCAGATCTTTTATAGGTGCTTTCGCATAAGTAAAGTCATTCATGTTAAATACTTCTTACATTCTTATGTGGTAGATGTTATGACCCCCAGGTTTCATTTGAAGAAACAGAGGCCCAAATACTTGCCCACGTTCACACAGCTAATAAGAGGCAGAGGAACTTAGAGCCTGTACAACTTGGCTTATAGCCTGAAATTTTCCCGCATTATACCATGTTAAGTCTTGAATAGACCATAATATTTTTTATTTAAGTTGGTTATGGAATATTGAAGGGTTTCCAGATCCTCGGCCTGTACAACATTCTCAAAAAACTCCTCCACCCCAATTCTCTTATAGCTGGAGTCCTTCACATGCCAAACTCCCGTATTTCTCCTTTAGCCCTAGCTCCATTTTCTCCTCTTGCTTCTACTTCTACTTATAATAAAAACACTCATACATATAACATGAGATCTACCCTCTTAACAATTGCTAAGTATACGCTACATAATTTTTAACTGTAAGCACGATGTTGTACAGCAGATCTCTAGGGCTTTGTCAGCCTGTATAACTCAAATTTTATACACATTGAACAGCAACTCCTTATCTCCCCCTCCCCCTGGCTCTGGCAATCACCATTCTACTTTTTATTTCTGTAAATTCAAGTACTTCAGATAACTCACATAACTGGAATCATGCAGTATTTGTTCTTCTGTGACTGGCTTGTTTCATTTAGCATAATGTGTTCGATGTCTACAGTATTCTATGTCCCCTCATCTCACTGTATCCCGGATTTTATGTAATTTAACATGATATCTTGTTAGCTCTACCCATTCTATAGATTCTGTGTAGATTCTTCTTCTTATAACACAGGAATGGGCCCAGCCAGGAGAGACAAAAACACTAACTGGAAAACATTACAGATTCCTTTATCCAAAGAGAAGATTATAGACACACATGTATTGAATTACTTTTGTTAGAGCCACTAATAGATGTCTTAGTCAAAAGGGAACTAGAGTTTTAACTGGGAAGATGAGAGCAAAAGTCAGATTGAAACAGAGAAAAGTGATACAACTGGAACATGTCGAGTCCTAGAACTGCAACATTTACTATGGTAGCTGTTAGCCACGTGTGGCTACTGAGCATATGAAGTGCAACTAGTTCAAACCATCATGTGTTGTAAATATAAAATATACACTGGATTTTAAATGAAGACTTAGAACTAAAAGAAAATAGTTGTATTCACTAACAATATTTAATATTGATTACTTATTGAATTGATAATATTTTGAGTATATTGGGTTAAATAAAATATATTATTAAAATTATTTTTACCTAGTTCTTTTTATTTTTTAAAATGTAGGGCAGGGAAATTAAGATTATATATGCAGGCTTGCATAATATTATTATTGGACAGAGCTATTCTAGGAAGGATTCTCAATAATCAAAGGTCAACATGAGGGCAATGTACTAGGGCTAGGAAAAGGCTGAGGGACAAGGAAGAGGAAGAAGGACAAATTAGGGGAAGAAAGAGGGCCCTGAGGTTACACTTCTCTAATTTTTCATTTGTCTAAGGCTGTCCCGATTGGGTTATATGTACAATACAAACATAAGCACACTTATATGCATATTTTATTATATTTTATAATTAATTACATAATTTGGCTTTTTTGATGACTTATCTTCCCCCCCCCTCTTTGGCTTCTTTATGATTTCATAAAGTTGATACTTCTTTTCAGTCATATAACTTCGATTAAAGGACTTAATGTTTCAGAGCCTCAGTTTCCTTAACTGTAAAATGGGAACAAAAATCTTGCCCTATATATTTAATTAGGTTTTTGTGAGGGTCGATTGTAAATTTGAAATTGTTTGACAAGTGTTTTTTCTATGTCGTTTTAGAGAGCCAAGGGTGTTCATCCATTCCATTAAATCTGAGAACATATCTGAATTAAAGGAAATTTTAAGATGATCTTAATAAAATTTGGATAGATTTGACTGGGAAATCATGCTGTCCTCCTTTCTACATTCAGCTACATATTTTTGATAAATCGTACATAGTAAGGGGTGGAGAGGTAAACTAACTGAAAATGAGATTGATTGCAGGGTACATGATGAGCTGCTGAGGAATAGTTTATGGAAGCAAAGTGGGCTAGCATGGATCGTGAAGGGCGGCTCTTAGTGCAGATGTAGTCAGTAGACTAATGACACTCTGAAGATGTCCAGATGTCCAGATGTCAGTTTTCAGCACCTGTAAATATGTTGCCTTGTGTGGCAAAAGGGACTTTGCAGGTATGACTAAGTTAAGGCTCTTGTTATGGGAAGATTATTGCGGGGGACAATGAAATCACAATGGTTCTTATCAAAGGAGGCACGAAGGTCAGAATCAGAGAGGAGATGTGATGAAAGCAGAGGTAAGAACGATGTTTCTTGAAAATGGAGGAAAGAACCATGGGATAAGGAATGAGGGGAGACACTTGAAGGTGAAGAGGCAAAGGTACATTCTTTCCTAGAGTCTCTAGGAAGGAACACAGCCCTGTAGACACCTTGGTTTTAGCTCATAAGGCCCATTTCAAACTTCTGACTTCTCCAACTGTAGGAAAATAAGCTTATGTTGTTTTAAGCCAGTAAGTTTGTGGTTATTTGTTATAGCAACAAACAGAAACGAATACACTGAACAATCTGTTGTGAACCATGAATACAACTTATAGAGAAAAAGGATTGTGAGGACAAACTGGAAGAGTTCTTTCATTAAACTCTGTAATGCTTTAGAAACTATTTGTGGGACAACCTCTAACTGAGCTTATTACAAGAAGGGGTCATATTTTCCTTCTCATTTCACAAAAGCACCGTTGGTTGCCAGGGACTGGCACTAAGGAAATGGGAGATAAAGGTAATGGAAGTGGGCTTTGGTTCCAGGAACACAGAATAGCCGCAGGTTAGGAGAGCAGGAGGTCATCTCACAGGAGATGGTTCTACATGCCAATTCTCAGCTGAAAATTCCTGACTCAGATGCTACACTAGTAAGTGTCTAGAATGGCACGGTGGGCACATATAAGACCCTGCCCACCTTGGGAGTTTCCAGAAGTAGCTGAGGAATAGAGAGATTTCCAAAGTATTGGAAATCCTACTAGAGCAGAAATGGCTTTGGTGATGATCAGGTATGAATGATGCAACCAAACTTGTACTCATAGGTTGATGTAATTGGACCATGTGCTTTATACTACTACCTTGGGTGGCTTTTTGACCTGTACTTTTAACATTAGCACCAGAAAACGGGCTCACATTTAGGACCACAGAATCTGCAATTCTGAAATCCCCAAAGCTCTGAAAAATATTTTAAAATTATTTTTATTTGGCATCAGGTTTAGACATGAAATGACATGAAACTATCTTTATTTATCTCACTTGTTATGAATATGCATACACTTCACTAAAGAAATAGTAACATATTTAATTATGGAGTGCTTCTGCAGACCTTACTGGGGTATTATGTTATATACATTACCTGATATTTCCTTTCTAACGTTTAAATATAAATCTAAAATCATTTAGTCAATGATCAGTTTAGTCGATGATGATGGAGTCCGAAATTGGAGTGATGTAGCTATAAACCAAGGAATAATAAAGTTGCCAGGAGAGAGGCTTGGGGTGGTTTCTTCTTCAGAGCCTCCAGAGGGAACCGGCCTTGCTGACACCTTGCTTTTTGGACTTCTGACTTCCTGAACTATAAAAGAATAAATTTCTAGTGTTTTAAGCTACCTAGTTTGTGGTAATTTGATACAGCAGTCCTAGGAAATTAATATATTGGGCCAGAACAATTCAGTTGTAGGAATAACAATCGGAATATCTTAAAATCTTGAAAGTTTAATACATTCAACAGAATATTCTCTTTCAGTAAAGGAACAGAGCATAGCTATGGTTTACATAGTGATATTACATTTTCTTTTAAATAGTGTTAATAGGATTTTCATGACGGCGCTGCTTTTACTAGAAAACATTAAAAACTAATTATCTAATTATAAGGAATGGTAAAATCAATTATAGTACATCCATACTATAGAATAATAACCAGCTTTTAAAAAGTTACATTTTTGGAAAAGCCTTTAATGACATGAGAAATTGCTCATATTGTGTTGAAAATAGGATACAGGAGTCAGAACTCATCACATTATGCATGCAAGATTTATGCATTTAACTGTTTATGTCACATAATGAATGTATCTTAAAAAAAAAAAAGAACAGCAGTATAAACAAATATTGAACTCTAGTCAATAGATTTGCTTTTTATGGTCATATGAGTTAGAAATTCTGAAACTAGTTTCTATGTATTCTATGCTGAAGCAAGTGAGTAGATATGTTGAAGATAATGAAAGCCAGTTTTTCTTTTCAGTGTTAAAGAAGGGAGTTACAAATGCGAATCTGGAAGTTGAAAGTGTACTTCGAAGTGTTAGATTGGAATTAGAGGCATTAGTTTGCATTCATGCTTTTTAAAATATATATATATATATAACATATATTATGTATAGATAGATGTAGAAAAACTATAAATATATATAGAACAAATTATAGATAGATAGATAGATTTTCTAGCTCTGTCTGCTAAGAGGGTCTAGAAGAAATGACTAAGATTATGTCAGGGAAACACAAGATGAATCTCGATCATCTTGTACTAGAAAGTAAGATATTTCTTAAACAACAGCAGAAATGTAAAACAACATGGAAGCCAACTTGAAGAGCTCCCACTGACCAAATATGGGACAATGTGTACATCAAAATAAATAATGATTGTAATGGATTATAACTCATTAAGTAAAATTAAAATCTATGAAGTCATGCTTATATCAATAAATGTCTAAATAAATAATGAGAAAGGAAGAAAGTTCTTTCAGTAGAATGTTTAACAAATGTGGAAGGAATGATGATAGAAAAATCATTGACGGATGCTAAAACTAGTGGGTGAAGGTTTAATGAGGGATGGAATATTTACATAGTCTCAAAGTAGCTCCTTATAAATTACTTGTTAATTTTAAGGGGCAAAATCGTGACTTTAGAGTGGAGAAAACCAGCAGACTCCATTTTAACAAAATAATCAAAGTTAACAAGCTGATATCATTTGTCTCATGGCGAAATGCACTGAGAAGGATATAACATCACTGTGATACTATTGCTGCCAAAAAAGGCAAAACGTGAATCTTGTCAGACAAATCAAAAGACATTGTTAGAAAATAACTGGCTTGTACTCTTCAAAAATGTCCAGGTCAAAAACTGCACACAAAAAAGGTGAGGAATTGTCCCAAATTAAAGGACATTAATTTTTGTGAGAATTAAATGCACGTAAGATTTAATCTTAGACCAAGGAAAACAATCTATAAAGGACATTAATGGGACAACTGATGAAATTTGAATATAGAGTATAGACTGAATTGTGTCAATGTTAAATTTCCTGATTTTGGTAGTGGTACTGTGGTTATATGAAAGAATTGATGTCTTTATTCTTAGGAAATACACATTAATGTCTCTGATTTACCCTCAAATGGTTTATACCAGATAACATGCATAGATATAAATATACATACATAGAATAATAAAATAGATGAGGCAAAATGTGTTGGTGAACCTGGGTAAAGGATAGATGAGGGTTCTTTGTACTATTCTTATAACTTTTCTGTAGGAAACATTTGAAATTAAATGAAAATAAAAAATTATAAGAATAAGATACAAATCCTTGTACTGTATGATCATAAGTTTGAAAGATTAAAAATTAAAACTATATTTATTTACCTTGTTTATACACAAAGGAGAAAACTGGAAAGAAATACAGCAAAATATTATCAATGGTTATGCCCCCATTTAAGTTTTAGAGGTTATTACAAATTTTCTTATTTAATTTTCAAAATGTTCTGGCTTCCTACCACACTCAGAATAAAGCCCATTGATTTTAAATGCCCATCAACCTCTTTAGAGGGAAGTCTTGTTTATCCCTACATTTAAATAGCCACCCTCCTCTTCCTCATCACTTTCCGTCCCCCTTCTCTGTGTTTGCTGTTTTAGCTCCTTTCAAGGGCAAAACTTTGGAAACAATCAAGCATACAATATCAAGGAATGATTATATATTTATTTTTTGATACAGCTCTATTCTGAACCATTAGGCAGTCCATACTCTGGAAAATCTGTACTGTGTGCTATTTCCCCCCAAAAAGCTTGGCTGTCCTGTTTTTTGGCTGTGATCAAGCTATTAGAACAAATTCCTTTCTTTTAGCTTTCTTCCCTTTTCTTTTGGGCAATTGGAGATAGCCAACAGAACCCAGAGTTCAATTTCCTCTGTTTCTTTTCTTACTAGCTGTACAACTTTAGGCAACTTTCAATTTACTGGAACTCTAAGCTGTAGTTTTTCCATCCGTAATGTGTAGAAAATAGTAAGTGCCTTGATGATCAAACGTTGGTTCTCTACAAACTCTCATTTACTCCTTTTTTTGTTACATCTTCATACTGGTCCCCAGACAGAACTAGCTCCGTAATCCTTTGTGTTCAAGAGGCTTTTTCTTCTTTTTTCTCCTAAAAGAACATTTGCCAAGATGGTTGAGAGTTTTCTTTTTATAAGTTTCTCTTCTGTGGCTAGGCTGAGAGCTTTCCCATGAGCACAGAGGTACCACTTTTATCTCCGAATACCCAGCGCCTGGCATAGAGTCTGGCAAAGAACAGAGCTCAATAAATGCTTACAGAAAGTGGAGAATTCCAATTCTAACAACATTTCTCTCATAAAATCTTTTGATCCTCTAGAAATAATTTTTTCTCTGGTGGGAACTGAGTGCTCTGATCACATTCTGCCTTGAATCATAGTTATTTGTGAGTGTTGTTTTTTTTTTCTTTTTATTTCACCCTCCCACTCCCTCATGCCATGCCCCAGTCATATGATTGCTGGAACTGCATCTTATTCATCTCTGAAACCCCAGCAGTGTCTGGCCTATGTGTTCCATCATTTGTTGAAAATATAATTCTTTTTGAGCAGGGAGCAAGGGATATGACTCACACATTTGATAATACAGTTTTTGCCTTTTTGTATATAGGCCTGCTCAGCAAACCACTTCCCCATTGCACAATGAATTGGAGGGTGGGGCAGTTCCCAATATTAAAGTCAATCAGCGTTACCAGAAGTCATTCACCTACCTCTGAATAAAACATTAATTTACAACTTGACTTCAAATCAGGCTTCTCCATTTTATCAAAAATGTCAGGATAAGAATCTGAATCATTATAGGTGGTGCAAACTCTCAGCAGGGCAAGGGTTATTACAACTGAAGAGAAGATAAAGTAAAATAGAAATGCAAAGATAGGAATATAGTTCCCATGTTAACAGAGTTTTTAAAAAGTTGTCTGACCATAACAGCAATTACATTGTACTACTACACATGGCTATTTAAGATTAATTGCATTGGTTGAGATTACATTATACTAAACTTACACTGTGGATAAGGGCAGCTGAAAAGAGATTTTGCCAGGGTCTAGCAGCACCTTGCTGAATTTTTCATCCATCGAACAAATATTTACTGAGATTTTACCATGCACCAGCTCTATGCTAGAAATGGCTGATACATAGGTAAATAATACAAACCCTGCCGTCTTCTCATTTTCTTTTCTTTCTTGCTATTAAATAATCCAAGTTGGCTGTATTTGCCTTGGTCACCCAACTTGCAGAATTGCTATGGGGAATGAAGAGAATGTTTATAAAGCAGTTCAGATGTTTTAACGGGTACTATGTAAAAACTCTATGTGATTATTCTTAAGCACAATATTAATGTATTAAAAATCAACCATGAAATTGAATTTCTAATGCCCTTTTGCATTTGACTTTAAGATTTTCTTAATAGTCAGGTCCACTGACTCTCATCTGATTATCGATTTTTTAAAATTAAACTCGTTCGCCCCATTTAACAAAGAAATAGTATTTTGATTACTAATAAATACACCACTCTGAATGATGTTTCATGGAGTTGTTTCTTTTTCTTTTTTTATTTAGGTAACTTTGGTTAATAACATTATATAAATTTCAGGTGTATAACATTATAATTTGATTATATTACATATGATTATAAATATATCTGTATACTGTATTGTGTTTAATATTCATATTTCCTCCTCAATCTCACAAAATATTAGAACTAGAAGAGAACTTGGGTATTATCTAATCAAACGCTGGTCAAACATTTCCATTCTTTTTGTAAATTTGAAAGTACTTCTTTTCCGAAGACCTGATGTTCTGGAAAAATTTTGCATACCAAAAAAATTATATTTAATTATTAATTACTAATATTTAATTTTCTCATTCTCATTAAAGACATATTACTGCCAACCAGAGCTTCTAGTTAGCATGAAGTAATTGGCATTAGAAGTAGGCAGTGGAGCTATTGATTCTGGAATCAGATTACCTGGGTTTGAATCTTTCCTTCACCACTAACTCGCTGTGCAACCTTGAGCAAATTCCTTAACTCTCTGTGCCTTTACTTTCTCATGTATAAATTCATGGTAACTGTAGTACATACTTCATAGAGTTGTGAGGATTCCTGCATTATCACAACTTTGTTATGCTGTCAAACTTAATGGATTTCCATATAATATTAGGTTTCCAATAAAAATATTCAAAATACATTAGCTTGTAAATACTAATAACTACCTTTCAAGACTCCAAATGAGGTTCTAGGATTCCAGGTTGGGAATTGCTATTTGAGAATAATCTTCTCTTTTAAAGAGGAGGAACTCGAAACCCAGAGAAGTGAGTTGTCTGAGGACTCCCATATAGTCAGGACAAGAGCCAGCACTGGAACTTGGAATGTCCATAGAATTGTACACTTAGCAGGCTAATTAGAACCTTGTTCATAAAGGTCACTGGTGCACTAAGATCATGTGGTATGAAGTACACGTAAGATGGTAACATTAGAACCACTTACTGTCATGGGTTCTGTGCACACTGTAAGCAATCAAGTATTAAAATTTCATTTCATTTGAAATAACAGAAGACCCTTGACATCTCCAGACTTTGGAGATTCTAGATTGCCAAATATTACAGAAGTGCATCACTTCCTCTGGACAATGCAGTAAAGAAGAATTTAAACATTGAAGTAACCCCATAAAACCCCTAATAAAGTCTATAAATATTAGACAAAAGTAACTGATAAAGCTTTGAAAATAAAGCTACCACAGAAATAAACTTGATACTATCTTATGATACTACATCATCACTGAGGCAAAGCAAACCATTAGCTTACTTGCCTGGATATGTAAAAATTTAGCGATGATGATGGGTGCTAATGACCACTGCTGTCCAGTAATGTGCTGATGAGTAAAGGCAGTGATGAGAAGTGGTCACACTTCAGGATGAAATCAGCAGAGCTGCTTTGCTGACTGCAGACTCTGAGCCTTAGCTAGACTTACTGGGTTCTAAGTGACTTGCTCAGCCAATACTCAAAGTTTCCCAGTCCTGTCATGAAAGTATGTCATGAGCCTTCTGGGAAGCTTCTGGGGAGTGGACATTTGAGAACAATAAACCCAAGAATGCCAAGGGTCTACCATACTCAGTGCTGGTCAGGGCTCATTAATACTTATATATACTGTTGGTGGAACTGCAAATGAATACAAACTGTGGGAAGAATAATTTAATATTTCCTTATTATAAGTTTAGAATATCCATTTCCTTTGACTGGTAAGTCCACATCTAGAAATCTTTTTTAAGAGGATGGTTAGAGACACATGGACAAAGAGATATTCACAGCTGTCTGACAGCATTATACAATAGCAAAATATATGAAGCAATCTCAATGGCCATCAATAGGAAACTGATTTAAAAATTATTGTATGTTTACACAGTGGAAAACTAAACAGCCATTACAAATGATATTTTAGAATAAAATTCATTAATGTGGGAAAATACTTAGAATATAAAATCGAGTCAAAAAATCAGAATACGAATCTATACATGCATATTATGATCTCATTTATAAGAAAAATTTTATGTCTTCAAATAAAAAATGGAAAGTAAATACACCAAAGTATAAACAATGGTATATTTTAGAGGCGAGATTATAAGTGATTTTTATTTTTCTGTATATTACATAATTTCCATACTAAACATATAATCCTTTTCAACTAAGTGGTTTTATTAAATAATTAAATCTGGAATGAAAAGGAAATTCAGACATCTAGTACCTCTTCACAGAAACAACCCTATTAACAGTTTCTTGTGTGCCCTTCCAGAGATTCTATGGTATAGAAGTTATGTGTGTATGTGTACGTGGTTCTGTATATTCATTCACATTCATTTCTTCACAAATGGAAGAATACTACAAACATTTATACTTTTACTTTTTTTACTTAGAAATACATCTTAGAAATCATTCTATATTAGCAAATATACAGCTACCTCATTTTTTTTCATTTCTGCCAAATTCGCCCTCACTTTAAAATTAAAAAAATTTTGGGATGTGGTTCCATAGTGTACAGTTAGCACGTCTGCTTTACATGCAGAAGGTCCTGGGTTCATTCCCCAGAGGAGCCACCATCCATGTCTATGGCCATGCCACCCTGAATAAGCCCGATGTCTGATCTCGGAAGCTAAGCAGGGTTGGGCCTGGTTAGTTCTTAGATGGAAGACTACCTAGGAAGACCAGACGAAATAATTTTAAAAGTTTATTTTAACTACAATTGATATCTATATTATTTTACATTAGTTTCAGGTGTACAGAAAAGTGATTGCTACCTCATTCTTTTTAATGGCTGCATAGTATTTCCTAGTATGGAACAGAATTGATTTAATCAGTCCTCTATTGATGGACATTTAAGTTGTTTTCTGTCTTTTGTTGTTATAAACAATGTTATAATAAACAGACTAGTTCTTTAAGAACAGGGACAGGTATATCTGTACAGTGAATTCCTTGACACAGAGTCATTGAGTCCAAGGCTTATACAACAGAAAAAATATGTATTCTAATTTTAAATGTTTATTTAATGACCATGGCACATGACCCAGAAACACAATTTAAAAAACCCTAAATATAATAATCCTAAATATCTTGGTCATTTTTTGTTCAATATGATTATTCTGTTTTGTTTATTATGACATATCTCCTCACTATCAAATAAGCAGCATTTATTGTTTATTGTGGAGGCGATATCTACTGGTTCATTGCAAGTATCTCCAATATCTGAAACAGTGTCTGACTCACAGTAGGTAATTCACTAAGTACCGATGAAATAAATGTATGAATGGAAGGAATTCAAATGTAGTTTTCATTACTGGTCACTCATAATAACAGCACGTTCTTGTCTTATATGTCAAGTGCCTTAGACACAGAGCCTGAGACAGGGATTTGGGTGTTGGTGACTTCCTAATGTAGTACTCACCAAAGAAGCATGTGAGGGATGAAGAGGCAGGATGGGAAGAGCAAAGAGTCAAGTAAAGATGTCAATTCTGGTCAAGTCTAGCCTTGGCCTGAGCCAAGAGGAGCCTGGAGCATAAATTATACTACAGAGTTGGTCCCACCCTGAGGTGAGGTGCCAGATATTTTCACCCCATATCAATCAATTTTGGGCTGCAGGCTGAGGGTGAGGAGAGCATAACCTCCTGGGAGAGTCAGCTCCCATTCTTCCCATTCTGCAGAGGGCATTTCTGTGAGCCATTAGCAGGAACACTCATAGATAGCAGCTGGTGGGTAGACCAGTATCAACAGGGTACCAACAGTGTCCACTACACCAACTCAAACATTTCCTAGTTTTTATTTTTAAAAAATTAAGTCATAAATATACTCATTGCTAGCTATTGACCCCAAAGATCCTTATTCCTTATGTAGTACACACACATACACACACAGAGAAAGGTAAGTGAACAAATTCATTGTTTTCCCTCACTCATAAAAGTTGGCACAGTATTGTCTGTTAACAAAATGTGCCTGCTTCTTTTAAAAATATATACTCAACATATAGTAAAATAAATAAAATAAATTTAGTGAAAAAAGAGAGTTAAATTGAGTTTAACTTTTGGCAAAGAACTAAATAATATTTTCATTGTTCTCAAGTATATATTTCCTGAATTGGACTTTGTTATTTGATTACGATTGGTGTTTGTGCATGAATTTCAACAAATGTCAGTGTTTAACAGGTCTTTTTTCCTAAGATTTTTGAAATATAGGCTTCTAGTTTCAAAACTCTCCCTGCTTTGGTGGTAGGTAGCAAGACTACAAATACACATGAGAGATGATTGGTAATTAGGAAGAAACCTAAAGATTGACTAATCCAAAACTCTGAGTTTACAGGTGTGGAAACTGAGGCTCAGAGAAGGGAAATGATTTAGTTAAGGCTATATGTCATGGTAGAGGTAAAAACAAGATTTAGGACCCAGTCACCTGGTTCCCCATCTAAGCTCTCCAAATGACTGACTACCGGTTTGAATTCAAACTTTTTTATTTTTATTTTTTTTTATAGCCTTGACTGTTTTTCCCAGTGATAATGAACTCTGGAAGAAAATAAAACACCTTTGGGAATTAAATTTTTCTGTGTATCGCTATAGTGTATTCAAGTGTGAAGTGGGACAAAGAGCAGAATGGGGTAGACTTGGATGCTGTGTGGGGAAATTCCTTGACACTTGAGCGTTTGGATTTTTCAGGAAATGCCTCAGAGACTTGGTTTTCCTCTGTGTTGTTACCCTTCGAATTGCCTTAAATCTCGGCAAAGAAATGGGGGGCTATTATTTACAACCTTCCGAGGGGATCAGAGTTTGTCCTCTGTGGAAGGATTTTAACATCCCAGCCCTTCTGCATCTTCACCCTAAGGAGACTGGGCTCTGACAGGTTACCCAGGGGAGCAGGGGAATTCTCAAGGCAAGACATCTACACAGAAGGTAATTAAAGTCTTCAGACAGAATAAGGTTATGCTTAATTAACAGAGTTGCTTTTTTCCCCAAGGGGTCAACACTTGTACGAGTTTTTCTATGGATAAGAAGGAAGAAAGCAGACATTTCTGAGTCTAGGAGGATGTTCTAGAATCTTTTTTGGGCCTCTAATTTTAAAAGGAGCTGTGAGGTAATGCAAAAGAATGAGCTCAGCCCTGTTGAGCTCTGATCTTCCATCTGTCAGGGAAGGAGAAAGAAGCTGCCATTTCTCCAGAGTTTATCACATCCCTGATATCGTGGTACATACTTTACCTTCATCATCTCATCCAATCCTCACAACAATGCTGTGTATTAGGTATGAGAGTCCTTATTTTATAGACTAGGAAATGGGCATAGAGGGGAGATGGCTAGCCAACACCACAGAGCTGGTAAACAAGAAAAACCTCTGTTTTAAAGCCTTAGCTGCTCACTTTTCTTCCAAGATGACCAAGATGCATATCCTAGTGTTTTCTTTGCAGCCCTCTAAAATCTCTGGGTATATCAAAGAAGCATTTGGTTTGGCCCAAGTGGGATTCTACTTGTTTTGTTGTTGTTGTTGTTGTTTGTCAAAGGTGTAAACCCACTTTGTTTTCTATTCAGGCAAAATCGGCTCTGTACATTTCAGCCAAAGGCTACCTCCTTAGGAATTTCTCTTTCCCTTTGTGCTCAATTTCTCTTCTTTTCCTTCATGTCATTCTATGTTTACATATTCTGTATTTGCATCAGGCCTGGTCTGAATGTTTAGGGTCCGCCATCCAGCAAAGGTTCAATAAATGCTGGCTGTTGTGAATTTAGGCTGAGCTGGGCAGGGCAGTGAGTGGCACAGTGAGCACAGTGAGATAGCAGAGCTCTCCAGGATGTTCTTTCTTCCTATAGACACTGGATTCAAGTGACACATCTGTATCTCAATAGGGAAGAGGAAGCAAGCCCACGGCTCAAGCCCAAGGCCCCATGGGCACTTGCCCAGCTCCTACACTTATTTACGAGCAGTACAACTCTGCTTCTCCATGCTCCGTGCTGCCTGGACACCCTCCAGCCTAGAATCCTTAGGTCTCAAGTGTACAGACCTTTCCTGTTGATAGAGGCCAGCAGCACAAATCACACCCAGGAAGCACCATGAGAGGCAATTCAACAGGAAAGGGAGTGTGGACCAGGGCTTGACTGCATTTACTTTCTGTCTATCTTGTAATCTCCTGGCACCAGTAAACCTTTCAGAGTAATTCAAAAAGAAGAATTTCAAATTCCAGCAAGACTATAAACTATACCTGTGAGCTTAAGTCTGAGAAATTGTTTCCTGAGAATATTTGTACCTTACATTGAAAATTTTCCATACCTTATATTTTCATTTATTCTTCTTCCTTTATTAATTCATTTGATAAAAATGTATTGAGTGTCTGCTTAGTGCCAGGCATGATTCTAGGCACTTCATTCCATCTCATTCTCTACCTTCGTTCATCCATTCATTCCTCAAAGTTACTCATTACTTAATTGTGTATAAATAATGAATTTCACTTGTTCTACATTTTTATCAAAATGTCTCTGGGATAATGAGGGTAGAAAGAAAGAAATCTAGGGACAGTTTTCCCAACCAGCCCAAGTACCTGCCCCACTTGGGGTGTTGGGTCCAAATGTATAGGACAGTGAAAGGAGTTGAGTTTCAACCATGCCTTTTACTGGTTGTGTGAAATGGGAAAATCACTCACTCCATCAGAGAGCCCCAATTTTATTATGAGATCATGCTTTACTGCATAGGGCTGTGGAAGACATATGGAAATTCAAGTGAAATTATCTAGCAAAGGGCCCAGTGTGGACAAAGTTCTCAGCATATGAGACTCTCAACAGTTGATGATGTAAGTCTCCAAGCAGCTTTCTTCCTGCCAATACCACCAGGCAGGCATTCACAGTGGCATCTTGAGAGCACTGGGCAGCACATTATCTCCCCTGGTCACCTCGGGGAGGCTGCAAGGCAGGGTTACATTAGGGCAAAAAGCAGTCCAATTGCAGCCTTTGTCTTTATCAGCCTAAGCAGTAACATAGTTTTGGGGCACAAGGCAGTGAAATTCCAATTCACTGGCTGGATACTCAAGGGAGGGGATTTTTGGAAAGAGAGGAGATTGGGAGGGGGCTGACCCAGCTGCTTTGCAGCTTTTTCTGCTTCCCTTGCATTCCTCTTTTGGTAGTTGCCTGTTGCCAAGGCTTCCTCAGGAAAGAAGCAAAGCTGCTTTTGTTTTTGTGACTCTGAGGAACAGCTGGGGCACTGAGGGGCAGGTGAGGTGGGAAGGGTTCTTGTGTCCTTTGCCTCATGAGAAACACTATGGCTTCTATGTGCCTGGAGGGGGAAAAACTCTCAGACGTCTAGGACTTAGAATTTTCAGGAGAAGCAAGGCATTCCTGTCCTTTGAAGCTCCCATTCTGTTCTCCAGCTGTGTGAATAGCAGAGTGGGTGCCAAGTATGTTTGCTGAATGAATGCAAAAAAAGCCTTAATCCAGGAAAAGTCACACAAAAAGCCGTCATTTCACCCATTGCCTCACACAATTGCAGCTTCCCTCTGGATTAGTCTGGGATTGAAAATATGTTCACTTTAGTTATAAACTCACCCAACAAACACCAAGTTCAACAAATCATGAGCAGTGTGCATTCTGTCCCTGCTCCCAGTGAGCTAACAACCCAACTATCTCCTAGGAGGGGTGGTCACTGTATAATTCTGTAATGGAAAACTGCAATCAAAGAAAACCTCCAAAATAACAACTACTTTGTTTTCTTCATGGCCTGTGCCACTCATCCCATAGAGGTTGAAGCTCTCAAATTCTCCAAATGTCTGTGGGATAGGGGGTGGGGGGACCTGATTTAGAGCTTTGAGCTTTTTAATCCTTCTAAAATGAGGCACAAAATCTCAACTCTGCTAGTCTCTGTGATCCCAGAACAATTTTCTTGATTCTCGGTTTTCCCAATCTGCAAAAGGGAAATGTTCATAGTACCAACCTCATAGGTTTCAGGTAAGGATAGAATGAGTAATGCCTACGAGGATGCCTTTGTAAAATGTGCTACACGTGTCAGCACACTAAGGCGCGCGCGCGCACACACACACACACACACACACACACACACACACACACACACACCTTGAAACAGAGACCATTTGTAGAAACTGTCTTTTATTGACTGGATAATCTTGGGCAAATTAGACGAATTCGCTGAGCCTCAGTTTCCTCTTTCGAAAATGGGAGGCCAAATTGCCTCGTTTAAAGGTTTATGAGAATTAAAATAACGCTGGGACACGCCCAGCACCGTGTCAGGCACATCGATGGCCCTCAGTAAGTGGTTCTCTCCCCGACACCATTCCTGGACTTAATTTCCCCATCGAGGGTTGAGTGACAAGAATTTTCCAAGTCTGCGATGCCCCCCGCTTCCCCATCGCCTCATTCTTGGCTCTGGCCACAGCCACAGCCACAGCCACAGCTAGTTTAAGTGCAAACTTGGAGAAGCTTGGGGAGGGCGGACCCGGCGGCTCAGCCCCGCGCGCGCACGCCTTGGCTGTAGTCCGGAGCGGCGCCTGCTAGTTACCTTTCACCTAGTTCGCGCGGCTGGCAGCGCGGGGTAACTCGAGGGCAGACGAGGAGCCTTGGGCGCCTGCGCACCGATCGCTCGCCTCTGCTTTGCAGACCAGAGAGTTTATTTTTTGGTGGTTTCTATTTCCCTCTGAAATAAAGGATATGGGCTTTGCGAGTGTGCCCTAATTTCTGGGTCTGGCGGGGCTGGCTAAATCTCAGGCCCGGCGGAGCGACCGCGGCCCCCCGAGCCGTCACCTCCACGTGTTCTCCTGCCCCGGACACCCCATCACTTCTCATTTTCCCTTCCTCCATCTGTTTTTTTTTACACTGTCCTTTCACCCATAGCTGACCCCTATTTAGCTGTCATCTTCCCACATCTCTTCTTTCCCAAAAAAAGCAATAAGGGAAGGACTCCAAAGGGAGCATACGCCGGTGGAAAAGACACATGGGCTCAAAGTTAATGTTACCATTTCTGCTAGGGAGCGGCCCCGACCTAACGACGAGGTTCGAAGTGGAAAGGAGCACATTCTTTTTTTTTTCTCTTTCCAAATGGTTATGTTGAAGATAGCCAAGGCTTCCGCGCGCTTCGGGGTTACTTTCGGGCACGGGGCGGGGCATGCGCCGTGGCTCTGGGGAAGGGAAAGGCTTCCTCGCCCTCAGAAATCACATTCACAGAAATGCTTTTAATCTTCTGGTGAGGTTTTGAGCCCAACCACACAAACCCCAATGACGGTTTTCAGGTGTCCTTTTTATCTCTTATGCTGTAGAGGTCCTCCCTCTCCTGACATACCACCGATTTAGGGGCAGGGTACACGTTCTAGGATGAGGAATAAGATAAGACGTGTGCAAAATATACCTCTTCTTCCTGCGGTCTGTCCCCCTCTCTTCCTACCTCTGGTTCCTTGAGTCCAGTAACATCCCAAACCCATGAAGGCTGACCTGGGTTTATACAGGCTCAGCCACCCACCAGAGTGATTCGGGATAAGTCCTTTTCGCTCTCCAGGGTCAGTATATTCACCTATAGGATGCAAGGTTTCTGGATGATATCCCAGGCCCTTCAGCATTAAAGTTGGGTGATGAATCCTAAGATTTTCAATTCCATAACTTCATGTCTCCTCCATTTCAGACAGGCCCAGAAGGGATGCTGTTAAAGAGAACTGCCATCAAAGTTACAAGTTTGTTCTGTGATTGGACATTTTGAGATTTTCTAGGTTTCTTGGAAAGGTTGCATAACTGTCTCAAGACATTAACATTTAAAGTTAAATATGTAGGTCATTTCCCCAATGTACAGGTAGACGTGAGGACACCCACCCCACATTATATTTCTTTGACTCTGTCATTGCCCTAGCAATGTGTATAATGCAGCCAATGGGTGCAGATTCATTCTTAATAAAAGAAAATTTGTGACTAGCAGGGAATAGGATTCTATGTTTTCATTTTATTAAGAGATTTTTAAAACTCATGAGCTGATAAATGTGTCACATCAGAAAAAAAAATGTAAAGGCTGAACATAGAGAAACCATATAGAACAATGTTAGTCTGATAAATCCTAAATAAATCTATATGTTTTAACAGAGATTAGTATAAAGTACTGCACTTAGTTAAAAAATCTAACATACTTTTTTAGGGGAATGGAAATAAGGTTCCAATAAATATGGAGCTTCTTTACATTTTTATCTTACGTAATCCTTATGTTAATGCCGTGAGTTAAGAGAGTACAAAATTATAGTTTCTATTTTGTAGAGAAAGAAACTGTGGCTAAAAGAGGTTGAAGATCTGGCCCATTGTCACGTAGCCAGCATGTGATAAAACTGAATCCAGGGTTTCTAAGGCCAAGACTTCTGCTTTAGAAGAAAGCCTTCCAAAAATGGCTTTGTGTGTGTGTACACACATGCACAGGCTCATGTGGAAGTAGGGGAAACGGAAAAGTGGACAGATCAGATTTGTGTGGAGGTTGGGGAGAGGATGGGCATTTATAATTATTATTAGAGCCAATATTTATTGAACTTTACAATGTTCCAGGTACTAGGTTAGCACCTTGCATGCATTAATTCATTTAATTTTCTAATAATCTTATAAGTTAAATAGTATTATTGTTTCTTTTAAAGCATTCAAGGAAACTGGGGCCTGGAAAATAGGTGAGTCATCCAAGTCTCACAGGAAGTGGTGAAGCCAATTCCTCCTGGGACTGACGGTAGAGCTCAAGGAGGATCTTTGTTTTAGAGACTTCTATTGGC
The DNA here is from genome assembly GCF_014176215.1 of Rousettus aegyptiacus. Lineage (NCBI taxonomy): Eukaryota > Metazoa > Chordata > Mammalia > Chiroptera > Pteropodidae > Rousettus > Rousettus aegyptiacus. The sequence continues at coordinate 23,175,809 of NW_023416306.1, forward strand.
TGGAAACTTAGGATGAATCAAGAATGAAATGTGGGTTCAAGGAGCCAAAGGGACCTCAGGTTACATGACTAGAAATCTAGGTTAAAGAATAAAGTGGAGAGTCCTGCATTCCTGTGCGCTGGTCAGATCCCACCTGGAAGGGTGGGCTGAGGTCTGGGCACCATATATGAAGACATGGACACTTACATAAGCTGGCAGCCAGAAGCATAGCTGAGGGTTGTCCAAAATGAAAGGCTCACAGAGAAGCTACATTTGACTCCTCTGATCTCTGCCACCACTTTAGATTCTTTAGATTCCCAAAGACACTTTAGATTCCCAAGGCCAAGCACAATGTACGAGGCAGTGTGGTGTAGTGTAGATAATGAGGAAGTCTGAGCCAGAACCACCCACATGGTGTTGACTCTGCTCGTCCCTTCTCAGCCAGATGATTTGGGGTATATTCCTTAACTTCTCTGAGACTGTTTTCCCAGTTATAAGATGGAGAGAATCACACCTACCTTGCAGCATTGTTATGAGAACCGCCTGAGTTAATATATGTTTAGTAACCATCCTCTTCTTGTTTCCCACCCCCCATGCAAACACAGAGCAAGGATGAATTTAATCTTTGTCCAATAATTTAATGAAGTCCTCAAAAAGGATCATTTCAAATTTTCATCAAGGTCCTTCTGTGACTAAAGTGATGGCCTTTAAAGATTTAGCCAGAGTTTTGTTTGTTTGTTTTTTTGTTTTTAAGTAGTAGACTGGAGAGAGCTTAATGGATTTGTCTGCATAATGGAATAAGAAAAATCTGGAATCTCAGGTAATCTGGAAGTGAAGGCTTGAGGAGGAGAGATAGTAGGGAAAAGGATGAAAGAGGAGAATTAAGGAACCTGACAGGAGGCTGAATCTTAAGATGCGGACATGGTCAAAGGCCTAATAAGGAATAGGGATGACTGATACTGAATTTAAAATTGATTGGGTTGTAGTAATATAAACCGTTCCTTTCCCAAAAGGTTCAATAAAATTTGCTACACACGTGAACACTTTGATAAATTTTGTGTGGATATCAATTTGAGTTAAACCTTTGTAGGATACAGTGTGCAGAACAATGAAACAATCAGAATAATTCTGAAGAACTGGTGTTCAGACCCTGAGCTAATAAAGAAATGTAAGGTACATTTGGGAATTCAAAGAATTCTTGGGGAGATTATTAGGTTTTTCCATAATTCATGGAAAAGGAGATCTAAACCATTTATCTACATCTGAAGGGTCAGGATAACCCCAGATAACATCTGAATTTCAGATGTAAGTAACCTAGTGTGAAGCAAATACTTTTAAAAGTAGGAAATTTAAAAAATTCAGAGTATCTAATCTTTATGTAGCTTTTCTGTGTGCTAGGAACTGTTCCAAACCCTTAACTACATATATAGTGCTTTTAATCCTCACTACCACTCCAAATGTACTAGTATATGCATACACTTAGCCACAGAGAAGATAAGTAATTTATACGAGGTACCACAGCTAGCAAGTGATGCTGTCTGGACTCAAATACAGGAGCATCTGTATATTAATTAGTAACTATTATGGCCTACCTAGCTGTAATTGGCATTACTTTGCACTGCCAAACTGAGGCAAGGCAGCTCCCTCTTCTCTGTGTGTAGGCACAACGCTAAGCTCATTGACCACTGATGATAGAAGAGGTTCTCCCAGACCAGGAAGTTATCAGAGGTGGAGAAATGGAGAAGCAGCTTCAAGTCTAGAGGCTTTCTGCCCATGAATGAAGGAGCACCTATTGGTGTGGTTAAAAAATATCCCTTTCCCCAGGCTGTTTGTTTGCCGTGTCAGAAATTGTCTCAAGGAGATAGTCATTTGCAGTAAGCGATTACTCTCCTAACCAGTGGTTGAGGTGTCTGGAGAGAGATAGAAGTAAGAAGGCCTTTTGAGGGGTGGGCTATGTAGTATGGCTAGAAGACAGCCCAGGAGCTCTAGGGGGACACATGAGAGGGTGCTGCAGGAGGTGTGAGCTGCAGAGGAACAGTGAGGCACGAAGGACACAGGGTCCTCAGAAGCCCAAGGAAGTTGTAGCTTAATTTCTGGTAGGACTGCACTGCTCCGTCCCACTCCTAGCACCCAGCCTCATTTCAAGTCCCCTAAGGGACCTCAAGTGGGCTCTTAAGTCTTTCGAGAGATGTCAGGGCCATGGAATTGGCCTGGAAGGGAAAACTATTGAAATCTAGGGTATGCTGGGTAAAGATGTTCCCCACCCCAAAAACCCTTCATGGGAACTGTAGCTATAGACTGACATTTATCGAGGGACCAAAGAAAGGTAGTATGGTAAGACGGAGTTGGATGTGGATACAGCTGATAATTACCTTCTCTAAACCTCAGTTTCTTCAAATAAAAAATGTGGATAATGACACTTACCTCACAGGATTATTTATAGATAAAATGAGACAATGAGACAATGCAGGTGAGCATGCTTTGAAATTATAAATACACTACATAAATGTTATTTCTATCACTGAGAAAAGTGGTGTTTGAGACATTGTCCGTAATTAGTCATCTCCATTTCTAGCTTTTTTGGTAGTGAACATCCAACTTCACCCCAAAAGATAAATCAGTAGCCTCTCATCAAAACAGATAAGACTACTTTGATTAGTTATTAGTTTTAATCAGCTGGTTCACTATCATATATTCCATAATTTGTTACACTGAATCTTTCCACTGTGCTACAAGCCAAAAAGAGAGAAGAAGGGAGCCAGCTGGCCACTGGGCAAAGTGCTTTCTCATCTATTAAAGTATCTTCCTCATCCATCAAAGGGTTTACCTGTGATTGGATGCTTTTTTCATTTGTTCCCCCTGTTTTTCTGGCAAGTCTCTCTGTCCTTCAGTCAAACTGTAAATCATTTCCCAGATATAGACTACCTCCTTCTCTCCAGTTCTTCTCCAGCCATCCCATCAACTTTCCTTTAAGTACTGATGCATTTTCTCTCTCATATTCTGCACCCCCTCCCAGCTCCCAAATAAAGATATTTAATAGCCATTCCAGTTCTATAACAAGAAATCAATATACTAAAGGAAAATATAGATTTTTGAGATGGAACAAAAAGGTTCTTGGAAGCAGAACATCTGTCACCTTCATAAGCTGTGCCAAAGCTTCATAAATGAGATAATAAGAGTTCATTGGCATTTTCCCTCGACTTCTTTCAGTTCATGAACATTTGAGGTAAAGAACTATGACTCTGTTTTATATTCATTTGCTAGGTTCAGAGTTACCAAATACATTTGTGATAACTACAGGATTTAAATATGCACAACTTGGGAGTATCAGTCATGAATGCAAATTAATTGTAATCAGTGAGTAGGGTCTGTGGGCCTGAGGAAGAGGGAGTAATCTTTTTTAGATTTAAAGTTGATATAAAATCTGTAAGCTGATAAACATGCAAAGCAGTTACCATAGGTCATTTTATTCTTCACCTCAGTTACCACTTGAACATATTACTGCCACCTCATTAACTTCCACCTCATTTTACTCTTCCATCCATAACCAGATTTAATAATAGCTATAATTATTGAACGTTTGTTTTCTTCTGAGCACTGGGCTTATCATCTTATATATTTTGTCTAATTTAACCCTCATAATATTACCCAATAAAGTACCATTTATCTCAACTTTAAAAAGAGGATGTGCAAGCAAGGGGATGTTAAGTAATTTGCCCAGCATCATCTTTTTAATAAGCAGCAGTGCTGCTGAGTAGACTCGGCTTGTCTGGCTCCAGTGCCCTGCAGCATTACGTCCCATTCCTTCCCTTGTTGCTGGCACAACATCTTCAAGATTCCCCTCCGTATCTGGCTTCTGTACTCCTCATTCCAATAAGCTACTTTTGTAATATTACTTTCCTTTCGATTTAAACCAATCGTTGAAATTATAACAATAATATCAGTTACATTAGAAGGCCTACTTTATGTCTGTTACAGGGCTAGACTTTTGCGCAGTTAAATTCAGGAACCTCACGCTCCCATCTCTTCTTCATTATCATCATGTGTCAGTAAAATCAGGAAGCAAAAATGGGAAAAAATATTGGACAGAGAAGCAAAAATCCTGGAATTCCTTAGGTGCAAAATTAAAATAGTCACTTTCTATTTACTTCACAGAATTACTGTGAGGATTAAATTAGATGATGAATGTAAGTGCTTTGGAAACTGGCCAGATCTCTACAAAGTATTCTTGTAAGCTATGTTAGTATCCAGCTGTGTGACCTTGGCTAGTTAACGTCTCTGAACCTCAGTTTCATCACCTCTGGTGGGAATCATACTTCCTACCACGCAGGGATGTTGTGAGAATTAAGTACTGCTTAGTCCACAATGCAGGTCAGTTAAATCTATATTTCATTGACACTCTTGTAAAGTGTGTTTTTTAAGGCCATATACTTTTCAAGATTCTGTGTCTCTCTTCCTCCTATTTCTTGTTCTTTGCTGGCAGTCTCTTCCACTCACCTTCCTGAGTCAAGTTTGAACCCTCAGCAGTCTGGCCTGCCTCTGCATTCACTTCCATAGGGAGCTCGCTGACTCACAAGAACCCAAACAAGACTTTGCCCAGAACACTCTCACTTCATTTCTGTGCTGGGCTACAAGCTTCCAGTTTCTAACCTTTCTCCTCTCTGAGACCTTCTATTCCCATCTCAGAGATCACGTTAGAATGCAGATTCTGATTTGGAAGAAATGGGTGGGGCCTGAATTTGCATTTCTAACAGGCTCCCAGGTGCCCTAGATGCTGCTGGCCCAGGACCACACTTTGAAAGCTGCTACCCCAGAAATCACCTGACCAGTATCACTCTGAACCTGGAGTCTTCACAGCAGCGTCCTGTGTCTTTGCAGCTGAGCTTTCATAGGCTATAACCCCCAGCTCTCTATGACAGAGGCTCCTAATCCACTCTTGTCCTTTCTTGGTGATGGAGCCTCCCTTTCATCTTTAGCTGGGTACCTGGCCACCTAGAATAAAGACAACATGCCATAGTTTCCCTTCCAGTGGTGTATGGCCATGAGACTATAGTTTGGATGTGAGCTCAATTGGTTTGTGCTGCTTTTAGGAAGTATCCTTAAAAAGAGGGGATATGCCCTTTTTTCCCTCTTCTCTTTTCTGTAGGTTGTAATGTAGTCATGGTGCCTGAAGCTCAGCAGCCCTCTTAGGCCATGAGGTGGGCATGACAGGCCTGACATAGGCAGAGCAACAGCACAGAATAAACCTAAATTCCTGACGCCGTGGTCAGCTGACTATCTCCAGACTTCTTCCACATAAGAAGGAAATGCAAGGCTTGCTTGGTTAAGGTTCTCCATTTCTCAGTTTAATCCTCTAATAGGTCCCGATCACCACTAAACTCTCCTCCTTGCCTGTGTCGAGTCTCGGTGGCAGCTCAAGTGCTCCACCCCAGCCCCTGGGATATGTGACAGTTTCAGCTCTCCTTCAGGCTCTGTATGACTCATTTATCCAGCCCAGAGGTCTTTTCGATTTGTTTTCCATTAAATTATTTTCCCCATCCAAACCCCATGTCAACGGTCCTCTAGGAATCACCCGGTGGCCTTGTTTGAAATACAGACTGCTGGGCCCAGGCCTGGAGTTTCTAGTACCAGGGCCTAGTACTAGATTCCAGGGCCCCAGGAATCTGCATGTGAACATATATCTTATGTTCGTATAATCAGCGATTTCAATGCAGATGGTTTGTGAATCAAATATTGAGAAACACTGCCCAAGTTTTGTTTTGTTTTGCTAATTTATAAAATTACAAAATATTTCAATCATACAGAAGAATGAAAGGAGTAATATAACAAATACCTTAGTACCTACTGCCTAGCTTTGTTGAATTTTACTTATTTTAACTATTGTAAAGTACTCCACACTATATGAATAAACCAAAAGTGATCTATTCTTTCATAGATGAACATTAAGGTTTTTTCCCCCAAATTTTGGCTGTTACAAATAATTCTGGAATGAATATTTTCAAGTATAACTCCTTGTACACATGGAGGGAATTTAAAATACACTCTACGTAAAGCTTACCACCTTTATCACAATTATACAGGGCACTTTACACAATGTGGTTCCACCTTGAAATCTTTAAACAACCCCAGGAGGCTACATGAAGGGGTGGTCACCTTCATGAAACCTTTTTAGTAGTAGCTCTTTTTCCTCCAGTAGTTCTGGTCACTCACTACTCTGCATGTTTCTCCTCTGCCCCTCACATTCATGTATCTCTATAATTCACGTCGGAAACAACCAGTACGGTAAATATTGCTTGTTCCTATCTCAACAATATTTGTCCCTTTTTCATTATTACCAGAACATCGGTTTTGTTTGGGATGGCACTATGCCCAGTTTTTTTTTTTTTTAAAAAAACAAACACATTACTGTATTATCTCCCATGTCACTGGGCGGGGGCCAGAGGTGGGGTAAGGCAGGAGCATTCTGGTCAGTGAGGCTACATGTCCTGCTGGGGAGTCTGTTGGGCAGTCATTGAAAAGTCTTGTTTTCCTGTTACTTGTGCTGTCTCCTTCCTCCTCTTCACCTTTCTTCTCCTTTTTGCCTGAAACAAGGGTGAGAGGCTTGAGGTAGAGCTCCCGTGTTGAACTATGAGATTGGGGCCACATGTGACTTTGGTGAAGCAAAAAGACAGGGGGAACCTGAGTACTGTGTTTGCACTCTCCTTAAGTCCTTTATGGACCGACGATCTCTATTCCATTAGAATGTGTTCTTAGAGTGTACTGGTCTGAACATAGGTGAGGGCAGGTGAATGTATGTGGCTAATTAACTACAATTTGATCTTTAAAATGGGAAATCCAGGCAATCTGAAGCAATCCCAAATCCACTGAATTCTCCGCCACCAGGGTATCTAACTGTTACCTGAATCTGATTGTTAAAAAATTACTCCAGCAAAGAATGCAAATGAGTTATATGTGAAATACTTATTTAAATATTGCCTTCATAAACTTAAACTTCTGTGTACTTAAGTTTTAAATAATAACATAAACCCTAACATTTAAAGTAAAGTCTAATATAATAATCACTTATTTTCTTCGGAATTAGGGTTTATTTCTGGGGTTGGAAAGCCAAATGACATGGAAAGAGGTTTTGGTAGTTCTGTTAAAATGTATCTACAGAAGCTGTAACATTTTGAATATTGTGCGTTAGTGTTCATTGACATTTCATTTGGATCCTATCAGCATCTTTCCGATAAGTGCACACTTATTTTTATGCTTGGCTTCAGTAATGCTGAGCTACCACACAGGAGGGCTTTGCAGAAATACTAATGAATATGATTGCCCTGCACTTTGCAAAAATAAAGTGCCACCAAAATGCACAAGACAATAATATGACACCATTTAGACTGAAAGATGCTGTTCAATGCAACCTTATAAGAGGCACTAAAGTATTAGAAAACAGTCATCTAGCTATGCTCAATGGAGAGCCAAAGCTAAAAATCTAGATTTGTGTTTAGGAGGCACCATGAGATAATCGTTTTAGTTTTTCCTCTTCAGTTGTACTTTTAAGTGGTATTTTGCTCTAATTCAAACAATAATTCATTTGAGAAACCAGGTTCATACTTATATTACAGTCATTCATACAGAATGGACTATATTATTATAAACTAATCGTTTAAAATTGGTAACAGGTTATAGATGAGCTGTTATTTCTGAAAATTTAAGAAAACATTAAAATTCATCTTAAAGAACAAAAACAGGGCCTGCTTTCCCTCCAAATGAGGCATTTTTTTGCTTTCCCAGCAAGACAGTTTATTCCTTAATTCAACAACTATTTGGATGACAACTACAGGCCAGGCATGGGGAAAGGAACTAGGGAGAGGTATTGTGGGATCGAATGGCACAACATATATGAAAATGTCCTATACACTGTTGGTTACTATTAAAGAGAACCGAGAACAGAATGGCCTCAAAGAAATAGAGGAGGCTCTCTAGAATAAAGAGAAGATGGAAATAACATCATAGTTTGCTCTGATAAGAGCTTTGAAATGGAAGGTGAAAATTTCGGGTTCACTTCCTATAACAGTGGGCAAATCACTGTCGTGCTTTAAGAAGGGAAGTAAGGCCAGGGAGGAATATAAATATAATGCTCCACGGGATGGAGGATTGGGAAAATGGATTGAAGATGAACTTCTACTATGTATGGTTTGAGAACATGTTGGCCCGGTGACTACCTGCCCTGATCAAGAGGTCTTTAAACTGATCATGGAAGGGAAGAGTGAAAACGTCTAGATAAACCTGCTAAACAAGTTACCATGGAGTAGGTATAGTATTGAGAGAGGAAAAAAAAGGTCTGGGAGTTGCCCAGTGAGTCACATGAGAAAATAAGTGGGAAGAGAGTTGGAACCAATTCTTAGAGCTTCAGATATCCATATGTCAATGGGCTGTGCATAGGTGATAAACAATTTGCACTTGAAACGATACCAGAAAACAATGAATGCAGTCCCTCAAGCTTCATTGATATGAGAATCCATCTGCTGCCATTCCTATTGTATCAGATAAAAATATTTCTATGATACTGAATATGAATCACCTAGCAAGGTGCCTAGCACAAAGTAATTATTTGGAATAGAAAAAGTAACCGTAAAGCTCTTGTAAATACCTGATCGTCTCTTCATCTCTTCTCCCATCACAGTAAATACACCAGAAAATATCCAGTTTTACAAGTCTAGAAACCCAGCACCCTCCTACCTTTTCAAAGGAAACGCCAAATCTTGTTGATTCCATCTCATAAATATTCATGGCACCCATCCTTCTCTCTATCTCTACCCTTTACCCTACCATCATTTCTGGGTCTATTCCGATAATTTCCTAGCAAGTCTCCCCAGTTCCACTGTTACTCTACACCCACGCATCCCTCAGAATGCAATTAGGGCCTTTGTTTTAAAACAAGATCCATTCATGTCACCTCCTTTGTAAAACCCAACCCGTTTCCCATCGCTCAGGGTAAAGACAAATTAATAGAGCGCCATGTTCTGGCCTCTACCTAACTCTCCAGCCACATCTCTGTTCTTGTCTGCAAACTTTAGCTCCTAAAATATGTCAGGCTCCTTTTCACCTTAAAATTTTTGTAGGCAGTTACTTTATTTGCCTAAACCTCTTTCCCTGTCATCTTTGCTTATCCTTCAGATCTCAGTTAACCAGTTGATTTTCTCTGAGAAAGCCTTCCCCGACCACCCATACTAAGGGAGTTCTAGTATACATAGTTGTAGCATTGTCTGCTTCTCCGCATCATAGCTGTAACTAGTTTTTTCTTTGTAAAATTATTTCTTCAATGGATCTCTCTCCCATTAGACTACAAACCACATAAGTTATGCCAATTTAGCAAAGACCTAGAAAATGCCAAGAAAGTGATGAATTGCTCACTATAAATTTGATAAATAAACAAAGGATCCATAATATATATATCACATTTAGAGACTAGCTTGATAACCATTACGGTACAGGATGTTGACAGTGGGAAGGGCTGTGTACATGTGTTGGGACAAGGAGTGTATGAGAACTACATACTTTCAATTCAATTTTGCTGTTAACCTAAGCTTGCTCTAAAAAATTGTCTATTTAAATTTTTTAAAAAATATTGTGGTAAATATTGAAGGAGAAAATTCCAAGATGTTGTAAATTAAAATTACAGCAGCAGGAGAATGAGAAAAAGAGACAGAATAGCCTGTTAATAGCTGTGGACCAACTCTGATAAAACACTACTCACATTCCCTGTACATCTGTTGGAACTTTAGACTAACTTCCAGGTAGCTATTTCTGCAGGTTATTGTCACCAGGCACCATTGAACTCCAGGAGCCTCTGCTCCTTGTTTACACATGAGCTTTGCAGACCTGTTATAGAAGCTGCTGCAGATTCTGCTATGTCTATCTCAGAACTAGCCCCCTTTCACCTTCTTATCCCCTTTGTCTATAGCTAATAATGTAAATCCTTTCAGAGCTGCTTACTTCTTTCTCCCCCCACTTGACATATAAAAAAGCTTGCAAAACTCTGGGATGATAGACATGTCTTTCCTACCTGGCCATGCTGCTGGTGGCTTAGATGCCATGCCCCGTGATCAGTCAATTTCTTTTATTTATTTTTTCTTTTCTTGTCTTTTTTATTATTATTATTATTATTATTATTATTATTATTATTATTTGCTAGCAATGGCCTAATAACTCTTTCTTTTAAAAAAGAACATCAGCTATGGAAGTTAAAATTTTTTTGTTACACAACACTGAAAGTATACAAAATTACAGAGAATAGTATAATGGATCCTCATGGACCCACTACCTTAGAGGATTGCTCTTTATTTAGCGATGGCAAAATTAGGGGGACTTTTAAACATTTTGAAGTTGAAATGCATACATTGCACTCTGTCTTTTATGGAGGAAAACATGCTTTTCAATTCTTTGTAAGCTGTTATCATGAGGGATAAAGCACTGATCTGCTTTTCCATTTTATATTGGTTGATGTGATTTTCATCTTTCAACTGCTCTTTTGTATCTTTGGACTCATTTCATTTCTGATGGGCTTCATATCCTTTATTAATCTGAAAATTACATTTACTGGGCACCTACTATACAGAGTATTACAGCTAACACGGAGGTGAAACAACACGGTTTTTGCAACTTTGCCCAGGAGTTGGCAACATTGAGCATACATGAGGCGAAATGATGGGTGATGATATGAAGTATGTGTAGCTCATGTACTTGGGCATCTTGTTGCTGGAACAGGGGCTCTGAATGACAGGTTCTTTCATTTTTCTGAGAAAAGCTCAACTTTGCTATATGCCTAGCTATATGCCCAGTTGACACTACAGGGGTCAGTGAGGAAAGTAAGGCTCAACTCCTGTCTTCAAGGGGCTGACCTTGAGTAGGGGGGAAATAGATGCTGAGAATAGTACAAGCTAAAGAAAATGCTACAGGATAAACACAAAGAAAGTGCTCCAGGTTTCAAAAGAGGAAAGGGATATATCAGATAGGACATATTACAAAATACTATTCATCCATCCATCCATCCATTCATTCATTCAGTGAAAACTATTTATTAGGCATAAGCCAATATTACTAACCTCAAAGACTTAATAATAAAGCAAGAGGGACACAAATGTAAATAAACTATATCATTAATCCATTCATTCAACATTTATTGAGTATATGTCAAGTTCCAAGCTCAAGGATGAAATAAACATGGTCCCTGTGGTGAAAGAACCCATAGTATAGTTCAGGAGATAGGTGTATAAACAAAAATTTCAATACAGTGTGTTAGGTGCCATGATAGGTATGTTAAAAATTACAAGTCACAAGGTAGAGGGTGGAGGGGCATTAATTCTTTCTGAGACCAAAGAAGGCTTCTGAGGGGAACACAATGTACTACGTGGCTGGAATAAGAAAAAAAGAGTGAAGATGTGTTGAAGGTAGAGGCAAGATTGTGGAGAGTTTTTAAATCCTGTAGCTGAAATAATGGAATGTCAAGGAACAATAACTTGCTCAGAGGACCAGATGAATAACTTAGCTGAGGAGGACCTGGAAGGAAAGTCTGAGAAAGGTTCGCAGTGGAATAGGTATCCAAGAGTCTTAAATGGCATTGAAAGAACTTGTTAGGAGGACAGAAAAATAAAAGTGTTTAATTAGGAAGAAACAGCATTCCTCAGGAAGAAGTTACCTCTTCTCAGATTTTGATAGATGTAAAAAATGGGGAAAAGGAATTCTGGAAAGAGAAAACAGCTTGAGCCAAAAGCAGCAACCTCACACACACATATAAAACTGAATAGTAGTAAAAACCTATGGAAATGGCATTTCCTGTGTTTCTAATTTCAGTTCACTCTATGTGTCTGCCCCTGACTCTGACTACTGTACAAATTAACATAGCAGAGATGTCTTCCGTCCACTCATTTTCGTCTTTGAGGGTAGGTCTTGGGTAATAAGAGTTTTTTGACATTAGGAGACCAAACTTGTTTTTAAGGCTTCCAGATCAGTAGTGACTGCTACATGGCTCAAGAGCCCTGTGACAAAAATGGGCCTGGAGGCTCTAATCCAGAAGTCATCACTGGGCCCAGCTCCGCCCACCATCCATCTCCAGTTCTACCTTCCAGGTCGTCTATGGAAATACTGAGGTTCTGGAAGCTTTGGAATCCACTGAGATCACACATCAAATTGTAAGAGAAGCTGAAGCCTGCACCCCACTCTCCTACTACATGACTCTCTGACTTCAGAGCCAGTTTATAAGCCACAGAAGAAATAATCTCATAACTCTATGGTAGTGGTTCTTAATCTTTTTGAATCATGGATCCTTGGGCAATCCGATAAAAGCTAAAGACATGATCCATCAGGAAATACACATACACTCAAAACTTCCACAAACCTAAGGGCTTCTCATTCTGAAATGAGAAACCCTGCCCTATATAAACTAACAAACACCTTCTCTCAAATTTCAACTATTATGCAGCATGGTTGTCTTCCTCATCCTTTAGATCTGCATCCAAAATGATTTCTGGCTGTTTCCAAATATCAACTCACTAAAGGAATGAGACGTTCCACTGCTGAGGAGTTTACGAAAGAATGTGCTGTAAGCTCAAAAGGCATTTCCACAAAGAGCATTCCAAAGATGTTTGAAGAAAGCCAGAGTCCCTGTAAAGTGTGGCTTCTCAGTTGACCACTTTGATAAGGATAGCATCTGTATTCCTGTCTTGGTTGGCTCTCAAATAAGCAGTCCTTTTCTCTCTCAAGCAGAACTCAGATGGAGGCTTTGGTGTGATAACTTCCTATCTGCAATTCAAAGAGTGACAATTCCGAAGTTGAGCAGATACTGCCTCTTCGATACAGCCTTCAAGAACCTCTCTAGGCAGTTGTGTGCTTCTTCTTTCCTATACCAAAGTTTTGTATAAACCCGCATCTCTATTTCCATCTCTACCTCTCCCAACAGACTTTGGGTACAGACCCGAAGGGCAGACACTAGATTCATGCATTTCATCATTTGATATTCACTAAGAGGCCACACGGTGTGTTAGCACTGTGGACACAATGCTGAACAAAACAGTACTACAGGGTATCAAAAAAGGTAGACAAAAAAATCCACAGCAAACTGTGCGTAATGCTATCCTCTGAGAAATATAGGGTGTTTTATATTCATGAGTTCTTATGCCGCGCACTGTCTTTTCCTATACTAATAGCACCTCCCAGAATAAAGGAAGATATGAGAACCCGTTGCAAATTTAAGGACGTAATTATCTATCCACCTAATCTATCACCTAGCTGGTTCCAGCTTTGCAAGGAAAGAGCAGGGCAGAGTAACCATAAATTTAAGAGAACCAAAGAGAGCACAGCTTTGTAGGGCCTGTGCCTTGAGCCTTTTACTGCCTCGCAGGGGCGGGATTTGGCAAGGAGGGGGCAGTTTGAATTCCAGGCGGGCTAAAAGGCCTTGGCTGAGAAGCTCTAGCAGATTTCACAACACAGCTGGGAAAGGCTTCCCACAGAGAGAACTGGGGCGGTGGAGGGGGGTGAGGGTGGGGGCGGTGAGTACAGGATTGGGTGGAAACTGCAATATTGCAAATTGGGAAAGGGTAGGAGTTGGGAGAGTGCCGAAAGGCAGGATAAAGCAGGGCGAGAAAACACCTTGATTATCAGACAGCTCCCCGAATCTTCCGGCTAGCAACCGCACCCGGCAAGCCAGCCGTATCGTCTCAAACTTGCCTGGTGCCCTCCCTTGTCCCTCTAGCACACCCTGAGAGACGCCGGTGGAACAGGGGCGGCTCGGCCACATGCGCATGCGCTTCGCTTGCGCTGCCACCACTTTCTGGACATTCATCCACGGCGCCCCGATCCTCTTCTTTTATCTCCAATGTGTCTCGTGCTCATACACAGCAGCTTCAGAGACCGTAGACGGCCGGGGAGCAGTGGGGACAAGAAGAAACAAGTCAAGAAGCGCTGGGGCGTGGAACTACAACTCCCAACGGAGACCGCGCCGGCCCGCCTTCTTATGGGCGGGCCCAAGGGCTTCCTGAGGCTTAAAGCGGCGAGATCTGTCAGTCGCCTGGACAGGATAGCGCTGAGTCTACGCTTTGTGGTCCTAGCTGGGCCGAGTGGGAAAGCGGAGGTGTCTTTCTGTTTGCTCTTTTTTACCTGAACTAGCAAACAACACAAAACATAAACAATAGTTAAGCGCCCTTAGAGGCTTCTCTCAGGTTCAGCGGCATGTTGCTCCTATTTCACAAATTCAGAATTGTCAATTTAGCAAATGAGAAGTAGAAAGATAACTTGCGAGTTAAATTTCTGTAAGATGAATTATTTTTCCTACTATGTCAGAGCAACTTTCTTTGCTAGTTTGCAGGTGGCAGTGGCTGATGTTTAGTCTCTTATTTTCTCTACACAATGAAGAAGAGGTTCGTAGAAATTCTGCAGCAAGTCATCCTGAAAACCTAAAGCTTATTTATTGATTTGATAAATTTTCTACTTTAATCTTTAGGTTTTAACTTTTGTAATGAAGTGTCTTTAAAAAGTAGCACACTTGCAATCCTGTTTTAAGATGTAGATTTTAAAATCTACTTTTAATAGTAATCTAATCTTCGAATAAAGGGGTGAGGTTTAAAATGGCTACTCGTAATAGAGAAGCGAAAAGTGATGGTTCATAGATGGCTTGAGGAATAAATAGCTAGCTACCAGAATAGTGTCATTAGGGTCTGAGGCCCTCCCAACTAGAAGTGAGTTTCTTGAACAGAGTAGTTACAGTGATAAGAATTGATTTAAGATTTTATAGGCTTAAGGCACTAAAATTGAAGAATCTCTTTACTCTCCTAACTCAAGTCCTAACCCTGATTTTTTACAGCCACTAATAAGACTCCTCCACATGCTAACAATAAACTCGTTTTGTTTTGTTTTTTTTTTTTTGCAAACAAATACATTTTAAAGGCCTCAAAGACAGTCAATTTAGAACTTGAATGAAGAATAGTTTTAGAGTTGGGTTTTTTTTTCTTTGTTTTTGGATGTCACGGCTTCAGCCCGCTGAATTCTATGACTATGTATGCATTCAGTCTGTTTAGTGTGGCATTTGTAGATAATACAAAATTGGCCAACTTTGCCAAAAATTAATTAGACGTATAATTTTTCATTTGTTCTTTGTATAGGGGAGCCCAGCAATAGGCTGGAAATAATAGTTGATATATAGTGATTTTTGAGATGACTAGAGTAGCTATTGTGCTCTGAACAAACCCTCCATACATTCTGAAACATTAAATAAGGGAGAAAGCAATACTCATGATATTAGGTAATATTTAAAATTCCCCCAAATTCTCAATTGTTCTTTTTGTAGGCATGAACATAACAAGTATTCTGGCTATCAACTCATCTGCTAAACATTCAGTTTATCAAGTCCTAGCCAGCAGAGTAAGACAAGAACAAAGACAAGAAAGATAAAAGACAATGCTATTGCGTACAAGAAAATTTCAAAAGAACCTATAGACAAATTATTAACACTTTTAAGAGATGGCAGCTGGAAATAAGTGCAATATGTACTAATCGAATTTATTACTGTCACTATCAACAAAGGACAAACATCAATTTGACAAAAGATACTACTTAATGTAGCAACAAAAAAAACCCTTCAGGAACCTAGAATAAACCTAAAAGAAAGATGTGCAGGATTTTAATGGAGGAAAGTATAAAACCATACTGAAAAACATTAAGAAAACATTTAAATAAATGGCAGGACAGATCATGTTCATGGATGAAAGGACTCTATCTTATAAAGCTATCAATTCTTCTCAAATCTATAAATTTAATGCAACTTGAATCAACTTCTCAGTAGTGTTTTTAGTATGTATATTTGCATACACAAAATAAATATTTACTATATTTAGAGATTTCGTGTGTCAAGATTATTAAATAAAATTTATGGGGAAAGTAAATTGTTTGTGAATAACATAGTTTTTAAAGAATAAGGTGGGTGCCCTACTAGATATCAAGGGTTTGCCCTATTATATATAAAGACATCTTATAAAACTGTAATAATAAGAAAATGTGGTGGTGTTGCTAGAATAGGTAAACAGAGAACAAGAGAAGGCCTGTGCATATACATGAGGACTGACGTGATAGATCATCGAGAGAAGATGGACTGTTCAGTTGAGGGTACTTGGAATAATTGGTTGACCACTCACAAAGAAAGATCTCTGCCTCTCAACATAAAAAATAAATAAACAAATTCTAGGTAAATTAGAGAATTAAATGTGAAAAGAAAAACTGAAATGTTTAGATGTCTTCCCACATCTCTTCATGAACTTGGGCTAGGAAAGGACTCCTTAAACAAGTCACATAAAAGTTCAAACCATGGAGGAAAAGATAGGTAAATCTGACTACATCAGAAAACAAGTAAGCAAGCAAACAAACAAAACTTCTGTATATTTGAAAACAAGTGAAAAGTCAAGGCATACACTGGGAAGACATTTACAACCCAAAAGTGTACAAAAGATTAGTATTCAGAATATTTAACTAATACAAATTAATAGAACAAAGGCAAATGATATAATAATGAACAAAGATATGATCTGGCAATTCCAAGAAGAGGAAGACTGAATGGCTAATAGTGAGAAGATACTCAACCTTTCTGGTAAACAGGGAAATACTAATTAAAACAACAAGAAGACATCATTTCACATTTATCTGATTGCAAGATTTGATAAGACCAATAATGTTCAGTGTTGTCAAAGAGGATGAGCAACAGAAACTTCCATCTACGGTTAATGTTAGGGTAAATTGGTTCAGTTTGACAATATTGTGAAAGTCAAGATAACAAAGCAAGTCCACTTTGGGCATATATTCTAAAGAAACTCTGTATGTATGCATAAAGTGACATGTTGGAACATATTCAAAGTAGCACTGATGATAGCTAAAAATAGAAAACAATGAAAATGTATCTCAAGAAAAGAGTAGATAAGTAAATAAATTAATTCAATGGAATACTATAAAGCAGTGAAAATGAATGAATTAGAACTGGATTATGAACAAGTATAAATCTCAAAAACATACTTTGTGCAAGTAGACGAGTTACAGAATGGTGTGTACAATGCCAGTATGATACCACTTATATAAAATTTGGAGCATTCAAAACATGCTATCGATTACAGATACTTCCATATGTAGAGAAAGCATAAAAACATATATAGGATTAACAAACACCAAATTCTAGGAGAAGAAAGAAAATAAAATTGGAGGGAGTTACAAATATGTCTGTAACATTTTATTTATTTCTTGAAATTGTCTGTTAAAAAAAAAAAAGGACTGACCTCTTTGGTGAACTGAAGTTACACTTAAATTTTCAAATAACTTTCTGAATCTCCCTTAGAATTCAATCCAATGAATCATCACTCTGTATAGGATCCCTTGGCACTGAGGACTAAAGCATGTAGGAGTCTTGCTGATGACCATCTGCCTAGCTTTCTATCTCCACATCCCTACAACGCAGTGGGACTAGTGGAGAGAACATGGTTAACTGGCACTGAGGAGCTTAAATCTGGCTGAGAATCCTTATTCTAGGAGCAGGGCAGGTGCAGGCTAAGAGAATGGCTTTCTGCCACTGATCTGTGGTGGATGAGATAGAAGCTGCAATTTTAAGCAGTTAAACTTCTCATCTTTTCCTCAATTGGTTTTCAGTTTTAGAAAAAGTGCTTTTTTGGAGTGGATTAGATGGGTGAAGGTGGTCAAAAGGTACAAACTTCCAGTTATAAATAAACACTATAGTTAAGAATACTGTATTATATATTTGAAAGTTGCTAAGGGAGTAGATCTTAAAACTTCTCATTACAAGAAACAAATTTTCATAACTATGTATGGTGATGGATGTTAATTAGACTTACCGTGGTGATCATTTCATAATATATACATATAAAGAAGCATTATTTATACATCTGAACTAACATAATATTATATATCAATTATACTGCAATTAAAAAAGAAAAGATGCTTTTTATATCACTTTTTAAAGGATTGAAATGGCAAGGTGTCTACCCACAGAAAACATATCTTGTTTTACTAAAGATACTTATTGTGAAAATTCAGTTTGGCAGAAATGTTTTAATCCTTGTTTTCGTATTATTTTGGTAGCATACAATCACTATCATAATTAACTATTGTAAAAGTATATTCAATCTTTTTTAACCCCAAAGCAAGAGCACTTGGAGTGAACACTTCATAGGACAGAGTGTCTCTTTATTACATTTGCCTTTATACCTTGAAGCATGGGTCCTAGTGGATTCTCAGGTATAGCCTTGGAAAGTTTTTTCATTTATCAGCAAAGCTTATTAATTAGGCACCTGCATTTACACAGTACTCGATTGAGCACCTAAGTGACATTTTAAAGAGACACCGTCTTTGCTCCATAGAGCTTATAAACTAAAGCAGTACCAGTTGTACGGGTTGTTCTGTCTTCCTCTTTAGCTACATTGTCGTTGCTC
This sequence comes from Rousettus aegyptiacus, assembly GCF_014176215.1. Taxonomy (NCBI): domain Eukaryota; kingdom Metazoa; phylum Chordata; class Mammalia; order Chiroptera; family Pteropodidae; genus Rousettus; species Rousettus aegyptiacus. The sequence goes on from NW_023416306.1 coordinate 23,194,252, forward strand.
ATCTCTTTAGAACCTCCAGATGTTGGAACCATTTGAGCTCAGGACTGTAGGGTAGCCAAGCCAACCCTCAGCCATGCAGTGGACATTCGCCACACACTTTGGGTAAAAGTGGTAGGAAAGAATTCCTCTGTCTTTAGGAAAAGTCTGCTAAATTTTGCCATGAGCGATTGAGTTTTTACCTTCTTAGCTGACTTTAAACACTTGATTTTCTATGGGCAAAGTGTTTCAATAGAGTTGCACCCAAGGAAAAGGAAGTAGTCTATGTTTAGACCACAGTATAGAGCGCCACCAAGCAAAAGTCAGCAACGCAGTACCTGAAGCCAATAATACCCACTAACATACACTCTTGAATTCATTTTATGGGGCTTTTCCTGTAAGTAAAGCCAAAAAGCATTCACCAGAATAAACATGATAAAGTTATAGGATTAAAACACTGAAATAAATAGCAGTTTAGAAAAAAAAAATTCTTGGTCAACAAAGATATGATCAACAGAGTTTAATGTGAGGAATCAATTTCTGTCAAAAAAGACAGTGATGGTCTTAAGAGTGGCTTTCTGTCTTCCAGCTTGTTACTTGTTACAGTTTATAACACAGGCTGCCTCTTTTGGAGAAGCAATGTGGTAGGGCGTTCTGATGTGAAACAGGCAATCAGGCAACTGTTACTGAGGGTCATGGTGACTTGAGGAGTCACCTTTCCAGGACGTCATTTGAGAATACTTTTTGTTTCTCTACCTTTTGTTCGTGGAACAATGTAATGGACGGATAGTGGACTCCTTGGTGAATGGAAGAGGGAAGAATTTATTATGTCTTTGGGTTCATTCTCCCACTTAGGGAGCTGGAAAATTAGATGTGCACCACAGTATAGTCATTTCTGATTTGAAAGTACTTTACGCGATATCAAAAAGAACTATTTTCTTCTTTCTTTTCCTTCTTTCTATTTTCCTCTCCTCTCTTCCTCCTGCTTTCTTCCTATTTATCCATCCATCCATCTATCCATCCATTTATCCATTTTATATTTACTGAGTACTTTCTATGCTCCAGGCTCTTTAGACCAGTGGCTATGGTCCAGGAATAGGAGGGTGGAGGCTTGTCCAAAGGCAGGGGCAGTGGGGATAAAAAGTAGGGCAGGGAAGTGAGAGAGTTGGCATGACAATCAGTTGGTGTGAAAGATGATGAAGTAGAGCCAAGGATAACCCCTGACTGAGAGCCTTCTTCCCCCTCCCCATTTTGTGGAGGTCTATAGTCTCTGCCAGAAAATATGGAACTTGAGTACCACCTGAAACAAACTAAATGATAAATACTGTGATTTTTCTACATATTTTTATAATGCTTAGAATGCTGCCCAAAGTTCTGTTGGGAAAGATTTCACTTGATAAATATAGTCAACCATCTAGTGACTATGTATCAGTTTTCATAATTAAAAGTTATAAGAAGCTTGGATGAACTATATACATTTAAAAAATAAATTTATGAACCTCGAAAATCACATAAGGGAAACTAGTGAAATATAGAACAATCAGTCCAAGAAACCAGCTCTAAAGACAGAGAAGGTATTGTACATGAGATACGTAAAAATGCCCTGAAACTAATCATATAGAAATGCTGAGGGCAAATCATTAACAAATCTGAAAAAGCATAACAAGAAATATTTGTTATTACGTAGAGTACTTCAATGAAAGAGTTAAAAATATACACTAAAGACTGTTATGATATGAGGATTTCTCTGGAGCCTCTGTCTGAGACACGCACTCTATCGCGAGATCTTGTACAGAGGACACAGGCAGAGCCAGAGCTGCAGAGAATACCTTCGGGAGGACAACTTGGTATAGACGTCTCTATGTCATTGAATCTAATCACAAACAACCATATGTTGCTCTCTCAAGAGCCTACTTATCGAACTCATTAAGTGCATCTATGAACATAATTATTCTTTTTGCTTATAATGAAATGTATGAATAAATAAATGCATTAATACTTTAGTGAAATCTATTAAAATATGATGACTTGTGGAGTTTCAAAGCACCAGAGAAGGACATGGAAGGGAGAGTATTCAGCCGGGAAGGGCTGTGGTGCTATGCTGGCAGCCTCCCTCTGTGTCCTGGAATGTGTAGGTCCCTAAGACATTAAAACATGACAAAGAAAGCTGACATTTCCCCCTTGTATGTCCTATTTTCTAAGGCAGACACATTTCTTAGAATCATTTTAGAAAGACTTCTAGTAATAAGAATACAAGCAAAAATAACTTTTGTCTACAGTGCTAGAAAGGGGACTGGAGTTGGCAGAAGTAGAACGCTGGTTGCTTGAATCCCAGTCCAGTGGTCTTCCTCCTACGCTATACGGCAACTTAAAATTTTACATTCATATATTTTTATGTACAGCAAAATTTACTTTTTTTAATGCACACTTCTCTGAGTTTTAAAAAATATATAGAGTAATGCATCTATTGCCAAAATTAAAATGCAGAATAATTCGATTCCCCCAAAAGTACCATGCACTGCCTCTTTGTAGTCAAGCCTTCCTCCCACTGTTAACTACTGGATACTGGTGATCTAGTCTCTGTCCCTTTAGTCTTGCCTTTTCCAGAATGACATGCAAATGGAATTATATAGTAACAATGATTTTTTTAATTAGGGGATTTGAAACAAAAGCAAGCAAACAAGTAAACAAATGAACCAAAACAGAGAAACAAACAACCCATTCCCTGAATATTCTAGTTTAGTAAAAGTTACTAAGCCAGAATCCTCACATCTCTCTAATGCTTCTCAATTATTATTATTATTTTTTTACTGATTAAAGCAACTTTTGTCTCTCTTTCTCTTTGTCATCACTCTTGATTGCTTAAGAATTTGAGGGTAGCTTTGCAATTGTTTCCTGTATGGCAATGTTAGTGAATTTAACTGTACAGAGGAGACTTGCTCTCTAATATTCTGTCTAGGAGAGAGGCAACGTTGTGTTTTCCTAGACATTTTATAAATAAAGTCTGAACTGAAGAGGAGGACTCATTCCATGGAGTTCAATCTGGATTTCCCAAAAGAGAGAAGACAAGAAGAGTGTGGGAAACACAGTTCAGCACAGAAAAGTTAGGGAAACTCTAAATGCCCTAATTTATGATAGTCATCTTCCTACACAAAGAAATATAAAATTCCTGAAACATAAGACTGCAAGGCAGGCAAAGGGAAAGCAGTGTTTGTGGGTTTGTTGGTATGCACACACACTCCATGAGTCAGACCAGTTCTGGGTACAGCATGAGTTAGTTGCCCTGTGATCTTCATCACCCTTCTACCCTTGCTTTTCATTATCCAGAGCACATTACATATAAAAATGAAGGGTACAAGAGCTGAATTTTACCTTTCATTTTCCTTGGCTATTATTGTTTTTTAAAAAATGGCTTTGGGGATGTGGGCTTGTTTTGTTCTATTTTGTAAACTATAGTACTGATAACACTGCCTATTGAGGGTAGGGATGGAGTAAAATATAGACTTCTTCCTGCCTTTTCCACATTCATTGGTAGTAATTATTGTGGATCCGTACTGGACCGGGATAGTTGCTGTTTGGCTGTTGCTATCTTAGTGTAGTTACCTTCTTTCTATTGTGCCACCTTGCTTTCCCTACCAATTATTAAATCATCTGTGTCAAACCACTTTTTTGGGCTCTGCCATTGTGCTTATCACCAATATTAGATACAGGAGCAGTGAAGGGCATTGAGGAAAATACTATATAAACACAATAATGGAGATGGTGGTATGGTGACCCATAGGGGAAGAATATGCATGAGATCCTGTATTTTCTCAACTTTTAAGTTGTGATAAAATCCTGAGCAAGGCATTACTATATATTTTTATTTACAAATGCATTGTATACAAAGTCTTACCCAAATATGGTGTGCCTTATTAATAAAAATAAAACAAAATTCATTTCTGCATGCGATACATCTAAATTTTACTCAAGAATTGGTGGGTTTGATGTATAATCCCTCATATCAGATGGTGAAACAGATGGTTAGTAAATATGTAGCAAAGAAAACAGCCTGAGTTTACTAAGAGCAAGCCATGCTAAACTAACCCTGTTCTCATTTATGATAGGGTTGACACTGAGAAAAAAAGAGAAATTCCTTAAAACCAGTGTATCTTGATTTCAGTAAGGTTAAACTATTTTCTTGAGGGCAAGATGGAAAAACTCTCCTGAATGGTAATGTGGTAGATATTTGGCTAGCTAAACAAGTGGCTAATGGGCCAAGGGCATCCTCAGGGAAGGCATATAGTGGCATGTCAGGAAGCTTAACCGTTCCCCGGTTTTATCCGTAACTTGAATGGAATTTGTACATGCCTTTACACAACATTTTGAGAGTCACTAAATACAATGAATATCAAAATCAAGATTTTTTAAAGAAAGAAGATAAAAACAGGTAGGAATAACACCCTAAACTAATAAATGATTTTTAATGAAAGTAAATGTAATATCCTAAGCCGTTGTCTGATAAAATGCACGAGTAGAAGGTAGGGGAGAATTGACTTCTTGTTGGTTCATAAAAAGATGACATGGATATTTTAGTCAATTTCAAAAGTGATGTGAGTCATTTGTATAAAAGCGTTGCTGAATAATAGAATAGTATCCATATCAGGTGGAAATGCCCCCACCTCGCTGTACTTTCTAATCATCACACCACTCAGAAATACTGTTGCTAGAACCATGTATCTAATTTTTGGAAAGACATTAACAAACTGGAGCAGATTCCAAAGATCTGACCCACTTGATGAGGGTCTGAAGAACCCATGATGGGAAGAATGGGGGAAAGCGCCAATATATACTGCGTGTCTACCTTGAGCAGAAGAAAGAAGGCGAAAAGACTGGAAGTAGAAAGGAGGGTAGAATAAGAATAGACCAACTTGTTTAGGAAGTATTTAGAATAAGGAAAGAATCAAGTAGGGCATTCTTCAGCTGCTCCTCTCTTCCCCTGAATAAGAGTAAGAGGCATGTCTTGTGTGCACGTGTATGTGCATGTGTGCTTACAAGCGTTTGCCCATGTGTATGTGTATTCATATATTTGTCCAGATAAGTATGCAGTTAGGAGGTGATCAGAGTGTATGTCTTAGTCATTTTGAGCTTCTACAACAAAAGACCACATGGGTGGCTTAAAAACAACAGAACTGTATTTCTCACAGTTCTGTGGGCTAGGAGTTTATAATCAAGGTGTTGGTGTGGCCGGGTCCTGGTGAGGTCCTACTTCCAAGTTGCAGACTGCCATCTTATTATTATGCCCTAATGTGGCACTAATATTGTTCAAGAGGGCTCCACCCTCATGACTTGATCACCTCCCAAAGGTCCCTCCTCCTAATATCATCACGTTGGGGGTTAGAATTTCAACATGTGGGTTTGAGTGGGGACACATACATTCAGATCATATCAGTATATTCTCCTACTCGCCCTATTTATCTTCAGACACACTTGTTCATCACTCCATGTCCACTTACTTAGTGCCAGGCCTTGTAGTAGGAATTGGATATGCAAGGTTGAATAATGAGCAATATTATAATAATTATAATAACCCCAGTTGCTATGCAAAATGAGCTCAAAGTCAGGAGGGGGCGAATGGACGTTATGCCTACAAGTTGGCCCACTGAGAGCCTTAGAAGTGAAGTTAGGAGTCTAGAAACTCTTGGAGTCTGGAGTCACTCAGTTATCAGTGAAATGACCAAGTGTCATCTGCCCAGGCTTTGAGAGCGAGAGGGCATTTTGGACGTCTACCCAGTGCATGGTGTTCAAATAGTGCCTTGTGGAATTCCAGGGCTTTTGCAAAACTTTCACAGGGGTTGCTGAGTGTAAGAGAGGAAAGCTAATCAGAAAGTGTTGGGGTCTTTCCCTACTCACACTTCAAGCAGAGCAGCTCCACTTCTATCTGTTTTATTTGTTCATTATCCATTTATGAATTAACTTGAAGAAAGGGTCCTGCTACTGCTAAGTGTTTAACCATGCCCCAAGCCTACACAGGAAGATAGTAACAGTGGCCAAAAGGTATTGTGATTTGCTCGACGTAATTAAAGAAATGTATTTGTTGTATACCTAATATGTGCTTATAACGGTATGAAATCTGTTCATTCAATGATTTATTGAAATACCAAATAAGCAAAGATTCTATGTGCATCTAAAATCACCCTAAGCTTGTCCCATAGAGGTTTAGTTTTTTTATAAGATTTCAAATTCCCTGAGGGCAAGAATTTTGCTTTACTCATATTTGTTTCTCAGGTGAATAGCATAATGCATGGCACGCATGGGCATTCCAAATATGTGAATATGTGAAGAAGGAATTAAAATAATGTATTACTTGGACTCAGAATGGATCTTCTGACTGATTATGTAAAACAAAATAAAATTCTAAAACCTGTTTAATTCTAACCTAATAAGCTGAATATATATATATATATATATGTATATATAATACATATAAAATATTGCATTAGCAGTAGCTATAGCAATCAAATTACATATTGATTGATGTTGGAGAGGAGCTGAACATTTGGCTCTGAACTAATTTCATTTTTTCCATCTTCAAACACCCAGTCTCCCATCCTTTTGTAGTGAATCCTGGAATCTAAGTCATCAATAATAATAGAATTCTGCCAAAGATATTTCTCAGAAGAGGGATATGTAACTCCCTTTCCTGTGATACACTGACTCACTAAACAGCTACCTTTGTGAATTCCAGTTTGCAGCCATTCTTATTCTTTCTGGTCAGACTTTCAGGCAAGTCTAAAACCTTCAGGATTCCTGTAGCTGGAACGATTCAGAAAGCCCAGAGGCACTCAGTGACCAGCTAATTAATCCATGACTGCCGTGGATTGGGCTTAGCCAGACTGAGAACTGGACATCATGATTCTCCTCAGAGAAGGTGTGAAATAAAGACAACAGGACAAGACAGTGCATGGAGAGGGTACTTTTTCCAGTTTTACCAGAAGTATTAACCTGTAGAGCTGCTTCCAGCACACACACACACACCACCACCACCACCACCACCACCACCACCACCACCACCAGCAACCACCACCACTGACATATTCATGGAAAGAGTCTCTGGCAGAAAATGGAAGCTAAGGTTTTACGTATAGACCAGGAAGGGGAGAGGTGAAGTTCTTGGATTGGAGTTGACAGGCAATAGCTCTAAGTTATTCCTAGAAGGAAAAGAAAGGCCCCCGAATACCAGGGGGATGGCTAAGGATTCTACTTTTGATTAGCAATTCATAACTCTTAAATTTTATACAATCTTTCAAGGCCTTCTCCCTTTAACTAGAGTAAATGGAACATTTTATGAATTGTTCCTCAGATTCATTTTTGTACATTCTGAAACCATGACTTTATAGGAGGATATAATTTTCTTCATTCTCGGCAACCCAGTTCTATAGCTAAGTGGAGATAAACCTTTAGTCAGGTGTAGACTGGGTATACTGTTTCTTATCCCATGAACATAAAATGGTTCAGGGAACAGAAAGCCATTTTTAGCCATGGGACTTATGCCAATAGTACTTGTTTTCTTCCAAACAAATCCAAAATCTCAAAAATGGCCACTATTTTTCCAGTGAAGCTCATTGTTCCTCAGAACTTACATTTCGAAAGTTGGATCTCTCTCTCTCTCTCTCTCTCTCTCTCTCTCTCTCTCTCTCTCTCTCTCTCTCTCTATATATATATATATATATATATATATATATATATATATATATATTTATCCACATTTAATACATAGAGAGCATCTATTATATATATCAGTTTCTGCAGATATATTAGTTCACTTGCCACTGTCCATATCTTCAAGAGTGTGCTGGGAAAATAAATCACTATTTTGGCAGGGTTCAGAGCACCAGCTCACCTCTGTTCCATGACTTCTGGGAGAGATCAAAGCCTGGGGGCCGGAATCGCCTGCGGCTTGCTCATTAACCTGTCTGGAGGTTGATGCTGGCTGTAGGCTGACCTCTTAGCTAGGGCTATGGCCACCACACCTAAATGTGGCCTGTCTGTATAGTCTTTCCACTTCTTCACCGCCTGGTGACTGGGTTCCAAGAATGAGTATCCCAAGAGAAATCAGCAGAAATTGCACAACCTTTTCTGACCTTGCTTCAGAAGTCACACAGCATCACTACTGGTGCCTTCCACTTCTCTGGGCAGTGACAAAAGCCCACTCAAGTTCAAAGGGAGGAGAATGAGACTCCACCTCTTTACTGAAGAAGTATCAATATGCAAACAGTTTTTAAAACTACCATAAGAAAGTAGACAATTACATGCAATGGAGAAAGAGCTCGATGAAAGGATTAGCCCTGCGGCTTGGGTAGAGCCTAGGATTGATAACTACCTAACTCAATGGTGGGGGCAGGAAAAGCTTCTTAAAGAAATTTTCTATAGCCTCATTCCTGAGGAGTGAGTTGGGGTTACTGAGGAGAATGGGGGCAGCATGGTGAGAAGAGTAGCACATGTAGAGGAAAGTGAGGAAGAACCAAACAAGTTTATAGAAGTACAAGTAATTTGGTAGAGCCAGATGTGGAGTGGGAGAAAGAATGACAAGGTATGAGCCTGGAGAAATGGCTATAAATGACCTTGTAAATCATTATAGAGGCCTGGGCTTTGTCCAACAGGCCATGGGGGGAATCATTGAAGTCATTTTAAGCAGAAAGTGACATGATCAAATTTGCATTTTATAAAAAAATCACTCTGGATATAGTGTAGAGAACTTAGTATAGAGGAGGGATGGGGCCAGGCTGGCAGTAAACTACCAGTTCAAAGGCTGTTGGAATAATTCAAATAAGAGATGATGATGCAGTGGGTTAAGGTAAAGTTGATGGGAGTGGAAAAAATGATTAAGTCAGGAGATCTTAAAATTTGGATTTATGGGACTGGTTGATTAACGGTTGGTTGGTGAGTGGGAGAGAAAGGAGTTAAGGGTGAGAACAAGATTTCTGCTTCTAGTAACCAGGTGATGTCCAGGGACACAAGAAGAGGAACTTTGGGGGGATGGGATAATGAGATGCTGATGGATTCTATTTTAAGTTTGGAGTGCTTGTGAGACATTCAAAAGGTATTATTCAATAGGCTGTTGGGTACGTGACTAGAACTCATATTGAAAGGCTGAGCTTTGAAAAAAGATTTGAGAGTCATCAGCATACTGAATTTATAGATGGAAATTGCTGACTTTGGTGAACAGAGTAAAAAGAAAGCCAGGAAGAAATCTTTAGTTTCACCAATATTTTAAAAATGAGGAAGTAGAACAGAATCCCGTGAAATGGATGTTTAAAAAAAAGGTCAAGAAAGTAGACAGAGAGGTAGGAAATGTGGCCACACAGAAGCCAAGGGAAGATTGTTTTGAGAAGAGAATGGTGAACAAATGTAGTCTGTAGAGAAGTCAAATAACTTGAGAACTGAAGAGGGTTATGGGTAACTGAGATAACTGGCTGCCCGACATTCTGTTTTTCTCTTACATGCTCTTGGAGGTTAATTTCAGGGCACTCAGGTATCCCAAATAACTGTCAAAATCAACTTCAGTATTATCCATGAAAAATATGGAGAGTTACTGAAAGTTTTGGGGGGAGGTGGAGGTGTAATTGTATACCACTTAGCAAAACTTGATGAAGATCCTTTTTACCCATCTGTTCTTTCTCCAGAATTTCTCTCCTCTTCTCTATGCACAAGCCTCTTTCCCCAATTTCTTTAGTATCAACATCCTCCAATCTTTAATCTCTTTTATTATCTCATCTCTCTCCCTTTTACACTTTGCTCTGTGAGGGTATTAGTAATACGCAATTTAAAAAAAAAAATGTGACAGTCGTGATGAGCAACATAGAGTTTTGAAGCTAACTAGTCCAAGAACAATGTTAGCATAGAGGCTGGGATGGTGGGCATGTTATATTTGTTGAGAATAAATTAGACGTCTTGTTAAACATGTTAGATTAAACATGTACATTTATCTCCATTCCTTTTTTAAACCTCACTAAAATGATGGCTGGGGCTTTCATGAAAATGTGTTCTACAGATCTCCTGCTCTTGGGAGCATAACTCATCAGTGGCCTCAATTGTTACCCCTCTAGATCCACTGCCACCTTCTTGCCACGGCTACACTTTCTATGGGCTGTTCCTGATGGGTACTTGGTGGGGATACTAGTGCAAGTTCATTACTGTGAGACACTGGGTTCCTCCAACGAGAGACCTTGGCCTAAAGCCTCCTCACTGGCCTGGTCACATCTTCCTTTTTTTTTTTTTTTTTTTTTTTTACAAATGTCTAAATCCTTTCTTATTATCAATATATTACTGTAATGACCTAGTCCAAGAATTTCCTTAGTTAATTTATTAGCTTACTCACTGAGTGCCCACTATAGTACAGTTGAATTTGGAGGGAAAAAATAGGCACGGACAATCTTTTTTTGTTTTTCTTCGAATTTTTGCTAAGCCTTCCTTTCCCAGAAGCCAAGATCTGATTTCAAAGAAGAACAGAAATATACATAAAGAGATTTCTCCCCCTATTACTTTTGCATATAATAGGTGTGTGCTTACTTATCCTTTGAGATGTATGTGAAACCCACTTCAAGTACCAAAGCCCTAGAAAGAAGGAAATAGAAAAAAAATGGCCTCTTCTTTCCAGAGAAATCATTGAGACCCAAGTAATGCTGTAAGTTTATTAGTTTTCTTAAGTTCATATTTCTGAAATCTTGGCTCTAGCATTTAAATTCTGTACCTCTAAGCACAGAGTGTTTTTGGTTTCAAACCACTTTGAGTTTTGAGAGATTGACTGAGTTATAGGAGGCCCAAGCAGTTAGCAATACTATGGTCTACACAATTTTATAATTTTGATCTGTATTCAAAATACCGTTGGTATTTGGAGGACATATAGCACATGCAGTTGATGCCCTGCTTCTGTGCCCTCTGTCCACCCATGCTCACCGGCAGCTGCTGCAGACACTTTCCAAAGCATGGACAGCTTCCCCCAAGGAGCCCCAGCATCTCTTTTTCTCTGTCTAGGGGCTTTCTTGGCTCCAAGAGGAGCTTGCAGAGCCTTAAACAGGCTCAGCCCAGAAGAGCAGAGGCATCAGCACCCCTGGGGCAGGGGCAATTCTCAACCAGTGGGAGATGGAAGTCAGTGGATCAATGCTCCAGTCCTCCCATCCTCCAAAGGCATGATTCTGAGCATGGCTGACTGCTTTTGCATGACTTGAACTTGGCTGAACTAGAGGTTGAGTGCCCCTTTAAATTTTGTACCACCCTGAGCACCTCGTTCATATCTTCCAGGTCCTGGCTCTGACAAGTTCCCCACAGTTTCTGAGAGGGTTCCCAGAAAGATGAGCCCTAGTAGTTCATAGTTAATAAACTACTTATGAACACACCCTTTACTGATGTTTCTTCTTTTCTTGTCTTGCTTTCCTTGTTTTTTCACTGGTGCTGCATCCTGGGATTGTCTTTCAAATACAGTATCTACCCTCCCCCGCCCCCCACCCCCTTTCCTTTCCTTCTCAACTTCTACTTCGGAGGACACAAACTAAGGCAGGCGTTGCTTAGAAATGATGTTTTTTTTCTCTGATCCCTACCTCTAGTTGGTTTATTTAAGCTTATGATCAGTTTATGATATGATTCCAAGAGTTGTAAGGTCATATCTTCTAAGACAGAACTGGGACTCAGATGCTTCTGTAACTCAGAATTAGGCAATTAGTTCCTTCTTTGTACAAGTTCCAACACATGCACGCGGACGCTTTTTTTGAGAGATAATTGAGGAAGGAGGTATTGAATGTTGTTGCTCCTGTTGTTATTTATGTATTTATTTTTGGTGGAGAAGCATTTGGGGTGGCATGAGGGGAGATGAAGACCATGGAAGGATAGGAAGGCAAGACTTGTCTGGATAATCACCTCAGACTTTTCCCTTACTTGTGCCTCAGAGCTGAGGGCCTGGTTGTGAGCCCCTGTGGGAATGGCGCCGGGACAAGTAACAACCTGTATTCATGAAAGACAGACCACAGCACTCATTCTGGTTCAGAGACCATCTGCAGAAATGTGCAGAATTCAGTGGTGCATCCGGGAAGACCCAGGGCAAGGCAGGGCAGCTGGATTTCCTGTAAGGGGCGTTGTGGGGTGGGCTGCAGACTGTCTCTGAGCAGAACTAAGCAAAGGCTTTGGGACAGAGATAAATTCCTGAATGAGCAGGTAAAGAGGCACAGAGCTGACAAAGTTTAGGAGACTTTGTTTATGTGACCTACCTTGTACTGACAAGCAGGTGAAACATTCAGCTATGTGATGTTCGCTATAAGCTTGCTGGCATTCACATGATTTAAACAGCCTGTTGAGCAAAAAGCCCGGCAATCAATTATTCTGGGCTCTAGCTCTGTCGCTAACAATAACCTTGGGCCAGTCACTTGAACTTTTCCATACCTCAGTTTTCTTTATCTTGATCTCATTGGGCAAGATGAAAGCTTGAGGTTCTTTTTAATATTACTGTCACCAGAGTTCGTTCTCTAGAAAGTGCTGTTGGACACACGTAGGCCTAGAGATGTCCCATCATGTGGCTCCTGCCTCGGAGTTCAGAAAATGGCCCCGGGTCTGGGAGCCTCTTTCTCTTATAGTGCTCTTGGATAAAATGCCATGTCATGGCCAGATGCTGTAGAATTGAAGAGGAGAGTAAGTCACAGCTTTTACATGAATATCCACTTTGGAGCTTAATCTTAAGTGTTTAGGAGATAACTCTTAAATTGATGTTTTATTGTCTTTGAGCCATCATACTTTTCTTGAGTTCATTATGGATCATAAATTTGAGCATGAAACACGGGTTGCCAAACTGGCGACTAATAGCAACCTTTTGTGGTTAGTTTGAAACGAATCTGAAAGTAGCTCTTGCAGCTGTCTGCTTGCTCTCTATCTGGCCTCTGATTTCTCTCCCAGGCTTTATACCTGACATGTTTTTATTATTTTTCTCCCCATGGACTTGGCAGATTGCTGTTCCAGAAAGTTAAGTGGAACACCTCCAGCAGAGGTGTGATATCATGGTGGTCCCTGCTTTTGAAAGTAGAAAGTGCATCTCCACAGTGCCATAACTTGGGAGCCCCAGGCTGAGACTTCTCCAGGTTAGTGTGGCCTCTCCTGCCCTAGGCTGTTCTGGGTGGCACAGCTCAACTTGGCTGAGCTCTGTCCATTCATTTCTGATTAGCAGCCAGGCTGGACAGTGATCACGCAAGACCAGTCTGACAACAGCAACAGGGTGCTCTGCTTCAGAAGTAATTTTTAAGGGGTGGGGGTGCAGGGCACCCAGCAAGGCTGTCAAAAGAAATTAAAAATTACATGTGGTCTAATCTGAGATTTGGTGGGAAAGCACATGGTGGAAAAGAAAGTTTTTAAAGTGTATTATTAATTTCTGAATATACCCAATACATCTAATAACAATAATATCTGATATATATTGAATATTGACTATTAGCTACGTTCCAGGCACTTCTAAATATATTAAGTTATTAATCCTTACTACAAACCTGCAGGGCAGGTAGTATTATTATCCTCGTTTATAAATGAGGAAACCAAGGCATAGAGATGGTAAATAACTTGACTAAAGTCAAGGTCAAGGATGGGATTTGAAACTAGGCCATCTGGTTTCAGAGTGTCCACACTTAATTGCTCTGAGTAAGGATAATTTTGGGACATAAGGAAAAAAATTTTTTTTTTAAATCTATGTGAAATGATAGTAGTTAACTAAACTTATTGTGGTAATCATTCCACAATATATGCCATTCAAGTCATTATGCTGTATACTTTAAACTTACACAGTACGATAAGTCAATTATAGCTCAATAACACTGAAAGAGAAAAAAAAAAAAGTGAGAGGCCACAGTGAATCTAAGCCTCCGGCATGGCTTCTCTACCCTTCCCCAGCTGGCCTTGGCCAATCTTTCTGCCTTTCGTGCTGCCAACCCCCACTGAGAGACTTTCCTGACTCACCTGCAATAGGCTACTCTGTACCCTTCTCGATTTGTTCAACAGCCATGTGCTTTTATGCTTTAATACACCCTTCGGTGGAAGCTCTTCTTTCTCCTAAGATGAGAGAAGTCCTCAGCTTTTGGGACTCAGTTCAAATGTCAACTCCTCCTTGAAACGGTCTTAGAGCTTTCAGGCTGGGTTGCTACCCCTTTGTGTTTCCGTGACGCCTGGCCTATCCCTTCCCATAGCTTGTTTCAGGTAATATGTAATTGCTTTCCCTCTGTCTTTACTAAGCTGTGAGCTCCTTCAAAGCATGGTACATCGAGCACCGAAAGCATGGTACATCGAGCACCGTGTGTGGCACACAGCTGTTCCTCCATTAATGTTTACTAAAGAAAAAATACCTAAAGCAAGCGTTACCATCATTAGATAATTGTAAGTATTTTTCTGTCTTCGAGCTTATGTAAAGAACTTTATTTTTGGTTCTGATTCTCCTCATAAGTTTCTCTATCTTTTCACTTATTTTGGCTTGTTTACACTTTATAAATATGTGACTATTTGATGATAAGATGATACTAGCATGTGAATTAAGCAACCATTCTAATGATGATGTTGATGATAAAACATATATACAAGTCTTGAAACTCTCCTTTTCTTTCTACCAGGTAGGCAGGAGTGCAGGTAGAAACTAGGAGGATATGTTGTTCCTATCTTTGGCATAACAGAAGTTTGGAATTTTTGACATAACCGATGAGGATTGGAGGTTCCTAAATGGTCTATAAAAAAATGGGATTTGTTTGAGAATAATTTATTTAGAAAATTTATTTAGAACCTTATTGGTTGGTTTTACGAGAGAGTGAAAATTACAACTGATTACACATTCTGCCTTTGCTCCAAGTATAGCTCTATTCTTCCCGTAAACAGTTGCTGACCTCGGCAAGGATACCAGGCTCAGTGTAAATTCAGTCTCCTTGACCTTTTATTCCCTGCCGAGATGCATTAATATCCAGTCATTTGCTCCTTTCTCTCTCATAGTTTTTCTTTACTGCGTTTTTCCGCATTGTACAATTTACTCTCTTGCATTTTATTTTTTCCTCTTCTGTTGTTTGTTTCCTTAGTTCTCCCCAACACTTGACCCACAATCTTGGGGCCCTTCGCCTCTACCGTTATCTTTCAGATCACCTTTAGGGTGGCCTCTGCTTAGCTCAGAGTTAATCCTATTTATTGACTGAAACTGTTCTTTGGGGGTGTGTGGAGCTTAAATCAGGACTTCTAGTAATTAACTTTTGATTTTTAGAAAGGTCATTTTCTTAATCTCTGGGGGAAAGAGATGGAACTCTTAGCAAAGTTGTAGCAGGGATAATCTCTTTCCACCCTCACGTCTATCCTTTCTTAGAACAATCTCCCTACCCGTGAAATGTCTTGGCTTTTTCATTTTAAAGCTCGGTAGAACACTTTACATAATGTTTTGATGTGATTGTATAAAAATGATCCCTGCTGATAAAGAAACAATTTTGAAAAAAAATTTAATTTTCAAACAACAAAAATTAGCTGACCGTCCCGACCCTTACTCCCTGGCAGAGCTTCCCCTCATTGGGTTGGGGCAAAGGTGACTAGTAATAATGAAATTGAATGTTTATTAATTTATGCACGTGTTGGAAGAATCTGATTGAATATTTCTATAACCCTGAAATGGAGAAGGTTCTGTAAATAGCAAAGCCAGAAACCCTAGAGGAAAAGATTTATAGCTTTAACAAAGTTAGGGGAAAAAAAAGAAAGAATGGCAATCTGGGAAAAATATTCCAACACATTTAACAGTCAAGGAGTTAAAAATGCTTGTTTTAATAAGAGTATAATGAATAAATCAGAAAAATATAAATACTTGGATAAAAAAATTCATATGAAAAGATGTTCATTCTTACTAGTGATCAAAGGAAATATAAATCATAACAGTAAGTTAGATTGGATATGATTTAAAGACTGGAAAAATGTTGATAAGAGGATGAAAAACTAGACATATTCATACCAATATACACCTATTAGAATAGTTAAAGTTAGAAATACTGTCAATATCAAGTGCTGACAAGGATGTAGAGCTTTGGAACTCTTGTAGCTGATGAGTATGCAAAATAGAACAGTCACCCTGGAAAAAGTTTGACAGTTTCTTGTAAAGTTAAAATACACCTATTATATGACCTAGTGATCTCACTCCTGGGCATTGTGCTAGAGAAATGAAAACTTATATTTAGGCACATACACAAAAATACTGTATGTGAATGTTTATAGTGGCTTTATTCATAACTGGGAAAAAAAATGCCCTTTGATGGATGGGCAAACTATGATATATCCATATAGTAAAATACTATTTTGCAATTAAAAACAAAACAAAACAAAAAAACACCATCAGAACTATTGAGACATGAGAAAACTTGGATGAATCTCAGCATTATGCTGAATGAAAGTATAAAACCAAAAGGTTTCGTACTTATATGATTCCATTTATATGACATTCTTGCAAAGACAAAAATTATAGGGACAGAGAATAGATCGGTGGTTGACAAAGGGTTTAGATGTAGGAGAAGGTATGCCTATAAAGCAATGGAATAAGAGATCTTTTGAAGAGACAAACTTGTTTTGATCCTGATTATGGTGGTGGTAACAAATCTATATATGTATTAAGATTCATAGAACTTCATACCAAAAAAAAAAAAAAATTTTACTCCATGATTATTTTAAAAAACCCTAGATTTCTCATACCCTGTTCATACATTGGTGCTAACTTTATGGAGGATAATTTAGCTATATGTATCAAAACATAAAGCATGTCTATTCTATCACTTAGGTATGCCAATTTTGGAAAAATATCCTGAGAGATCTTTGGGCGTGTGTGCAAAAGTAGTACAAAGATGTTCATGGCTACATTTTTATACGGCTGTAAGAAAAGAAACAAATTATACATCTTTGATTTCAAGTCATGATACATGTTATACATTCTTTTAAAATTACATAATGGATACTTGTTTACATGGAAAATTGTCCAAAATGCATAGTGAAATAATAGTTTAGAAATAGAACATATGGCATGAACTTGTTTTTGAAAAAGAAGTATATGTCTAAACATACATATTTTTTATAGAAAAAATTCTGGAAGAAATTTTTTCAATGTGTACACCAGACACATTGAAAGAAGTCATCTCTGGGTAGTGAGTATATAGTGATTCTCACTTTTCTTCTTTGTACTTTTTTCATACTCTTTTCATCTTTATACTTTTGTTATTGTCCAAACACTTGACTATAAACATGTGTCATATATTATAAAAATTTATTTTTATCTTTACAAAAATTCATGCAAAGTTTGAAGGTTTGAGTTTTTAGACCAGGATGAAATTTCCTCAAGTCAAAACAGGTTTATTTAAATATCATGCACCTCCCCCAGAAAAGTAGCTTACACAAATATATTATAAAAGAGAGAATTTAGCTGCATATTTCTGGGACTGCTGAAATCGGCAATATTATTTCCCTGTTTAACTTTTCAACTTCCAATATATATGGGTTGTTAACACTCTTCCTCATTTTTGAGGACTTATCTTTGCTATTTACAATGCAATTCTTGGGCTGAAGGGACATAATCCGAAGGTGTTTATAAGGTTAAAAATCAAATAACACACCTTATTTAGTATAAAGTATGATTCTATGCATATAGTGATTGGGAGGATAAAATGAAAAGGATATCTATTACTAAATTTAGAAATTATGTCCTGATAGATTTGATGGTTGATTTAAATATAACTCTTGTCAAGCTTCTGTTTTTAGATCAAATTATTGTGACTCTACAGTTTCTTTGAAGTCTCAAAGTCTCACATTTCTGTTGCCTTTGCATGATTTTAAGAAAATAAAGAATGTGAAACTGCAAATTGAGTTTTCATTGTATTATATTTTATATGACACACTGGTCATTTTATAGAAATAAAAGGCGACAAACAAATTGTCTGCTGAAGAAATAATTGTCATTATCTCATTAAATCTTAGGTCATTCAAAACCTTCCCACACTCTAGAGATTCATTTAGGAATCCTTTTGTCTCCCCAGCTGCCCACATGTTTTTCTGATCCATCTCTTCTCCCGCTTTGCCTTATCAGCCACCCCCAGTGGAGTGCTGCCTGGTTTTCTTTTTTCTTTTTTCTTTTTTTTTTTTAATCTTGCTTCCTTTGTTTACCTTCAGGGTTTAATTCGATAAACAAAGAGTCTTGGATCAGACTTTGGGCTCTTATGGGTTTGGATGTATTCTTTGGTCTCATTTTTAGTTACCAAAAGAGTGTGTTGCTTCTGACCTCTTCGACTCTTCCCTGTTGATTTCACTAGGCCTTTGACACTAGTGAAGGGTGAAATTTTTTTAAAAAGTGGCTTTGCTTTTGTTAGAGGTGGTAATGCATTTTATTGTGCTGTGACTCAAATTGTGTTCAGTTATCATCATAATAGTGTGCCATAAAAAGTCAAGTTCAAATCGCAAAAGTAGAAACTCAAGGTTACGAACCTCAGGGAAAGATATGATTCTTATCGATGCAAAGACGAGGGTTTAGATATATCATAAAAGGATCTTGAGCTAGGTTTAAATTTCACCAAGATTTATGGAATCCACTGACTAATACACTCACATGCTCAGCCACTCTCCCAACACATTTGCAGGGTGTACAATACACTAGTGCCTCTTTCTTCCTTTCCCCAAGGTCTTCTAGGTCAAGAGACCACGAACTCAGCAGCCTATAGGGGACTCACAGATGAATGCAGATGAGTAAATCAGATTGTTTAAGAAAAACAGGGATTAGTGGGGACTTAGGTAAAGTGGAAACAGCATGTTCCACCTAGAGATAACCTCTTTTCAGCGTCAGACAATTGTTACTATGTGGGAATAGGCCTCCTGTGGTCAGGCCCTCTACTTTTTCAACAGAAGCAAGAAGTAAAAAATTTTTGTGTGATATTTCCAATCTTGTCAACTATTTTAAATAAAATACTAATACACTTTAGCCCAAACCAAGAGTCAGAGAGCTGTATGTGGCTGCGGGCAGCCAGTCTGCAACTTCTGATAAAAGCTTGAAGTGCATAAACTTTCGGAGTCCAAAAGCGGGGTACAACAAAGGCTGCGCTCAAGTCAGGACATAATTTCAGCGGTGAACAAGGGTGCATGGGACTTTGAGGCACAATCTTCAGTGGTATTGCTTGTGTGCTAGTGACAGAGCAATTGAATGCTAACAATTTGAGACCGATTGGCCTTTCCAGATTTCTATGGAAGCTTCCAGGGCTCCTAGGCAATTCTGGGGGAGAGAGATAGGGAATGAACTTTCAAGAAAGAGATATTGGGTTTCCTGCTAATAGGCAAGTGGGGATTTGAGTAATTAAATAAAAGATTAAAAAAAGATACTACCATATTTGTATTTGGCGAAGTGGTTTATACTGGTTAATCTAACCGAAAACATAAATTTAAAAATCCATAAATTGGAATTTTGGAAAGGAGTCGCATTTATTAAGTCATTATTGGGCACTGAGGAGCAGTTATATTGTTATTTGGGATAATAATAATAATAGTAATGGTAATAAATAGTAATAATAATAACTGTCATTTATTGAGCATTTACCGTATGCCAGGCATAGTATAAACACTTCACATGTACTAACACATTTAATACCATAAGGTAGATTCTACTATTACCTCCATTTGCTACATGAGTACACTGAGGCACAGAGAGATGAAGTAATGTGCCCAATGACACAAAGATATGTTATACAAATAAGGAATTTTTACTTAGCAGTGGACTCCTAGAATTGGTTTAAAATCCTCTCATTTTATTTTTTTTTTACAGTTTATAAACCTACTCACCAAAAAGTTCCAGCTGTCTTAACCATTTTTGTTTCTTCAGATTCTCTTCTGTTTTTCATTACTGTGTATATATTCTTCTAAAATACATTGGGGTTCACTTTTTCTATGTGGTAATTTATGGTTTGCCTGTCTGCAGCTGTAAACTATCTCCTCCCATTACTTATCTCCAAGCTCCGCTCTTAATGCCATTTTTCTTAGCTAAAAAATAGCATTGTTTATCCTAGAAATTTTGTAAAATACAGACATGCATAAAAATTCACTTCTAATTACACCATCCACAGAAAATAGCTGTTAACTTTAGGTGAGATTCTTTCCTATGCACATATATTCAATGAAAAAGACTATAAATATACTATTAATTATTTTGACCAAATACAAATCATACATACATGTAACTATAGCTTTGCTTTTCTTCAATTACCATTTATCATAAGAGGTTTCTCATATCCCTATATTTGAAACATTATTTTTCTTTTTAATGGCTATATAGAATTTTGTCATATGAGTTTACTAGAGTTATTTCAGATTTTCATGCTGTCAGATGATTAAATATTTTTAAAATGTTCACTCTTGCAGATAACATAGTGACACACATTTTGAACATAAGTCTTTGTCCACGTAGTTCCTTAGGATAATTTTCTTCAGGTAAAATTAATGGATCAAAGCCTCTTAACAAATAGTGCTGAGTTGCCCGTCAGAATGTTGGGGCAATTCACATGCCACCTGCACTCTGGGTTTCGTTTCCCTCAAACTTTAACCTCTTTATCATCTATTTCCGTAGCTGTCTTAGGACTAGATTTCTTTTCTCATTCTGGGAGTGTGTCCACAGCTGCCCATCCCCATGAGTAAATAAGCAGATGTGGGGACTTCTTGCTGAGCTCTGCTGGCTAATGGCGTCAATCAAAAGGAAACCAGCTTTAGGGTTAGCACTGTGGGAAGTTCTAGGCCTCTAGGAATAGAGCCCACTCTCCACTAATTTACATAATTCTGGGTGATTCTGCACATGTAGGTTTCTGGGGCAATAGTTTAGATTTCACTGGATATCAGTCACCAGAAGCATGGCAACAAAGAAAGGAAATTAAGGCCTACTGTCATGACATGGTCACAGCCTAACATTTGGATAGTTAGTCCTTGAGATAGGCAAAAACATTTGTTCTATCTAGACAATTGCAGAAGACATGAAGGCTACTAGTAAAAGGATAAGTCAAACTAACACAGATGACTAAGAGGGAAAACAAGGAAGATGGTGTACTTCTGAAGGAATCTTCCCCAAAAAGCTGAAGGAGAAAAAGAGAGGGTTGACTCTCTATGGGGCTAAGAAAAAAATGTAAATCTGCAACAATTTCTAGGATTTCTTTCCTTCCTTCCTTCCTTCCTTCCTTCCTTCCTTCCTTCCTTCCTTCCTTTCCTTCCTTCCTTCCTTTCCTCCTTCCTTCCTCCATCTCTCCTCCTCTACCTATGACCCTCCAACATACGACTCCCACTCCCGCCATCGGACATGACTGTATTCTCTTCATCATTTCTTTCGTACTTATCTTCTCTACTTTTTACCTACTTCTCTTCTTACTCTCTTCTTTCATCCTCTCCTCCGTCATCACGTAACTCTCTTCTTTCTTTCTTCTTTCTTTCTTTCTTTCTTTCTTTCTTTCTTTCTTTCTTTCTTTCTTTCTTTCTTTCTTTCTTTCTTTTAATACGTTGGAGAGAGGGAAAGTCTCTGGCTAAAAAGTAAAACGGTCCCTCAATCCCAGAAATCACATCCAAGAACAGGATTTTTAACAAGTATCAAAAAAGTACTATGAATAAGGAGAGTAGAATGCAGATATATTATTTCTGTTATAATAAATGTTTGGTTTCTTTTAATCCACAGAGCCCAATTGTTTTTTTTTTTAAACTTAGGGGTACTGTCTTCCCTCCGAATATACCGGGTATTATGGGCCTATTAATTTGAGTGCTTAAAAACATCTATCTGTAATAATTCTCTTCCTCTCCCTTTCCCTTTCTCTCTCCCCCTCCTATATCTACCCTCTATCTCATACTTTCCATCCAAAGAGGGAAATGGTTTCTATATCCTTACTCTCCCCTGTCTAGAGTAATAGCATAGCAGAGTTAGTTATTTAATCCCATCTATCTCTTTCAACATGTACTCTTAAACAGGAGGATGGAGTAGAAATGAGGATTTCCAAGCAGTGAGAAACTATACCATCACAGACATAGAAAGACTGTGGAAGGGGGATGGGTAGGGGTGAGATAGGGATGGGGAGAGGAAGCGGGGCCTACAATTAGTCTCCAAAGGTCTTCAAATACCATGTTTGCAAAAGCCTTTGTAGACATGCTTAAGGAAATTTGAGAGTACCTTTCTCTGTAAGAAATGGAGAACCACAAGTAGCTTCAAGGGGGGAAAAAAAGATATGATTAGGTAGTTTTTGGTTTTGTGTTGGTTTGCTTAAGCTTTCCCCACCTCCCCACAAGCAAAAATCACTCTGCTGTGGTAGTGAAGGTGACTGGGAAAGAGAAGAAATGAAAGGCAGGGAAAGAGAAGAAATGAAATGCAGTTTGAGGGTTGCTGCAATACAGAAGTGCAGACCTTTGGCTTGGACTTAGGCAGCAGGGGTGGAGATGGACAGATTTAAGAAAGATTTAGGTTTGATTGACCTGCCCGACTTGATGCTTTTCAGAATGAGAAGAGAAAGAATGGGACAGAGATGAAAAGTTAAGCAAGTATGACTATGATTTCCTATTGTCAATGTGTGGATGGTGATGTCATTAAGTGAAATAAAAAAATAAAATACAGATGGAGGAGGCAGATATAAAGGGAAGATTAAAAAACTGGCTCAGGGTTTACTTGCAGAATGCCTCATTTAGTGTTGTGCTGGTAAATGTTAATAACTAGCTTTTCTAACAGAAAAGAAAAGAAAGCCCTGATTTTTATCGGCTTTCCAATGGTATAAATATTCCCACCACTGGCCAATTTTAAACAAGCCTCTTGGAAGTCACTTATTGCAGAGGCGGGAGAAGATAAACACAGAGAGCTCTTCTGAGCTGGAGTGAGCTGACCCAAGAATACCACTGGTCCTGCTGGATACTCTGCAAGTTTTAGGGAGCACAGTCCAGGAGCTCAGCAAGCTGATGAGACCCTACGACACAGAGTTCAAGTAAAGCCAAGGGAGTGGAGCATGTAGAAATAAAAGAAAACCAGTATCAGGGGAAATAGAAAAAGAGCCATTGAAGGGACAGAAGAGTCTGAAGAGAACCAGATTCATGCAATACAAGAGAAAAACTAGTTTCAGGAAGGAAGGTGTGGCCAGTAGTGTCAAATACCAGAGATCACTAGCCTAAGGACTTAAAAGAGGTCATCAATTAAATGGTCTTTTTTTTTTCTTAATAATGATGAAAAATAAAGCCCATGTGTCTCTCTATTTTTAAAGAAGTCATTAATGAACTTGGGCAGAACAGATGCAGAGTGATGGGGGAAAGAATTTGCCTGAAATAGATTGGAGAGGGAATGAAAGGGAGGGAGAAGAGATGAAATCCTTCCCTTTGGCTCTTAAGAGGAGAGTGTGAAGGGAGACAGGTTGGAAGGATGGCTTTTATTTTATTTTATTTTATTTTATTATTTTATTTTATTTTATTTTTGGAAGGATGGCTTTTAAAAAAAATTGTAACTCATTGATCAACTCATTAATTCAGGGGAACATTTCTGTCTGTAATCCAGGCTAATTTATTGATCCCACTGACAAACAGAACAAACATCTTACTTGAATCCAGAAGCAGTAATGGTTTTGATTCTTGCTTAGGTTTTGATGGGAGTCACATTAACACAGAAAGGGATTGCACTGGTTCAATTAAATTGAATTTGTAGGTATGGAGAACCTAATGTTATATACATGGTTTATTCCACAAATAATGGTGACTCCTTGTATTTTTTAAATTTGAACATCCATTGCTTGATTTGTTTTCTATGTCTAAGCAAGTATTGGATTTAACTGACTCAAATATGAACTGTAGGTCATTTTATTCCTTCTTTTATGAAAAAAGGATTATATATGTATATATATATTTTTATTTTGAAGCACTTCTTATTCTCCAGAAATTCTCAAAAAATCTGGTTATTAGGTCTTTTTAATTATAATATAAATTTAGCTTGAAAGTTATTTATAGAATACTTTCTTTTTTATTCTTCACTGACTTCCTATAATATTCTTTTTCAGAGTTTCCAGGAACAAAACAGAATATGTACGAACCAAAAATACATGTGTGATGAAAATTATTTATATTTTAAACAATGTATATACATACATTTATGTAGACCAGTTAACAGATATAATATATCAAAGCAACCTCCAAGCAAACCTTTTAGGTAATCCCTAATTTAAAAGTCTCTATGGAAAGATAAAATTGAGAGTCTTTGTAGTTCCATGACCCCTAACAGGGTCTCCAGGGTCACAGCTGCCTGAAAGGCGATTCTGTGATTAGATGATGCCAGAGTCATCTCAGAATAGAACCTCAAGCCACCAGGCTACATTTACAGAGTCAGCTTCTCCAGAGCAATAGCAACAAAAAAGACTCTTCTTATTTATTTGGAAAGGATCACGTAGGGTAGAGACTTAAGAGTATTGGTGTTAGCAGGAATTGAAAAACTTAGAGAAAAGATCACTGAAGTACTCAGGAACGAATGAACCTATGACATTCAAGGGACACATTCTCTAAGGCTCTAATTTTTGTAATTCAGCTGTTCCACTTGCAAGGTATGAGCTTGGTGTCAGCCGACTTATATATCTGTATCACCTGGCCAAATCGCTTAGCCTCTTGGACTTTTTTATTAGTAGGAATTAAAGAGACTAATAAAGAGGTTTCAAACATTATAGTGTGTACATGTATTCATTGTAGGGGTGAGCAGATATTAGACACCACAGGTTGTTCTTAGTTAACAATGATCAAGTTTGGCTTTGGGGCCACCGACTTATGTATTTAGAATCAGTGGCTGTCTTCTTTCTGGGGCTTTTATCTTCTCCTTGGGCTCTCCTCCTTTCTCCAGCATATTATTATTATTATTATTATTATTATTATTATTATTACAGATCTTAACTTTTGCTCATTCCCTGACAGAACAGTCTAAGGGCTTATATTAGTAGGGGTGCTCTTGGGAACCAGAGACTTTAAAATTCTGAAAAGAATAATTTCGGTGGTGGGATTTTTAAACACTGTGATGGGTGGGTGAAGAGTGAAGGGAACGGAGAGTCAGGGAGATCTAATCACTCCCCTAAATCACACTCGGAATGGTACCACCTCTTCTAGGAGTTTTCCTTTATCTTTAGCGTGCCAGACATATTACTTTTAGCTCTTTGCTAAACCTGGAGTTTTGAAAGTTTACCATGAGACAAACTTTATAGGCTATGGCTCATAGCAGAAAATGATATTAATAGTCAGCTAATAACATCCTCTTTGTTTACAATGCCATTCTTTCAATGAGCTTAAATGAACAAAAGTCACTTTCAGAAAAACCCTGTGAGGCAGGGAGAGAATACATATTTTCGCCATTTTACAGATGAAAAAAATGGAGGCAGAAAGTTATGTATCATGTGGTGCAAATTTGACCCAAGAACCCAGTCTCTTGTCCTGTGACCCAAGCAAGAGGGATCTCTCTCCTGGGACCTGAGCTTCAGAAGGCTTGGCTCTTGCCCTCCTCAAAATCCATCTCTTCCTAAAGGTGAGCAGTCCACAGTGCAAAGGGGCCATGCCACCAGAGTTCCCTACCCTAAGGCTACTAAGTGCACTTTCCAAGGTCGGCATGGGCTTCCTCATTGAGCCTGTCCCGAGTGTTGACACAACCACTGGCTTATGCATCTGGGCTCAAGTTGTGGCCTTAACTGTATGCATGGAGGGAGCTCGTGCAGCTGGAGGTACACATGCACACAGTGGATGTTCTTCTGGAATATGATAAGGCTGCAGGTGGGAAGAGAAGGGATCTGGGGGCAGGCTCTCCCACTCCACATTCTTGTCAAAACTCAGATCAAACTGTGAGGAGTCTGAATATGAACTTGCCCTTCTGAGTTGCTTCCAAGGAATCTTTGTCAAGGTAGGAGACATTCATTTTATAGTTTGTTGGCTTGTTTTATGACTTAAATATTTAAACTTTAAGGGCGCATTTGAAATCTTGCCTCTGTCCCTCAAATGTTATGGCAGCCTTGCTCCTGTCTGTCCAAGCCAAAGTCAGAGGAAGAAGTTGGAGATAAGGAATGGTTATATAATTTTACACGACTGCGACTCTCTAGCATACTTTGAAAACCTATAGGAGCCAAAATAACAAGCCTTGTGTATTTAATAACGGGGACGCTGACCAATACAGTGAAAATATTAAAAGGGAGTTAGTCCACATCGTTCTGTTATTTGCAGCTTCCCTCCACTCCCAGTTTAAGAAGAGGAGCAAAAACGCTTTTCATTGGTCCTCGCAGGCAGGGAATCCCAAAGGCAATAAGTTGCCTATTGAATACCAGAGTCGGTTTCTGGTGGAAAACAGAAACAGCCAATTATCCAGAGGACGGTCCACCTTCCCCCACGCCCAAGGCCTGTGAAAAGAAAGAGTGAAAGGTTGGTGTCCGGAGGGTTTTCAGCCTCACGTTCTCTCTCCCTCCAATCTCAAAAACTGAGTAAACTAACAAAGGAAAAGAAGAAAAAATTCTCAAAGTTCGAGTTTAGAGGAAGCGATTTCCACCAGTGCCGTCAGCCGCCTGGAACGTAGCAGAGACAGTCTCCCGCGCAGTCCCAAGCCCCCCATTTCCTGCTTGTCCTAGGCTGCCAGGCGCTGACACAGGACTGGGCGATACCAGCAGCACCTCGCCACTTCCCACTCTTCTCCTGCAGCCCTGCGGGGGTCTGCAGGACGTCGCCCATTTAAGGGGCGGGGCGCAGCTCCACGTGCTTTCTGCTGAGTGACTGAACTACAAAAACAGAGGCCGGGCAAGGGGGCGGGGAAGGAGGGAGAAAGAACAGGCTTTGACCGATAGTAACCCCTGCGCTGTGCTCAGCCGAATCTATAAAAGGAACTAGTCGCGGCAAAAGCCGGGTAATTCCGAGGGAGAGCGAGAGGGGCCGGGGCTAGCCGAGCCAACACTTCTCTCTACCCCGGCGCAGGTGAGCAGGGAAGGGGGCGCCGCAGGACCAGCGCCACCGGAGGCAATTTCTCTGGGCGCTTTGCTCCTTTTTCTTTCTTTTCTCCCCCCGCCTCCCAATTTGTTTTGTTTTCTCCTCTTCTCCGGAAGGGGTCTGCAAGGGGTGGGGAAAAGAGACGCAAACACAGAAGTGGAAAACAGGTAAGAGGCTCTCTCGTGGCTTAGGCGTTATTGTTTTGTTTCGGGGCCGAGAAGGCTTTGGGAAGGTCTAGATTTCGGGACTTTAGTCCGAACCCCCAGATCTCCAACTCTTGCAGCGCAAATGGTGCGGGGGTGGTATAAATGTGGGGAGGACCTCCTAGGAGAGCTCCGGCGACTCAAAGACGCGGCGCAGCTGGGCTCGGGGCTCGCTCTTCGGTGGAGCCCGGAGAGCATCTTTGCGCGTGGAGAGCCGGGCGCAATACCTAGGGCTCGGTGGGTTGGGGGGCTCCCGGTCATTTGGGGGCGCTGCTGCCGTAGTGAGGGGAGTGGCAAATCCTGCACCGAGCGCTTCCCTTTGTTTGGAAGAGCCTTAGATGTCTAGAAACTTCTCTGGCTAAGGGTCGGCCGGCGCCCACCCGGATGAATGCCAGCGCTTAGTTCTCCGTTCTTAAGAAGCTGGTCTGAGTTGGACTCTGACCTGAGGATCCCCGTGCGCCCCCGGACTGGACAGTGCGTTCTTATACCCAAAGAAGTCGACCAGGAGGTGTCCCACACGGGGTCTGTAGCGCTGTTGCTCCGTTGAGGCTTCAGGGGCTTTGTTTGCCTTGGATGTCCTGCCTACGGTCTCAGTGCGCTCACCCAAGCTGATGTCCCTGGCGCGCGGTAGGGACAAATTTTGTTCCTTTTAAAAACAGAAGACTTACAGAGAAGGAGAGTCTGCAGAAACCTAGAGCAGAGAGGTGCCTATTCTTCCGCTCCTCCACCCCGCATCATCCTTTTGCAGCTTTTCTCTTGGGGCAGCCTCAGGCTGGGCACGGATGGCGAGATGGTGCAGAGGAATGACCGAGAGTAACCCCGGCAGGCGGTGCAGAACTCAGAGCTCCGCCGCGGGGCTCGGCTCCGAGGTGGGGGTGGGGAGGGCTGGGCGCGGGCTGCCTGTGGCCCCGGGGGTCTGGCCTGCAGCGCCTCCTGGCCGAGTGTCTTGGGAATCAGTCCCGAGACCAGAGTGGGGCAGGGCTCTGCAAAGCATTGTCTCTCTCGTCAGGAAGGAAACCTGGGTGATCAGGCGAAAGCCCGTCTGGTTGTTTTTTATTAGAATGTTTCCTGACTCCCAGATCTTTGCTAAATTAGAAGGTTCTTGGGTCGTGGGCCAGTGCCAGGGCTTTCGTGTAGGTGCCATTTTTTTTTTTCAGCACTTATTAGAAAGAAGGAAATAAACAAAATGAAAAAAGGGAGAGAGCAAAGAGTCAGAAAGAAGCTTCTGGCACTGAAAGTAATTGACTCTGTCTTTCGCATCATTGATACTACTATCAGCTTTTAAAACCCAAGACTTTTTAGTGACACCTCACAAAATGAGTGGGTGGTATATACATTCCTATAATAGAACACTAGTTTGATATTTAAAAAAAACTTCCTTGGTTATGAAAATCAGCAAGTCACTTTCTAGAGGCGGACCCTCACCCTCCACACCCAAGGAATACCTCGCAAAATTTTCCAAATTCAAAAGTGGAGTTTTACCAATTCTTCGAACAGTAATAATGGAATCCAAACCTAAGTTTTGATCTATTCTGGCAAAACTTAAATTTCAACTGAGGAAAGTACTTAATTTCTCATCTCCCCTTTTATTTCAGCCCATTTTTCTAATGCCATAAAAATAATGGAAGCTTTCTGTTAATACCATTCTCTAGAGACACTTCTCCCAAATCAAAGAAAATGTGAAAGCATGGAGAATGTTCTGGAGTAGAACTTCTTCAGATAATATAATTAAATTTTCAAGTACAAAGTATCCATTTTTACATGTTCCCCAGACTCTCCTATAAACCATTAAAATAATTCACCATAGGGAGAGTTTGGAAAACAGTGGATACTTAGAGCAAATTAGTATCTACTTGAGAAAAATCAGTAGAAACAGAGTGACCAGCATTAGTGATGACCATGGTTCATGTAAGAGATAAGAATTGGTACTGTAGTCAGAGCAATTCACAAGCTCCCTTGCAAGGATAAGCCTGGTCCAGAATGACTTATCTGATTGTGAAGGAGACACCTGTGATACTTGTGTCTCCCCTCCAGCTGAGCATTCCCAATCTTAACCCTTATAAGTATTTTGATTTACATCCAAATAGAGGCCTGTAATGGATGCTGGACATATTTTGACTTCAGGAATATTTATAGGTCATGTGAGACAACGATTAGTTTAGGGTCGGAGAAAGGTGATTGGGGTTTGGTTGTTTTAAACCTCTGCTCTAGAAGTCTCTGTGCTTACATTATTAATAATTAATGAAACCAAATGAAACTCAGTGATACAGCTTTTTATTATCTTTTATAGTATTTACCTTATATGGAGAGAAGTTGGAATGTTTTTCCAGCTAAATTTTTTTTTTTTTAGGGATCTCTCTTCCCATAAAACAAGTTGCTAATACGATTATTTGTAGTGATCACAAATTGTTAATATCTTCGTGATTTCAGTTTTTAGCTCCTAAAATAGTTAAGTGGACATTGCTTTAGACTCTTACGAACTTTTTGGATGTCTAGAAAATACCAATATGTGTGATTTTTGCATTTCTAAAATACTCTCAAATCCAAATATATTTTTATTTACTAACTGGATACTGAAGAAATAATGCAAGTATAATGCTCCTATGGCCAATTACTCCAGAATCAAATTTTAAATAAGCTTTCTGAAAATTTGTTTTATTTAATTCTTCCGGCAGAGGGCCTACACTAAAAATTGAGACCTTCTTATCTACATGTGGAAATATCCATAAATGCCAAAGTTATTACAATGTTTATTTAATAGACACTATTAAATAGCACAGTGTGCCAAGTACTATTCCAAATGCTTTTCAAATACTAATTTTACCTTTACAGCAAACCTATTTATTATTCCTATTTTGTAGATTAAGAAACTGAGAGGTTAACTAATTTGTCCCCCGCCATACATCTTGGAAGTGGTAGAACTAAGATTTGAACCTAGCCAGTGAGCTCCAGTGTACTTGAACTCCCACACTAACCAGTGAGGTGGTGCAGTTACAGATGCTGGGAACAGAGGACTTTCCGCGGATGCTTACTGTGTTCTGGTACGTTCATCTACTAAGTCCTTATCAGAATTAACAGCTTGTGTCATATTTCCCTTATTGCTGTAAGTGGGTCAGCTAAATTCTCTTTTGCTTGTTGGGGCATTGGTTGTGTCATGAAAAGAACGGACAATAAGATTTACTCAATTCTCTAATTCTTGACTTGAGTTAAAATGAAAAACGTACTATTGTTTCAGTCAGATATTTGTGAATAGGTCTGTGACCTCAAAATATTTTTCTGTGCAATACACAGAAAATGGAACAACAGAGTGTTTGGCTGTAAAGGTATAAGGAACAAAAGAAAACGGGAAGATAACTGTTAGTTTAATTGTCAATCCTAACTTTGGTGAAGTTTTAAAAAGCTGATTATAGTACAGTATGATTCCTGCCTGTTTTATCCTTAATTATATTTTGGATCTTTTGAAATAAGCTGTTTCTCTGTTACCGCCATTTTTGTATAGGAACCAAATGCCTAGCCTTTGCTTAGGCATTTTTCTCTGAAAGAAAATACGGTTTTAAAGTCTGCTTTATAAAAGTGAAATAGAATGGGAAACTGTTTTTCTTATTAAGTGGTATAGCAAGTTAGAGATAAACTCTTAGAAAACATTTCTTGGTAAAAACAGTTACATTTATTGTTGATTTACTGTGTGCTGGATATTTTTTGAGCATTTTACGTGTAATGATTCGGTTCATTCTCATGAGAACCACATGAGGTAGATACTGTTATTATTTTCCTTTTATAGCTGGGGCAGCTGAGGTATAGACAGGTAAAGTTGCACGATCATGGAGTTTGTAAGTAGTGGAGCTGAGGTTGCATCCCAGGTAGTTTGGTTTCCATGAATTTACCAATATCAGGGCAAAGACTTTGTCAAAATACCAAAGTTTTGACATTTGAAATACTAGCAAGAGACAAAGAGTGATTCTCCCTTTTCTTTTGGATATTTTCATCTAAAAATAGTTCTTTGGATACATAACCAGCATACATGCTGTTAGAGAGGTGCGTTTTAGAAATATTGGAAGCCAGAGAATTAAAATTTCATATTTAAAATTGTTTTCAGATAGACCTTTCGGTTACTGTGCATTCTTTTGAGACCGATACACTGTATTAAAGCAAAGAGCTTTTACCCTGACAATGAACGAAGCCCCATGAGACTTGGAAAGTGAACTTTGAAATTCTGACTTCTTACTTTTTGAAAATCTAAGGCATTTAAGGCATTATTTAAGTGCCATCCTTCTCATAGACCCTTGTGGATTCACTCCCCCTTGCCAAGATAGAGTTTAAAATTAATTATCCCCTTCTTTTTCACTCTCATAAGATTGGATCATAGCACTATTCCTGCTATGTCTTTAATTGTGTTTCTTGATGTAGTTAAGATTTGTCTTCCTTTTGAGTGTATGCTTTTCCAGGAGGAGGTCTTTCATTCATTCTCCCTAGTCCTTAATTCAACCCCCTCGTTATGGCATATGGAAAGGGTTCAATAAATGCTGACTGTGTTAACGAGAATGAGAAACTAGTGTCGTTTCTTATTCTAAAAGGTGACTTAAAATGATGGGATAATCATAGAAAAACATTAGACATAGAATTATATGAAAAATAACTATAGTTAAGGTTAGGTTTTTGATTGAGAAATTTTAGTATGCACTTAAATTATCTAGGCCAGCTAACTTTTTGCAGAACAATTCTAATTCTATTGTTTCATTTCTCTTTTTGAGGCAGCTGTGATTTGAAAAAATTTTATAGTCTGACATTTTACATTCAAGTACTTTGATTTGGAAAATAATCTATTTTTAAAATAAGAATGAGATAATTCACTAAGTAATTTAGAATTTAAATAGTTTTTAAAAACCAAAATAACCTTTCATGCACAGGAGCAATTCTGTTACTCATTGTGTGTGTGTGTGTGTTTAAAATTCTGCAACATATTCTATGCCAAATCCAACTTTCAAGAAGTATTTCGAAGTCAAAGCATTTTATCTGGCTAGTCTTGAAGTCAAGATGTTTTATTATAACTGGTATTTATTATGGGACATTGCTAAGGATAATTTCATATATATGTAAACCCAATCAGTGGTTATTATTTATTAAAAGAGGATTTTTTTACTGCCTTGAGAATATGATAAAAGCTATGGATTCTGTCCAACAAAAATATAGAAAAGCATGTAAACTCCAAAATTTAGATATAATTACATATAACTACAATTATATATATAATTGTATTTTGAATATAATTCTAGAAACCCACTAAGGAGCCTTGTGACCTTAGGCAAGTCATTTGACTTTTCTGAGATGTAGATTCTTGGTTCATAAAATGAAAGAGGCTAAAGTACTTGACTTTATAAGATCCCTTCGAGCTATTACGCCCTCTAATTGTAGGTCTGTATTTAGGAAAAAGGGTGATCTTTTGGAGCCTCTTAAAGCTATGTCTTGAGAGACCTTAGTATAACAGATGATGTGGATTTTGAGAGGTAGGAGGTAAACACCTAGGGGATGTATAAGAGTGTTCCTGATGAGAGTAATAAGGGAAGAAAGGATGATGCAGGAGAGGAAGAAGAAAAGGAAGTTGCCGAAAGTGCCTATTTATCTGCATTAGGTGGATAAAGCCTTAAATAATAGAGCCAGAAGGACATTCTTATCTGAAATGCAAAGGAAGGAGGATTTAGTTCAGTTCAATAAATTTCAGTAGAGAAATCATGATGTAGTGAAACATAGTGAGACATTGTCCTCATCTCCGACCCACTATTTGGAGAATCTCTCTGAAATAAAATATTTATTTGAACTCTCCATCCTGGATATCACCATTTTGGGTATAGATTTTGCTTCTTATGTTGCAGTCCTGTAAAGCCAGTATGCGATAAAAAGGAAAGCTAACTGACCCTAAGACTCATTCATCTTCCAAGAAAGGAATGCCTATGCCCCTCTTAGAGAATTGGAAGAACCTTATAAGGATATTTCTGAATACCTTGAAAGACTCTCCTTGGGGGTAGGTGGGCAAAAACAAAGCTTTCTAAAGTATTGCCATGAATTTATTTCAGAAATCATAATAGATTAGGACTGGAAGGAAGAAGGTAGAAGAAGGAGCAAGAAGTTTCAGGACTGGGGGCATGGGAGAGGAAAGGAGCTGTTAAGAGGTCGTTTGGGTTTCATATCCTCATTTACACTTGCTCTGCAAAATTCCTGTAGGATGCCAGGTTGGGAATAATTGTTTTTGCCAAGAATCAAATCAAGCTTATTTTCTTTAAGCAGCAAGTCCCCAAGAGTATAGCAGTTTGAAATTGATTCCATCTCATATTTTGATGATCCAAGTTTGACATAAAGGGAACATTGATGGAAGGAGCAGCTTTCTTTGGAAAGGCAAAAAGTGAAGACTCAGATTACTGAGTTTAGACTGACCTGTAGACCCTTCTCCACATCCAGAGGCAGGGCCTTGGGATTGAGGTAGCAGTTTATCTTAGCTGGGTGAGGTGTGATCTCTGGTACTGGAATAGGGAGGGAAGAAGACATAATTTTACATATATACATATAAATTACGTATGTAAATTAGATGAGTTAATATATAAAAAATACCATTAAACCAAAATTCATTTGTTCAGCAAATATTTTCAAACATCATATAAAGTATACTAGGTACTGAACAAATGTGAAAAGACTAGACTGAGGATCTGCCATCATAATGCTCTTTACCTAGACATTCAAGATTCTTTAAAATAAGACTGACTTTTTTTGACAACTTTGTCCCAGATTATAAAAGGCATACACAAAGAAACTATACCTGGTTTTCTCTAGTGATCAGCATGTTGTATAGCTTAGTAACTCTTTGTTACCTGAATCTCCCTCTACAGGTTTTCCTCATTTTTCTGACTTCTACTACTTTAAGAACACCTTCTTGCTATTTTTTGGCTCCTCTTTGTTCTGGGAACTCACATCTATCTTTTGTAGTTGCTTTTGTTTGCACTGTACCCTCTACTCATATTCCTCACTGACTGAAATTGTACCCATTGATCATGGGTAGATGAGAGCACGGTGCGGGTTAGGTCTCCCCTCCATTACCTCAGTAAACCTTCACTGTAACCCTGAGATAGGCAGCATACAGGCCACTCAAGTTATTTAAATTGACACACATTTTTGTAATCATCAATATATTAAAAAAAATTAACGTCATATTGGTCTTCTAAATTGAAAATCAGTATCAATGGTCTCAAATAGAAGGTAATTAAAAAGTAATTAAAATAAATCATTATTTTTTAAAGTCTGTATAATAAAATTGCTTTCCTAGGTGCTAGCTGACCGCAGCTTGCTCTCACTTTGTTAAAAAGGGAAATTAGCCTATATTAAAAGAGGTGTTGAAGAGAAGACCAAAAAAAGAGAAAACTTTCTTTTTCATATAATAAAATTTTTATAAAGACCAAAGAAGTGCTGAAAAAAAATTTTCTCATTATGTGATTCATTGTTTAATACTGTGCCTGTCCGTCTCCTAAAATCTTCTAAGTACTGCTTAAATTTATCTTGTATAGCTCTCCTGCATTTGGGGAAACACTAAAGTGGACCTGTTTTTCAGATGGTGTACCTGATACAGAGAGAAGTTAAGTAACTTGTTCGTGGTTTACAAATCTCATTATTGCTAGAGCCAGAGATTCGAACTCAGGTCTGATACCCACACTCCAGGCAGTTTCTTTTTTCTTCTTTTTAAATAATTTTTTTCATTTTTCAGTTATAGTTGGCATACAATATTATATTTGTTTCAGGTTTACTACATAGTGATTTATTCATTTATGTATCTTCTGAGGTGATCACCCTGATAAATCTAGTACCCGTCCGACATCATACATAGTTATTGTAATATTATTGACTATATTCCTTATGCTATGCTTTACATCCCCATGACTGTTTTGTAATTGCCAATTTGTTCTTTTAATCCCTTCCTCTTTTCTACCCCTCCCCCCCAACTTCCCTCCCCTCTCTGGGAAGTTTTCTTAGACTCAGAAGGTTATTGCAGCCCTTTCATCATGAAGACTTATTTTCTGTTCTGTGGCTCAAAGTGGTAGAATGGCTTGCCTGAATTCACTCCCCAGCTGTCATTAACTGGAAATCGATATCTTGGCCTCTTGCCTCTTGAATCCAGGCTTCTCACTATTATACTAGAATTTTGGGTAATATTTACAGTGTTCTTTTAGGAGAGAAAAAAAGAAATGTGTCTGTAAGTCTATCCTGATCAACTTTTAAAATGGACACCGAATCCTTGATTACTGGACTGGCCTCATTATTTATTCTTTCTCTTGGTCCAGTTTGAATCTTCATGGGTTTTTCAACTGGATTTTTTTTTTTTTTGTCTCTCAAATAAGAATTACTCTTTGGCGATAGGTTCAAATTAGAAGAATATCTCTACAGAAGTCCTGAAGGGTCTTTCCTAGGAACTGTTTCTTTTATGCAAAGGTACAAAACCCTGTGCAAATTTTGGCCAGTTAAGATTGCAATTCAAGGCAAGGTTCTTCTTTTTTTTTTTTTTTTTTTAAACTGTAACAATTGTGTTAATTGTGGTAAGAATCTTGAGTTCAAGATAAAGCCTTTGGTTGGTCAAGTAGCATTTGTTCAGTGGTCCTTCCTGTTGCAGAATTTGCAAATGGGAATGAGTTGCCATTTTCCAGTTTTCAACTCTAGTCACATTGCACGTGATCGCAGTGTGGTTTTCTCCTCTGCCGAGAAAATAGAGGGTTGTCTGACACTTGGGTCAAATGGCCTCCATTAATGGGAGTGGATGCGCCTCTGGGGGTTGCAGAGACCAGCAAGACACTGTCCTGAGCAGAGCTCCATCTGGGGACTCCCTGGTGCTCACTTGATGTAGACAGGCACATGGGCGCTTGGGGGATTGAATTGTTAAATACCATTATAAAACAGTTGAAAAAAGGAGGCTGTTGTGAGTTCCACCCAATAGTTTAGTTTCATCTTTCCTTGAGTACTTTCTAATCCCACACAGAAAATGTCTGATTTGTAAAATTCTTAATGGTAGTAGCACTTTCTAAAATGAATACTCAGAATCATGAGGGAGGTAGATGGGGTACAAGGGGTCAAATATGTGGTAACAGAAAGAAATCTAACCGTGGATGGTGAACACACAATGCAAGATATATATAGGCTTTACTGCTAAATAATATACCTGAAACTTACTGGATGTTGTTAACCAATGTCACCATAATAAAAAAAAAATAACAAAAATAAAATATAAATATCAAATGGAAGTAAAAAAAAAAGAATCATAGTAATATTGGAATAATACGGATCCATTTCCTCTGAACGAATCATTTCAGACCTCAAATAATGGAATTAATGTTGCCAGTATTTAAAAAAAGAGGCTATCATCTTTTGGTTTTTGTTTTTCAGAACCACAAGTATGTCTTTTTAAACTTGTGATTTCATTCCTCTTTCTGCTCTTATTTAGCAAGACAGGAAGCAAAGTGGTTTGTTTTGGTTATCATAAAGAAGGAGTTCAGCTGTGAAGCTGAGAAGGCAGGGCTTAGATCCAGTGCCTCTGTGCCTGCCCTGGAACCCCGACTACATTTTTACCTGGTCCTTGCCAGCCTACAGAAACAGAGGTGTCTGTGACATGACATGTGCCCGCACTGTTTCAAGAGCTGGTTGGTGAAAGAGGATGATCTGAAGAAGGTTGCTGGGTTTGGTCACGTACTATGAGCTAGAACTGGACAAGAGCCTGGAGATTAGATTATTGGTTTTGGCAAGGTAAAGAGAATAAAGTGTTCAGGTAGCACAATTGTATTCAGATGTCAGTATATGCTTCATTAGGTGAGTTCTTGACTTGAGCCTGTGCCTTTAGAGTTCACTGCTGCTCACCAATGCCGACAATTCTGGTATTTGGGGTTGAGGCCCTAGGGGAGAAGCTCTTGTTGGCTGGCATGTTTACAGGGGTTCTGGAGCCTCAGTCTAGCAAATTGCTTGAAGCCGATGAAAATGAAGGTCTCCCCAACAAATTAGAGAGCCTTTGAAGAACACCGGATTAAATGCACTCCTGCCTGAACGGGTGTTTCTTTGAAAATAGCTGGAAATTTTGTCATGGTTTTAGCCTATCCGAACCTTTGCTTTCAATGAAATTTCTGATCTGTTACTGTAGTGAACCTGTTTTTAACTATTTTTTTCCCTGTTTTATCCTCCCCCCCCCCCCCCCCCCCCCCCCCGTTCCTGAGGTCTGACTTTAGCGGACCTCATTCCACAAATATTGATGGAGCACCGGGTCATCCTGGGCGCTGGGCTCAGAGTGGAAGAAAATAACACGTGAAGACACATTCGCTTGCTGCACATAACTTATAATTTAGCGGGGAACACCTGATAAGTTGGTACACTGGAGAAGATTGTAGGGAGAGCTAAAAAGATGGAGGAGTGAATTCTAAGGACCAGATAGGTAATTGACCTAGAGGCTGGAGGAAGTGGCGTGGAGAGGAAAACTGAGCCAGGTGCTGAATGGAGACTTGAAGGAAGGTGGCAGTGTGCCTGTGTGGGAAACGGGAACTGACTGCTGTGAGTGTGGAGAGCATAGTACTGTTGTGCTGCAATCAAGTCTAAGACCCACGGAGCCAATTGAGATGAATTGTGAGCCTTTATTAGCCAGCGGGCAACTGACTCTACCACGCAGGGTTAGAGGAGATCAGTCCCGAGCTTCCAGAGAAAGTAGCTTATAAAGCCTAAAACCACATCAAACAAGCAAGCAGATTTACAGAAACAGAAGTTGGCCATTAGCATATCTTTGCACAGGACATCTCCTAGAACTACACCCTGGTTAAATCGGCAGATTGCAGAAGCAGAAGTTGGCCATTTGAAAATTTTCCACCTTTAACAGTATAAGTGTGTGGTGGGGACCCCTATAAAGGGGTTTTATGGTAAAACAATGCCAGAAGTGGCACCAGAATACCAGGGTCACCCTTTCACATCTCTCACTGAGCTGGGCACTGGAGAAACTCCATTTGTTCTGGAAAGGCCTTTGGGAGAAATGGGACCTTCTGTGCCCTACCCTTGATGAATGCTTTACTCTGTGAAGTCAGAAGCACCTGTCATAATAACTACCATTTACTGGATACCTACTTTGTTCTGGGAACAGGCAACATGTTTTATATGCCTTACTAGCTCTATTTTATGGAAAGGGTACAGGGGTTCATAGTCCCTAGGGTCCCAGAGCTGCTGAGTAAAAGTCAGGGTTCAAACCCAGTTTGCTCTGATTCTAGAACCTTCTTATTTTTTACTGGGCCAGTTAATTCAAGAAAATAAAGAGTTAAGGATGTTCGGGGGTGTTTGCCACATAATAGTACAGGCCCAAAGGAAGGTGAAGGCAGTGAAGGGATTTGGGTTTGTCTGTCCCTCAAATCCTTGGAGCACTTTTATAAAAATAAGCCCTTTAGTCTGGGAAAGGTTGAACGTCTGAAGATGTTGACCCCTCAGAGATGTAAGCCAAACAGACTGTTTTTGCTGATACAGTTACTAAGCCTTTTATCCTAAAATTCTCTTGGACAAAAACCATCCTACAACCACAGAGAACGTTTCCCAGTTAAGTTTTTCTGCAAATAAAGGACTGTTCATGGAGGCTTGTTTACTTGTGTGTCTATAGCTCAGGGTGTTTATAACTTCAATAGTTCTTTCCCAGCAGGTCTTCTTATTTTGGCATTATGATCATGATTGAAATTTTTTGATTTTTTTCGTTTTTTTCTGTGACAGGTTGATTTCTTTTCTAGGCAAAAAGGTCTTTTTTTCCCCTGTATTCTATGTACCCCCAACCAGGAAAAAAGCAAATAATCGTATTGTTTGATGAAGTCTTCCTTTGAAGGTTGCTTTCTCTTTGTTTAGCGGAAATCAGCATGGGAAGAAGGGCAGTCTCTAACATTTTGTTAGAATTTCTCCATAATTCTATAGCGATGAAACAAGAATGGTTACAGGACAGATTTGTTTTCAGAAACCCTGGCTCTTGATAGTTTTAGAAGTCCTGAGACTGCTTAGATGGGGGGAATTGGAATGTTGAGAGTGATAAATAGGATCTTTGGTCATTCTAATAATCAGTGACATGATAGAAATAGAATTAAATCTTTTGAGTCTTCTTTTAAATAGAATTGTTGACAGCATGAGAAATTATGCTTCTTAAAGGCCAGTTACAGATTTATACAGTATTCATAGATCTCTTCTGACTTTTCAGCTTTTCATTTCATAGCCCTCATTTTGAAAATTAGCTAGTAGAAAACAGTTTTGTCCAGGAAATCAAATATGTATTCTGGGGCAAAAGAAGAGTATGCAATTACTTATAAACTTATTGCTATTAATAACCAAGTAAAAATGATGTACTTGGTAATTTCAAAAAAGTTCTTCCAAGTTATAAACTGTTAGACTTGATAAAATTCACAGGATCTATATTATTTAACTGGGTAGTATGATAGCAGAGCCTCTTTTAGAATGGTAGAATTCTCCTAGAATGATAGAATGGCTAATTTTATTCTTGGAGGTCTTCACAACATTTTGCCTCCTCAAATTTGAGTATTTAAATGTTACAGTTCAAGTAGAACAAAATTTCAGGGACACCATACCAGCTTGTGGTCTTTCTGCAGGCCTCTAAGGACCTAATGGCAATGAAGGACAGTTTCACTGAAATTGTGAATCTACAGGATGGTTGAGGAATGTGTGGGGATAGAATTTAAGGGTTAGCAAGGATGGCCTTAAGAGTAGAGAACTCAACAGCAACTGGAGGCCGGAAAAGTTATATAGAGGCCATTAATTAATATAGCTCATAAATCAGCCTGGGAGAAATCACGAGATGTCTCAAAATCCCCTCCCATCAGCACAGCAAGCATGCCCTGTCTTCAGGCATGACTGCAGTGAGCATGTTCCAGCCTGGCTTTCTGACTTTCAGTAACTTCATTATTCTTTTCCCTGAATGTGGCTGTTGATCCAGAGACATAAGCTCAAAGAGGCAATTAAAGCAAACCTTTTTCAATGCAAGCATGCTCTGTTGGACATACAGTTTTCATATCCTGATTCTTCAGGAGCCCCTGCATCTCTCTGGAGATGAGATGCGTAAACATCTGTAATTCTTGCTTTTGCATGAACATCTTATAAATAGGCAATAAGCTGAGCTTTAGTATCAACACATTTTCAATTCATATGTGATATAGTTAAATCCTGCCTTAAATCTGCCTCCTGCTTTGTACATTATTGGCTAGCTGTTTATTGATATAAGACATCTAAAAACAATTTCATCAAGAGAGATACTGATTGCTGTTGTCAGAAATATCAGCTTCTATGTCACTTCTGGTAACTGGAAATTTGTCAAAGTAGAATACATACACAAACAATTAATTAAAGTTTAGAGAAATAGCTGTCACAAAACCACTGTTTGAAGGATGAAAATTACTTGCTGACTTCACATTTTGAGTGCATGGACTATTCAGATAGTACTTGTAAGAAAAATGTGTTCAGAAAAATAGTTGTAGAAGAAATATCATAGTAGGAAAGGGCATATAACAGTTGTTGAAAAGTTATTTCCTGAGAAGACTGGGGGCCAGCTCTAACTCTAGGGTGTGACTCTGGGGAAGTCATTTGGTTTTGGGGGCTTCAGCTTCTCTAAGATTGGAGCAGGGGTATGGTGAGAATGGGTCTCTAAGACTCCCATCGAATTCTTTCTGTCTGCCAATACAGCAAGATTTAATGTCTAAGAAAATGTAATGAGAAAAATGCACATTCACATTGCTACCAGAAACTCTTAGTTTGTGCAGTAACACAAGGGTTGGTTGGTGTTCTTTCAAGAACACTAGGATCATGTAAGTCTGTGCCCTACAGCTTTAGAGTTGATCTTCCATCTAAGGAAGACATGCTGAAAAGACATGGCAGTCACAGGAAGTAGTTCCTGTTTTTCTTTTGGCTTTGCTAAGTAGGGGGGGAAAAATCCCTCCTGCCTGTCTTTTTGACATGTCTTTCTCTTCCTTATTCCTCCTTTAAATTTCTTATCATTCTTTGAGACTTACATGTGAAGTTCAAAAGGGCCAAATCTGTTGGAGAAGCAGAGGTGTGGGTGAGCAGTGTGGTAGGCGCTAACTGGAGTCACCATTTCTGCCTTCGCACCAAGCTTCCTGCGAACCTACATGTTTTTCTTTTGCCATCATCACTGTCTGACATTTCAGGTTTAGGTTTAGGGAAATGTTCAAGAATTCACAGTCTCAGCTGTCACTTGGTGACTCTTGCCAGTAGCACATGGACCACCCTCTCATTTCACTGTCCCAGAAGTGCTTCCTTAAAAAGGAGTTACCCATCCCCCCATGACTTTCTGTCCCCTTACTCTGCTTTATTTACTTCAGTATTCCTACCAGCCACCACCTTAACAACACACGTTATTTGTCTATTTTCCACTCCTTTGCTAGAATAGAAGTTCCACGAGAACAGGAGCTTTGCTGCTTTTGTTCACTGCTGAATCTCCAGTGTCTAGAACAGAGCGCCTGGCACAGTGTAGATACCGAAGAAATACTAGTTGTGGCTAATGGTGACCTTGTAGAATTAAGGTTGCAGTTGTTTGTTGAATGACTAGGTGGTGAATTATTTTATTCACTCTTCACCTTCCTAGGGAATCACACAATAATCAAGCTTTACACTATGCCGTTCTTAGGTCTTCAATGTGTGATTTGACTTGTAGAGAATGTTAAATAGTATAATACAAGGCAAGTATCTTTTGGGGTGAGAGGAAGTCAGGTTATTGCTGTGTAATTTCCGTATGGTTAAATTTATTCTTTTTAAGTGTACAGTTTGATGAGTTTTCGATAAATGTATTATAGTTGTATAACCACGACCAAGATCGTGACAGAATATTTCCGTCACTCGGTGCTCGTTTGCCGTCTGTCTGCTTCCCTTCGCCGCT
This sequence comes from Rousettus aegyptiacus, assembly GCF_014176215.1. NCBI lineage: Eukaryota > Metazoa > Chordata > Mammalia > Chiroptera > Pteropodidae > Rousettus > Rousettus aegyptiacus. Next base: position 23,236,321 of record NW_023416306.1, read on the forward strand.
GGCTGCCACCGATCTGATTCCTGTCACTATTGTTTCATCTTCGCAGAATGTGAAATATAAAGGGGGTCATGTAGTATGTAGTTTTTGTGTCTGACTTATTTCTCTTGTGTTTGAATCTTTAGAGATTCATCCGTTTTGTTGCCTATATTAGTAGTTCGTTCCTTTTTTTATTGCTGGGTAGTATTCTGTTTTCATTTGTTTATTAGTTGATGGACATTCGTATTATTTCCAGTTTGGGCTACAAATATTTATGTACAGTTGTGTGAGCACATGCTGTCATTTCTCTTCGGTAAATATAGTCGTTCCTCCTTATCGGTGGTTTCGTTATCTGTGGTTTCAGTGACCTGCAGTCAGTCATGGTCCAGAAATATTAAGTGGAAAGTTCCAGACCTAAACGATTGATAAGTTTTAAATTGCGCGCCATTCCGAGTAGTGTGATGGAGTCTCGCACCATCCCATTCCATCCTGCCTGGGATGTGAATCCTCCCTTTGTCAAGTGTATCCACACTTTGTATGTTCCTTGCCTATTAGTCACTCAATAGCGCTCTCAGTTATCACATTGATTGTTATGTATGTCAGTGCTTGTGTTCACATAAGCCTTATTTTACTTAATAGTGCCACATTCACATAATTTTTACTACAATATATTGTTATAATTGTTCAACTTTACTATTAATTACCGCTGTTAATCTCTTATGGTACCTAATTTATAAATTAAACTTCATGATAAGTATATAAGTACAGGAAAATACATAGTATATATGGACTTCAGTACTACATGTGGTTTTAGGCATCCCCTGGGGGTCTTGGAACACATCCCCTGCGGATAAGGGAGGACTATAGTCCCCAGGGCGGGGTGGCTGGTTTGTATCACCAGTCTGTGTGTAACTTTATAAGAAACCGCTAAACTGTTTTGCAAAGTTGCTTTTCCATTTTCCATTCCCATGAGCAGTGTGTGAGAAGGTTGCTTCACATTCTTGCTAGCACTTTACAAAATTTTAGTAGTTCTAGGGGGCATATAGTGGTAGCTCACTGAGGTTTTAATTTTCATTTCTCTTCAACTAATGATGTTGGGCATCTCTGTTTATTTTAGAAGGTCATGTTTTAGCAGTCACTTCTGCCAGGTTCATACTGTACAAAAGATGGTTAGGGTGTAGGAACTATCTGTTAAATTTAGGCAAAGGGTGACCCATCTGGGTGACCCAGAAGGAGTGTACCCAGAACTTGAGCTTGAAGCTTGGCAGAAAGCCGATTTCATAGCTCCACTGGCCTTGGGAAGGCCTGCCTCATGCTTAGCTAAATCTAGTGTTTGTGGGAAGCAGACTCAGGTTCAATTACATTTTCCTGGATGCCCTAGGAGTCACCTGGGAAGCTCAGAGGTCCTTTGTGGCCATCACGTAGAGTTCCTGCTGAACATAGGGTTCCTTCTCTTGGGACAATTTGCTTGAATTAGTTAATCAAGCTTGAGAAATCAGTTACCACGGGCCCAGGAATGCCACCACCCTTATATTCTGAAACCCTATTTCTCATATCCATCTCTTAATTAATTAAGCAAACAGTCCCTGAATGTTTACTACATGCCAGGTGCTATTTTTCATACTAGGGAAAACAGCGATGGAGAAATAGGAATGGTCCCGGCCCAGCCAGAGATTACAGGCTGCCCGGGCACACCTGGGAGGGGCTCCTAACTGAGGTGTCAGTGCAGGGGAGGGGATCAGGAAAGGGCCAGTGACAGCTAAGTGGACACTTAAGGTTGAGGAAGAGTTAGCCAGGCCTGCAGTGTTTCGGGGACTGGGGAACACACCAGGAAGTCCTAGTGACAGGAGAGGGTGTGGCCTTTTCAGCGCCCTAAGTAGTTTTCTGGGCCATCAGGCGGTGGGGAGTGGTGCGAGAGGAGAGCGAGTAGTCATCAGGGACACCCGGGGAACTACAGTGAGGATTAAACTTCATCCTCAGGGTGGCGGGGAGCCGGCAAAGGGTTTTAAGTGGGGGAGTGGCATCTTTAGCTGTCTGATTTAGTCGAAGAACTTTGATTGCTCTGTGATAAATGAGTGGGAGGCAGGGAGACCGGTGAAGTGGTTGTCGTGGGGTGCGAGTGGCCTCTCCAAGGACAATGACTGTGAGGTGGGACCCCTTCCAGCCAGTAACTGGAAATGTGCAGGAGGGCAAAAGCAAGTGCTACTGGCATTGAAACATTGAGAAATCTAGTTCGTAGTACTGCCTTCCTTTTGCTTTTTGTTCATTTGTTTACTTTTTTGGAAAACTGGTGTGGAAATGTCCCTTTGGCTTTAGTTACCTGAGCAGAGGGGTTTGAGCTTTGCCAAACCTTTTTCTTTGGACAGAATAGCTCTTCCCGATGATCACTGTGCTCTGAAGTGGGAGCAGGAAATTACATAGGTGGCCAGGGTCATGCCAAGGTGAGTGTGGGAAATGAGGCAAGAAACCTGCCTGTTTGCACCCAGCAAAGCCAGAGCAGCACCTTCTACTGCTGCTCCGGGCTACTTGATAACTTGATAACTCTGGGCTACTTGATACTCTCCGAGTATCTTCTGCAGGGTCCTTAGGGTCAGAAGCCATATCTGGAGACCCAGAAGCTCTCATTTTAGGAAAATACTCTCCAGAAAAACTCTTCCTGGCCTTTCTCTTCTCATGAATCTTCTACAGAGGTGCGTCTTCCCTTCCTCTGAGATTCTCCACTCAGGTTTAGAGGAGACAATGCTGTGCTCTGGTTTGGCCTGGGGACTCCAACACTAGGCTATTCATATTTTGTCTTTTCTAGTTTGCCCTTCCTACCTTTCCAGACTCCTACGGTGCATTCGGTAGAAATAATGGAATAGGAAATGATGTTTGGACAGCAAGTAACCATTTTTGTACCAACAAAACAGAGAGAGATAACTTAGAAAGGAACGAATTTCTTTGGCATTTTTAATGTGCCAGGTACTGTGGTGAGAAATGACTTACATTATCTCATTTAATCCTTAAAACATTATGCAAGGTAGGTATTGTCATCCCCATTTTATAATGAGGAAAGAGATGCTCAAGGAGCATAAAGGCTTGGCCAAGTGTTCATTGGTAGGAAGCTGGGGTTAATTCATGTCTGGGCTCTTTCTACTAGGTTAATTTTCTGTTTTAAATTTCAAATTTATGTTCTAAACTTCCCGTTGTTACCTTGGGAGTCTGAAAAGATTCACGGTAGCTTCTAAACCAGCCAAGTGATTCCTGGAGAGCAGCTTTTGGATGAGAAAAATTTAGGTAATATTTGTTTTGCTCTTTCTGGAATGCAAGTTCATGTTTATAGGCACAATGGCATTCTGACTGTCGAGGCCAGTTATCTCTAAACAACAAATTGCAAACTGACGCAGTGCTGGTTTAACTCTTCCTCTGTTTTGGAGTGAGAACCTTTGGGGGGTCTGATTTGTTGGATAGTCAGTGAATTAATGTGAATACTTAACGAAGAGGTCATTACTTCTCAAGTACTGCAAATTCCCTCCACTCTCTTCTCTAGAAGTTTTTAATCCAAGTCTTTGTGAGGTGGGAGACGAAAGGGCAAAATCCTACTGGAGGTTCACCTTTGCGTTGAGCTCTGATTTGGACTCACAGCTTTTTAGTCTACGACTTGGTTTTGTATCCATGAGTGGTCACTACGTTTTAGCTGTCTGTTCCTCAGGCCTGATATTCCACTCCCACTTCTACTCCAGTAGAAGCCACGGCGATTAAACTGGGCCATCATAGAAGTAAAGCTGGTTTCTAGTTTTTGCCAAGGGTTCATGACTACGGAGTGCCAGCAGGGCCTAGCTTTAACCTGTGTGTCCCTCCCTTCCTCTTCCACTTTTCATTTTTCTGCCCCTTCTCCTACTTTAACTTTATATGACTACTTGAGAATATTCCAGCATTAAATAAATATAGTTGTTGAGTGGGCCATTGGGACACACAGATATGTTGTATTCTCTGTTTACAAGAACCTCTCCTCCTTCTAGAATGGTGAAACAGTCCTCCAAGGAGGCAGCCATGACACCTGACAAGGAGTAGCCAGGCCCTGTGCGCAGGTGCAGATGGAGCAAGGCCAGAGTGTGCAGATGTCTGGACAGTGGGAGCTTGTCAGTTTCACAGGCGATGCTCTCTGCCTGCCTTAGCTGACTTGTTTCTCCACGGGATGTTATTTTCTTTCCACAGACATACAGCAGTGGGGTTGTCCTCGTCACTTGGGAACCAGGTGTTGATAGCATTTCCTTGGTTTTCATTCACAGTCATCTGAGACACGCTGGCTTTCCCAGTTCAGGAACTATTTTATCAATGATGCCATTTATCTTTCGAACGACTCAACTTTGTGGCCAGATGAAAATGTAGTCTGTGGAGAATTTCAGAGAATAGCATAATTACTCTAGGTTTGAGGCAAAACTTAAAAATGTTGCTGACATTTTACGTGAGGGGAGGTATTTTCTTAAGAGAAAGGAGGCGGGTCTCTGGGATTCCAGTATGCCATATCCAACCTCAGAGTTTTGACTACCTAAGATTGCTCCCTTAAATCTGTTCATAAGTGTATGTTTCACTCCCAAATGATCACACCAATGGAGCTAGGATTATAATGACTAGCTCTGGGCTGCTGCCAAAAAACCCTCCAGAACCCCCTGTTTACAGGAGAACCTGAGGCCAGAAGTCTGGGATTCATGACCTGTTGAGAAGCAGTCCTGACGCAGACCTGAGTGTTGAAGTCTCAGGTGAGGGGGCTGGAGCAACAGCCCTCACTGGCGTATGGCTTTGCAGCAGTAACTGACAAGCGCTCTCCTTGCTTTATCTTTCAGTTAATGACCAGCCACAGAGTCCCTGCTTTGAGCTCTGGCCGCTGCCTCCACGGGCTCCCAGCCACACTCAGGTTGCTGTGGGTGCCAGCTGAGGTGACATGGCTTGTTGGCCTCAGTTGAGGTTGTTGCTGTGGAAGAACCTCACTTTCAGAAGAAGACAAACAGTAAGCTTGGGTTTCTCTGGGGGGTGCTCCCATGCTTTTCTTCATGGCTTTGAGTTGGGGATTGGAGGTGGGGGGAGAGGGAGTCTACTTGGTTTTCTCAAAGCGATTGAATGAATGTGGCCACCGGAGTGGACACAGGACTTGGTGGTCCTGATAAGGCTCAATCACTTGTCGTAGATTTACAATCGGGTAGAAATGGTAGCATTGGTTGTGCCAGAACTTGGTTATAGAGTAGGCATTCAGAAAATCCAGACACATTTATTCACATTTGTTTAGATGACCACTGAAATGAAAACACAATGTTTATAATTCTCACAGGAAACTCCCGTATAATCCATCAGGAACACACACGTTCAGATTCTAGTTTGGGAAACACTGCTTTTGTTTAGCCTTTCATGTTACAAATGGGGGCCGGAATCCCAAGGTCAGTAATGAGAGAGCAGGAAATAGAATCTATTTATCTATGTATCCTACCTGTCTTAGTAATAATAGTAATGGAAAAATATAAAACCTAATATTATATAAGAAAAGCAAACACTTAGAATGAGCTTCCATGCGCTAGGTGCTAAATAGTGTGCTGTTAACTGGTTTAATCTTTTTATGACCCCACGAAGCACTGTTATTTCTTTGTTATAACTGAGGAACTTGAAGCACAGAGAGAAGTTAAGTAATTTGTCTGAGGTCCACAGAAGCACATGTAGGGTTTAAATCCAGATCATCTGACTTCAGAGTTGGTACTTTAAACAACTATGTCAAATTGCTTTTCAGTGGTATCGTTTTTTTTTTTTCCCTGTCGGTCTCAAGATTTTGAAGTTTCCTATTTCTTCTTCATCTTTCCCCCCTGCCTTCCATGGCTCCTCCCAGGTTCTAGTGTTCCCAAGTCTTATGTGTTCATTTCTCATCTTCATTTCTTAGCTACCGTGTGATCCAGATCTCCTGCCTTTTCTCATCCTAGTGGCAGGAGCCCACATGATGGGAACTGTCTCTGCTGTGGTGTGTCTATTAGCCAGTGAGTAGTGGAAAGAACTGTATCATCTTAGCAGTGAAAGGAGGTCTCGTGGGTAGTGCAGTCCACGCCTCTCATTTTACAGATAAGAATACTGAGGCACGAAGCAGAGAAGGGATCTCCCCAAGGTCAAAGAATCAGGAGAACAGGGTCCTGGAAAAGGACGTGGGGTTGGGCCATCCAGACTGGGCCCGTCTTACTGGGCTAGAGCTTGTCGCTTATTGCCTAATACAGCTTATGGGTTTAAAAAGAGTTAAGATTCGAGAGATAGGCAGGCTTAGTCAAAGGCAATTTGTGGTCTTGTGGCAGAGTTTCCTTTTGGAGGAGGAAGTAGGGACACGACATCCTGACCTAAAAGAGCTTTTCTAGAAGATATATTACTGCCTGCTAGCTTGTTCTTGTTACCTCCCTTCCTGATTTCTAAAGGAAATGTATTTACTGAACCAGAATAGTGGCTTCTTTCAGGTCAGAGATGCTTAGATGGTCAAAGCTGGAACAATCTGGCCTGTGCCCTGGACAGTTGTGAGGGAAGGGGGCTAGGGTCTAGAGCAGGTCAGTCGTGGAACTAGTACCAGAATCAAATTCCTGGTAGCCCTACAGGCACAGGCCCTTTTCAGCAGGCGTTGCTTTATCTTCACTAAAGGTTTAATGTCCCTCCCTCTTAGGTTCTGACTGGTAGCTACTTACCCATCCACCTGGCTTGGATTTCCAGATTATGTTCCTTAACAGTGAGACCCGTTAAGGGTTTTGGTGCTGCTTTGTGAGCTCACATAGTCAGAACCAGTCCTGTCCATCAGGCAGGGAAGAAGTGAGCAGCTCCGTGGCGGTTTTTGCCCATGTATGGGGAATCAGTGCTCGTTTCCCATCTGAGATCCTGAAGTGTACCCACGTGGCCCCAGAGCCTGGCACCTGGCTTAATAAGTATTTGCTGAGTGGATAGTAACAGCATTAAATGGGGCATTAGTTTGCAGGTTTAAGGATGCTCCCCTGCTCTAGGGGCCTGGTGTGCTACTGCCAGTGAACAGAAAGTTGGGACCTGAAAGTTGGGACAGTATGCCCCAGAGCTACCCTGTTGAAAGGGGCATTTTACTCTTGGATTCTGTGTCCTTGGAGATGAATCCTGGGGACCTCTCTTTGATACCCCCGTTGCGCATTCTCATGGGGACCCTCAGCCGGGGTTAGCTTTCTGCTGTTCTTGTTTGGCAAAGAATACATTGAAATTGAGTTGCGAAAGTTGGGAGCAAAGCTCAGTTTGAGTCCAAAGTAACAGCTGACTTGTGTGGGTAGCAGTCATTCAGTGCAAACAGGGCTTGGGACAGGAAGTGGGAGGGGCCTCAGAGTTTTCAGGATTTTCATCTGGTTTAGGCAGGGCCAGAGGCCAAGGTCCCCATGGAACAGATGGGACAGATTGTGGCCATATAGCCTCCTTGTTTTTCTTTTTTTTGCCTTTGCTATTAAATATTTTATCAAGTATGATTTGACTATCATGTGTCTGAGAAAAATAGATAATTCTAATTTTTGCATGAATTAGAATATCAGTATTTGGACATTGTTTAATAACAAATATGCTAGCAAATTAATAAAAATTAAAACTGTTTAAAACCATTAGAGAATTTTACAGAGTAAATGGAAACTTTTGTATCTGCTTCCCACTTCCAGATTCACCTGACACATTTCTTCTCTGTCCTGAGTCCAGGCTTGGCAGTGATGGTTCAGATCCAGATATTAATTATAATTATTATCTAATTCTAAATTGATTCTAATTCCAGCTTGGCCACTATATGCCATTGGGTTTAGGGAAAATCATTTCTCCTAGGTTTTAGTTTCCCCTTCTAAGGAACGAAGAACATTAGAATAAATAGCCATTTTTGTTTGTTTGTTTCATTTGGGTAAATATTTATTGACCATCTACTACATGTGGGACAGTGAGCTGGGTATATAGTGGTAAACCAGACAGACATGACCACTGCTAATATAGAGCTTATAGTTTAGTGAGGGAAGCAGATATGAAACACATTATCACATAAGTAAAACTATTATAACAAACTGTGATAAGTGTTATGAAAAAACAAAAACAAAAAACAAAACCCAAACTGTGGTACTGTTAGATACTACCAGGCTGTGGCAAGTGACTTAGCTTAGAATGGAAGGTCATGACATTTAAGCTGAGAGCCCTGAAGTTCCAGCAGCTGCAGTTAGCCAGCGGAACATCAAAAGCCCAGAGATCAGGGGTGCTGTAGTCCAGGCAGAGGTACAGAGGGTGTGAAGGCCGTGGGGGCCTAACTCATGTTCCTGAATCAAGGAACAGAAAAGTTAGTGGCACTGGTGATGCAAATGAAGACGGGGTGGGCGTGAGGTGAGAATCAGCAGGGCCACATCTTGCAGGGCTTTGCGTCTGGGGAAGGGCAGATGAATTTTACTTTACGTGCAAAAGGAGCCCCTGAGATTGATGGGCCATGATCTCGGGTCAGATTGTGTGTGGTCCTTGGCACTGAGAGGGCTTGAATGACGATAGCCCAAGGAGACAATTGTAGTCATTACTATGTATGGACCATTTTATGTTCTGTTTCTTTTAACAGTATTGGGTGTGTATGTTCCTATCTGTCCAAATAGCCTTTGTATTTATAATAATGATTCTTAATATGTAGGCTGTGTTTTATAGTTTTGAGTGTGCTTTTATATCCATGATCTTGATTTTCATGTTGCATCGGAGAGGAAGGTATTGTAGGTTAATAAGGTAGTCAGAGGGTGGGCTGGATCTTTTGGCCTCAAATCTATCCTGAGAGATGATTCCATTGACATTCCTGGGAGCCTTATAGCAAATCCATTGACACAATTTTTTTTTTTTTTTTGTAAGTTCATACTCTGTTGCCAACATTTAGATTGTTTCCAGTGTTTGCTATTATAAATGTATTACTATAAAGATTTTATACCTCTAGCCTTTTCATCTATTTGTTATTATTCATTTAGGCCAAAATCGCAGGAGTAGAATGAGGTCAAAGGGAAATGGCCCTTGAAGTCTATGATTAGATATCTTTCCAAAAGACCTAACCAATTTAAAAAGCCATCATCAATATGTGAGGTTAGATAGTTAGTTCTGGGAAGGCGGGACTGATTTTAAAATTGTTTTTCCCTCTAGCAGTTCCCTGGCTTGATCTTGAAGATTTCACTTTAATTTGTGCAGACCTGATTGAGGTATATGGTATCAGGGATGGGTCTAAATTTAATTTTTCTTTGCATTCATATCATGTCCTCCCAGCAGCTTTTATTAAACAGTGATTCCTTTTCTAATGATTTTTGGGACATTTATCAAAATCTCATCTGTGTAGGGAGCTGTTTTGGGGTTATTCATTTGGTCATTTGATAAATATTTTTATTTGGATGCCCATAATGTGCTATTACTTTGAACGTCTGAAATCTGGGGGGATTCGCTGTCCTGCGCTTCCCTTTTTGCTACTTAGAATACTCTTTGATAGTTTCATCCATTTCTTTTTCTCATTGAATCTTATTACCTTATCAAGTTCCAAACAGTATCCTAGCCTGATTTTCATGTCACAGGGGCATTTGGTAATGTCTGGAGACATTTTTTGGTTGTCACTGTTCTGGGCAGGGGTGATTGGTGCTGTTGGTATCTGGTGGCTAAAGGCCATGGATGCTGTAAATATCCTACGGTTCATAGGAGTGTCACCCACAGAGGTTATCTGGGCTAAAGGTCAGCAGTGCTGCCATTGAGACACCTGCTCTAGGTTTGCTCGCTCAGATCATCCCCATGTTACAACTGAAGGATAATGAGAAGAAAGGTGCAAAGCGATGCTTTGGTGCTCCCCAGAGCAACTCAGTGTAGCAATTCGGTTAAATATCAGAAGTACTATTTTAATACCTAACACTCAAAGAAGATTTCTGACTTTTGTGAGAAACACCTTTTGAAAATCGTGTTTCTCTCCATTTTTCTCACCTCCTGGGGGAGAGACACGATGGTGGGCGGGTAGATACAAAAGCAAGATTTCAAAGAGTTTTCTGTAGGAGTATATAGCAGTAAAGCATAAGTTTTGTTTCCAAGCTATTTATGAGGGACCATGTGCAGGGAAAGTGTTAAGTTTATGGATGGGGGAGAAATCTGTTTTTAATGATGCGTGGAACTTAGGTTTCTAGCAGGAGGCTATTAGGAAAAGAAATACCTAGAACATCCCCCTGAGTTTGGAAGGTGAATTTTGTGTTCAATGACAGAAATAATTTTAGAAGTACAGAATAAAATGGCATGGATTAAATTTTGTCTCTCATGAGTTCTCTGGTTGGGGTGGTGTGAGTTTTTGAGACCATCTCTTCGTTCATGCATGCATGTGAGTGATTCAGCTCAGCAAGGGCTCTGAAAGATCAAGAATCTAGATACTTTGGTAATAAAGCAGGAGGCATAAAGAGATTGTGGTGCATGGCGACTAAAAGCAGGCACCCTTGAGTTGGACTGGCTTTGAATCCTGGCTCTGCCATTTATCAACCTTATATCCTTGGGCAATTTATTAACTCTTTGAACCTTAGTTTTCTCATCTGATAAATGAGTATTATTATAGTTCTAATGGTGTCGTTTGGAGATTAAATGAGTTAATATATGTAAAGCACCTAGAATATTGGTACATAGTAAGACCCACTTAAATGTCGATAATTATTATGGTTAGTCTTTTTTTTTTTTCACCTCTTTTCCTGATCTACTTTACACCCACTGGCTTCAGAAGCTGAAAATGCTTCATAAGATTTTCTTTGTTCCCTTTACTATCAGTGCCATGGGGAAGATCCGTTCATTTTTTTCAATCAGTCAATTGACATATTTTGAAAATCCTAGGTGTGCGGGCTGTAGAGATGTCCAGGAACATAAGGCTTGATTCATCGGGTCAGATCAGTGCTCAGGAGGGCTAGTGAGTGATAGATTCCTCTTAAGTGGCCATGTTAAAAGGTATGTGTCCCAAACGTGGCTCTGTGAGAGACAACATGATGAATGCAAGAGCACGCATTTAGGGTCAGTAGATCTGGGTTCTAGTCCTCATGAGCTTTCTTACCAGGCTATGCCTCATATGTAACCTATTGCAACCTTAGTTTCTTCACTTCTAAAATAGTGATGATACAACCTAACTTACAGAGTTATTGTGAAAATTAAATATTAGAGATGCAACGTATAATGATATCACTTATGTGTGAGATACAAATCTAAAGGCAACTAACGAACATGACCAACAAACAAAGACTCATGGACGTGGATAATAGATTAGTAGTTACCAGAGGGTGCAGGGGAGGTAGATAGGATAAAAAGGGTCAAATATGTGGTGACAGAAAGAAATCTAACTATGGGTGGTGAACATACAATGCAAAATATATATGACTTACTGTTGAATCGTACACTTGAAACTTACTGGATTTCGTTAACCAATATCACCATAAAAAAAATGATGTATAAAAAATCTCTGATACACAGTAGGGGCTCAGGATTGGCTGTAACTATAATAAATCTATAGGCCATAAGTTTATTTTACATGTGTGGAACCTGTTGATGTTTTTTGATCATGACATCCAGTAAAGTTATTTCCCTGCTGGGCCACTTTCTGTGTCAAAAAGAATTTCATGTGGCTTCCGGGATTTGGCAGAAGTAGTCTCTGATCTTGACCCTGCTGCTGACTAGCTCTGTGATTGCCTGCCCTTGATCTTCAGCCTTGCCACATATAAAATGGAGACAGTGATGGTTCCTACGTCACAGGTTCATTCTAAGGTTTCAGTGAAATAATCCATATATAATGTACTTCCTACATATTGGACTTTCAATAAATGGTAGCTACTATTTATCCTATGTTCATTATTCTCTGCTGAATTCATTCATAATTATGCCATTTTTAACAAGTTTTATTCCTGTCTGTTAATATTTGTGATTTTATTTAGCTGTAAGCTTGGAATGGATAAAATTTTGTGTTCTGCTTTTTTTCATTTAATATTATGTAGTTAATAGTGTCTGTGTTTCATAAACATTGTTGTAATGACTGCACACTACATTGTCGGGTAGATGTACCATAATTTAGTCATTTCCCTCTTACCCTGCAATTTAGTTGTTTCTAGTATTTTTGAATTATAATGTTTCATTGGATGAATAATTTCATGTATATAACTTCTTGCTGTTTTAAATTTAGTTCCATAGGATATATCCCCAGGAATATTACTTGATGGAAGGAGATAAACATGTCTTTTGAATACATATGGCCAGATTGCTTTCCCAAAGGGCTCAACTGATTTTGTATTTCCATCTTCATTATTTTATAAACTTCAATTCATCCTCTTGCTCAACAGACATTTTTTAAGCCCTCATCACGTGGTACGCTTAGTGAGAAGAAAGCGACACTAGGGGAGAAGCTCCCAAATCAATAGGACCCTCACCGCGCGAGGCGCAGAGTACTTGGGGAACTCCAAGGAGGGACTTCCAGCTCTGCTGGTAGAAGAGGCCCAATGTCATTTGAAAGCCTGGAGATTTCGGCGTGTGTTGCTTCTTTGGGATTATTTATAGAAACACTTAGCAAGACCAGCCCCGTCTTTGGTCTTGGAGACCCCACTGACAGCATTCCTACTTCTAAAGAGGGACCCATTTATCTTTTTTTTTTTTCCCGATGTGCTTTCTGTAGCAGACTATTCTTCATAGTTACCTGGTAACAGTGGGTTTTTTTTGTTCCAGTTATGGAAAATTTAGGAAACACAGGAAAGTATTTAAAAAAATCACCCATTTTCTTATCACCCCAGGACATCCACTGTCATCATCCTTATATTTCCTTCCCAAAAGAAGATTAAAAAAAAAAAAGAGGTTATTGTGGAACCATATCAAAGGTCTTTAGAAATTAAAAACAGGTTGTTTAAAATACCAAAAATCTAGTAAAAAATAATAAACGGAAACCCCTAAGCAATCTGAAGCACCAGCAATAGCAGAAAAGTTAAATTATGATCCATTCACAGTGTAGAATATTAAGTGGCCATTTGAATCCATACTTTAAGAGAATATTTTATATTATGGAGAAAACTTCCAGTAAGGTGTTAAATGAGAAAGCAGAATACAAAGCTACATATGCTGTATGATTTCAAATTTTGTAGAGAAAACTTTATATGTGCATTGAAAAAAAGACAAAAAAAATATTAACAGAATCACTGTTATGTCAATTTACTAGAGACTCCCTCTGGGAAGTAGAATTAAGGGTGATTTATATTTATGTTTTATACTTCTCTGTATTTTTTTAATTTCAAATTTTCTACAATAAAAATATACGGACTTGAGGATCAAGAAAAAAATTTGTTAAAAGAGGACTGATTTCATATCAGTATTCTCTTGGCTTTATGGCTCAGAAGCCACGGTGGTAGTTAACTCTTAACCACAAGGCCCCATGACTTTTCTGGGCTCTTTGGTGTTCACCCTGATTAGAACTTTAGAATATAAAGATGAAAAGAAGAAAGAGGTGAGAAATCAGGCAGTGTAACCACATGCAGTCCCCGATTTATGATGGTTCAACTTACATTTTTTTCGACTTTACAGTGATGCAAAAGTGGTATCCATTCAGCAGAAACATTGCTTTGACTTTCGAATGTTGATATTTTCCCAGGATAGTGACAGGGGAAGGATACTCTTGTGATGCTGGGTGGCAGCCGTGAGCTGCAGCTCCCAGTCAGGCACATAATCGTGAGTGTAAACAGCAGACACTCTGCAGTGTAGTCATTGTATGAGATGTGTTTAAGGCAGGTTACTAAACTATGATGTTCAGTAGGTGAGGTGTATTAAATGCAATTTCAGCTTAGAGTATTTTCAACTTATGATGGATTTATTGGGACATAATTCCATCATAAGTCAATGAGCATTTGTAGTTGTCGGAACACCACTGGTTCAGTTAAATTATGTAATGATTTCCATCCTATCCCGTGATTATTTATCCCTTGGCAACTCAATGAGGTGGGCTTTTCCTTTAGAGAAACCTCATTGCTTTAATCAGTGGATCATGCCTACTTGTAAGTTTAATGACCTTCCTACACATCAGAGAAGATGGTAAGCAGACCTTGATGGATGGGGAAGACCTTTGCGCTCTTCCCAGCTCTTTCCCATCATGGATACGTGGAGGTCAATACAGAACTGTGTGTGAATTTCCATTGTTCTTTTGAGTCCTCTTCTCAGCCTTGTGGGGCACACCTTTGTGTGGATTTAAAGGAGCAGAGGTGGTGTGTATTTAGCACAGCAGCTTGCCCTGGCCTTTCCCTTTCAACAGTGGTCATTACGTACCTGAAACTGTGCTAAAGCTGGGGATGCAAAGGTGACTGGGACCCAGTTTTTGCCTTCAGAGTGCTCATATTGCAGTGAGGAAGCCAGTGATAGAAACAGATGATTTAAGGGGCTCAGTTACTGTGGGAGCACAGGAGAAGGGCTTCTAGCTTAGCTTGAGATTTTAGGAAGGGAAATTATGCCTAATTAGTTTTAAAGAGTGAGCGAAAGTGAGCCAGAGGAAGCAGGATGGGAAGGAAACATCTTCTCTTTCTTCAGGAAAACACGGAAGTACGGAATACTATGTCACAAGGTGAGAACTGCAAACAGTTCAGTGTCATGACAGCTTAACAAGTGATGGGAGAGATCAAAGAAGTTCATCAATTGTTTAATTTTGCTGTGAATTTCCCAAAGCCCAGTAGTATTAGGCATTCATATTATATTAAAATTCACAGCGCTCTGTCTTTTTTCCCACTCAGTGTCAGCTTTTGCTGGAAGTGGCCTGGCCTCTCTTTATCTTCCTGATCCTGATCTCTGTTCGGCTGAGCTACCCTCCCTATGAGCAACATGAATGTGAGTATCTGAGCATCCTTATTGAGACTCACCACTGGCAAGTGAAATTCAGGCAATGGCTGTGGGGCCTAAATTTGATGCTATCTTTAGGAAACACTGTAAAATGGTTTGGAACGGAAAAGCTAGGCTTCCGATTTTTTGATAAGGCGTGAACTCAGGAAACAATTTTCAGTCCTCGTGAATGGTGATAATAGTAATTATAATAATAGACAGCATCTGTTTCATACATTCTAAATCATGAAAGTAAAATAATCTTACTTGATAGTTCAGAAAGTAGTGATTAAAAAAGCCCCCCGAGGCAGCGCCTTGGCACCGCTGTCATCTGGCCCCTGCCAGTCTTTTTCATGCGCCTTATGTCTTTATTACACAGTTGCCAATCATGGAACACATAATTTTAAGCAGTATTCTCAGTTTGACTAATGATGCTCATAACAATCTTGTATAATAGACCATGTTATCGTTATCATTTGCTCGGTAAGTAAATTGGGGCTCAGAGAAGTGCAGGGATTTGCCTAAGGTCACACATCTAATAAGTGACAGAGGTAAAATAAAGCTAAGGTTATCTAGTTCCCAATCCTGTGTTTTGGTGGTGGCCTTTATAGTGAGTGTAGAAAAGACAGTGGTGGCCAAGCTCTAGATGTCAGGTCACTTGGGTCTGACTCCCGGTTCCAACACAAACTAGGTATATTACCTTGGACAACTGACGTAGCTTCTTGGTATCTGAGTTTCCTCATCTCAATAAAAGGAGAACAACATTACCTACATTATATGGTTGTAAAGAGCATTAACCCACAAATACGTCTTTCTCTCCTGAACTCACTGGATGGACTGACACTGTAGAAGTGTCCCAGTCTGAATGATCAGCACTTATGTAGGTTTAGCTGGAACCTCTGTTCCATTGTCCCTGTAACTTTTCCTTCCATTAACCAGCTCCGCCCACACCCTGCCTACTCTGTAGGCTTGCAGAATGCTGTTCAGCAGGAAAGGTGGGGCGAAGGTCACATTTTAATTATGTTTTTGGTCTGGTCCCATCTCTTTCACTGTACACATTATGTGTATTCAAGTTTTTAAAAACCCAGAAGACCTCAGGAACATTGTACCATATGTGACTTTCACATTTCACCAAAAAGGAAGAAAATACAAAATGAAATATACAGTCAGTTTGTGGGTCTGGGAGGTAATTCTGCTTTCTCTTTTGAAACCCTAAAGAGCGATGAGCAAACGCACATTTGGTTTTATTTAAGCATTATCTTAAGCCCCACTGAAGTGCATGTTCTAGGGAAAATTCAGCTTTGTCATCTGCCGAGATGTTCTCTCTCTGGAATGTCTCACAGACAGGCAAGATAGTGTAGTAGAAACAGGCAGACTTTGGCATTGGACAAATTGGGGTTTGTTTCGATCCTGGCTCTGACACTTGCCAAGGTTGTGTTCTTAGGCAAGTTGTTGAATTTTAACCCAGAGCCCGCTAAATCTAAATCATATATTCGTTCATAGCCATGCTACCCTGAACAAGCCTGATCCTGTCTGATCTTGGAAGTTAAGAAGAGTTGGGCCTGGTTAGTACTTGGATGGGAGACCACCTAGGAAGACCAGGTGCTGTAGGCATAAAAAATAAAAAAAATAAGGGATTGTAAGCTGACAAAGTCCTTGCAATCTGTGAGGTCAACCAAGGGTTGCTCGCCTAAAAAATAAAAAAATTAAAAAAATGTAAACCATAGATTCTCAAGTGTGACATTCCTATACCTAAAAAAGGAAGATAAGACTTTTGCTTCCATCTGTGCACCTCTTGTAACCTTATCTACTATTCTCACCACCTTCTAGGGACCTAGCTGGAAGGGAGAGAGCTAAGGTGAATCTTATAGAGGTGTCTTGTCTATGGAAACAAAGGATTGCTCTATGATTTTTCCCCATAAATCTTTCCTGGTTTGACCCAGAGCCATTAAAGTCCTAATTACTTCTCTAGGTCCTGGGAGTCCATTATGCTATTTGATTGTCATTTTGTACCCTCAGTGACAAGTCTTCTTGCTACTTTTGTTTGCAAATTAGGTGGGACATACCATACAAGGAAGGGTCCTTACTTCACCCACCAGGGTATAGCTTGAAATGCCTTCATCTTCCATTGCCTTGTGCTGCCTAGATCAGGGCAGAATCTCTGAGAGATAAAAGGGGAAACTCCTTTGGTCCTTGAAGTACTTGGTTGGGTTACACAAATCTTCCCTGCATGAGGAACAGCTGATGTAGGCAAGGGACCTTGTTTGGTTTTCCTTGAACTGTTAACAGGGAGATAAGGAGGTTAACTAAATGTTCGCAGGCCAGAGTCCCTTCAGAGTGGCCGCAGTGATCAGATCCTGTTATGTCCTTGCTTTGGATGTTGTCTCTCTGGTTGGAATGTAGATAGAAAAGAGAGGTAGGAGGGCCCCGATACTGAAATGCAGTGCAGCAAGTCTTGGCTGTGGGTTAGATTCAGGGGAGACTCTGTTAGCACATTTGCATGAAAATAGTAAGATTAAAGGAAGATGGTAGCTCTGAGATGAAAGGAATGTTCAGATTGAATAACGGCAGATAAGTACTGCTGTAGGCTCACTACCACAGCGCCTCAGTGATCCCAACAGGCCCTTTCACTGAGCCTGTCCATTGTACCAAGCACTCTGCTATGTGCTTTGCCTGTAAGAACTCATGGAATACTCACCGCAGCTCTGTGAAGTAGATTGTATTTTTATCAGCATTTTACAGATGAGGAAACTGAGGGTTAGAGGTTCAGTGACTTGGTTCAAAGTCACTGCTTAGTGATTTGTAGGGACCAGATGTGAATCCCGGTTGGTCTGACCCCAAAGCGGCTGAAGCGACATGGCTTTTTGCCACTTAGAGCCTGTGGTTCTCAGTGGTTGTTTAACTCTTTGGGTCACAGATAACCCTGAGAATATGATAAAAGCAGGAGCTGTGGCCTTTCTATCCAAGGGAATTCACACATGCTTGTTCCTCGGGTTAAGAGCTCCTGTTTCAGGGCACACATTTATCTTGATTCTCATAAGCAGCACCTGGCTAACTGCTACAATCCAAACTATGCCTTTGACACCTAGGACGAGCCAAATACACCCAGTTATGCTGTTTGTCAGAAGCTCCTCCATAATGAAAGGAAAGGGGAGTGAGGAGATGCACTGTTGAACGGGGCTCATTGTTTTGATGAGTGACGCAACAGCAACGGCACCTGTACACCTCACAGGTGATGTCTGACCCGAAGTTAACATGTTTCTTAGGTGCCTTTGAGGAGCTTGTGAGCTGGTGGAGGAAGTGTACCCGACATAAGTTTGGCCAACTGAGGACAGTAACAGTGGAGATTGAGAAGGGCTTAAGTATAAAGGAGCCATAGGTATAAAGGAAGGAGCATGTGGGCTGGGGCCAGGGAAATGTGGGTGGTTCCACTCGTGGTCCTGCCTGCTAATGCCCTGAGTGTTCTCCATCAGCCACTGTACTTTGCCATAGTTTCCTCCCTCGAGTGTGATTAGGTCATCCCCAGGGCCCCTCTGTGTCTCTGAAAGGCGAGGAAGGTGGTGGAAGATGAACGACTGATGATCACATACGAGCTGCACACCCGGCACTTCCTGTACGTGTCTAATGTACCCCCTGTCGAGTCCATTCTGTAGATGACGTTGAGTAGATTAAAAATTGCTGTCTGATGCCAAGTTTCCAACTCAGGGTCGGCTGAGTCAGAGGTGGCAGGTCAGTGGGATGTGGGGGATGGGACAGATTTGGGATGGAGACTATGGGTGGGAGCAGTGGAGATAAAGATCAAGTCTTAAAATCCCTTCAAAGAATTAATGTTTCTCTTGTGTTTTTCTTCTCTTGGATGTCAACAGGCCACTTTCCAAACAAAGCCATGCCCTCTGCAGGAACACTTCCCTGGGTTCAGGGGATTATCTGTAATGCCAATAACCCGTGTTTCCGTTATCCGACTCCTGGTGAGGCTCCTGGGGTTGTTGGAAACTTTAACAAATCCATGTAAGTACCAGATCAAGTTTTCTTTCCCAAACTTGTCAGTTAATACTTTTCCTTCTCTTTCAGCCTCTGGAGAATTTTGAATGGTTGGATTTGAATAAAGTTGCTTTCATGTGATCAAGTTTTGTGTGATAAAGTTTGCAGAATGAGGGCAGGACGGATTAGTGCCAGGATTTAAGACCTTCTTTTGGTGTATTTTAGGAGAAACAAGGTTTAGCTAAGAGTCGCGTGGCTGGGGGCTATTCCTCCAAAAACTGGCTGTATGTTGAGAAGGGAGACACAGCACACCCGCTTCACTTGGCCGCTCGTTTAGTAGACATTCACTGTGTTTCTGAACCAGTTGGCCTGGGGATGAGGGGAGGGGTAGGTAGAAAGATGTGTACAGGAAGGTGTAAGCCCTCATGGAGCTCACTGCCAAGGCTGGGAGAGTTCGGCCCCTCTGTTCTCAGATCAGATCACCTCTCTTCCTCTGTCAGTGCTTATCTTACTGCAGCTTCCTACTCTCTGGTCTTTCTTGTCCTTGGGTACGAGCTCCCTGAGGGCCAGGATGCCCCTTCCTTAGCTTTTGTATTCCTGGCTCCCGATTTCAACACCAGACCTAAATGTAGGCTTAATAAGTGTTTGCTGCATGAGCCGTTGAAGATTCTTAGAATGCGTAGAACCAAGGCATGAGTTAGCATGGACGAAGGATTGCAGGAGATGCAGCAAGATGGTTCTGAGGAAGTAACAGCTGGGCCAGCAGAACCACCCCATAATGTTCATGGACCTCAGGATTCGTAGCTTTTGTGGGCCCTTTCTTCCATGCAAAAATATTAAAATTTTTATTTTCAAAGTGTGTTGATCTAAAGGTGAATGTAATCCATGCTGGATTCATCATTATTCATACTCATTCCAAATTTTTGAATTTTGTTTTTTAAAAGAGTATCCTGAGCCCTAGGCACTGTGCCTACTGTGTTTCATGGATTAGTAGGCCCTGGGGGAATGTGTGTGTGCCTGTTTGTGAGGGAGGGCTTCCTGGAGAGGAGGCACATGGACTGGGCCTTAAAGAGGGTGGTAAGATTTGGTTGTATGTACACATGGCAAAGAGCTTCCTTCAAGTGGGAAAGGCAGCTGCCCTAACCAGAACTTTTTTGCTTTTCTCGCATCCCCTGCAGTGTGTCTCGCCTGTTCTCAGATGCTCAGCGGCTTCTTTTATATAGCCGGAAAGACACCACCATGAAGGACATGCACAAAGTTCTGAGAACATTACAGAAGATCGAGAGTCACAGCTCAAGTAAGTAAAAGTCTTCTGTATATTGGTTTGTAATTGAAAATTGACCTGTACCAGAGAGAGACAGCAACCCAGGCGGCCTGGTGTTTACCCCTTTTAGCTCGTCTCTACTGGGTTTTCCTCCTCAGTGGCTGGTATTTAAGACCTCTCTGCAGGAGGTGTTTGAGGAGAAACTGGGAAGACAGTATTCTGCCTTCCTGGGGAGACAAGAAAAACCCCCAGAGACGAATGACACAGGCCCAGTTTTTGGACAGTTTGGAGTGCAGGTTGCTTCCCACTGCATTTATTTGGAGTTGGCCATAAAGTTGCAGTGAATGGGCAGATTTCTAGACAGGGGATACTTCTATGCATATAAGAGTAATTAAAATTGCAACTTGATATAGATAAGTGAAAGTAAGCATTTACTTCTAAAAGGAAAACGTAATTCATTTTTCCCCTAGTTATTTGATTTAGTCTGATGGACATTTGAACTCTGATCTTTAAAAAGCAAAATCTTTATCCCTCATTTGGTAGATGTCCAGGTAGTTTACTGCATGCTATTAAGGAAGTGTTTGAGGAACAGGCAGTTTGCCGACAGGGACATTGGCTACAGAAGTCATGAGGCAGCCTCCCAGGCAGTGGCCTACAAAGCAGCGAGGGGGTGTGGGAGCAGTCCCTGGGGTACAGGCAGTGGTGCAGGCATGGTCTGTAGAGGATTTAAAAACAATAATGAAGCCTATTAAAAGGTGGTCTGCTTTTTATCATCACCATGCACTGGTGGTTCTAAACAATGTCAGTGATAAATTATTCCCCGCCATGGGCCAACTGCTGTCACTGTTCCAGGAATGTACTTTCTACTCAGTTCGGTGTTTTGGGAGGGGTGGAGTGGGCTGGCTTTGGCTTGAAAGGACTCCCAGATTGTGATCCACTTGGCAAAAGTGTTAGAGTTTATACCGGACTTGGATTGGAGCTTTTTCTTGGGGACGGGAAAAGAGGCAATGGGCAGTGTGGGAACTGATGACAAAGGGAAGCTAAGCTCTGTGTGGGTTGGCGCAGAGGAGCCGTCACTTCACATAAAAGAGAGGTAAGACTGTGCTTCAGCTCCTGGGTCAGCTTTTAGGGACCCCCCGCCAGACCACTCCTGGCTGCATGGCCGGGCCGTCTGGATGCTGTTTCCTTGCTCTGTAGGCCTCTGGTCCTGCACATGTGTGCCTGTCCCAGCACAGGACACAGAGAGGTAGCAAACACCCATCAAAGCATTGGTCCTTCCGGATTTCCTAGAGGGCTCCTGCCTGGTAGACCAGAGGCAGAGCTTGAGTTATTCTTTCTAGTACAGAGACAGGGTGGCCCGGAGGAAATAGGAAAGAGTACTAGGATAAATATTTTTTGTAGTTTTGTAGTTTTGTGACTGTGAATCAGTCATTTAGGCCTTTTGGGCCACTCTCTTCTCATCCATAAAGTGGGAACAATAGGAGAGCCTATTTCATAGGATTATCGTGAGGAGTAAATGAGATAAAACATTTAATTGCTTAAAACAGCATCTGGCACATAGGAAGCATTTAGTGAATATGAGCTATAATTATTTTGGAGTGGTGACATCTTGGCCAAGCCGTTTAAACTTTCTGAGCCTTAATTTCCTCAGCCGTAGTATACTTGGTAACTCGCAATGTATAATGCAGAATTCTAACAGTGTCTGGCACCTCATAGGTGTTCAATAAGTGGGAGTCGACATTTTTCTTACGTGTTAGTGATACATTTCTGAGCACCTGGCCTTGCTGTTTTCTCAGCTTCATAGCTGGAGAAATAAGCTGGCTGATGGGAGTGAGCTGTTAAACACAGTTTCAGATCTTAGTGGGGGCTTTAGACACAGACTGTTTTTATTCTTTGAACAACTGGTGACAGGAGTTAGGGTGAAGAAAAAAAACCAAAACTGCATTCAAGAAAAGCTTTCTCTGCACGGCTCCAAAGAGAGGTCTCCCCCTATTTCGATTGCATTATATCAGTGCTTATCTCTGTTCACCCAGTAGGTTCCTATTTCTGCTCTGCAGCTACTCCTTAAATGCTTTCACCTTTCTTTGCCTGTCTTGCAGCTCAGAACCAGGCCTCTGTCTAGAGGGAAATACAGGAAATGTTGATTCTTCCTAGGTGAAGTCAGTCCCATTTTGCTGCATTCGACTAGCACTCCAGGTTTCAGAGAGAATCAGAGGCTGAGGTGGGTCAGCGCAGATCCTGACTTAGAGACCTGTGCTTCGCTCTCTTGCACTCACCCTCAGAATTGGAAGGATTCCTGGTCCGAAGCCCTGCCCTCATCAACCTTCTCTCCCATACACTCACTTCCAGAGATGGGGACCTAATTCTCACACGGGCAGCTCAGTTTGGGTGTGGACAGCTTAAGTTATCAGAAAATACCCACTACTCTGCTATACCTTTTAGAGAATGAGGCTAATTCTACTTCCCTTGAGATGTTTAAAGACAGGTCTCATTTCTTTTCCCCTCTCTCCCCAAAGTCTTTGATTTTTCTAGGTTTCTAGAATGACTCTTTCCTCCTACATCTACCTCTTCTCTGCTTGTGTTTCAGTGTGTTTCTGTCTTTCTTGAAGTTTATCAGAAATTACAACAGTATTCTAGCACAGAGTAAAAGGGACTTTTTTTGCCTTGCTTGTTCTGAGCAGTGTATGTCTATTGATGCAATCCGAGGTTGCGTTAGGCTTTGGGCCCCCATGTCACACCCTTGACTCATATTCTACGTGCAGTCAACTGAAATTGCGGAATTTTTTTAAAGATATAGTATTGCAAGCTACTTGTTCTCCATTTCTCCATTTCTGAAGTGTGCTGTTGGCTTTTTGAACTGAAGGAAAATATCTTTTTTATTTTACATTTTTAGATTCCTTGTGTCATCTCGACCTACCAAACCATTTTAGACTCTGATTTTGCCATATACTGTATTTGCTGCTGCTTGTTTCCTCTTGTCTTCTGGGAATTTGATAAGTAGCCCTCTTTGTTCTCATCCAAGTCGTTGATGACTGGGATGAAGGATTGAAGTTTGGACCACTGGAGACTAACAGCTCTTTTAAGGCTCTTAAAGATCCACTAACGTGTTGTCATCAATGCTAGGCTGCTGAGCTCCGGCTTCTGTGGTCTACTTGGGTGATTTGCCTTGTTCTTTCCTTTAGTTTGCATCTGCTAAATCCATTGTACTATCCACAGATAATTTGTGCACATGGGGGTTTCTACTTAAATACTCTCTTTTAGCCCCATGGTTTCCTGCACTAGAGCATTGCTGTATTTCCACTTATTGGATGAGACCTTAGAGGCCATTAGTTCATTTATAGATAAATGGATTGATGGATTGAATCATTTGACCATTATTTACTGAACAACTAAAATGTGACAACTACTGTCCTAGGTGCTGGGACACAGAGCTGTACAAGATAAATACAGCCCCTGTCCATATGGAACTTCTATTCTGGACAAGACTCTAATCCAAACTTTCACGGTCACAGGTGGGGATAGTCTGGGAATGGTACAGAGCTAAACCTCTGCTTTTCCATGCAGTTCTCTGTATACTGTGCTATCTTGTGCTGTTGTTCTAATAATCTTCCAACCAGAAAAGCCTCTAGTTTTAAGAATTAAATCATAGACAAGTCTAATTATCCTTGAAACCATCCTAATGAGAAACGCACGTAGAACCTGATAGAGGAACCTTACCCAGTTTTCTCATTGCTGAAACTTTTTGGACATTTACTATTTTCTTTCTAAACCTACAAACGTGAGGCTGAGTGGTGGCTAATGTAACGTTTGAGAGTCAATGAGAGGAGAATTCATTCTTTGTAAGTCCCTATCGTGACAGCAATCTAATGAACAAATAAAAATTACAAGTTTTCAGGAACTCTAGAAAAAGTGACAGGTCTATATTCTGTTTCTGTGAGGCACAGACTCTCAAGTGGTGTTTCTCTGGCTGAGTTTTGTGTGGCATCTGAGATGATTTCAGGTGGTACACAGATAACAACTTTTCATTTTAACCCACATCAAATTGCAATTTCATGGGTGTTACTGCTTTGGAGAATGTTAAATAGGAAAAAAATGAGTTAAAGTTAATTTAAAGAAGACATTTAATGTGGATATAATAAATATTATGAGTAGTTTATAAATGGAGATTGGAAAACACTGGTATAAGAGAGTTTGGGGCTTTGTATTAAGATTCTTTTAGGGAACAAGTTCAAGCTCTGTCTCTTATTATGTGTGAATCTTGGGCATGTTTTGATACTTCCTGACCCCCAGTTTACCTGAAAAGTGGAGATTAGCTGACCCCTGGGTTCTTGAGCATTAAATCAGATGAAATCTGTGGATGATTGATGTCAGGGGCCAAGCACATAGTTGAGACACAATAAATCTTGAGTCTGTTTACCTCCCCTTCTCTTCCTGGCTGACTCTTTGGTTTTGTCAATTCGTTCAGCCTCCCTGGGCTTCAGCTTGTCTTGCCTCAAAGTGGAGACTTTGCAAAAGAACCTGAAAATGTTTCATCTCGGAAACTTCGTCATTATTTGGATGAGGGGATCACCTGGGATTCATCTGTGATGTGGGCTGTCCCCTACACTATAGTCCTTGAGAGCAGGACTGACCTTTGCTCATGGCTTTAGCCTAAGCATCAGCACAGTAGCAGGCACATAGTAAGAAATCAGTGAATCTTAGTGGAATGAAGGTGAGAGAAAATAACCGCCTTTCACAGAGCATTTTAAGGGTCAAGTGAAAGTACTTTGAAAAGTATAAAATCCCAGCACATGTAGTTGATTCCCTTTGTGAACCCATGTTGACAAGGCTCTAAATGAAGAATAATGACAAAAACTCTTAAAACTGTCTTGGCTTTCTTTCTTTCCCAAGGTTTACCTTCCAGAACTTTGCTGGAAGGGCTGCCATGAACCCCGAGGTCTGAAGTGGATTAACTGAGAAGCTTAAAAAGTTGTACTTTCATAGCTCCCTTTTGAGGCCTTGGTAGGGATTTTAGCAATCAGCAATTGCCGAAGTCGGATTTAAAAAAAAAAATTCTTTTTCTTAAATGGAGCCCCCCAAATTGTGTCAGCTTCTGGCCTCACACCCAGTGTCTGCCCCTGCCAGAGGCCTCAGCGAGATCCCGGGGCGGGGGGGGCGGGGCGCATAGAACGAACTGCCTCCTTCATCACTCTCCTCCTTTGCTCCGGCTGCCAACCTCACTCACCAGCCAGCCCACCTGCCCCACTTCGGTGAAGCTGGCAGGCCGGCCAGAGCTAAGTCCTCCCAGATGGGGCTGGTACTGCTTGGATCAGGACTAGGCTGGAGAAGGAGAGTCCCTTTGCTTTCTTATTGCTTATTTCCTTTTCAACCATTTAAATGTGTCACTTAGTGATGCCTAAGAGGCTCATTAGCCTGCTTCCTGCTGAACCTTTCTGCTCATCCTCTTTACCCTAGTGCCTTGCTCCTTTCTCAAATCCTGGAATTTGGACTATGGACTTCTTCATCTCTAGGGGGTACCGTGGGCCCAAGCCCCTTTTGAGTTTGTACTGTGGGTAGTGATTGGGCTTTCTACTTGGCTGAAGTTAGGAAATGTACATGCTGGGGCTGAGGCCTCTTGCCTTCCTGGTGCGGGCCATCCTTATATCTCCCATAAAAAGTTCTCCAACTTCCTTGCTTTCCCTCATTTCCACAGTTAGCTGGGCTCTCTTGTCCACTGCTGTGTAGTATGGCTGCTCCTTTGGCCTCACCATGCTTATGCTGGCCAGGGACAATTCCTAGGCTTGTGAGGGTGCTGTGAGAGTTCTCTTTTTCTACCAGCTGTGGCCTGCCTGGTCCAATAGACAGGGCTGTGGGTTCTGTGGTGGGGCTGGATGCCAGATCTCCAGTTTCCCCTGTGCAAGGGACTCACAGCTTCCATCCTCAGCCAAGATCTTAGCTCTCTAGATATCAGGTTCTGTCCCACATTACAGCTGCACCAGCGTCTTTTAACAGAAGCCCAGTAGGTGCTCTGTGGGACTTGAGAAGAAGATTCTCTAGACCTGTTGAATTAGGGCAGGACAGGTAGATGGAACAGTTAAGGGGTGACTGTCAAGCTGTATGAAGAACTGCTAAATTATGCATGTCCGTGGCCTACATAAATGGCACTCCCCATGAGAACGGTACTACTCTCTGAAGTTGGGTAGTACACAACCTGCATGGCTTGTTGCCATGGCCTAGTGTACCCTATCTCAGCTCCCTGTACTGGTCTCCCATAACCCCTGAATCAGGGGCTTCTGAAATACCTTCCCTCTAAGACGTGGAGCCCTCTGAAGCTTATGAGAACTTTGATGGGAAAGAACAAGGGAGAACGTTGGGTGTTTTGTCGCTGGGCTGGAGCTGTCGCTCTGGAGGACATCCCATAGCTTCGAGGTCAAGGGCCGGAGAGGCGGAAGGCTGGAGGAGAGAGCAGGTGCAGTGCCGTCCTGTCGTTCTGACTGAGGACTCAAGCTTTTCCCTCCCGTCAGCTAGATTTTGAATGTTAGTGGCATGGCTGCCATTTTCTGTGTATTCATGGTAAAAATCTAATTGTGTGGTCTTTCTGATGTGCTCTGTAAGACTTTTGTGAAATGAGTCCTGAGGTTTGTGGCAGACTTAAGGAAAAGGGTCATAACCTTCTGGCTGTTAGATTTATTGGCAGTACTGAAAACTCACTGTATGGACCTTTGATTCTGCTATGATTTTTGGAAGGCAAAAAGACATGATCCCCAGATGGCAGGGCAGGCTTTGGTGACATGGCAGTGTGGTTGGCTATGGCAGGGGACTGAGAGAAAGGAATGTAAAATTATCATCTTATAAATATCCACTGGGCAGTACAATTTAGTGTTAAGACAACAGACTTGGCAGCCAGACTGCCTTGGTTCAAATTTTGGCTCTGCTACTTATTAGCTATGTCACCTTGGACCATTCCATAACATCTTGTGTGTCTCAGTTTCCTCAAAATGGAGATATTAATAAAACTTCTCTTTGGGATATTATAGAGACTAAGTGAGCTAATAAGGGTAAAGCATTTAGTACTGTTATCTGGCACATAAGAAGTACCAGGCTGTACTTTGGTTTGCTGCATTTTCATAACCATCATGCAGGGCAGGGAATTTCATTCTTTTTTATGCACACGAAGGAATCGAAGTTTAGAGAGGCTAAGTAACTTGTCTAGGGAAGCATAGCTGGCAAGAGGCAAGAAAAGGTTTTTCATACTCTGCTATTATATGCTAAAGAGCGCAGCCCAGGGTAGCCAGAAACTTCTCCAAGGTCACAGGATACTCAGCATTTATGGGCTGGGATCACAAAGGAGACAAGAGGGCTTCCTAGAGAAATGCCAGACTTCCTCCACTTCCTGGCTTCATGGGTAACAGGCATGGGTGGAACATTGCCCAAGGCTCGTCTAGAAAGAACTTCCTGTGACTCACTGCTACTTCTCCTTCCCTGCCTGAGTCCCCTCATTCACTTGAGCAGCCGCTGAAGTTGAGGTTGCAACCCCCAACTTTGCTTATCATCCTTGTGGGCCCTACGCGTGCCATATTGTTGGGAAATCTGATGATATATACGCCAGTATCATTTCATCACACTGGAAATTCCTTTAAATCTTTGGGTGATTGCAATTCTTGTTCTGTAGGCACTGGTCAGAAGTTCTGATTTAGAGTCTTAGGGTTTCATATTTGGAAACTTTTTTAGCTAATATGAGAAAGTTTTCTTAGACCTGTCATGTCCAGGCTGCATCCCAGAGTCCAGGTCGCTGGTTTCGTCTAGAGTAGGGGCCTGTTCCCAGCTGGTGGATGCAATGGGGCAATGCTGTGTCAAAATATTGCTTGAACTAAAATCAAAAGTAAAGTTTACCCAGAGAAGAATAGAAAACACAATCGTACCCAATTATAGGATAGCACGTACCCCACAATTTTGGAATGCCTTTAAAAAGTTTGGATTGTTATAAGAACATTGTTTCATGTCTCTTGGTTTCCAGTATAAGATTTATTTACTTTGTGGGTGGCAAAGAACAGGTTTGGGGTGGGAGTGTCTAGTTTGTTTCTAGTTGAGTACTTTCCATTTCTGGCCTTTAATCACTGCTGCACTGAGGCACAAAAGGGCAACCTTGGAGTGGTACTTTGTCCAGAAGACTAAGTTGCATCAGGTAATGATGCCATTTTACATTTTAATATATTGTTTCATTCGAGGCTTACACTGGCACTAGCAGGCTGATATTATCTCCATTATATTGATAAGGAAACTGAGACTGGAAAATGTTATGTCTGTTGCCCGAGGTCATAGAATAAAGCTGTGAATTGAATCCGGATCTGTCTGACCCCAAGGCTCAGCATCTCCCTACCACACCATATTGCCATGCCACCTTATTCTGATCCCAGGAAGCATAGGTAGCATCATTTGCTTTTGATACCAAAAATGCGGTGAAGTATTTTTAAAGAGTAAAATGATTTATTAAATTTCTGATGTAGGAGAAAGAGCCAAAGCTTTGTAGCCAGAGCTCATTGTATTCAAATTTACCACTTGCTTGCTCTGTGACCTTGAGCAAGTTATTATCCTCTCTAGGTCTTTTTTCACACTTGGAAAAATGGAAATAATACATTTTTTGTACGTTTGTTTTAGGGATTCTATAAAATAACACATATAATGTGTCTGATGCTCAGTAAATGCTAATTACCTTCCTCTGCCCACAGATCAGTACCTTATCCCTTAATACATTTTATTATTTTTTAAAGAAGAAAAACTAAGCTATATGTGTGTAAACTAATATATATGTATGTATGTATGTATGTATGTGTATGTGTGTGTGTGTGCGCATGTGTGTGCGTGTGTGTGTATGTGTGTGTGTGTGTATTTATGTTAACAATTCTTAGTCCAGCCTGGAAAAGAATTTCTTTTTGGCCCCTAACTTATAAATTCATCTTCTTTTAGACCCAGAACTCATGTGGCCAATGCTCCCTCCTCTGTATTACCTTTCATTTCTTACAAAGTCAGTCTGACTGTGCCCGCCACCCCCACTGCATCAGGAGTGCTCCTGGCCATTGTGAACAGGTAACGGTTTTCCTTTGGGGCCACAGTCTCCCTGGCTCTTTGAGGACCTGATTAGCATTCAGATTCTTATCAGTGGATGTCAGTCTTCGGTGCTACGGACAACTTCTCTCACCTTGGCCACATCTCAGTGAGACGCGAGTATGCTGTTGCCTTAGTAGATGGTTCTGGAGAAAGATGCTTGTAGTCTCTTTTCATCCTGCGATTTCAATGACGACTGATTCTGGACTGGCAGAGAGGGCCGAAGCTCATAGCTCTGCTCACCTGACCCTCTGTCCATCTCTTCTTGGAAGACAAGAGAAAGGATCATGTCTTTATATAGAATCTCTTTTGTTAACAGGCTCCTCCTGCCTTCAAGTAGCGGTGAGGAATATTGCTACTTTGAATCATCGCACTAATGTTTGGGGTTCAGTGGCCATTTAAACGTTTGTCGAATTAATGCAAGTTCACATTACATGTAAAATACATTAGGAACTATGTGGCTTCTAAAGTTACAGTACTCCCATTGATCTCGAGGGAAGACTGGCTTCCCTAGTACTTGCCTCATTGGGTTCATAACCCTGAATTTTCTGGTTTCTCTTGGGAACCCATCACATAATTGTCATTATGACTTTATCAACATTTAGTTAGAACTTGTTTAATTTTCAGTTTGTATTTTCTCATTCTCAATGAGTTCAGGGTGCTTTACACACTTAGTGTCATGAGCGCTTACCTAACCCACACCCTCGTAAAGCAGAGACCTCCATTGCAGGCTCAGAGAGCCTGCGTGACCTCTTCAAGGTCACATAACTGGAAGATTCTGCAACTAAGATTTTAACCAGGTTAGCCAGACTTCAGAACCTGAGATCTTTCACGTGTGTGTTAGTACCCCTCAGCAAGTCCTCACTGCAGAGAAGGAAACTTCTCCCGGCTTGGGACCCCCAGGCCCAGGCGCACAACAGGGAGGTCCTGAGGCTGTGTGCACCCCAAGCTCCTGGCCTTCTCTCATCTGCTGTATGGAGTCACCCCAGGGAACAGCGAGGTCGCCCTGCTTTACCCGCTTCTCCACAGCCCCGAACTTCCCAGAGAAGCTCTGGTCTTCCCAGAGAGGGTCCAGTCATCTAAGTGAAGCAGGCAGTAGCTATCTTTGAAGGAGAAAGTACAGCCATAGCATCAGGAAAACAAACCAAAACAATGAAAAACACCCCAGAAGATACTCAAGTATGTTTATTACCAGCCCTTTAGTAGCATAGAAATGTTTCAAGGTCTTATTTGTAAAGCTTAGGCTGAGTAAAACCATGAGTTAGAATTTGGCCCAGGCCCTTCCCTCAAGGTCATTACCCATTTGGCAGGGTCAAGGCTGGAAGACCCTCCTGGGGTCCTTTTAGGGAGAGTATCTGGGCCTTGAATGCATGCAGACATGATCTCTTTCCCGACTTCTTTGTTTTTCATTTCCCTCTTCTGAAGCAGCTGATTGCTGTGGTTTCTTTTCATGTTGAACAAAAGAGACTACAGCAATCTTGAAACCAGAGCCCGGGACTGGAGGGCACTGACCGAGAGTAACCCCAGGTCTCTGGCTGCGGGCTTCCCTCCTCCGCCTTCCTGCGGCTGCCCTCCTTCCTCCGTCCTTCTCCCCCCTCCCTCCTCCCTCCTCCCCTCCTCCCCTTCTTCGTCCTCCTCTGCTGCGCTCAGGCAGGCTGAGGAGAAGCAGAGGAACACTAAGGGGCTGGCTGTAAGAGCATCCCCTGGGTGCAGGGCCTCTCCCTGCCACACCCGTCTACCTGTTTCCTTATCTTGGTCAGAGAGCCCTGGCCCAGAGGATCGGCAAGAAACAGGCTTCTGCCCTGTTCTTCCTCAGCCCACAGAGTATGCGTTTCACTTGTTTTATTCCTTAGACTCCAAGCTCCGGAATTTTCCCCCTTCTCTTTCTTTTGCCCCACCTTGCTGTACCCAAAGTAAAGCTCTTGGGAATTGGACAGGCTCCTCCAACAAAACCAAGGAGGCTGAGCTCAGCGGATCATGTGTTTTCATTCATAGCAGAGAGATTGCAGCAGGAAAAGTCTCTTGGCCTTTTGCTGGATAGTGGCTTTCAGTGTTCTCTGCAGGCAGCAGGGACTCACAGTTTCATGACCAGTGCAGCTTTCTGATGACTGTGTTCTGTGACAGCATTCACACCCACTCAGCTACCCAGGGAAACTCTTGAGGCGCATCAGCTCTTTCCCTATGATCTTCTTTTTCACAACAACATGAATGTTATTAGCCCCATTTTGTGCTTAAGGAAACTGAGGCCCAGAGAGATTAGGAAAAGGGGAAAAGTGAGATTCGTGGTTACACAGTTAAGGAACAGCAGAGCTGGGTCTTGGATTTAGCACTTGCATCCAAGTGCTGTATCCAGTGCTCCAAGTGTACCTTTCAATATCGCGGATAAGAAGACCTCCGAGATCACCTTCTCACCCCGTATTTTATGGTTAAGAAAATCGAGATCGTGTCAACTCACTCGGGTGAAGTTAAATAGCTAAGTGACTGTCTTTTCCCTGTCTAGAGACCCGTCTTTCTGGCTGGTCATCTTCCACCTATGCTCATCCTCGCAGCGATCTCAGAGATGAGATCATTCCTGTTGATTCTCTGTAAAAGGGTAGATTTATTTATTCCTCTATAAAGTTCTGAACAGACAAGTCAATCAGCTTCAGCCTTTTCTTCATCTTATGGACAGTATCAACAGAAAGAATTCAGTAATTCTCTCTGACTCAGGAACTCAACCAGGCAAATAAAACACACACACACGCGCGCACACACACACATACACCCTTAGGTCATAAATTTAACTTCTCCACTTAGTTAGGGTTAAATTAGCAATGAAGCTAATGAGACTAGTCATTTCTGAAAGTGGTGATAATAGTAGCTGTCGTTTATTGGGTACCTTTCTCAGTGCCCAGCATTACACTGGGACTTCAGGTGCATTTTCTCATTTAACCCTCAGCTAAGCCCAGTCAGATAGATGCCGTTGTCACCCCCATTTGTTGTATAGACACTTCCCCACTCCTTGCTGCCAGCTTCTATTCCCCTGACTCTTCTTGACCTGGGCTGATGTAGTTGAGTGGGCTCAGAGAAGCTCTGGTGCTATCTTGAACCTGGTGTGTTTCATGTTCATGTCCTATTCCACTCTTCCCTAACTACTGCAAGGTGAGTTGACTTCTCCATGATTGGCTGTTTTCCAGATTGTCTCATGTCATTAGTTTATTCACTCATTGGTGTTCATGCATTCACACGCTCGCCATTTTCTGAGAGCCTCCTCTTTGCCAGGCTCCGCTGCCCTTCAGACTTCTAAAGTCCTGACCCTCAAGGCACTTCTCTTCTTCTGGGGAGAGAGTTGTGTGCTCAGATGACTGAAGCTTGATCTGAGTGGTGCTCGAGGATGCTCTTAGGGATGGAGGAAGGCCACTTAACTCAGCCTGTGGGTAGGAAAGGCAGGGCAGGTTTCCTGAAAGAAATGACTCATGGGACAAGTCATAAAGAAGAGGGTAAGAGTTAGCTAGGCTGAGAGGAGAAGGTCTGTTTCCGACATCCGGCTTTCTCAATATTCTTGGCTTCTCCACTCATTTTCCTGACAGCCACAGAATGGAGAAAACTGAGACCAGAGATTCAGAGCCACCCCGCTCTGGCCTCACACTATCTTCCTCCCTCATCCTTCTCTCATCCTGCTTTCCAACCTTTAGGTTTTGAGGAATCTCCTCTCTCCCTGTGTATTTGCTTGTTGGTTAGTTATTCATTCAAAAAAAATTTTGAGCACCTATCAAGTGCACAGCACTGTGACTATAGGGTGTCCTGGTCCTTGCCATCATGAGAGGACATACATTCTCCATACCACAGCCTCCAGAGAATTTTAGCTTTCTGTTCTTTTCCAGAATTTGGCTCTGGCCTGACTCCACTATGAAACACGTGCAAATAAACCTCATCTTGTTCAAATCCTTCCATGAACTGTCTTCCTCTGGCTTTCTCATCCCTCCTGCTTTATTGATTTACATCTTCATCTCCCTTATAAGCCTTGGAAGTTCTTGGAGGGCAAGGTCTGTGTCCTTACCTTTTCTCTGTACTTCATTGTGGTACATTGGTAAAGTTGAGTGAAAAAAACTTTTTTCGAAATTACAAAATCGTTATTGTTTATTGAGTACCTACCACGAGCCACTCACTCATTAGTCATGCTTTACATATGAATAGCTCTGATTCTCATAACTTTGAAAGGTGGATAAAAGTCATCCTTACCTCTTAGGTAAGAAAACTTGGGCTCAGGAAAGCAAAATGGAATTCTCAAAGCCACACAGTTAATAAGTAGCAGAGTCCAGCATCAAGTTTAGGTTTTTGTAGTTTCACACCTCTGATCTTTCTACCATACCATTGTTTCTCAAAATTGGCTGAAATCACCTGGGGAATTATAAATTTTTGATGCCTGGGTCTTAGCCCCAGTTCTGATTAGTTGTTGGGGGCTGTGGCCTGGGCATTGGGATTTTTGTAAAGCTCCCTGATGGGACTAATGGGAGCCAAGTTTGAGAAACAATGCACTGTACCACATTGCCTCCCTCTGTCCACACTGGCTGCAGCTGCCATTGGTGATGTGGTATCCATGTGACCAGAATGCAAATTTTTTATAGCCAGGGATCTTGGGCCTCCTTGCTGCTTCCCCACCCAGTGACCTCACCACCCCTTGCACATGCACTGCCAAGGGCTGTTTTGACTGTTTAATCAGCCTCTTGGTTCTTATGTCTTATCCAGGGGATTCTCTGATAGGTGGTTGGAATTTGATCACATCCAGCTGTTCTCATCCTCAGAGCCTGTTGATCTAACAGAAGAGTCTTAAAAACACTGAGCACACTTGCTCCTCTGGAGAGTGTTGTCCATGACCTAGACCCGTTACAAGTGCAACCAGGGTCAGCCTCCCACACTAGCAGCCCTACTCGGGAGGCAGGAGGCTGTTCTGAAGTTCTCTATCACAGTGTCTGCCTGCTGCTCTGGCTTTTCACATTCAGGAGGAATTTGTGGCCCACCTGGTCAGTGAGAGTCCATTCACGTGTATATTCTATTCTGTCCAGGGCTCAGAGAGGTCTGACCCTCGGTGTGGTGTTTTTCCCTTTGTTCCACAATGCTCGGTGTCTAGCTTTTCATGCCACGCCCCAGGTGAAGCCACCATCTTTCCTACGTCCCTTCCTGTTTACCTCTGCCATAGGGATATTGGGACACCGCAGATGTCACTGTTTCCCTGGGGCTATAGTACTAGTGACTAGGGATCCTGCTTACTCCTGGGGTGCAGCTGGTGGATCATTCTGACACCCCTAGGCCCTCCTCAGACCTGCTCAGCTGAAAGGAAGCCTCCTGTGAGGCTGCTTAGATTCTTCTGGAATCTTCTCACTCCTAATCCCATCTCCTAATATTTATTATCCAGCTATCATTCACTAACCAGTAATTCTTTGCCAGGCCTTGGCATGTGCACTGCAATGCAGAGATAAAACATATTCTGTGTCCCAGAGGCATAGTCTAGGAGAGATAGTATTCAAATGAAAGAACATTCCTAAAAGTATGGTGCCCAGACCCTATGCATTAGAAGTACAAAGAGTACATATTAAAATATAGATTCTTAGGCCCCAATCTAGACCCGCTGTTTCAGGAACTCTGGGGATTGGGCCCAAGCAACTGCATTTTAGCACGCTTCCTTGGTGACTCTTAGGTGCTCTGAGGTTTGACAACTGTGGAAGTAAACCTGATGGTAACAGTATCGTGTCATGTGTGATGGGGAGCACCAAGCAGAAGGCCACCTGCAGGAACACCTGTTCTGAGGAGGACACTAGTTGGGCAAGGAACAGCTTCGTGAAGGTGTCGTGAGGAATAACTAGTTGTGAACTGTGCTTAGTTTACCCTTTCTGTAATTCCGTGTTACTCATGTTTGCTTAGGCAGGGCATATTTGGACCAGGCAGCGCTGATGGGGGTCTGATTGGGCTGTTGGTTGGTCCTTCTACTATGTCTCTGTACGCATATCAGCCTTAGGTCCCAGGTTTAGCTCCTGTCCTCTTTAAGCTTCATACCATAACCCTGACTTCAGATCTAATCTCTTGCTCTCTTCAGTTAAATGATTTGGTTTTGCAAGGTTTGCCCCTTAGAGGTTGGTTAGTGTCTGGGTTTGTGGAGGTTTTCTCTTTATTAGAAGAAGTTGGGTTATTAAGAGGGTGGCGCAGAAGGAGAAGTAGACAGTTAAATGAGCTAAGTTAGGGGAAATGAGGGGCCACTACCAGGCATCTAGTCAGAAAACTCTCATTTTAGAGACGAAGAAGCTGGGGCTCGGAAAGATTATGAAATAGTCACGTGACACCACAGGCACAGCCTCCAGCTCTGGGGACTGAAATCCTAGGTTTCTGGCCAGTGCTGCTTCTACTTCACTACACTGGATTGGAGCCTTTTAAAAATGTACCCGTAGGACTTATTATTTAAATGGATTCTGTATGAAACCCTGCAGCAATCTAATCATCGGTAGGGTTGATTTTGTAAAACCGTACGCTCATGTGTTTTCTTAAAGGGCGGCAGACCTAGGTTTTGGAGCTCCATGTCGTGTGTTCCATGTTTGGAATTAAAATGAGACCGTGTCTGTGGAAGCACTTTGATAGGTGTAATGCTGTACACCAGTGGTTCTCAACATTCGGGTCCCAGACCAGCAGCATCAGTGTCACCCGGACGCTTGTGAGAAATGCAGATTCTCTGGTCTCATCCCAGGCCCCCTGAATCAGAACACTCTGGTGATGGAAGCCAGCAATCTTATTAAACAGAACCTGCAAGGTGATTCTGATGTCCACTCAAATTTGAGGACCACTGCTCTTCATTGAGAGGAAATCAGCACTGCGGCGTGTTGAGAATGAGACTTTTATTCTCAGTTTTTAGCTGTCTGAGATAGCAGCGGGGACACAGGAGCAGTAGGGTTAGTGTCAGGTGGGATGGGCGAGCTCATTTGAAAGGTTTGGCTTTTGCCTTGAAAAGCAAGGCAAGGCTGTGCGTGTGTGTACAGCACAGTCACACTGCTCGAGTCTAAGAGCTCATGCTGTGTGGCTCTGTACGTCTTCAGAAAGCAATCTTTTCAGGTCTCTTGAGGAGGCGAAGCTCCTCGAACCTCGTTTCTCTGTGTGCTTAAGCCAAAATCCTGTGGTTACCAGTCAGTTTAAAACGAGGCAATCAATGTTATATTTTTCTCCATTTGCCCCATTGTGCTGATTTTTTTTTTTTTTTTTGGAGTTACTTATTAAATGAAAATAAAACACTTATTTCTCAGAAGGCTTGACACTTCAGGATTTCCTGATGGACAATGAAACCTTCTCTGGATTCCTGAATCACAACCTCTCTCTGCCAGGGCCTACTGTGGACAAAGTGCTGGGGGCTGGTGTCAGTCTCCGCAAGGTAAGCTGTGACCTTCGGCTCCCTTGGTGGGGCTGGTGGCAATCCAGTGTTCGAGAAAGCATGGAAAAAAATATAAACTCCTGGCTTTGTAATGGTGTGGGAGGGGGGCGTTAGCTCAAATTCAGCATCACCTATTTTTATTTCCCCGCTCAAGCTGGCGTTGCTAAACCATTCAGAGGTGGAATATGCCCCCTGGAGTCATGGGCCAGCTGATTGAGATAAAACTGATTTCCTGCCTGTCAACTGACATGTGTTGATAACTTCCTCCTAAAAGATGGATGCATTTAAGTTAAGATGGGTTAAACATTTTCTTGAAAATTTCACAGTTCAGAGACAGTAACCAGAGTTGAGGATTATTGAACTGGAGCAACTTTGTCAGCAGATTATAAAAACTATATGCTCCCTTTCAACACAGACAAGAAAGGTATATGAGGAGAATTTTTTTTTTTCTTAATTTATAAAACCAGGAAGTGCTCTTAGTGTTTATATGGAATTTTAACCTTATATTCCTAGAAAACTTCATCTGCCATCATTAGGTATCATATAGGTCCTATACAGAGGGTAGCAGACCCAGCTTGCATGGTTATTGATTTCCAGAGAAGCTTCTCAGTTTATTCTCTGGCAGAAAGGGAAGTTGCTTCCTTAACCTGTCTCATGTCTGCATACTAGCTTGTCTTTACAATAAACAGAAGCAGTGGAAATGTTTATGCCTGAAAATAAGACCTTTGCTGTACATGATCTAGAACTTTTAAAATTAGAAAAATGTGCTTACTGCTTGCCCTTTTGAAACTAGGAAAATATGCCTTGTGTTTACCAACTGTGTGGTCGGGAGATGGGCCAACGGCAGCAGGCATATGAAAATAGTTGCATTTAGCATGATTTCCATTGCCCCTGCCAATTTCATGTGTCACATCCAATCAGTTAACAATAAGGGGTATCCTAAGTATGAAGGTGGTCCTCGAGTGGTAATTAGTCTCTGTGTCAGTGCTCTTAAACAGATACTAAAGGTGAGCTGACAGCCTAGAAACAAGGACTAGTTAGAGAAAGGAGTCCAACTAAAGTGTGCTTGAGTATCTGGCAGTAGGTGAAAATTTAATGGAAACCATGGCAGGCCAAATGCTCTGCAGTGTTAGAAAGCTCAATGGGTCTTTTGAGGCTCTTAGTCCATCACTTACAGTAGATTTTACTATAAGCAGGTCAAGCAGCACTAATTTAAACAGGGAGGTAGTAATGTTGTAATAAAGAGTCTGTCTGCATATCCATTCATTCATTCCACAAATATTTATTAACTGCAGTGTTCCAGCATTGTGGACACAAGCGAGCAGGAAAAGCAAAGTCCTTCATGTTATTGAACCTGCTGTCTAATAGATAGTGAGGACCACACATGAAGAAGCTCAGTTTATTTAGGCACCAAAAGCTAATTAAGTAAACAAAATAAGGCCACAGTGCAGCTCTGTAGGAGGTCTGCTGTAATGAATAGATAAGAATGACTTAGAATTGGCCTGTCAATGAGATGAGAAGTTTGGCTTTCTGGTACTCTACTCCGAGGCAAGTAAAAGGCAAGATATAAATTTTGAAATTGCTTGAAAGTAGTTCTTTGCCTCAGTTTTAAACATCTCTACCTACAAATAAATAGTATAGATGCTTTTAAACCATAATTCAGCCCAACTCCAGTTTAAGATATTATAAGTTCCAAAGTAATGAGAATGTTTTTCTCTAATACAAGTGGTTTCAGGAGTTCAGGCTCCAGATTCCTACTTACTGAATCACGTGTCCCGCTTTTGAGAAAAAGGGTTGGACTCGGGATTTTTCTTCCCAAGGAAAAGAGAGTGGGAGATGATGAGTCAAACACAACATTTAGGTTTTAAATTTCCTGTCAGACCGCGCCTTGATGCATTCCGAAGCTCATCAGGTTATTGAGGTTACGTCCATTCTTCAAAGCTGTATTGATGTGAAGTCCCCCCAAAGGCTTCAAGGACCCAGCTTCTCATCTTTTTGCTTGTCTCTCTGTACAAAACGCTTCCAGGTATTTTTGCAAGGCTACCGGTTACATTTGACAAATCTGTGCAGTGGTGGATCCAAAATAGAAAAGATGATTCAACTTGGTGACCAAGAAGTTTCTGAGCTTTGCAGCCTGCCACGGGAGAAACTGGATGCAGCTGAGCAAGTACTTCGCTCCAACTTGGACATCCTGAAGCCAATCCTGGTGAGTAGATGTGCTGTGTGGAGAAGCTTCAAGTACTAACGCCTTTGGAATTTTTGCTTGGACAACGTGACTTTGTTTTTGTAGAAACATAGAGCTGGCTGGGAGTTTGAGATATAATTTAGCTCAATGGTATTCGAACTGTTCTTTCACACTTTTGGGTTATCTGCCAAAGCGAAAAGAGGAAGAATGAGTTGCATGTGGTTCTAGTCTAAGCCTAAAGTTCATTGTGCCTGTTTAATCAAAGATACCTGTTTTCTTAATATTATAATTTGAGATTATAAGAGTTTGTTTGAAGAAAGAGTTCTCCAGAGTAAAAAAAAGTTCTCAAAACCATTGATGGGAACATAGATATCTGCTCATTTGTAAAAGCCCATCAGAAAGGAGACACTCTGAACTGTCACAGTGACAAAACCTTGGAATCGGATGGAAGCACACTCAGTAATTAGCTTCATCATTGATAAAATTGCATTTACAGAGAAAATACTGCCGGCCGAGTTTGATCAATCTAGGAATCAATAGTACAGAGAATACATGAGAATACATGTTTGTTCTTATTCAAAGAATGGGGATGAACCTGGACATTTTGGTCATTAGAGTATTATGTATAGTTCCAGAACAGGTGTATTTTTTGGCAGAGGAGAGGTGGTTATGAGAGCTCTGGTGAAATGCCCCTTCAATAACATCGGTTAGCAACCTATGTTCTAGTTTTCTACTCACTGTACTTACTGATTTGTTAGTAAGTTCTCTTGAAACCAGGGAAAGAACTCTGGAAGGAAGATGTGCTGGAAAGACATGGTCCTTATTATGATAAAATGAAATTGGAATCCTCTGAAACTTTGTACCACATAATTTCTTTAGGGAAAGATGAGTCCTTCCAGGGATACTAAATCTTTCTGACTTCTGCCACATTTCTCTGCCTACAGCCACAGAAAGTTCACTGTTTCTAAGGGTTTATGTGATTAGATGATGCATCCAGATAATCCAGGATAATTCCACCTTAAAGGCTGAGATTGGGAACTTGAGTTTCTCACAGGTCCTGGGTCTGTAGAGTGAGGGCTGCCCTCTCATCCCATTTTCACCCATGAAATCCCAACAGCCCCCTGACAAAAGTCTTTGCCAACATGGGGCACTGGGAGCCATAGCGGAAAGCTAGGCTTGGGCTGGAGTCCCGGCTCACCATTGTCTCAGTGATGTGAAGATGGTGCCTGATTCTTGAGTCAGGAAGGACAGGCATACAGACTTACCTCCATTTCAGTAACAGCTGGGATTACACGTCTATTTGACTAGATTGACCTCTGATGGTATCTTCACCCGAAAAGGAATGTTCTGTTTCTGTGGCACAGAGTTCTGTTCACATGTCTTCTGATTGATGCAGCATATTCTCCAGAAGGCTGGACTCAATTCATGGGATAAAGGAGGTGAAGGGAGCGGTGCCCTCGGTCCCCGGAAGAGCAGTGATCTCACAGCTGGGCTGTGTAGTGTGAAGGAACAGATGGAGAAGGGGTCAACAAAGTCATCCTTGTCTTGAAAGGTCTTTGTTTGGTGTCTTCTTGACTCTCAGACAAGGACTCAGGGTACAGATGTAGCTTGACTTGTGCCTTTTTGGGGCTAGATACTTCAACTTGTCACATGCAGTTTTTGAAGCATTTGTGTAGGTTTTTACTTTTTCTTTTTTCCAGGAGAAAACACTTGCTTTTCCTCTCCTTCCTGAAATTTAGACGTTTGTGTGAAGTATCAGATTTTATTTGGCTTTGTTTGATTTCACTGCCCACCTGTTTATAACATATGTTTTTGCCCAGCAAGCAGTTGCAGTCCTTAAATGATAAACGAGAGAACATCACGCCCCATGGACTTCTTCTTCAGACTCTGTGCTCTCCTGATTCCCGCAGGAAAAGGGGATCACAGAACTGGGGATAAATTTTTTTTTTTGTGAATTTAGCAGTGTGTTAATATGACTGTTCAGCCCCATCTGTATAGACATTTTGCATTGATTATATTATTTCTTTCTTGAAAAGTGCTGCCATTCCTAAGAGGTTCGATATTCTGTCCTGAGCAATGTGGTAGTGGGTATATTTAACTGTGTTTAGGAACAGCAAAAAATGAACTATTTTAATGCATCAAACATAATAGAATTTTGACATTAACATTTAAATTGTCGAATTGTTTTTAAAAGATTAATATCTTCCTCAGATATGAATTTTACAATTTCTGACTTTGATGTAGAAATATTGAAATGTTCCTGAAAGTTAAGAGA
This sequence comes from Rousettus aegyptiacus, assembly GCF_014176215.1. Classification (NCBI taxonomy): domain Eukaryota; kingdom Metazoa; phylum Chordata; class Mammalia; order Chiroptera; family Pteropodidae; genus Rousettus; species Rousettus aegyptiacus. Next base: position 23,277,299 of record NW_023416306.1, read on the forward strand.
CAGTGATTGCTCCTGGGTGGTAGATAGTCTTTGTAGGTGGTATGTGGCCTAGTTTCAGTTTGAACTAAAACATAGAAATCCTAGTCCTGAGTTGGATTTTCTGAATTTGGACAAAGTGAAGTTGAGTTTTAGTGTACTTTACGAGAATATTTAAGGGAAGTTCAAAATGTGCCGATCAACACATTGTAACACGCATCCGCAGGAGGAAAACAAAGTTGTGCATTGTATTTTGAAAATATATCCACATCTCACTTTATTTAGTAGTAGAGTCCCTGAAAAATTTTTGTGTAGATAAAGATTGTTGTAAACTGAAAAGTTTTCAAGTATATTTTCATTTCACAGACATTCTCTCTTCTATTTCTAATTGGCTGTGACTTCTAAAGTATTTGTAGTAATCTTTACCAGCCTTCATTTGGTGTAGTGATTATCTACAAACAGACACATTCATTTATTCAGCAAATATTTATCGAACTCTGACCTGTGCGTGCACTGGGCCAGGGAGGCAGTGGTGAGCAAGGGACTGCTTTCTCTGAGTTTCCCTGCTGGTGGGAGAGTAGAGAGGGCAGACCAGGCAAGGAGCAGATGCTGTACAGAGTGACAGACCCTGTGCTGGGTGCCGGGCAGGCCCCAATGGGGCCTCTTAACCCAGTCTTCGAGGATCAGGAAAGAAGCATTCTCTGATTTGGAACCTAAAGAATGAAGGTTAGCCAGGTGAAAGACTAAGAGAAAGATATTCCAGGCATGTGCCTAGAGCAGAGAGAGAAGGTAGGTATTTAGGGGAACCGTATATAACTGAGTACCTCAGAGTGGAATGGGTATAGCTGTGGGGAGTTTGATGGGAGAAGGAATGGGGAGACACTGGGGGTGGGCAAGGGTTAGCTGAGGCAAATTTTCTTGAGCCTCTTAGGCTATTGGGCATCATCTTTAGAACAAGGGGAGCCACCAAAAGGCTCCAGAGGGTGAGTGACTTGATGAGGTGAATACAAAACACAGTAAATCTGTGAATTTGAATGACCTTTGAAACAGGACTCACACCAGTCCCTTTCTTCCAATGTGCTTTTCCCTTTCTTTTGATTTTTCATTCGCAAACATTTATTGGGCACCTAGTTATTATGTGCCGGGAAGTGTGCTAGACACTGAGTTGAAAGAAAGCACCAGCTCAGAAAGTAAAGTCAAATTGACTTTGCTAGGTTACTGCCTTTTTATTTTTCAGTCTTTTACAGTGTAGCTATTAAGCTAGTGAGGAAAGAAAGAATATAATGAAGTTATCTGTTAGACCCAGAAAGGATGGGGCACAATGGCCTTTGTTATTATGGGGCCAGCACCCTTGAATGTCATGCTTTTAGGAAATGTTGCTATGTTGTGATTAACACATTTTGCAGAAGTGGGTGGGAGCTTTTGAGTAATACAATAAGCATTTGTGTATTCTTCCTCTAATGGTATTATAGTATTTAGTTATGATCTAAAAATATTGAATAATACATGAATTCTTGTTAGCAAAACAGAATGTACAGTCCTTTACTAAAAGTTTTATTTTCCTTCTATTTCTCCCTTTCCTTACTTCATAGAAGAAAATCACTTGCCTCCTGTGGTCAGTAGGGACCTATGTGAGTTCATAGCCAAGGGAATGTTTTTGGTTAGGAAAAATAACAGTAGGAATTCCAAACTGAATTGTGTACTGGAGCTCTTTGGAAAAATGATTTGGCAAGCTTTGCCTGCCTTTGTCAAGTAAATATGAGCAGTTAATAGTAGTGTAAGCATATGGTCTTGGACTTCATTTGGTGGCCTAGTTTCAAGGCATGTTTCCTGGGGTTAATTTTATTCAAGGAAGGTACATTTTTCAGATCTGATATGTACTCAAGCCAGCTTATGTTCTTTGCCTGTGCTTCATTCTTGCCCAACCTCTCTCCTTTTCTCCTCTCTCCCTTGTTTATATTTCATTGAATTAAAAAGAAAATTATGAAAGAGTTCAAATATACAAAAAGGTACAGAAAATAGCATACACACATGTACCATCATCTGTCATTTTGCCATATTTGCTTGCCTCAGATTCTTTCAAGAAATGAAACACAGCCACAGTAAATGTAATGCGGTCCTTATCTTTATGTTCATGATCATCTATATTCATAGGTTAAACATCATGCAGTAGGCCCTGTTGCGTGCATGGAGTTTTGCCAAATTATGTAGCTTTTAAAGCAAGAAAGATAAGCTTGCCCCAAAGTTGGTACCATTTAAATTTTGTATTTCCTTTTAATAGATTCCTTTGTGTAAATTAGAAAGGGAACTGTATCACTACTGTAAAAGTAAAATCAGTATTACTATATGTAAAAAGTACATGTAAATATACATTAAGATATAGATGTGTGTATGTGTGTGTGTGTCTATATATATAGATATAGACACACACACATATATAATCATATATATATATATAGATATATATATCATCAAGGGTAATGATTTTTTCTTCAGATTTTTTAATGTCAGCTTTGGAGCAAGTTTGTATGTATAATATAAATACACTTAGCCTTGCACTGTCGAATATTTATAATTTTAGAAATAGCACAGTGGAGTGTGGCTGATGTGCTGTGAGGTGACAGCTCTAGCTTTGCCCAGCAGAGAGAGGGCACCTCAACAACAGAAAAAGTTTGAGAGCCAGCCAAGAAACAGAAGGGAGGACTGTGAGGTGAAATGATCCCTGGTACTTATTGTGATCCCTGCCATCTTAGGAAGTGAGCCAATCTGACCACCAGTTCACCTGAAGGGAACGTTCTCACATGGAAAAGTGGGCTTATTAAGTTATTTACTGCTTTGGATTAGACAGCTCTTACCAAGCCAGTGCCACATGGCTAGGAGCCCCCTGTGTTAACACCTGCTGCTTGGCTATATATATATATATCACATCTCCTTCCCCTTTTGGTCTACCATCTTGCTGCTTAAAATCTTGCTTTTCATCTGTAAGTTCCCTTACTCAACTCTTGATGTCATTCTGAAGTTGCCAGCCTCTGTCTTTGGTCCTAAGAAGAATGTAAATCTTTTCAAGAACCAGAAAACCCTGTTTGCAGACCAAAGCCCTTCAATTTTGGTAGTAAACTTTCCAGGAAGGGAAAAGAAAGGAGGCATGAAGTCATTTATGATGTGAGGACCTACTCTGTGGTGGGCGTTGTGTGAGGGTGTCTGCATCTGGCCTCCAGTGTTCATGAAAACGCTGTGATGTGTGCACAGCATTGTTAACTCTGGTGTGTAGTTGAGAAAATAGAGGAAGGGAATTTGCGTTATTTGCTCAGGGCTCTGTGGGTACCCCAGGCCCCCACGACCAGAGAAGAGGGGGGAGAGTGACAAGAAGCATAATCTTACTTCCATTGAGGAAATGGATTAAATGCCAAATTTTAACTTTTACAAATTTATATTAGGTTAATTTGGCATTTTTTGTTTTTCTATGCAATTCTGAACATATATAGACCTCGTGGGAAACAAAAAAAGACCTTACTTCTTTTGTCTTCCAGTTAGGACCTCTTAGCTTATAGAAGTTTTCCTTATTGCAAATTCTCTATAAGGTTAACTTCTAGTGTTAACCTTTAGTTATGTAAACTTGAAGAGAAAAAGTAAAATTCAAAAACACCCCACCCGTTTTTGCTCGTGAATTAACTTGATGGAAGGTATAGTCAGAGAACCTGTGAGTTGCATTATGGCGACCTATCCGAGTATAGATAGTGTTTGAGGGAGACCACCGGTCCCTCAGGCACTGAGCATAGGAAGACTGAGAGTGGGAATGCGGGGTGCTTGTGAGTAAGCCATTCTAGAAGAGCTCATGAATCGGGCTGGAGAAATTCTTTCACAGAACTTGTAGACAGATTCTCTCAGAAATGTACATTCAGGATTATGCTTGGATGTTACTAAATTAATCTTCTGCCTTTGGAATCCTTTTAAAAGGAAAACATTCCAGGCAGATGTTTCTCAGAGGTGATAATGGGTTCTATCCACTTTCAGCCCCTCTCCATGCAGTCTGAATTGTAAATTAACAGTTTTCTCTGATATAAAACATATACCCAATAGGCAGCCTCCTCTAGATTTCAGAGGTATCTGAAATTGAATAAAACGATGCCCATAGAAGCAGTAAGGAATGATGGATTTTCTGTGAAGACTTTTTTTGCCCATTTGACAAATAAGAATGATGAAACTGACCCTGTATCTTTTTCTCTTTGAAGCCTGAAAACTCAGAACTAAACTTGAGTGAGGCTCTTCAGCCATCACAATTCCGGCCTTAAAGTTGGTGTACATCCCTGTTCCTTTTCTCTAGCTTAGGCTTTCTAATATATCTTTTCCTTGGGTCTAATTAATTATTTTCTTACATTTGCTGGGCAGCTAGGTGGCCTATAACAGCAATTATGTATATACATGAATAAATAGAAAGATCGTACTAAAACTAGACTTAAAATAAGTGTTCTGTATTGTATTTGCATGGTTAGAAACAGTGCTGACTTGAGCAAAATGAGAATTTCTTCTATGCATGCTTTTGGTAGCTGTAAACTTTACATTTTTTCCCTTTCTTGTTGAGCCATCATGAACTTGTGACTCAAGGCCATTTTCATGTTCCTATCTTGCAGAACCGTAGGCAGAGTTAGAAATTTGTGGTCAGAGTTGCATTGGACATACATATACCCCACACATGAGGTATTTTTATCTATTGCATACCCACTAGTTTGAAATCTACATTCCTACATCATTTGAAAGCATTCATCAAAGAATTAGTGATTCTTATCTGAAATAAACAACCTGTAAACATATAGTTAGAATAATTTTAGTGTCTTATTTTGGTCAAGAGTGGGCTTCTTGTGTTTTAAACTCGAGGTTGTGAATGGTTTTAATTAACTTGTTTATTTTCAGTAGAGATTTCAGGTTTACATTTGAGCTTAAAAACAATTTTTTTTTCTCATTCCAGGTAAAGATAAACTCTACATCTCCTTTCCCAAGCAAGGAGCTGGCTGAAGCCACAAAAAATTTGCTGGATAGTCTCAGCACTCTGGCCCAAGAGGTAAGTCATCTTTTCAGCCCCAGAAGCCAGACCATCCATAATCACTTTTTTCGACCCTGAGTTTGACTAAAAGAGTCCTTTTGATTCGAATATTATGTGAAATGTACAATCAAGTTTAGAAGCACCAGTGATCTTAAAAATGATCTTGTTTGATCTTACTTTAGAGATGAAGAACTCGAGGCTTATAGATGTCTCAGAGCTAATTAATTGGTGGCTAAAGGCTCGATTTCTAGTCTAGAACTTTCTTCTACTGTTACTCCTATGACTAGCTAATGACTCATTTGTAGAGAGGATAATTCCTGCTCATCCCTAAGTGCTGCATTTGTCTCAGCAACTTCTCCGAATTTCTTCAGTAGCAAGGCCAGAGAATCTTTTTTTGCCAAGACATTTGTTTGCTAACTAAAGGGAATAACATGGGTGTCCCTAATTCAGATCTCTCCCTTGTAAACTTCTGGCCTCTGGGGTTCAACTTTGGAAATATAGTCTCCCGATGAACATTACGTGGAGTTGGCCTTTCAGGTCCACATTTTGACAAATGTATCAGAAGAACCTTTGTCATAGGATCAGAGGGCCTGTTAAGTGCTTCCAGAAGCACTTAATCTTTTCTATGCCCCTCAGCAGTGTACGCTTCACCTTTCTGACACCCAGCCTTATTTCAAATTAGACTCGGAAAAGAGGAACTTTCTGGAGCCCAGTGTGTAAGGAGCCGAGCCAGGGGGCAGTGGTCAGAACAGTACAGCCCTTAATGTATAGGACACTGGATAGGAATAATTTCTCTTGAAATTTTTTTCAGGCTTGATCCGACCTTATTTTCAGTGGCTTCTCTTAGTCTTTGGTGTTGGTATCATTTTTCACAAATATCAACATTTACTTTGTTTTCTGAGGATAAAATTATTGCATGTTCACTGTGGAAAATGCAGGATATTTGGGAAATACAGAGAACACGGAGAAGAAACGGTTGACACTTCAGTATATTATTTTCGATTCTCCGTTCTTTTTACTTTTCATTCTGCTCATGTGTGTCTGATTGAAGAGCCTTGGCTTTTGATCCCTTTCAGGAGGACAAGTCCTTTTCCATTTTGCCATTTGTTACTTCAGTTATGAATGCTAGTGACCTTTATGTAGGTGGAGAAGCTGAGACACCTGGGGTTCTTCCAGGAAGCAGAAAGAGAAACACAAACTGCCCTGCAAATCCATAGTCATTTCTCTAGGGTCTGTTTAGCTGACATTGACGTGCCCTGTACTAACTACTCTTGCAGGTCCCTTCACAGCCTTAGAGCAAAAGCAGGGACTGTAACATGGGAGGTTGTCTCTAAACTCAGGTTCTGGATACAGCTGTTTCCTCTTACATCACTGGCCTGCATTGTGTTTGGGATAAAAAATAATTGAAAACAATGTGATGTTTCCACTGCCGATGTGGTGGAAACTCTCCAGCTGAGCAATAAACATTTTTGCTGGTGACAGCTTCCGTGTGCGCTCCTTGCTCCCAGGTCCAGGGCAGGCAGGGGCCACCCTCTCCTCTCAGTGGAAAACAAGTCACTCTGAGCATGAGTTACTCATCGTCTAACTTGCTATTTCTCTGGGACAAATGCGACAAGATAAAGAAATGAATGCACTTGTCTTATCTGTTTAATATGTGGGAAGAAAGTTGGTTGTTTTGAGCAAAGCACAATCCTTGCAGGAAAAGGGAGCTGGCATTTTTGAGGAGCTTCACCTGGTTCAAGCCGTTTCACCCAATTTCCCTGTATAATCCGTGTGATCAGAATATACTGTACCCATTTTACATATGACACTGAGGTTCAGAAAAGTTAGACAACTTGCCTATAGTCACATAGTTAATTGGCAAAACTGGAATTTGAACCCAGAACCATTGGACTCCAAAACTCATGCTCTTGCTGCTATAGCCCACTTTTTGTCTGACGAAGTCTGATGGTGACTGGAATAGGATAGAAAGGAGATGTTGCAAAGAAAAAAGATATAGGTTAATAGGACTTGGCAGTTATGTGGATCTAGGTGAGTCACCGTGACCTGGGCTTCATGTGTGGGACACAGGGAAGGTATGCCCGATGAGACTGGGGCGGGGGCAGGACAGGGAGCAGCATCTTTATCCCACCTAGCACCTACTGGGTGTCTGGCATTGCTTGATGTTGAGGACTCAGCAGTGGACACACTAACCTCCCTATTCTCATGGGGCTCGTTTTGGGGGTGGGAGACAGGTCAAGGTATAATGTGACAGCAAGGTTTCGTGCAATGAAGAAAAATAAAGCAGGGTATGGGAGATAGTGATGGGAAGCCAGCTCAAGTTTGGAGCAGAGGGGCATATGATGTGACCTAGAGTGTGAGACTGTTTACGTCGTGGCTGTTAAATCAGGAAGAGTTGGTGGTGGGGGAGCAGGAGCAGAAGGAGGCCATTGCAGTGGATTGAGAAAGCGGTTAAGTCAGTCAGCCATTCATTCATGCTACGGGTGATTATCCAGCACCACCTTTCGTGGGCTCGGGGACCAGTGGCCACCCTTCCCTGTGCATAGGAGTGCTTCACCGAGGAAGTGTGGAACATGAGCTGAGGTAGAGAAAAATGAGTAGGCCTTTGTCCCTAAGACAGGTGCTGGGAAGAGCCAACCCTTTGAAAAAATGTCATTGATGGTGCCCCTGTCCAAACATAGGCAGGTTTAATGAGGGAAGAAATTTGTTCTATTGTTTGGGTTATGGCAGGATGGTCCTGGTGAGGCAGCCTGTGGAAAGAGAAGTAAGTACGAGTGACTATTCTTTAACAACGCCCAGGGCTATTTCTCCCACCAACAAAAGGAGGGGTGATCTGACCATCTCTCCCCTCCCTGTCTATATACCTCATATAGGTTATGTATGAAAAGGTAAAAGTAAGGAAAAGCCAACCACACTATTGTTTTCTCGTGGTGTATGTTAGATGCCCCCTCTCTAGGAGGGAGATGTGTGTGAACTCTGACCCACCCCCGGAGTGCCTGGTTCCCCTCTGGAGGCAGAAGGCACAGTCAGGATCTGCAGCATCCAGGACGATGTCCCTCATGGGAACCAGCAAGCTCCGTGAGACAGAAAGCTGGGCACGTGGGGTCTGATTCTAGGCCTTCTCCGGGGGTGTGCAGGGGCCCACAGCCTCTCCCCTCTACTTTTCATACCTTAGTCTTCCAGGTGGTGAGAACATATACAGTGACTTTTCAAGGGATGTAGGGAATTGTTAATGATTTATTGTGAAATGCGTGGAAATACAAAGTGCTCTATAAATATTTAATTATAAGAGCAGTTGGGCCAAGAACTCCACAAGGTGCTGGAGTAAATTCGTATGTGAGAGAAAGCGCTTGTCGGAGTGTAAGTCACAGACTCAGCCTCCGGCTGAGTCATCGCTTGCAGATCCCCCCTCCGCCCTCCCCAAATATATCATGTGGTTTATTCCTTACCACACTCCGTCATCAGCTCGATGACAAGTTGGGCCTTAGAGAAGTAAGTGACTTTTCTAAGGCTGTAAGCTATTGAGAGACTTAGCTGGGATTCAGACTCAGATCTCCCACCTTACACTTTTTCCATTGCCCGACACTTGACTGAGACGAGGGTGGGGGCTGCGCACACAGTGCCTTTTCTCGCATGGGGTGGAGGGCTCCTCAGTTTCCACACCGAAGTTCGAGGTGTTTTAGAAATAAGTCAATGATCGAGAGCATGAGCATTTCCTGATGTATGTCTATGAACACACAGCTGTTCAGAGAAAACATTCTCTCCCATAAACCGGAAGACAATTGGAATGAAATAAAGCCCATCACCAGGGGTTCCCCTGACTTCTAAGCTGTGCTTCTCAATCTTTAACTTGCACGGGAACCACCTGGCATTTTGTGAAAATGCAGATTTGAACTGTGGATAGACAGATCAGAATCTGCGTTTCAAACAGCCTTTAAGATTATGTTGATGCTGCTGGTCCCCTGACCACAACCGTAGTAGCTTGGTTCTGGCAATCTCATGACAGGACTTGGAGGAAATGACATCAGACAAGATATGTTCTGGGGTCTGGCTCTACAGAGGCCAAGAAAATAAGATGTTTCTTTTTCTTCTCTGTCTCTAACCCTTGCTCCACTCTTTTCTCCTCTTCCCTCCCCTTTTCCTCCAATCCTGACACCAGCTGTTCAGCATGAGGAGCTGGAGTGACATGCGGCAGGAGGTGATGTTTCTGACCAACATGAACAGTTCCAGCTCCTCCACCCAGTTATACCAGGCTGTGTCTCGCATCGTCTGTGGCCATCCCGAGGGTGGGGGCCTAAAGATCAAGTCTCTCAACTGGTATGAGGACAACAACTACAAAGCCCTCTTTGGAGGCAATGGCACTGAGGAGGATGCCGGAGCCTTCTATGACAATTCTACAAGTGAGTATCTTTGCAGACCAGAGCTCCGGCCCCAGCCCACCTCAGTCGTGGATTCCTCTCTCATGCTTGTCCTCATCCTTTGAAGCAGCATTAGGCATCCACATGTCTGTTTGCCCACCAGAATGAGCACCTAGAGGGGAGAGTCTTCTCCTAATTAGCTCACTGTACCCACTTCTCTGAATGGGGCCTGGCACGTCTCAGGTGCACAGAGTGTCTGTCAAATGAATGAATGATTGAAAGCCAGGTTTTCTGGGGGACGTAGGAGGGTGATTCCCAGAGTAATTACTGATGTTATTCTTTTCTCCTCCTTTCTCCCCTTCGTCGCCCATGAAGTATGCTTTGTAATAAAAACTTAAAAATAACAGTAATAGCAACAATAAAAACCAATGTTTAGGGAACATTTCCTATGCACTATGCATTCTATTTAAGTGATCTCATTTAACCCTCACAATAACCCTGCAAGGAAGGTTTTATAACCTCATATTTTATAGGCGCAGAGAGGTTCAGTGACTTGGTGAAAGCCACACAGTAGCTAATCCGCAAGTCTGGATTAAGCCGGGATCCACCTAGCTCCATGCTCTTTTTTTCCGGTAAACCACACAGCTTCTGAATTAGCTGTTAATGGTGGCGTATGTCTACCATCAGACACAGGCATTTGATCTGCTGTTTGTTTTTGGTTCTTAGCTGCAAAGCAGTGTTAAAGATCCTTGTAACTCCATATCTACTCCCCACACTCGGGTAGTTTTGTGGGGACGTGTGTCCTGTGTCTGATGGCAGTGAGAAGCCAGTGTTACAGTTTTAGACAATGGCATCCTTTTCCTTGAAAACTTGATGCAAGTGAACCTTTCTTTATTTCCAACCACAGGTGTGTCTTTCAGACATTGAGTGAGGCAGCTTTTTGTCCATTACTGTAACACAAGAACCTTTTATTTTTTCTCTGGAGTAAAGCACTACAGACATCGCAGGTTGCTTTGCAAGCCTGAAGGGGATGGCATTATAGGCAATTTTCTGAAATGCCATCTCCTCTGCTTTCCCTTGCTTTGCAAGTCACCCCAAGGGAACCTTCTTTTGCACAACAGATACAACTGTGAGCAAATCCTCTTTTTAGAAAAAATTATATTGTCTTTGCAACATGTAGAGGCTACTTGGTATCTAAAAGAACCCGGATGAAATTAAAAAAAAAAAAAAAAAAAGTCAGGAATCCTTCCGGATAATCAACCCTGTTGTCTGTTATAACTTTGGATTTCTCAGCTTGGGATTTTTATTACATTTATTACATATAATGCTGAGACCTACTAATTAAAGGGATTTTTTTTATTTTTTATTTTTGCTGAAGTCTGAATTCAACCTTCTGTTTTCAATGAAAACAAAGTGGTGAGGGCCGGCATAACAGTATGAATCTAGAGTTGCACAGTCTGTGTATAGCAAAAACATTTTCTAGATTGTCTCAGTTTTGAGTTATCCATCATCAGTGATACAAGTTCCGATTATCAAGCATTGTTCTAAGGACTCTACAGATAACATCTCCCTACATCTCTACCAAGTAAGTGTTGTTAGCTTTATTTTTACAGGGGAGCAAACTGAGGCTTAGGCAAGTGAAGTTATTAAATAGTGCTTAAGTGGCAGAGCAGGGTGTGAACCCAGGACGTTCTGGCTGGCTCCAAAGCCCTTGTTAGTTGCTATATGTTTGTGACCATGCATATGGATATTTGCCTTTCATCTTCTTCATAGCTCCTTATTGCAATGACATGATGAAGAATTTGGAGTCCAGTCCTCTTTCCCGCATCATATGGAAAGCTCTCAAGCCTCTACTGGTTGGGAAGATCCTGTATACACCTGACACTCCAGCCACAAGGCTGGTTATGGCTGAGGTAAGCTAGCCAGGCCCAGGAGGTCCTCTCCAAAGTCCTCCTCAAATTGCTGGCAAAAAAAGTAAAGGCAGCTTCAGATGGAGTATATATTAAGTATACTCCTGGCTCTTGTGGGATTTCCAAAGAGTAAGAACCTCAAGTCTGCCCCGGGCCAGAGCTGACTGCTGAGGGCCAGTTCTCCAGCCTTGGGTGTTTGAATCAAGCCTCAGGCAGGCACTTCTTGGTGCTTGGAAGGGCTTGAAGAGGGCTGCTGTGATGGAGTGTCTTTTTATACGGCAGCTACATTTCTCAAGTCTGTACCTCTTCTCTTTTTTTGCTCTCCCTGGCTCTCCGCCTGACTCCAGGTGAATAAGACTTTCCAGGAACTGGCTCTGTTTCATGATTTGGAAGGCATGTGGGAAGAGCTCAGCCCTAAGATCTGGACTTTCATGGAGAGCAGTGCAGAAATGGACCTTGTCCGGGTGAGTATCCCTCTGATGACTGAGTGCCTGCTTGATACTAGAGTGGTGAGTTTCCGGTTCCTTTCCCAGAAGTGGTTGAGATGAGAATTCTTTATGTTTAGCCAGTGTAAACACATGTATCGAGTAGAGCACACGCCACAAGGCTGTCACCTTTGTGGAGCTGTAGGTGATGGCGCACTGACTACACTGTTTCATGCACATCAGCGTCAATGCGTCTGGTAGTCAAAAATCAGTTTTCCAAGAAACTGAGGCTGGTATTTGGAGCAAGAATGGGGTGATTTCAGGACCCTGACTATTTTCATTTCTGGCTCTAGAGCTAACGGTAGCCTTACCACATGGAGGGGAATTGCACTTAGTGCTTCAGAACCACTTGAAAGGGATTAGTGCTCTAAAGACAATTGAATTCAAAAGCGCAGGAGTCTGAATAAGAACAGAATGTCTTCTTTTCTTGAGCCTGAGTGCCATTTAATCACATCATCCCTGCCTTGGGATGAGTCAGAGAATCATTAGACTATTTCCTGTCTCCATGGTGAGGGAGGCCTCTTTTCTTTTGTTTCTGCTGCTATTAAGAAGCAGGAATGGATTTTGCCAGGTTTCTTGTCTTGACACCTCATTGATCAGAAGGGCAGCTGGGTTTTAAAGGCGGTGCCTACCTGGAAGATACTTTCTCAGGCTTAGGACTGTCCCCTGATATCCTGGGAGGGGTGATGCCAGGGGACCCTCAAAGGACAGGAAAGTTAGAGTCATCTTTGCTGTACTCGTCCTATTACAAACACAGAATTCTTAAATTAGGACTTTAAAAACCAAAGGATTTTAGTGAGAAAAACATGAACAATAATTTTTATGGATTTACTGAATAATTTCTAATAATAACAACTCATGCCCTTCAAGTATGGGTCTCTGTTGGGCTCCACTGTCTCCTCTCTAAAGGGAATCACATGACCTAGCCATGTGACAGAGACCTAGGTGTGGCCTTGGGCCTCTTTTCAGGTCCTCTCCTTGGAATCTATACTTCTTGTTGGACTTCTTCTGGGTCTCAGAATGCTGAGGGGCCCCGTTGAAGGGATTCCATGAGTTTTGGTCTGTAGGGAGATAGATACTTAACCTTACTCTTAAGTGGGGAGTTTGGCTTGGATGCTCCAGCTCAGGCTCCCAGTTCGTTGGGACCAGCCCTTGTAAACATGGCCATCGCATTCATTAGGAGTCCTGCTGGGAGAACCCAGCATGTGCCATAAGAAGTGTAGGAGCTGTGGTTTGGAAGGTCTGTGTGTCAAGGACCTTTAGTTTAAGCTCTGGGGGAAGGTTTTAAGTGAGAGGAGATAGAAACATATTTGATAATGACAGATGGATTGAAGAGGGAGAAGATAGAAGGCAGAGACCAGGGTGGAGGTTATCCAAGTGGGTGATCAAGGCACTGTCAGGAAGTGAAGCCTGATGACTTCTTGATTGTGGAGAGGTAAAAGAGAGGGGGCCATTGGGATGATTCTTGATTTCTGGATGGTGGATAGTGTCTAATAGGCTGATGGATACTGGGGCCTGGGAGAAGGGGGGCTGTTTAGGCTAGAGACACTGACCAGGGACTCATCAGCCTGTGGGTGTAACTTGAAGAAGCCTCCTCTAACTTTCCTTTCTCTATTAAGGAGTATTTATTTAATGCCACAAACTTGGGCTTCTCAGTCCTGGTCACCCTCTGCATTTTCACATCTGATAGATGAGATGATGCCTGAGGCTTCTACTTCTGCTGGAGTAATTTCATTTTGTTTCATTTCTTTTTCTTTTCTTTTCTCTTTTCTTTTCTTTTCTTTTCTTTTCTTTTCTTTTCTTTTCTTTTCTTTTTCTTTTTTCTTTTCTTCTCTTTTCTCTCTCTTCTTTATTCCTCTCCCCTCCCCTCCTCTCCCCTCTCCTCCCCTCTCCTTCCCCTCTCCTCCTCCTTCCCCTCTTTTTATTGGGGTATAATTGACAAATAGATTGTATAAATTTAAGGTGTACAATTTGATGTTTCAGTATACAGATACATTGTAAAATAATCACCATAATCAAACTAGTTAATGTACACATTATCTCACATAGTTACCTCTTGGCAAATTTCAAGTATACGGTATTGTTAGCTATAGTCACCCTGCTATACTTTTGAACTTATTTAGATCACATACCTGAAACTTTGTACCCTTTGAGCTTTCCATTCCCCCCACCCCGAGCTTCTGGCAACCACCATTCTACTTGTAATACCTCTACCTTCCTGCTGCCTGTGGCTCTGGCTACAGCTGTTTCATCACCCCACAGATATGGAGTCACTTCTCCGTTGCATCGTGGAACCCACTGACACTGAACTGTTCTGTTTCCTAGCTGCTCTTTGCCTCCTTCATTTCAAGGCCCGCCTTTTTTTCTGGCTAGCACTCCTAAGGGTGATCCTAGGTCTCCTCGTCCCCTCAAGTACCCTAGAATGGCCATGTGATCAGAGCTTGCACAGAACGCATCTCTCTTGTCTTGCTTCCTTGGCCATATTGCTCTGAAGCCACACCGGGCAGGGCAGGTGTCACCCTAAATGCCATGTGTCTTTACTCATCTCTTCTTTGTTCAGTTCAAGTCTGCAAATAAAGTCATTTGAGGCTTGCTAACCCAAACCCCTGTGAACTTTGGCGAGGTACGATTTTTGTAATTATTTGTGTTAACAAAAGTACATATCTTACTGATAACAGTACAAATTGTTTTTCACTATTGGAGAGCAATTAGGGATGAAAATTGCAAGAACCATAAAAAATGTGCTATCCTGTGTACCTCCATTCCACACATCCTCAGGGATGTATCCTACAGAAACAATTTTAAAGAAAGAAGCCTCTGAATGAGAGAAAATGTTATTGCTATCACAATTGTTATTGTGAGAAATTAGAAATAGGATAAATGCTTAGCAGTATGAGAATAATTAATGAAATTGTAGTATATCTACTCTATAAAATCATTATGCTTCCATTAAAATAATAAATATGAAGCCACCTGGGGAAAAAAGCTTATAATGTTAGTGGAAATAAGACTGATTTAAAAAGTAGCAGTATTTGGCTCCTTAGAGTCTCCATTTCAGTAGAGCCGGAGTTTCATCTTCCCTCTCACAGCTGTGACAGGATTTATAGCGCCTTCTGTTGCATGAGCTGGATTTGAAGCTGACCCCTGTTTTGGGCATCACATCAGTGCAGGCCTCTGCCCCAGCCCTCTGGACCCATTGGTTGAGCACCGGACTGGGGTGTCTTTTTCTCTTCCATACTGATCCACATGGGGGAACCAACCAGCTGGAGAACAAGAAATGGAGACAGGCCTCCTTTGCATCATGACCCATGTGTCCTACAATGGGGAAAGGTCATATTTTACTTGGTTTAATATCAGCATTATTAATTAAACCGCAAAAGTGGTTTTGTCTTCATTCAGTCTAGAACCAGGGTCTTTATGAGGAGTCATCAGCCTCGTTCTCAAAAGAGAAAGGCAGTACAATGCAGTGGGTTGGGGTAGTAGAATCAGAGATCCCATGTTTCATATTCTGGCTTTGCTGCTTACTAGCCATATGAACTTATGGTAGGGACTTGACCTCTCTGATGGTCTGTTTTCCTATCTGTAAAATGGGAACTCTTAAAAATATCTCCCTCATGCAGTTGTGTGAGATAAAGCATAGGAATAAATTAGTATAGTAATTGTACAGAGTAAGTACAATCACTGTTGTTACTGTACTTAATAGTGTTGAGCTGTCCTGTTTGGTATAGTGAAAAACATGGACTCTGGATTCGGACTGGTTTGACTTTGAGTCTCAGCTCCAAGCCCTTGAGCATTGTGATTCAGCCTTGGTTAAAATCATATTCTTTTATTTTTCAGTACCAATATTCTCATCTGTAAAATGGGGACACTGTTATTTATGTCAATAGTTTTCTATGAGGATAAAAAACAAAAGCAACAATGTATGTGAAGGATTTTGTAAATCATTTGTTCTCCTCAAGACTTACGTGGTGTTTACTATGTATGCTTTCTCACTGTCATGGCAGACGCTCTTGAACAGCAGAGGCAATGATCACTTTTGGGAACAGCAATTGTCTGGCTTAGACTGGACAGCCAAAGATATCATGGCATTTCTGGCTAAGCACCCAGAGGATGTCCAGTCAGCTAATGGCTCTGTGTATACCTGGAGAGAGGCTTTCAATGAGAGCAACCGGGCAGTCCAGACCATAGCTCGCTTCATGGAGGTGAGGATCTATTCTGTGGATCATTTGGAAAAGGCTATAGCTTTTCTTCTGAGATGGTGCAATAAGTCACATTGGAGGAATGTTTAGAAATAATGTCCAGTTTTATTTACAGGAGTATTCCTGAAACCTAACATAGGTCTTGATGTGCAAAAGGCACTCAATAAATGATAGTTGAATGAGTAAATAAACAAACCTAACTCTAACTTTATTCTGTCAGACTCGAGGATGTTTCTATCCCTTATCTTCTAGGTTTTTCAGTGTTTTGATATCCTAATACTTACTGGCAACAAAGCAGTCCCTTAAGGGCATTATTTTTGAAATTTATTTAAAATCAAATAGGACAAATTACATTTAAAAATTTATTCTTAAAAATTATGTCACTCAACAGGGACAAATAAAAAGGCCTTTTTTGGGGGGGGGGCGTCTTTTTGTTTAGTTAGTTGTAAATGACTCAAAATTGCTGAGAAAAAGGAGGGGTATGATTATTGTTCCAACCTCTTTCTCACCACAAAAATCAATAAGTAATTTATCTTGAAATTTCAGTTTAAAAAAATATCCATTTTTGGTTGAATATTGGAAAACGACTTTAGAGAAGACTTACAGAGTGAGGATAAAAAAAGTCACACAGCACTTCCTTCTTTGGGTAGGGTCCGTCTTGGCGATACTGCTTGTTTTTCTGGCCACCAGAGTTCTCATGACAGCTATTCTTCCCTCAGTGTGTCAACCTGAACAAGCTGGACCCAGTAGCAACAGAAGTTGGGCTTATCAACAAATCCATGGAGCTTCTGGATGAGAGGAAGTTCTGGGCTGGTATCGTGTTTACTGGAATTACTCCCGGCAGTGTCGAGCTGCCCCATCACGTCAAGTACAAAATCCGAATGGACATTGACAATGTGGAGAGGACAAATAAGATCAAGGATGGGTAAGCTGAATTCCGTCATGCCGGGCAGCCTTGGGGAGTCAAGAGCAGCTAAGATGACTAGTAGAAGTACTTAATTTTATCGAGTAATTTGGTGGAAACTCAAATTGATGGCATGATTTCGGTGAAATATCACTATCTTTTAGCATTCCAACTCAAGGGAATTAATCCCAAGGAATTAATCAACAGAAAAAAAAGAAAAGAAAAGAAAAAAGGCTTTAGGTCCCCCGTGCTGGCATTTTTACAAAAAGGAGCTATCAATATAAAAGGGAGTGGTTGGTAAGTTTTGGTCTGTCTACTCGATGGCAGTGTTAGGTATCCCATGGAGGGGAAAAAACAAACTAATAAGTCCTGTGCTCATTCTGATTATATCTATTTAAAAATATGTGTGCAGGTAGGATGCAGAAATAAAAACAGTGACTCCGTAATGGTGATGGGGTTGAGGGTGA
Source organism: Rousettus aegyptiacus (assembly GCF_014176215.1). NCBI lineage: Eukaryota > Metazoa > Chordata > Mammalia > Chiroptera > Pteropodidae > Rousettus > Rousettus aegyptiacus. The sequence continues at coordinate 23,294,639 of NW_023416306.1, forward strand.
TTGGAATTTTTTCACTGTTTGGTTCTAAGGACTATCCGATTCCCTGTGGTTTGGTTTTAGGTACTGGGACCCTGGTCCTCGGGCTGACCCCTTTGAGGACATGCGATACGTCTGGGGGGGCTTCGCCTACTTGCAGGATTTGGTGGAGCAGGCAGTCATCAGGGTGCTGACGGGCACCGAGAAGAAAACTGGCGTCTATGTGCAACAGATGCCCTACCCCTGCTATGTCGATGACATGTAAGTCCCCAGTGAGCCGCCATCTTTATTTCACCGGTTATCAACTGTCCCCAAGTGGAACATGGACACATCACACATGTATGTGCACACACACCAAGAGAGGAGACAGGATGCTTTGATTTCAATGTTTATTTTACATGCGTGTTGATTCTAGTTAAAATTAGTTTTGAAATTCTGTGAAGATTTCAGGAAATTAGATGCCAGATGTCAGTCGTTGATAGTTTGAGCCACATCAGAGAAGCACACGTGCACATATGGGCAGCCCGCCCTTCTTTTATTTTCTACACTCTACCCTTTTGGTTGAAATTTGCTCAATGTGCAAATTTAAAACATGTCATGACAAACACATGTCGGCATACACACATTCCCCAAACACAGAAACGGCATTCTAGACCTATGAACGCTGACTTCATGTAAATTTGTCTACTTCCTCTCTTTATGTGGAAACCACAATTTGAAACAATCCAAATAAAACTGAACTAGGCCTTTTTATCTTAGACTTCAAAGATAATCTTTTAGAGTTTAGTTACTGTGCTGCTAAGTTCTCAATGTGAGAACTCTGCCTTTGGAACTAATGATTTATTGTAAGAGAGTGGGCAGAGGTATAGTTATTGCAGGCATCTGAAATATGTAATGTTTCTTCCAAATCCTGGAAATTTTCTTATTCTCTGTTGTTGTTGGGGTGTCTGTGTACGCGCGCGCGTGCGCGTGGACATCAGAGTGCAGACAGAGCAGAGTGACTCTCCTCCCGTTTGCTCTCTGCTTTGCTTGGAAAAGTCTATTTCCTTGTGTGGCTCAGCTCTAGCTTTTTCATGTCACCTAGAATTATCACCTTCAGAAAGATTAGCCAGAGTTTTCTAAAGCAAGACTTTTCCAAAGACCCCATAAGCCAAGGTTTTCTCTAGAAAGAATGTCTTAAGATGGGGACATGATGAGAGTTCAGAGCATTAAGAGTCTTTATCTGTTGTCACATAGTGGAAAATACCTAAGTGTTAAAACTGGACCTTGCACCTTGAGTTTCAGGGTCCAGATTCTCTGTCCTTTTTACTTCACTGCATTTCCTGTTCCACTTTGGAATCTGAAATATTACAGACTAGAGCTGCTTGATGTGTATGTCTGCACTATCTGTCATAACAGTTATACAAGTCAATAGTGAGTTGAGATGACCTTGGAGATGTTGAACTTTCATGATTTTTCATGGCCTTTCTGTTTTGGTACTTTAAAGTCACCCACATTTAGCTTCATGACATCCACAGTGACCTAGTTACTAAAACGGGTCCCCAAAGAAGTTTATTTTGGCAATACTTTATTAGTCTAATTTTTATTACTACATTGCACTACTCATGAAGCAGTTGAAAAGAGAACCGGTACATTTCAGAGTCCAGAGGGGTGGCCCATCTCTTGCACACAGGCCCGGAAGCATTGGCCCAGGCATCTGCCTCACACTGATCTTTAATTGTCTCTCCTCCCTTCCCTGGGGCCTCCAGTTTCCTGAGGGTGATGAGCCGGTCCATGCCCCTCTTTATGACTCTGGCCTGGATTTACTCTGTGGCTGTGATCATCAAGGGCATCGTGTATGAGAAGGAGGCCCGGCTGAAGGAGACCATGCGCATCATGGGCCTGGACAATGGCATCCTCTGGTTCAGCTGGTTCATCAGTAGCCTCATCCCTCTGCTCGTGAGCGCCGGCCTGCTGGTGGTCATCCTGAAAGTAAGACTGCCTCCCCGGCCCCTCCCTGCTGGGAACTCCTGAGTACACTGATAAGGGCAGTTTGAGGAGAAAAGCAGTGATTCTTTCCAAGGGAGAGGGTCTTACGGGTCATCTCCTATAATGCTCTCATTTTATAGTTGGAGAGAGTGAGGCCCTGAAAGGACAGTGACTTCCCCAAGGTTAGCCTAGCTAGTTAGCAGCTAAACAGGACTAAGACTTAGGGTTCCCACTCTCCAGGTAAGCACACTTAACTGTGTTAGTCCATCTCCTTGGCTGAGGTCCATGGGGACATCTAAGAGCTATTCATTGCCTTACATATACTGGGTGGTAATTCTTGTGGAATACCTAGAAATTATAATCAGAAGGATATATATTGTTGCAGGTTAGGTTTTCTGGAAGCTGAAGCTGAAACAGTTTGACATATAGTATTTATTAAGGATCACCATCTGTGGAAGGAATGGGGAGGATGCAGGATTGAGCAGAGGGAGGAGATGAACTGCAGTGTAGGACCAACCCCGTGGGCACTCTGGAGCATATACAGCTTGTTGAAGTTGTCCCTCATTGAGCTGAAATGTCCAGCCTGTTAGGTTCCCCCAAGACCTCCCTCCCTGACATCCATGCCGCAGGCCCCCCAGTCAGTCACTGAAAGTGTATGGCCCCCAGGGCCAGGTAGCTGTCAGCAGTAGTGATTAACCCAGAGGAGTTGATACCTGCAGTAGGCTGTCTGCTGACAGCTGGACAACAGGTTCCCCCAAAAGGGGACTGGACAGTGTGGTTCTGTGTCCACCACATACATTAGTAAGTTGACATGCCAATTTTATTTCTCCATTGTCATTTCATTTAACAGTGCATCATACAAAAATTTTTTAAAGAAGGGGGAATGCAGTGGGATAGGAGCTGTTACTGTTTATTACAAAGAAGTGCTTATTGATTGCCAAGCACTGTTTAAAGCACATCATACACGCTGTCTTATTGTATCCTTACTAAATAACCCATTTAACGTACAAGGAAATGAGCCCAAGGAAGGTTAAGGACTTCGCCGAGGTCATCTGACAGATGGCAGAGCAGTTCTTGCTAAAATCATACTCCGTTCACGCTCTGACATCTAACTGCAGGGACTCAGCTCTGTGGTGGTATGGGGTGTCTTAGGGCAGCTGTGTGACAGCTGCTCTGGGACAACTACATGCTGGCAGGTCCTGTTCCAAGATACCCAGCTACTAGAGGTAAAAGTCCACAGAAGTTTAGATGTTTGCAGGAGTGCAGATTCCACAGGTTATCGACGGGGTATTAAGATTGCCTGGCCATTTTCCTCGGCTTTTGGAGGGAGAAGTCATGTGGGTTGTGTCTCTCAACTCTTTCTTGGTGCCAAGAGTCATAGTCCTTACAAAAGGAGAAACCAGGTAATATTACTTCTAGGAGGAACAAAGAACAGAATTGTCTGTTGTGAGGAACCTTGATGAATATCAGCCCTGGTCTCTGTTCTCTTCCTGACTCTACCACTGTTGTGCTGTGTGGTCTTGGCCTAGTCATTTCCCTTCCTCTAGGCTTCAGAGAAGTGATCATCGCTGTTCTATATTATCTCTGAGATGAATAAGAACAATCCCTGGCTGCTTCCCCTAGATCCTGTAAGGAGGATGTTCTTGCTTGTCGAAGCAGCACATTTATTGGCTCTCTTCTTTCCCAGTTAGGAAACCTGCTGCCCTACAGTGACCCCAGCGTGGTGTTTATCTTTCTGTCTGTGTTTGCCGTGGTGACCATCCTGCAGTGCTTCCTGATCAGCACACTCTTCTCCAGAGCCAACCTGGCAGCAGCCTGCGGGGGCATCATCTACTTCACTCTGTACCTGCCCTACGTCCTGTGTGTGGCGTGGCAAGACTACGTGGGCTTCACACTCAAGATCTTCGCGGTGAATAACTCTGGCCCCTCCGCAGTAGCTGCCGTCACAGCCACCCCTGGTGTTTCACCTCCTTATTGCAGTCCAAGCTGAGAATAGGAGCTGAGTCTCTTTGCAATGGGATTTGAACCTCAGTTCTAGATTCTGAGCTTCTTGAGGGCAGGGGTTGTGTCTTATTAAATTGTTTATCTTTAGTTGTCTCAGCGAGTCATGGTTGAATGGAATCAAATGGAATTTTTTAGAGAGCCAGACTGTACCATAAACCCAGGTGGGGGCATATGACATTGAGGAACACCTTTAGACAGGAGATGCCAACTCCACCTCCATGGACCATCTTAAGCTCACCGTAAAGTCACAGCCACAGTTAGAATTGAAAGATCTTAAGGTCAGAGATGGCTCCTTCTTGACCTTTGTCTTCCTTGTGTCCAGTTTGGGCTTTCACGTGAGTGATACTTTCTGAACTGAAAAAGACCGAGGAGCAGATCGATGCCCCATCTCCCCACAGATCCCCGACTTCGGCACTTCCTTTCCTTGTGTGTAGGTGGAGGGGCCCATATATTAAAGGCGAGTTGCCAACTGTCCCCTGGGTCACTTATAAGGCAAGAGTCACTTTCAGGGTGCTCCAGATGCCTCGGTCCGGACTCCCTAGACAACAGCAGCCCAGGCAGCTCTGACACAAGCCATCACCGGCTGAGCAGGTGGCTTGAGGGGACCTTGATGAATGTATGAGTGTGTGTGTAGGGCGCAGGATTGTTGAGCCCTTGGGGCATCTTTGGAAGCATAAAATTCTAAAAGTTTTACACTTCATCATACATACATACATATCTGAAATGTGTGTGCATAATGAGTAGTTATAAATAGAATCATTTTATATGCTACCAAGGAGCCCACTCCCCACAGGGAGTCTCTAGGTGACTCTTTCCATGTTTTGTAATTGATCCAATTTGAAAATTCAAATTTCTCCAGGTGAAATTTACATTAGAAGTGTTAGAAAAATGAGAGAGACAAGGAGATGGATAAGTGACTTTTGCCTCTTTCTCTCAGAGCCTGCTGTCTCCTGTGGCTTTTGGGTTTGGCTGCGAGTACTTTGCCCTGTTTGAGGAGCAGGGCATTGGGGTGCAGTGGGACAACCTCTTTAAGAGCCCTGTGGAGGAAGATGGCCTCAACCTGACCACCTCGGTCTCCATGATGCTCTTCGATGCCTTCCTCTACGGAGTGATGACGTGGTACATCGAGGCCGTTTTCCCAGGTACACTGAGCTTCCCTACTGCTTGAGCCAGCTGCTAGGGAAATGTGATTTTTAGCTGCAGAACTTTTTTCCCTTTTTTTTTGCTGGAATTTCTGCGGGGGCTTGGGCCTCTTGGAAGGTGGCTAGGGCTTTGGATCTTGGCAAACACATAGACCAAGGAGAAGAAGCTGATGCTAAAAGTACAACTTTTACCACTGATACAGCTCTTATTTCTTGGGCACTGTGTGCCAGCTGCTATGCAAAGTGTTTCGTATACTTTGGTTCATGTAATCTTCATAAGACTACTCTTAAGGAGTTACTGTTATAACCAGTTTTTGAAAACGAGAGAACTATAGCTCAAAGAAGTTAAGCAGTTTGCTTGTGGCCACCCAGCTGGCAAGTGTTGGTGCTTAGAGATGGACCGTGTTGGGTTATACCGGGTCAGCTGTCGCAGGAGAACTGTGCTGACCCAGTTCTCTAATTCCGTATCCCCAGAATTACCACTGGTGGATGTTCTGTTTCCTGAGTACAGCTCGCGAATAATAAGTATATTGGCTGTAAGCCCTTGCTTGTGATTTGATCAAATTCGTTTTCATAAAAATTCATTTGATACTTCCCTTAATAAATCACCTGACCAGGACCTGCCTTGGATACATTGTCATGTAAGATCAAATTCTGAGCAAGATTTAACTCTTTCTGGTTCACCTTCTAATTTCTTTTAAGGACGTATGTGTACATGGAATGTTTATTACCCCTACCTGAACTTCCTGTATTGAATATGCAATTTTGTATCATATAGATCTGGATTCACATTCCGAGTCCTCCGCTTACTGGTTGAATGATAGACTACATATCCCTCAGTTTCTTAATCTCTAAAATGGGGATGATACCTGCTTCATGGGGTTGGGAGGATTCAGAGAGGTGCAGAACTTCTGTCATATGTAATAGGTCTCAGCGAATGTTCGCTTTCTCCTACCCCACTTCTAGTCCAGTCTGTCCCATCTCCGAAAGCTGTGTCAAAGAGAGCGGGTCTGGCTAGGATACCTCGGGGATGCTGGGATGTGGCCGAGCTTGCCCCACACCTGTGCTTTGCTTTCAGGCCACTATGGAATTCCCAGGCCCTGGTATTTTCCTTGCACCAAGTCCTACTGGCTAGGTGAGGAAAGTGATGAGAAGAGCCATCCTGGTTCCAGCCAGAAGGGAGTATCAGAAAGTAAGTACTGCTGCCCCCACCGACCACAAGGGGCAAGGGTCTAAAACCACTCCAGGGATGGAGAAATCACATGCAATTTCCTGTTCCAAATTCTCCCATGCTGATTGTGTCCAACGCTATTGACTCTCATTAGGGAGTCGCCCTCTGAGTCCCTGAAAGATGTTTGGTTTTCTCGACTTCTTAGAAAGTGACTCCAGATCTTTATATTTTCACTACCCCCTCCATCCCTCCACTTTTCATGCTATTCTAATAGCTAGAAGGAAGAGATAAAAGAAAACTGTGATTGTCAAGCCAAAACCTTTCAGCCTGCCCTGTCATGGTGATGCAGGAACTGGTGTAGGCTGACACCAAGTGGCTGCCACAGAGCTCAACCTGTGCTTCTCAGTGTTCTTACCCTTCGTTACGCAGAGCCTTAACCCTCTCCTGCTCCCGACCGGCAGGTGGAGAGGCCCACAGTTCAGCAAAGGTGCTGCTGCCTTCTGGGTTCTTTGCTCAGATTCCTGGAAGGATAGCTTCTCTTTGTGTTCAGCGTGGCTTTCTAAGTGGTTAATAAGTCTCTCTTCTGATCTCTTCTGTGCCCTTTCCCCAGTCACCAGTGGCAAAGCGTGACATTCCTTGGTATGGTACACTAGACTGCTTACAAGCAGTGCTTGCCTGCCATTCCAGCTGCTTCTCCTGCCCTTCCACTCTCCTTGCCCAGTCTTCTCTCTCCCAGCTTCCGTATCAGTCACCTAGAGCTGCTCATGGGAAAGTGTCATGTTCTTCCACATCTTCATGCCCTGCGTGTAGTTTTCTCTCACAGGAGAGCCCTCTCTCCAGCTTGTCTGCCTTCTAAACTCCTGCTCCTACTCACTCTTCAAGCTCTAGTTCAGTGGCCCTTCCCCTGAGTGGCCTTCCTAGCTCCTCTGAGATTCCATAGCATTAAAAAAACAAAAACAAAAAACAGCAACAATGGAAAAAAACTTTTTGTTTTAAAATAATTGTAGACTCATAGGCAGTTGCAAAAAATTATATGGTATTGGGGTTCCCTTGTACCTCTCACCCAGTTTCCTCCAACAGTAACATTTAATATAACTGTACTCTAATAGCAAAACCGTGAAATTGACATTGGTGCATTTCACAGACCTTCAGATTCCACCAGTATTACATGCACTTTGTGTGTGTGTGTGGATCTATTTCTGTGCAGTTTTATAGGTTGTATAGATTCATGTAATCACTAGCTCAGCCAAGAACTTTTTCATCGCCACAAACTCCCTCATGCTACCTCTTAATAGCTACCTCTCTTCTTCCCTGATCTCTGACACTTGTCAACTAAAAGCTTATTTTCTTCTACAATTTTATTTCCATAATATATAAATGGAACCATATAGTATATAATTATTTGAGATTGGCTTTTGTGTTCACTCATAATTCTCTTGAGTTCTTTTCAGTTTGTGGTGTGTGTCAACAGCTCATTCTTTGTCATTGCCGAGTAGTATTCCACAAGATGGCTGTACCATAGTTTCACAGCATTTTTAGATGTGTTTTGTAAACAGCTTTTAGCATCTATATTTTCATTGATTGTCAAGTCTTTCCCCCCTGGTAGATTGTGAATCCTCCTTTATCATTATATCCCCTTCATCAGCATCAGTGCCCAAATAGGCCTTAAATAAATATTTGTAGTTTGCCTGCCTTCCTGAGCACCCAGAAGTAGCCATGGAGAGAAGACGGTTCTAAAAGTACAAGCACAGCTCTGGGGTCTTTACACTCCAATTATAATTGTTTTCTGTGGGTTCATTTCCTGTCTTCTCTTTTCTCACAGTCTGCATAGAGGAGGAACCCACCCACCTGAAACTGGGAGTGTCCATTCAGAACCTCATGAAGGTTTACCGAGATGGCATGAAGGTGGCCGTCGATGGCCTGACCCTGAATTTCTATGAGGGCCAGATCACTTCTTTCCTGGGTCACAATGGAGCCGGGAAGACCACCACCATGTAAGACGAGGGTGTGGCTCTCATAATCGCCATAGGAAGGTTCTGTAGCACAGTTAGGAATTTATACCTAAGAACATTGCATTGGTCACTGGGGCAAGGGCAGAACACGGCAGTCGATGAGTGTAAAAATAATATCTAATCATGAGAGTGCTTTCCAAAGCACTAGTGTTCACTCTAAGGCAGGCCGAGGGAACCTTCTGATGACCATCCCCATTCAGTTCTCAGAATTTGGCCTTGTTCTTGGAACCTGAGGCTATGACAGCTCTGAGAAAGGTTCTTCTTTGGAGCTGGTTTGCTCAGAACTGTGAGGCAAGAATGTAGAAAGGAAGGTTAGATGTGTTGGAGCGGGCTAGATGATTGCCTTCCCTGAGACCTACAACGACCTTATAGTGGCAGATTCAGAAAGGCGTGCAGGCCATAGAAACACCAGAGTTTGTCTCTGGCTTTCAGTGTAGTCCCTAAACCGTTGCAAAGGGTATATCGTTGAGGGTGACCTTCTTCCCTGCTTTATCTTTTTCAGTGCACAGTCAGTATGTTACGAGCATTGCAGAAAATCTTCAAAAGGCATACAGAACTCCTGCCACTTGACACAAAAATTATTTTTGCCTTTGAATAATTTCTTGTTCATTTTATGTGGACATGATCTTAGTCACAGAAGTGTATGTCTTAAAGTGTACTTTTCATTGCAAATTGGAATCTTCATTTAAAAAATGCTCATACTGAAATCATCTTTCCAACACATGGGCCCACTCCTAGTTATTGACTAAAGCAAAGACTTTGCTTTGTGGGGTGTTAGAGTCCGTTAGGAAGGAACGGGGAGTGGTGGTGGCGGGGGTGGTCGAAGCCTCTGCTTTGTCTGCGCTGGCTTTGCAGACTGGAATGGAGCATTTCTGGAGAGGTGGGGAGTTAATGCTGACTCCTGTACTTTCAAATATTTGTCCTCAGGTCAATCCTGACTGGGTTGTTTCCTCCTACCTCGGGAACCGCCTACATCCTGGGAAAAGACATTCGCTCTGAGATGAGCACCATTCGGCAGAACCTGGGGGTCTGTCCCCAGCACAATGTGCTGTTTGACATGTGAGTACTAGCAGCCTGTTGAGGAGCAGACCCTCTCTGGAAGTGTGAGTCACGGGCAGACTAGGACTTAAGTGTTTTACCTTCTTTGGGGGGCGGCTTGCCTCACTTCCCTGGACACATTGAGACCCGGTTGTCCTTTGATTTTGTGAATTGTTGGATGGGAGATGTTACATCAGTCCAGCTGGTGGATGGGGGACTTGGGAAATGGTGCTTGGTTTCGTTGTCATTCTGGAGGGCAAGGCCCATCCTTTCTCCTGCCCCACCCCTCCCTGATGCCAGGCTACCCCACCAGCAAGTAAGGGGCCCCAGGGAGCCCTCATGATGGAGTAGAGAAAAACCTGGGCTTCATAACCTTGGCCAAGGACTTTTTCCCTCTGAGCCCCAGTTTCCTTTTATATAAAGTGAGCAGCTCGGGCTTACGTCCTTCCTTCTCTCAGAATCTGTGGTCCTTTGAAATTCAGGTTAGCGTTGAGCTAGGTTCTTGGTTAGTGGGTTTTGGAGGGGGCCCTGTAAGGACTTGCAACTAACTGCCTGATGCGTGGTGGCTGGGGCTGCTCGGAATATGTTGGAAGTGACCTGCCCCAGCTCAGCTTTGACTTTTTCAGGAGCTCATGTGGTTACTTACTGCTGTTCTCCTTTGTATCTTTTCTGAAGATCATTTTTCAAGAATTGATAAAATTAAAAAAAAAAAAAAAAAAAGGAAAAGAAAAATGTACCCATTCTCTTCTGTTCAGGGTCAGGGGGCACTGTATTTTGGTGCATCCTGCAGGGCCCAGAGCCAACCTGCCCCTCTGTCCCCAGGCTGACTGTGGAAGAACACATCTGGTTCTACGCCCGCCTAAAGGGACTCTCAAAGAAGCATGTGAAAGCAGAGATGGAGCAGATGGCCCTGGATGTTGGTTTGCCACCCAGCAAACTGAAAAGCAAAACAAGTCAGCTGTCAGGTGAAGCCTTTTCTACACACACACACACACACACACACACGGAAAAACAATAGCTGCCCCAGGGTCCCCTCCCAGGGGAGGGGGGTCAGAAACATGTCCTTAACCTGTCCCCCCATGGGCTCTCCCTGTATTTATCTCTACTTCTGCCTTTCTCACTATCTGAGGCTGGTTCTCAATCCTCTCTTTCTTTCTTACAGGTGGAATGCAGAGAAAGCTATCTGTGGCTTTGGCCTTTGTGGGTGGATCCAAGGTTGTCATTCTGGATGAGCCCACAGCTGGTGTTGATCCTTACTCCCGCAGGGGAATATGGGAGCTCCTGCTAAAATACCGACAAGGTAACTGATGTTCTTTTATTCTGTGTCATAGGCTGGGAGGCAAGGAGGGAGAGGTTCAAGAAGTATGGCTGTAGTTAATGGCTGTTCCTGCTAGAGCAACAGAATTGCTTTACAGGGAAAATGCAGATTTTTTTTTTTTTTCTCTTACAGTTATATGCCTGCCTGTGTATGGAGGTGGGAGTCCTGGTTTACAAGAGATTTAAAGTTTATACTTTTTCACTGTTTAGGGACCTGCAAGAAGGGAAATGGGTATAAAGGACATCTTTGGGCCCCCAGTGTCACCTCTAGCAAACAACTCACCCATGTGTATTATAACCATGTCCTCTATAGACTGAGGTTCCTGAGAGCAGAGGCTATGTCTCTGTTCATCTCTGTCCGAAACATGGTGCATTAAATTTATGTTTGTTCTAAGAGTGGACGGATACGTGAATGGGTCGAGGAGTTGCAGGAGCACGGTTAGCCGTCTGCTTACAGGTGTTGAAGGTATATTAGGTTAGTTCTCACCGTCTGGTAATAGTATGAGGAGTTTGGGTTTCGGAACCAGCTCTGGCTGGCCCTGAGACCTTGGAAAAGTCATTTAACTTGCCTCTGTTTTTTTTTTTTTTTTTTTTTTTTTTTTTTACCTGCAATGCTAGTAGTGCCTACCTCATAGAGGATTAAGTTAGATAAAAAACATGTAGACCACCTAGCACACTGCCTGGCAGGTAGCGAGTTCCCAAATAAATGTTCCCGTTATTATTTTTATGAAGATATGGTAGCTATACTCACAGCTTTGCCATCCTAGGAGGTCATGGCCACAGAGGTTTCCAGGTCTTTCTTCCATGCTTACCTCTGCTAGCATTTCTTTAGCTCTGGCCACTGTAGTCGGGGAGAATGATAGGCCTCACGTGTCCCATGTCCTTGTGTTTGTGCCTGGCAGGCCGCACCATTATTCTCTCCACTCACCACATGGATGAAGCAGACATCCTGGGGGACAGGATTGCCATCATTTCCCATGGGAAGCTGTGCTGTATGGGCTCCTCCCTGTTTCTGAAGAACCAGCTGGGAACAGGCTACTACCTCACCCTCGTCAAGAAGGATGTGGAATCCTCCCTCAGTTCCTGCAGAAATAGCAGCAGCACTGTGTCATACCTGAAGAAGGTGAGTCGCAGTCTCAGTGCTGGGCTGGTGCTGGGTCCAGGGAGTCAGGCCTTGTTGTCTGTGAATGGTTTGTCTGTCTCCACTCCACTCTGCCGTGTTGAGGCTACCATCTTCGTGCTCTGTGGTCCTTTTGGAATCACATCATACCCCAGATGTGTAAGGCTCAGGAGACTTCTATTCCCATCATGCTAGCTCTGTTCAACCCCATTTCCCTTTTCCTTTTTCATGAGAAGAAAAGACATAATTGGAGACACAATGAGTGATAGAGAAGGCCCTTAGAGGAGTGTATTAGAGAAAAGAAACTTGCCAAGAGTTAAGACCCTTGGCTGCAGAATGCCCTACTGTACCTGCTCGTCACCTTAGAATCTCATTGATATTAAGTTTTAGACTACAAAGCAGCAGTGTGTTGAGCACTGATTTCATGCCAGACACTCTAGCAGACTCTGGGCATAAAAGAAAAGAATAATGATAAATCTATGTGGGTTTGTTCTCATTTACAAACTTGTAAAAATTTTTAATGTCATCTCCAAGTGCAGAGTAACTTTGGGAAGGGGATATTGTTATTGGTATCCCAGGTGAGGGACGTGAGATTTGTAGTGATTCAGTAGTTTATTCAAGTTCACCCAGCAGGTAAATAATGGAGTTGGGACCAGAACCTAATAACCAGGTACGTTTTCCTCTGTACCCCAGTACGTGCCTCAGATTTATTTGTGTTGAAACCAGTGGCAAGAAACTAAAACGTTTATGGTCCAACCTTGAACTCCCGTCCACTTATTTACCTTTTTACTAGTACCTGGTTACTCCAAGGGTGGTTTGAGGACCAGCAGCATCGAGATCACTTGGGAGCTTGTTAGAAATGCAAAACCTTGGGCCCAGCTCAGATGTTCTAAATCAGAATCCGCATTTTAATACGGTGCCCTGGTGATTAAACACGCATGAACGTTCTAGAAGCACTGAAGTAGACAACTAGCCAGGTAAATCCCATGCATCAGTCGGCGAATGCCTGGTTACGGCATTCCTTGGCAGGCCACAGTTCTGTTGTTAGCTCTGCTTCCCGGCCTCCCACCTTCAGGAGGCGAGTCCGTTCGCACAGCACACACACGTCAAACAGCGGCCTCAGAAACCACATCTGCCCAGTTGCACGCCTCTCAGGAGAAGCTTTTGGCTCTAGTTTTCACACAATAGAGCCTATTGGAAACCCTCCCCAGTGAAGGTGGTGGTGGCTCTGCCTTGCTCGGTCCCTGACCCATTCTCACCTCCTTCTTTGCCATCAGGAGGACAGTGTTTCTCAGAGCAGTTCTGATGCTGGCCTGGGCAGTGACCATGAAAGTGACACGCTGACCATCGGTAAGGACTTTGGGGTTTCTTATTCAGGTGGTGCCTGAGCTTCCCCCAGCTGGGCAGAGTGGAGGCAGAGGAGGAGAGGTGCAGAGGCTGGTGGCGCTGACTCAAGGTTTGCTGGTGGGCCGGGCTGGGCGGCTGGGGGGAGGGTGCAGCTTGGTGGCGGATCGGCCTAACGCTTGCTGGGAAGCCTGGGGCTTGGTCCGGGAACTGACAGGGCAATGTCCCAGAATGCTGAGATGGTTGGTGGCGAGGGGATCCCTGGGAGGGGGCGTGGATCTGGCTGAACACTGGAGATCGGGATGAGGAACGGATAGGCCAAGATGATGGGGAGGGACTGGAGCTCAGTACCTAAGGAGGCGAGAGCCTAGGAGATCAGGAAAAGTCTGCCAAGTTCTTCTCAGAAAGTGTGTGTAGGAGGCCAGTGTCACCAGTAGCATTTATGGAACAGAAGCTGCTACCGTGGCCGTCTTTGCCCAGTCCTCATAGCTGACATGTTCCAGGAAGACTTCTTCTTCCATGAACTGTTTGATTAAACTTCTACTGAGGCAAATAGAAAGACCTTTCTGCAAAAGTTAGGGCAGGGTGAAGAATCTTTTAGGGTTTGTTTAGTCAAGATTTCTGTTGAAGAATACCAGAGTTTAGGGAATAGAGATAAGGCTTTCAACCTCAAAGTCATCCATCCACCCACCTATGTGCTGAGAACCTACAGTGTGCCTGGATTTGGGGATACAGAGATGAATAAGACATAGTCATTGTCCCTAGGAACTCTCACGCCAGAGGTGAACATGCGGAATGATTTGAGTACCTGGGACAGGTGTAGTATGGGCAGTGGGCTTCTGAGGAGTAGGCAGGGGATGATGGCTGGCCCTTAGTATGGGGCCTCTGAGCTGACTGAGCCGTCTCTGTGCTTCTGTCCCTACAGATGTCTCTGCTATCTCCAACCTCATCAGGAAGCACGTGGCCGAGGCCCGGCTGGTAGAAGACATTGGGCATGAGCTGACCTATGTGCTGCCCTACAAAGCTGCCAAAGAGGGAGCCTTCGTGGAACTCTTTCATGAGATTGATGACCGGCTCTCAGACCTGGGCATCTCTAGTTATGGCATCTCAGAGACTACCCTGGAAGAGGTAAGTTAATATAGCAGGGCCAACAGTCTGAAGGCCAGACATGCAGCCTCCATTTCCACTGGGAATAGGATGACCATGGAACTGGTCACTGATTTGAGAGCATTGGCATCTGGGTAATGTCGGTTGCAGGTCACCCTTTAAGGTTGTAGTGGGGGCTAGTAGGAAAGAAGTATTAGGGTTGCTTCCTGGTATGACCATGCATAGGAGATGACCAGCATTTATGGAAAAGCTACGTGTGTCAAATGCTGAGCTTGTTTGTTTTTTTCATTGAAGCATCATTTAATCCTCATAACAAGTTGAGAAAGTAGACACTCAGGGATGCTGAGCTAGGATTCGAATCAAGGGTTTTGGGCTTCAGAGCCCATGTTCTTTTAACTATGCAGCAATGTCTCACTTTAGGGATACAACAGCACAGGCCTCAAGGGCTGGGAGGGATTTAAAAGTTGTCTGGCCCAGTGGTCCCCTAACTTGACTGTGCGGTAGAATCATCTGGGGATATTAGTGGCACCAAAAATTCCAAGGCCCACCTCCAGGTTCTTTGAATTAGAATTTCTGGAGGTGAGGCCTTGATGTCTGTGCTTTTATCACATGCTCCCTAGGCAGTGGTCTGTAGACCAGAGTTTGAAAATGATGGTCTGGATTGATAGTCTTGCCACTGATTAAATGCTTTTCTCCCAAGTGACTCTGACAGAGTGTGATTAATAAATGAAGCTTCTACTTTTTGTTTTTAAGGCCTAGCATACCATTCAGTAATATACTCATCATGGCAATGGTGGCTGTTTTCATAACGTAGCGCTTATAATATTTTTAATTACTCTTATTTTTCAGATATTTCTCAAAGTGGCTGAAGAGAGCGGGGTGGATGCTGAGACCTCAGGTAACCCTTTAGGGGGCTGGCTGCATGTTCTCTGGGCTGTGCCCTCCTACAGGCTGTGGTAGCTCACCAGGACTGTGTCTTTCTCTTTGCATCATTTTATTACATCTTACTTTTAGTGTATAGGTTTGTTATAGATGTGGAGAGTTTGTTTTGTTACAGATAAAGTAAAATGTAGGATTCCCTCCCTCTGCCTTCAGATGGCACCTTACCAGCAAGACGAAATAGACGGGTCTTCGGGGACAAGCAGAGCTGCCTTCGCCCATTCACTGAAGACGATGCTGTTGATCCAAATGATTCTGACATTGACCCAGGTTCGTTGGGGCAAGATCTGTGTTCCATTGCTTGAAAGTGAATTTTTCTTTTATGTTCTTCTTTGGTGTTATCTTTTGATGGCCTTGAACCAGAATGATAGATACCTTCAGGGTCCAAAGGGAAGTGAAAAAATGAGAAAAGCCACTTTCTCTTTTCCGGCGTCGTACATACGATCAAACCTGAAAGAGCCTGTCTTCGTTACTCTCTTCACTGAGCTGAGATCTTTTTCTCAAGACACACATCAAAAGATGGTCCTTCAGTCCTCTGAATACATTCATTATCTTTTCTGTGGAACCCCAGTTTCTTGCGTACCTAGATGTTTAGTTGTTGAGTACATAGTCTTCAAATGGATGGATGATTTTGAAAGAGTTGGGTGAATTTGCTTTTAGATTTCACCGTACCCTTAGACTTATTTTGGATGAGAGTGTCCCCATGCGTTTGATTGAGATGGAGAAGGAGAGGCAAGAAATCAAGCAAATATTCGTAAGATGTCAAAGCACTGTAGTCAGGAAACTCTTAGGAACAGAAGACTTTGTGGCTGTCCCAGTCCTTGCTTATGTGAGTGTGTGGCTCTGCTGTCCTCCCTGACTTCATATGCCATCAGTACTTAGATCACTGGAATGTGTCTACCTTTTACCAAAAGTATAATAGACAGACTGCCATTGTGTGTTCTCAAGTGTGTCGGCCTACGTGCACGGCCTCTTTCATAGACATTAAGGATGACTTGATTCTTCTAAATGACTGAGTGTAACACCCAGTTTTGTGTGAACACGTCTTTAGTTGTCTCAAGCCACCTTCATTTTCTGCATGTATCAGACAAGAATCAAAAGACAGAGACTATTGTGGTCGCATATTTGGAGGAACAGCTTTTTTTGGACCTGGATTTTTCATAAAAGCTCTTTACTTCTGAGATACTTTTGCCTTCAGACTCAGCCTCCAAATTGATTGATGAAGATGCTGGAAGGAGGAGCCTAGTGATGTCAGAAGTGATTAAGACAATAGTTGACCTTAAGTGTTGACTTCTTGCAGAATCCAGAGAAACAGACCTGCTCAGTGGGATGGATGGCAAAGGCTCCTATCAGGTGAAGGGCTGGAAACTCACACAGCAACAGTTTGTGGCTCTTTTGTGGAAGAGGCTGCTGATTGCCAGACGGAGTCGGAAGGGATTCTTTGCTCAGGTGAGAAGTGCCATTCCAGGCCAAAGGACTCAGGCTTTATGGGTGGGCTGTAGGCTTTCTTAACCATTGATGGCAGGATAGAGCTGTGGTTATGAGATGGATTCTGGTGCCAGATTATCTGTATTTCAATCCGAGTTCTGCTTCTTGCCACTTGAGTATCTGCTGGCAAGTTACTTCTTGGGCCTCAATTTCTTCATCTGTAAAATGGGAATACTAATAGTACCTGTGACATATGGTCGTTTTGAAGGTTAAAATGAATAAGTGCTTAGAATGAGCCTAGCATTAGTATTATTTCTCTGTGTGTATTTTATGTATCATGTTAATTTTTTGTAGAGGCAAATGTAACAAGGACAAAGTATAGAAAAACTGGCTAGGCAAATTAAACTTTCATAACTTGAGAGATAATGTGCTCAGATGTGTTTGACATAAGAACTTATTGGAAACTTGATTTTTCTCTAAATTGATGTTTAACTGCAAACTGATAGAAAAGATAACCAGAGAGGTTAGAAAATATTGCAAACAGAAGTCTCGTTACACTGTTGCTTGCATGTCAGCTTTGGCATGCCCACTCCTTTGGTTAGGAGGGATAAAATTATTCTTCTCTGTAAAATTGAGAAGTACAGAGACAGAGTCTGCAGAGAGTCTTCCCTACATACTGCATGGGTAATGCTGAGTCTAAGTTTAGAGCACACAGGCCTGGTTTTGAATTCTGGTTCTGCTACTTACTGGCTGTGTGAACCTGGGCAAGTTACTTAGTCTCTCTGAGCCTTAGTCACCTTGTTTGTTGATTGGTGATAATGATACCACTACTTAGGATTGTGATGATGATTAAATGAAGTAATTATCATTATAGTACTTTCCCATTGAATTAATCATGCAGTGATAATGTTCAGTGTTGAAACCACAGAACATTAGGGTCAAGGATATCATTTGAATCTTTTAAGGTTTTTTAATGATATACTTCTCAGGAAAAAACAGAAGGAGCTTCGAGTTTACTTATAAAATACATAGAAATCATTGTTTTGAGAGAAGATATGAGTGTAACGTTTGAGGTAGTTGAGGAAGGACTTAGGAGATGCTTTTTGGAGGCCACAGGAGAGACAGTGGCTGCCATTCTCTTTCAAGGGAGGCATTGCCTTAGGGTGGTTTTATCACTGTATGGTATCTGGATGGGTCCTCTAGTCTCAGTGCGGATTACAATGAGAAAACTGAGGTTGAAGGGGATGTGGCTTCACCTGGATATACTTGTAGAGACAGACCAACCTCAGATCTGCTAGCTGCTGGTTTGGGGCCTGTTCTCTTAGCCTTCCTCCAAGCCAAGCTGGGTTCATGGCCCAGTGAGGTCTTTCTCAGGTTTTCAGGGAGAAGAGGGGAGAACCCCATGTTCCATTCCAAGTCACCCTGACACGTGACCCCGGTTTATTTTGTGAAGTTCTCAGTTTGATGCAGCTACCAGGTGGTCATTGCCTCTGGCCTTGTGCTGCCAGCTTCCGGAAATGCCCTGGAGGAAAGAGATTTAGTTTTTGGGGTTGTACTACTTCTAATCTGCCAACAGTGGTTAAGTCCAGCTATGGGCTCTGTATTCCTCTCTTGCATGCTGGCTGGTCTGGGAGGCTGGCCCCATGGCTGCCTTTCTAACAATCATCCTTCTTCCCTCGGCCCCCTGGTTATAGATTGTCTTGCCAGCTGTGTTTGTGTGCATTGCCTTGGTGTTCAGCTTGATCGTGCCTCCTTTCGGCAAGTACCCCAGCCTGGAACTTCAGCCCTGGATGTACAATGAACAGTATACGTTTGTCAGGTATGTGTTTGCTTTCCACGCTTAAGGAAAGAGGAGAGCTCGAGCTAACCAAGGGTGTTTGCTATGCCAAGAGCCAAGGGGAAGTGGACTCAAGAAACACACAATGTAATGGATTTTACCAGCTGTGGTAGAAGCTTCTGCACTAACTAATATTATATGCAAAGACCAGTAGTGAACAAAACCTGAAGGAATAGGCTGGTCCTCTGCTGCCACATCTGAGCTCATCTGTTTATACTGCTGTTGTCAGGAACAGGCATATGTGTTTTACATAAATAATCTGCCCTCGCAAACCATCTGTGATTGAGCTATAATATATCTGCATTTTCATAGCTATATATAATTTTGTAGTTTTGACACAGGGCTTTCCAGACACTGTCAACACATTGCACCTCCAGGTTCTTGATTTCAACACAGTACAATGCATGTATTTATTATCCAGTCCTTTAAGTTGTAGATGTTAGCTGGTGTTTGTTCTTTAGACAAAAATACTAGCTACTCTGTAACAGTCTGTGCTTTAAACAAAGGGACAGAGGAATTCCTCCATCCTGTTACACTGGAGTTTTCTTCAGTCCTGTAGTATTTGTAGACCTTTAGATCAGAGAAGTGTTTCCGTGATGTCAAAGGAAAGCTTTTTTTTAAAAAAAATTACATAAACTTGTGAATCGGTCTCTTTTTCTAACCCCACCTTTCCTTCCTATTGAGTGCAGGTTTACTTTTACTCTTTCCTTTCCTAGCTGCCGACCTTGTAGTGCCCAGGGCTGTGGAATATGGGCATGTTTTGTGTTTATCACCTGCGCCCATTATTATTTATTGTTTCTAGTTATTCATGCAAACATTCAGCCGATAAAATCTTTCTGTCCTTTCCTAGAATATCGTGATTGTGTATGCCTAAGTGATAATCATGGAAGTATTTTTGAAACACTGATCCTTAAAAAATTTATTTATCTCATGTGAAAGTATGTATGTCAGTGTGTTGAAGTATGTATGTATATACGTGCACACACACACATGCACACCTCTGTACATGTAACTTATTTACATAAGTTCCACTTTGGAGTAGTGTGTTACTATGATACTAAATATGTGGCCAGAGTCGAGATCCTTCTGAGTAGGTTCTGTTTTATTTATTTGTTTTAAGAGCTTATCAGACAAGAAGAACTTAATAAAGTATTCATTAAAAAGAAACTTTTCCTCTTTGAAATTTACGGTTTTAATGTATTGCTGAGCTGGCTGCCTCTCATGTACCCATAGTAATGATGCTCCTGAGGACGTGGGCACCCTGGAACTCTTGAATGCCCTCACCAAGGACCCTGGCTTTGGGACCCGATGTATGGAAGGAAACCCAATCCCGTAAGTGCCACTTCAGTGAGGAGACCCTCCATGGGCTTCTCGTTCTTATCACCTGGTTTGATCTCTAATACACTGCATTTATCAGTTGTATAATGCACCATGACTACCATCATTTGCCCTTTGAACCATTTTTTGTTTTTAAAAAGCTAATATAGTCATCAGACCATCTATGAACAAACAACAGACTAAGAGAGTCTTCCAACATCCTGCAAAGCAAAGCACTACAGATATTTGCTTACTGTTTCAGAAATTAATATTTAATTTAAATAGCACTTTATACTTAGTGATCAAATGCCTTTCCCTGCTTCCCTTCCCCCAACTCCCATGCCTAAGTGCAGAGATAGGCTGCCATTTTATATATATAATAGTTTATAATATATGTAAAATTTATATATATATATATATAAAATTTGCTGTTTTGCTTTTCAGTTTCTTTACTTTAGCCACATGAATAGATGATGTAGTTTTTATTAAAATAGTCTCTTTTTTTAGAGTTGCGTATTTTTATGGTGTTGTCCTTCAAAATCTTTTTTAAAAAGTAGGCAGTGTAGAATAAATTGAGATGAGCACCCACAGACTAAGCAGGTATGCTGGGAAGGTAGAGCCAGAGAGCTTCGTGCGTAAAGACAATGAAGAGAGGCAAGGAGCACCGCAGAGAACCCAACGACGATAAGGTGGGGGTTCAAGTTTCCAGGCTCAAGCAGAATTTGCAGTTGAGGTCATTAACCACAGTCTGAGGAGTTATGGAAGTCTGGGAAGGTGTAAGAAGATTGGAGAAGGGCTAACTTCAATTCTAGGTTTTAAAGGGAAGATACCCTGCCAAAGTCACAGACCAGCGAGTGCGATAGTCTGTGTGCAAAGTTTTAGAGCAGATTTCTAAATCGATAGCTATTATGTACTTGCTATCTCTTATTAAATGGATGCTATTAAATATTTGTTAGTACTTAATACTTAATGGGTGGTAAATCCCAGCAGCCAATATCAGTTTCTAAGAGCAAGATGACTAAGGTGGAGAAGGACAAAGAGACACCGTGTCTGGATTTTGTAAGACTTGATGAGATTCCACTTGAAAGTTCTGTAGGTGAGACAGAAGGATGAGATGAGACGATAATAGAGGGAGATGGATTTATTACCTGCCAGCTGAACAGTTTGGACTCATAGATTAATGGCAACCGGTGAAGGGTCTACAGGAGCTGGGTCTGGATTAAGATCTCACCTACAGAGACAAAAGCAGCATCAGAGGGCCCCCAACCTTGAGGCCGAGCACTACTGAACCTGTGTCGGGGTGACTGATGTGCAGGCCTCACTCTGGACACTTTCAGGTTTTTCAGAAAGTAGTAGAACTGGGGGAAGTTTGACTGGAACACTTCCCTGTGGCACTTACCTTTGTCTAGGCCAATCATTTTGTGACAGTTTTAGAATGTGAACTTCAGGTGGGTACCATGCCTTAGTTTGAAGTTTTCATTGAGTTGGGGCACTTTACAGGGAACTAGAGAGCAATCTACCAAACTGTTCATTTGCTCTGATTTTATAAAGACTGTGGGTCCACTTTAAATTGTAGAACTTTAGAGCTGGAAAGGGATGCTGGAAATGACTTCATTCTATACTTATATTTTACTAATGGAGAAAATAAACCCTGAATGGGCAAGAGACTCGATGATCAGACAGTAATTCAGAACTCAAGTCAGGCATAAAGGCCTCGTCTTTTTGTGACTTGTGATGCTTGCGAACAACATAGCTCTTCATGTACAAATCAGCCTCACCCCACTTACCCCCAATTCTCTACTTGTTTTAAAACATAAAGTGAATCTCGACACTCTCTACCAGATTATGAGCACATCGAGACTCTTCCCCTGGCCTCTGTCGTCTGGCCCCTGCCTGCTTCTCTTCCTCATAGCTCATCACATTCCAGCCACACTGCCTTCCTCTTGTTCCCAGCAGAGACCTTGGGGCCTTTGCACCTGTGCTTTCTGTTGCTTCTGCTTGTATTGTTCTGTACCCCAAACCTCTGCCTGGCTTGTTCTCTCTCATCATTTGCATTTTGGCTCCTCGAAGCGTCACTCTCCTTTTGTTTTGCTTCATTTCTGGCCGTCTAAGAATATACTCTTTAATTGTTATTTCTTTCCTGGGAACACAAACTCCATGAAGGCAAGGACTTTGTCTTGTTCACGCAGACTCAAATATGCAGAACAGTGTCTCACACATACTAGTTGCTCTGAATATGAATATTTTTTGAGTGACTACATGGGCGAGTGATTGAGTTTGCAGCATGAAGTCTATGGAAAGATAAGATAATCAAATGGTGAGGGGTATATGCGTGTTTGCAGTTGGTATTGACTGATGCCGCACCCCTGAGGCACCAGAAAAGGC
The DNA here is from genome assembly GCF_014176215.1 of Rousettus aegyptiacus. Taxonomy (NCBI): domain Eukaryota; kingdom Metazoa; phylum Chordata; class Mammalia; order Chiroptera; family Pteropodidae; genus Rousettus; species Rousettus aegyptiacus. The sequence goes on from NW_023416306.1 coordinate 23,316,744, forward strand.
TAAGCCTTCTCGGTGATCCTACCCAATGCCCTCCTTTTGCAGAAACATGCCTTGCTCGGTGGGGGAGGAGGACTGGACCACCGCCCCAGTTCCCCAGACCATCATGGACCTCTTCCAGAATGGGAACTGGACAATGGAGAACCCCTCACCCGCTTGCCAGTGCAGCAGCGACAGAATCAAGAAGATGCTGCCCGTGTGTCCCCTGGGGGCTGGGGGGCTGCCTCCTCCACAGGTGGGTCCCTCTTAAGGTGTAACAGCAGATAGGGCTACAGCATGGGCTGGGGAAGAACGAATGGATGACATATCATGTGAGGAGGGTCTCTTTTAGTCTTGATTTAATTATTGTCATAGGAAAAAGCATGTGCTTTTGGGAGGGAGGGGCTTGAACCTCATTGTGCTATATCTGAGGGAGCCTTGCCTGTTTCTCTATTTTGAAAAGTCAGGCTAAATACTTACTTGTTTGAGTTACAACCAGAACACAAACTCTGGGACAATGGGCCATGGAAGACACACTATGGCCCCTCTCAGAGTGATGGCTATCGTGTGTCTTCCGGGCCCCAGCTTTATACCTAGATGGTGATATTGGATAAGCCACTCTAAATCCCTGGGCCTGTTTCCTCACCTTTGAGTTAGGGAGCCAGGTCCAGAAAGCTTTTGCAAGTCTTATCAACTCTGACATTCTCTGAGACTTTACATGTTGAAAGTGCTTCAGAGCCATTTTTTTTCTGAGAACAATTTCAGAAAGAGGCTTGCTCGTGATGGCGCTTGGCTGCTTTACCAGCTTTCTGGTTGCAAGGTGAGGCCCAGCAATTTTAAATGGTGTGAGAACTTAAAAAAGTCCCGGTTACCTCTCTAAAATAACAGCTAATCTATTCATCAGTATATCACCAATGAAAAAGGAGTTCACTAGGCATAGTCACTGATGCTGCTTCCTAAAAGTCTTTTGTGGCTATAAAGAATCATATTTTACAGTCTGGTGTTTAGTTGTTGAGAATGATTTCCTGGAAAACATCTTGGCTTCGCACAACTGTATGGCCAGAGCCAAGGGCGGAATGGACCAGGCTTTGGTGGTTGGCTGATGGCAGTGCCTGGGAAGGGTCTGGACACACAGTGGTACAAGTTCGAGGGACATGTATCAGTGTCATCCTTGCTTTGCTGTCTGTCCCAGTTCTGGTCCATAAAGACACATGCTTTTATCTCTCTCTCTCTCTCTTTTTTTTTTTTTATGATAACAGAGAAAACAGAACACTGTGGACGTCCTTCAGAACCTGACGGGAAGAAACATTTCAGATTATCTGGTGAAGACATATGTGCAGATTATAGCCAAAAGGTCATTATTTACTAAACTTGCTCCTTGCTCTATCATTACTGACCAGAGGAATTAAAAATCTAAAAGTAGAAGATTGAGCAGTGGGGGAAACATCAACATTTGGCCTGATGTTATCTTTTGGAAGTTTAGGATATTCTTTTGACATAGACGAGATGAGAAATATTGAGAACATTCAGTTGTCAGCTTCCAGATTGAGTCTGCCTGGTTCCAGAATGAAAATAAACTGGGATTCAAATTCTAATTCTGCCTCTTACTAGCTGTTTGACCAGGAGTAACCAGTTACCCTTTTAAAGCCTTAATTTTTTAAAATGTTATAATAATATTGTTGTTCTTATGAGTTTGTTATGAGGGTTTAATGAAATTATATAGTACCTCTCATGCATGGGATGCATGTTAATATATGACATAAAGAGAGAAAGCCCTGGGCCGGCTCAGTAGCCTGGCATGGCTGTGGAGCCTTGGAGGAGCCGTACAGCTTCCTGGGGCATCACACCATAGGATTGAACACTCAGCTGATACTCAGGAAATATCTGTCTGTTTTGGTTTCCTTCCCATCAGCTTGGTTAGTTGGTCATCTCAAGAGGTCTCAGTGTGTTTAAATGATAAGGGTGTGTTTGAATGACAGTTGCTGTGAGTTTCCAAGAAAGAGGCATAACCTCCTCATATGTCATCCATAATTGATGTATTACTTTGAATTAAAAAAGTTTCTAGTTTGATCACATCTTTGCCTATAGGGTGGATTTTGAATTGATTTAACCCAATACATGATTTTCATGTAAATAAGATTTTAAGGCAGGGAGAAGAATAGACATGCTGATTAGGGCTTCTTTCCATTGGCAAAACTCTACAACGCCAGCCTGGTCATAGGATTATTTCTGTCCCTTTGTCGTATCCTCAGGTAGATATTTACTCCTTTGTATCAATGGGAATAGGATCAGTGTCTCTTTGAACTGACTTTTGGTTTGTCTTTGACTTCTGCAGCTTAAAGAACAAGATCTGGGTGAATGAGTTTAGGTAAGTTGACCTCTTTCTATGCTTTTATTTACTTTTCCTTGGCTCTCATTGTACAGTGGGATGATTTTGATGCAAGTACCTTGGATCCTGGGAAGTTGTTAATTTAGGGATTATTTTGTTCTTAGCATTTTTGCTCGGTGCCCAGCTGTCACTTCAGAGGCCTTTGAAAATTTGAGGAGACGCAGAAGTTTATTATGGGTTTCTAGTGATTTAACAGGAACCATAGTGTTGTGAAGGGAGTATCCATGCTAGTTACATGTCCAAAATCAAATTCCCAGGGGTTCTCGAGACTCCAGAACAATTTTGGTCCTTGGAGTAGGACCAAGAAGGTATTGGATAAAATAAGAGGCAGCCAAACCATCCCTTTTTACTGGATTGCAACTCATTTATCACTCTGAAGGAACAGTGGAACCAGGGAAGAAAAGAAGGAAGAACCCTTGAACCCAGTTCATATCTTATGAAACATGAGATACCTTATTTGGCTGCCTCAAAACTTGGCTCTTTGGCACTGCTTCCCACTTTTTTTCTTTGCCTTTTCCCTGAGGGCCAGGACCCACAGAACTCTGAAAAGAGTGGAATGAGACCCCTATAGTTGTCCTCATGCTAGGAAAGAGCCAAAGCTGTGTGGAAGCCCTCCCCAGCCTCTCTGGTCCTGACTTCTCATTCGTTTGCCTTGAGACCCAAGTTCAGGCTTGAACCACCAAGGTCTGAGGAGCATCTGTGAGATGAATGACCATTCTTTCCTCAATGTCTCAGATGTCTAACTTTGTTTATAATCAAGCCCAGATCCTTCCTACCTAGGCAGGAACCATAAGAGTAAAGAGATTGCCGGAATCTATTAGAGATGGCCAAGTTGCCACTTTCTCTGAAACTTTGGTCCTACTTTGGATAAAGCAGTTGATTTGCATGAAGCAGATACACACTCAAGTGGTGTCTGATGCTGAGTGATATTGTGTGCTCCACTGTCTGCGTTTTAATATTAGGCTGTCCTTTTAGGTATGGCGGGTTTTCTCTGGGAGCCAGTAATTCTCACTTACTTTCTCCAAGTCAAGAAGTTAGTGATGCCATCAAGCAAATGAAGAAGCACTTGAATCTGGCCAAGGTACAGTACCTATCCCAAGACATGTCAGAAAATGGGCCCAAAGTGGCTGGTACAGGGAGCAGCTGAGTACAAAGTCATCACTGGCCTTTAGTGGTCTTGTGCCAACCGCAGCTGAGCTGCTACTCAGTGTACATTTAATATCTGAAAGCATCGATCAAAAACAAATTCAGAGATTAAAAATCTCTCACAATAACTTGTTTATAACTTTAGCTAGTAGATAAGTAAACTTAGCATCAAACATACTTTTCTAAAACAAACAAGAAATGAATTATTTTCTTTAAGTTGACAGCAGGCTTTAGGACCCAAGAAGCATTCACTTCATTTCTCTGTATCTGAGTTTTCCCATTTTCAAGTGAGAATTGAAGGGATCAGATGATTTGGACTCTCGGATCACAGACAGCAGTAACATTCCTAGAGTCTGCGTCTCTGCTTCTGAGGCACAGATGCCACGAGTTTGACACATCTGCACTTTGAGTGTAGTCTTGGGTCTTAGGATGACGTCAGGGGAATATTTTGAAGAATCCTTAACACCCAGTTAGAGTGAGACATTAGTGTTGGGGACTTTGAGCCACAACATCGGTGCTTTCGATTTCTGGTCACTTGTTTCTCAGGAGCCAATTACTCAGTGGCTTCCCATGTCATTGAAATGAACAGAGTAGTAGTGGTGCCCTTCACAAGGTTGTCATGTTTTCCTTCCCTTGTGAACTGAGGCAAGTTTCTGTTTGTTCACAGGACAGTTCTGCCGATCGATTTCTCAGCAGCTTGGGAAGGTTCATGATAGGACTGGACATGAAAAATAACGTCAAGGTAACGCCCTTCGTTTCAATAGCTTCTTGATGAATAATAATCCGTATGTTCCCTGAAGTGTTTTTCAGCTCATGATAACATTGATAGGGGTTTTCATGACAGAAAAGCTCAGTCTAGTAATTTTACCAGTGATGCCATATAATACAATGATGAAGAGAACTTGCTTTGCTACCAGACACACAAGGTGAACCATTGTGACCTCGACCAAATTACTTAACCTGTATAAGCCTCAGTTTCCTAATCTCTAAAATGGAGAAAGTAGTCGTGGCTATCTCAAAGCTGTAGTGAGGATTAAAAGTGTTAAAGATAAGGTAGTCAGCACCGTGCACTGGCAATATGGTCTATGCACAGTATACCCTGGCTGCTGTTATTTCTTTGCTGTGTTCTCTGGCCATAATGTTTTGTCTTGGCATGTGACTGGAATTTCTGAAGTTTACGTGCATTTTATGTGTGAGCGCACGTGACCTACAGGAGCTGGGTTTGGGAGCATTATATTGTACCTGGTATGTTTTATTTCAGGTGTGGTTCAATAACAAGGGGTGGCATGCCATCAGTTCTTTCCTGAATGTCATCAACAATGCCATTCTCCGGGCCAACCTGCAGAAGGGAGCGAACCCTAGCCAGTATGGGATTACTGCTTTCAATCACCCCTTGAATCTCACCAAGCAGCAGCTCTCAGAAGTGGCTCTGTAAGTGTAGCTATGGCTGAAGGTATCAAGTGGGGAGAGGAGAGGGAGGGTGTTGGGGTAACTGTGGAACAGGGGAGGGAGCTGTGAATCTGGTTGTAGGGTAACAGCTTCATTATGGTCTGTCTGGGTTGGTCCAGACTCTGGACAGAAAATGATCAGTTTATGAATTGGCTGGCAGGGATTAAAGTGCAGAAGATAAATAACTCTTACATGTGAAAACCATTATAATTAGTGAATTCATATAAAGTAAGTTAAATGATTAATGAAATCTTAAAAATATTTGAACTCACCATCAACACAGTGTTTAGTAAAAAATCATTTTCATTTGTTTTGACACTGTTTTTAACCTTGGTGAAACATGCTTTTATAAGCCTGTGTTTTAAATTCCTGAGTTGTGTGCGTGTGTGAAGTTAAAGCCAGTAAGAATAGGTAAACTTTACCTATTGATGAATTTATACTTGCCTTTGACATCAGAGATCTGGGGTTGAACCTGGTTTCTAAACTTTCTAGATGGTGTTAAATGAGGCAATTCATGTAAATTGCCAAGTCCAGCATTGGGTACATAGTTAGTATTCAACACATGTTGGGTCCCTTTTATGCATACGGGGGCATAGCACAATTATCATCTGCCTAACTCGTATAAAATATCAGTATATGTCACTGGGATCTTTATACCAAGCTTACATAAAATTTATATATATATAGTTTATATTCTAGCCTGTTCATGGGCTTATAAGACCGTTCATTCCTTTTATAAAAATCCGATAAAATTTTTTTAATGTGTTAGATTGATATGCCACACGCTGTTGTTTTCAAATTTATTTATAGCCAGAAATTAACTTATTTGAATGATTTCACACTAATATTTCTGCTTAATTTAGTTTTCAAGCCATACTCGTCCTCTGTGTGTGAAAATTTACAACTTATTGCTTTTATGAGGTCATGAACAGTGGAACAAAGTGAATGCCGTCAGGCCACTCTCAGACTTCCATTAATAGTTTCATTATGGCAGTGAACTCTTTTTAACCTCAGTGAAATTAGTTTTGCATTTGAAGCATCAGGTTTGGGGTGTTTTCTTTGTTTTCATTTTCATTTTTTATTTTTGACTTGAAAATAATTATCTTTAAAAAAAATATATTTGCTGAACAAGTTATTTTTTCCTGGGCTGTGCTCAGGTGTGTGTGTGTGTGTGTGTGTGTGTGTGTGTGTGTGCGCGCGCGTGTGATCTGAATGAGTCTTCACTTGCATCACTGGTCCCTCATCTCCTCACTGCCTTTTTATTTTTTTTCAGGATGACCACATCAGTGGATGTCCTTGTGTCCATCTGTGTCATCTTTGCGATGTCCTTCGTCCCAGCCAGCTTCGTCGTGTTCCTGATCCAGGAGCGAGTCAGCAAAGCAAAGCACCTGCAGTTCATCAGCGGAGTGAAGCCCGTCATCTACTGGCTCTCCAATTTCGTCTGGGATATGGTGAGCACAGCAGTCTACTGCTGCTGTATGCATCTCCATCAAAGATGTGGATCGGACGAGAGAGTCCCTGTCACCAGGAAGTGTTCTACCTAGTCTAAAGATAAATGCAGAGGCAATTATACACTTCCTTGTCACCAAACATGGTGCGAGGTACAGAACTGATCTCACACCTGAGAGAAAAATCTGTCCACACTGGCTGCAGTTAATACCACCACCAGCACCACCACCTAATTTTCTAAATGAAAACTTTTCAAAGGAACATTGAGGTGGAAGACTCTTAGTCAAAACTTCAATGCCCTTAGCTTGTTTGGTAGTGAACTGAAATCTCTATTTGACAGATATTGTTAAATGTGGTCTCTTTCCTTCTATACTAATGCAATTGACATTTTTGAACCTAAACTTTATATTTATCCCTGTTAAACTACATTTCGTTTAGTGTCCATTTGTTTTTATCTTGATGCAGTCATTACTGTATTCAGTAAACACATACTGAGTGGCTCATTGTGTGTCTGACTCTGTCGGGCATAGGAGATTCGTAGATGAAAGACCAAGTCCCTCACTAGGAATATCACTTATCTTCCTCTATATTATCGGTCCCTCCCGTGCTTTAGAGCTTCTGAAATTTGCTATAATCATGTTTTCATCTAAGTTGTTGATAAACACAATGAGTAGTATGAGACTGAAGCAGAATCCTGTGGTCTGAAGCTGTGAATTCTTCTAACAGCTCACAACCCCACTGTTACATCTCTGCCTGTGCTTAGTTCTGCCAGCTATGAATTCTCATAATTGTCTTTTGGTCAAGTCTTTATTTGTGCATTTTAATTTTTGCTACACTGTCAAGACAGACTTAAAATTGTTCTGAGTGTGATGAAATAATTCTGACATTCATGTTATAAGCACTTATCTCATAAATCAATTACATGTGAGATTGAACTTGGGCAGACTATAATATAGCATTAACGATGAAACAGACACAATTATCTTTGGGAAGAATAATGGAAGCTTATTTGCTGCCTGTGAAATTAAAATTATTCTGACTGAGAATCCGTTGTTCAGTTAGTTTACTGAGCGTGACACCTTGGCTTTGCTGTGGGAAAGACAGAAAGAGTATGCAGTTTAAAGAATCATTCAAGGATAAAATGCTTGTCAAAATGTATTGTCCAGTATTTTGATTGATAGTTTATGTGGCTTCATTAATTCAAAGTTATTCTCCAATATGTTTTATCTGCCTTTCTTGTTCGATGATCGTGAAGACTTGGGATTTGTTATGTCTTTGACAAAGGGATGAACTTTATTTTCTTGTTTCATTTTTAGTGCAACTATGTGGTCCCTGCCACACTGGTCGTTATCATCTTCATCTGCTTCCAGCAGAAGTCCTACGTGTCCTCTACCAACCTGCCTGTGCTAGCCCTTCTACTTCTGCTGTATGGGTAAGGCAGCTCTGGGTTGGGATGTCAATGGGTAAGGCATATGGTGCTTTGATGTCAGAGGGACGGCAGGGGACATCCAGTGGACATTTGTCTTTGTGCCTCACCAGGTGGTCAATCACACCTCTCATGTACCCAGCCTCCTTTGTGTTCAAGATCCCCAGCACAGCCTACGTGGTCCTCACCAGCGTGAACCTCTTCATCGGGATTAATAGCAGTGTGGCCACCTTTGTGCTGGAGCTTTTCACCAACAATGTGAGTTCTGCGCAAGAACGCCTCCTACTGGGATGAGCATCTCTGGGAGCCAGAGGACAGTGTTCAATCGTAATCTTACTCCGCTTCTCTGTGTTATTGACACGGATGGCCACTCTGACCTTTTTCAGATTCTCTCTTCCCTGGCTCTGCATAGCACCTCCCTCCCCTCCAGGACAACACACATCCAGATATGTAGCAATTTCCTAGTAGTTCTGTGATCAAACCTTTCAGTTTCCTGTGACATGTTTTTTAGTGTTTAAATGTTGCTTTTCCAAACAGTCGGTCCTCTGCCGTCTTTGCTTACCCCTTTAGGTGCTGCCTCAGGGCGATTCCGTTTATTCCGGAGGCTTTTACCACCACTTCTCTCCATGTCTTACGTTGTTCTCTCTCAATTCTATACCATTAGCCCTGATTGTCCCCTTGAACTCTAGTCTCACATCTCACTTCCCTAGTGGACAGCTCTGTTTAGATAATTTACAGATGCCCCAGACTCGACATGTCCTAATCATCTTTCCCCCTCAGAACCTAATATTTCTCTTGCCTTTTCTATCACACTGCATGGCATTACCATCCACCCAGTCTTCACCTGACAACTTACGTGCTTTGCTTTGGTTTATTTCCCACGTTCAACTGGTTACCGTGTCAGTTCTTCCAAGTATAGATCTCTTAAAAAAGAGTCCCTGTCCTTTCCTTTGTCCAAACACTTTAACTTAGCACGTAAGGTCTTTCACGGGGGTACAGCCCTTCCTGGCCAGTTCCTACTACCCCTTTTTCAAGGTACTATAAGATTCAGCCGAGTCATCACTTAAATCCACCCTACTACTGTAGGCCTGGCTTAAAATGCCCTTTGTTTGTCACACTTAATTTCAAGATTGAGCTCAAATATGAAGCTTTCCTTACCTGCCCTATGGGAGGTGCTCTCTCTTCCCTGTGCCCCCAGAGTCCTCAGTTCATGCCACCAGTACAACACACATCCAGTTATGTAGTAATTTCCTGTTTCCACGTCTCTCTTCCTCAGAGTAGAGGCTGTTTCTTATTAACCTTTGTCTGACCTGTGCCCTGGCACGATGCATTCAGTATATAGCAACTTACTCAATTATTGGATATTTGGCCACTGCTGGCTTGATTTAAATTTCCACAAATTCCTGAAGCTGAAATATTGACCCAGACACAAGCAATTTGCTTTTAATATGCTAAGCAAATATTTGCGATGGATTGGCTTCTAGTTAAACATAACCATGCTTCTAAACTTTGCTCATATTTCTTCATATTCATAGCATATTCAAAATTTTCTAAAAAGCCAAATTTTTATTGTGTCATATATCATCAGCTGAGGCTGTTGCTGTTTATTAGTATCTGAATTCAAAGGTTCAGTTTGGCCTCAGGGAATAAAATATTTTTTTTTTTGCTTCCATACTTGAGTTTGATAAATTTTTAGCTTAGACCACAAATGACATTCAGTCTCCCTCTGTCTTATTTTTTTAGAAGCTGAATAACATCAATGATATCCTGAAGTCTGTGTTCTTGATCTTCCCACATTTTTGCCTGGGTCGGGGGCTCATTGACATGGTGAAAAACCAGGCAATGGCTGATGCCTTGGAAAGGTTTGGTGAGTGACAGCAGTGGTCAGAGGACGTTTTTAAAAAAATGGCGTTTTGCATGGGCCTTGGTACCCTGGGCTTTGTTTTGGAAAGAGGCTGGTGACTAGGCACAGGACTTCGCTCCACTACGAGGGTTGATGACCACAACGCCGATTATGGTATGGGTCTTGGGACAGCACCGAGAAAAGTGAGAGGACAGTTTTGGAGATAAGGAAAATACCGGCATTATCTTAAAGTCAATGCCTAATGCCACTGGTTGGGTTTGTCAGGGTCATTGTAAATGTCAAACCACAGCCTGAAGACTTAGATACAGGCCAGATCATCAGAAGGAAAGATGCAAAGTTTGGCTTCATTAGGGAAATCATGAGTCTGTGGACATGGCTGTATATAAAAATTAAGTTACTGCCATTATTTCTACCTCTATAGTCTTTAAAAGTATTTCTCCTATGGTCACATTACTCTTCTTTATCCACTGGCTCATATAAGTTAGATGGGCATGTTATTTAAGGGGCATAGGACAGAGACTTTTTTTTTCCTCAACTTGAAGATACAAAGGAGATGTATAAGGAATTTAAGGAGTATTTACATAAAACCAGGTGATTTAATTGGGCCACTAGGTTACATGACATGCTTTTGACAGGGGCATCTTTTTTAAGTGCTCTCTAATCATAGCAAAACTTATAATGTGTTAAAATACTGACCCTAAAAATTACCCTGGGTTGTTTGCCTTTTTACAAAGGATTTTCGACATTTTATTAAAAAGGAAACATCATATCTCTTCGATGACATCACAGATCCACTACATATTGGGTCGGAAATTCTGATCGATACTGGGTTGTAGTATGTTTCCCCAAAACCTTACCCAAAATCAGATTTGGAAAGTGGTCACTTCCTTATAATTTTTCTCCTTATCATGGGTGAAAACCGTGGTTATTTCCACGGAAGAGGTGAATTTGAGCCTGACTTTGAGGGAGGCCCATGGTCTCTGGTGCCTCCATTCTGACTGGATCTCTGCATTGTGTCCCTCAGGGGAGAATCGCTTCATTTCACCACTCTCTTGGGACTTGGTGGGACGAAATCTCTTTGCCATGGCCGTGGAGGGTGCGGTGTTCTTCCTCATCACTGTCCTGATCCAGTACAGATTCTTCATCAGGCCCAGGTGAGCTTTTTCCCAGAACTCATGGACCATCTGGTTGAGGGTTACAGATGGAAACACTTGTCAGTGGTGTTCAGATTGAACTGAACTCAAAACAGATAATGAGACTCCTTCCTAATGTGGCATTCCCAGGCCCCAACACTGCTGGTCCTGGGACTGCTGTAGAGAAACTGGATGTTTGTCTTGAAAAATAATTTGGAAGGAAGGTTGATTTTTCTTAAATTTTTTCCCCTCAGACCTGTAAATGCAAAGCTTTCTCCCCTGAATGATGAAGATGAAGATGTCAGGCGGGAAAGACAAAGAATACTTGATGGCGGAGGACAGAATGACATCTTGGAAATCAAGGAGTTGACTAAGGTGAGACGATGAAGCTAGGCAATAACAACTTGTCTTCAGTTTTTTTTCAGCTTTATATGTTGGAAACTAGCATTTTGCTGACCTGCTTAATAAAAAGAGCATTCTTCCCAAAACGTGTCTATAGCAAGCTTCTGTCAATTTAATTTTTTTTAAAATACATCGCGGGGATTTCATAATTAAATTCTACTGAGAATACTTTCGTAATGTGATTTCTCATTCTCGAATACATTTGTTTTTCACACTTACATTTATGTACTTATTATTAAAACATACTAATTAATGATTGTACACCTAGTCAGAGCTAAGGTAGGGAGACTAAATTGTTGATTGAGTTTCCTAGTCCAGGAAGAAGGTCTCTTCCAGCCTTCTCTAGGTGCCAGAATCCCAAGAGTTCACTTTTTTGTAATATGTACAATATTTACAGTGTTTTGATTACAAGCTTTTACCCTATAGAATTTAATTTTTAAAATAATCTATAATACCCTTCTATATTAAGTAAATGAAAAATTATATGGATGTTATTGACTAATATGTTCTTTAAAAGGTTGACACTAGATTAAAAATAAAAAGAAATTGACTTGAATTTTGAGCTGCAAGTCATTTGGAGGTCGGTTGCTACAGAGACAAATCAAGGCTCTCTGCACAACCAATATATGACTTAATCTTATCGATGAGTTAGTTGTATTTCGTGGTGTGTTTGGGCTGTAATCCTCCTTCCACAACTGCCTGCAATAGCTATGACTCAATGTGGCTCATGAATTTTTGCATTCTGTTTGTTGTAGGTATATAGAAGGAAGAGGAAGCCTGCTGTTGACAGGATTTGTGTTGGCATTCCTCCTGGAGAGGTAAAGGCACTTTGTCTACATTGTATTTGTCCCTGTAGATTCATACTATCTCTATGCAATCAAATAACAATGTCTGTAAGGGGTAAAAGTGGCCTTTAAATGCTTCTATCTTTATGTCTAAGTGGAACAATCAGTTGTTGAGAGGATGGGGACTTCATATTCAGAGGAAAATGATTTTGGATAATCTCAGGCAGTTTAAGAAAAACATGCACATCCAGTGTGATCTTCTCATCTGTTCAAGATGACGATGAAATTCAAATAGATTTAGGAAAAATTGATTTTCTTCCTTCTCATTCATGTTTATGTTCTTTTATGCCTTTTAGCAAGATTAGATGGTGACATTTGACTAGTTGGCTTTCATTACTGTTTTTTACTCATTAATTTTGACCTCAGCTTGACAGCTCAAATATTATTACGAAATATGCTGACACTTAAAATAGTCCAATTATAAAATATCTTTTTAAATGTCCATATGATTCCTTAAGACCAAGAAAATGTTTGACTCTTCATTGATATTTGTGAATGATGTTTTAGTTTTTATGCTATATAAAAACTAAGCCGAGGTGACTATTTTATAATGGTCATTTATAATCAGACTTTTTGTAATTTGCTTATACAATTTACCTAATCTTTTTTAGTGCTTTGGACTCCTGGGAGTTAATGGGGCTGGGAAATCATCAACTTTCAAGATGTTAACTGGAGATACCACTGTTACCAGAGGAGATGCTTTTCTTAACAAAAATAGGTGAGAAAAATGGTCTGTATTTTGCCACGAAGACTTTCTTTTACTTTATTTAAATATATTGGTATTTTTATGATCATGAAAGTAATATATAGAGTTTATAAAAGTGTTTATATATAGTAAAGTATAAAGAAGAAAATCAGAATCATTCAAAACCCCACTACCTAAGGACAGCCTCTGTTTGCATTTCCTTTCAGTCTCATTCTGTTGTTGCTGTTGTTGTTTTAACAGCTTTATTCAGGTATAACTTACATACAGTACAATTGCATGATTTTTAGTAAATTTGCAGAGTTCTACAACCATCACAATCCAGTTTTAGAATTCTGTTTTATATAAACATGCAAATGTATTTTAAAATTGAATCATACTGTATCTAGATTTTTAAAATTAGTTTATATTGTTAATGAGTATGTTATGACTATTTCCCAATGGGTTACATATTCAAAGATCTAGACTTTTACATTGTGGCATGAAATTCCCCTGCATAATTATACCTATAGTTTACTTAATCAATTTCTTATTGTTGGACATTTATTAGTTTCTGTTTTTCACTACATAAATATATCCTTGTATTCATGTTTGATTATTTCCTCGGGGAAATTTCCTACAAAGTAAAAGGGTATGCACTTGCCAAATTGCCCTCTCTAGAGGCTGTACCAATTGATGAGGCCACCAACAGGGTATTATTTGAGAATGCACAGGTCACTAAGCAATTTGATCATAGGGGTACAGCCCCACGTTAGAGACCTGTTAGGCAACTGTTATCCTTGAGTACTCGAAATATGTGAGGCTTTTCTAAGCTGCTTATTTGGACATGGTACAAGGCAGTGACTTTTGAACTTTTCTGACCATGACCCATAGTAGCAAATACATTTTACATCTAAACCCAGAAAATACAAAGAGATAAACGTGTATATAACTTAAAGTTTCATAAAACAATACCAATTCTTCCCACCTGTAGTGCATTCTGATATCTCTTATTCTGCTCTGTACCACATATCATTAAAAAAAATATATTGGTTGTGACCAAATAAATTTATTTCACAAGCTGCTGATAGGTGATGATGCACAAGGTGAAAACAATGGATGGTGGGCTATTGGCCAATAAAATTGAAAGGAGCAATGAATGGAATGTACTTGTGGTTCTCCTCCTGTCTCCTCCCAGTTTTTTCAGTAGCGGTTTTTAGGAGAATAGAAATTCTAGAATAGCAGGCCTGTGGCTGCATACCTGCTGCCCTGGGCTTGTTGCTAGCACTAGGCTCTTGGCACATATAACAATAAAGGGAATAAGTGGCCCAAACCAGTCACAGGGACTGGTTCTAATAGCTGGCTTGGGCAGTGTCCATGGGCACCTTAGCTATGATTCTGGATCTGGGAGTACTAGTTAGATAGGCAGGGAGGAATGAATACTGCTGAACGGCCAAGCTCAGGGCTGTCCAGAGGTAGCTGAAGTGCAGCCATCAGACTGGATGTGGACAGCGAGCATCTCCCACATCAAAGATTCTCAACCTGAGACTGGCTTCAGTTCCTAAAAGCCATCCACCATGATGTATAAAGTTGTCTATAGGTATATTTGTTCTGTCACCAGATTCTCAAGGTGTCTGTGAGTTGGGGAAAAAAAAAAAAGCAAACACATTTAAAAACTGGGAGAGTGCCTTGGTTGGATATTTAGCAGGCCCCAGGGGTTTGGAGCATACCGTGGCTGAGTCCCTGCATGGGCAGCAGAGAGCAGAGGGAGGTCACACCCAGAGTTGCTGGGCCTGCTCTGGATCCAAATGGCCTTGAAGGGGATGTCGGACAAACAAGGCACCCTGGTACATAGGACTGGCCCACAGAGTCAGGTCTGGGATGAAAGTTAGTATTACAGCCCCAAGATTATGTGACTCGAGATTATTGGTAAAAATGGTGCTGCGGTTAGGATGGACTTGAGAATCCTAAAATGGGACTGAGTCTACATGCTGAGGTGTCAGAAGAGCCAGGTACAAGGACTGGGCAGGATAAAGGCAGAAATCCTGACTTCTTGGAGGGGCTGGCATCCTGGGTACAGAAACGCTGTTCCTTTAAGCTACAGCAAGTGTGCTCACAGCTATTTTTATCACTTACAAGCATACTTTACCAGGACCATTAGGCAAGATTGTCTGACCAGAGTATCTCTAAATGCCTACAACCTGACCGTATTTGTTTTTCTTTGCAGTATCTTATCAAACATCCATGAAGTACATCAGAACATGGGCTACTGCCCTCAGTTCGATGCCATCACAGAGCTGCTAACCGGGAGAGAACACGTGGAGTTCTTCGCCCTTTTGAGAGGAGTCCCAGAGAAAGAAGTTGGCAAGGTACAGTGGGTACCAGGCAGCCAGCCTGCCTCCTTTGGCATCCTGACTGTGTACCTTACGGCTTTGATTATCACATGACCATCAGCCTCAGGCTTTTTTCTTCATGGATGCAGCAGTATGAAAGCTGGCTCTTTGCACCTTCTTCCAGGGTGGGGATCCATGGTGGCAGTGGGGTGGGGAGTGGCAGTTGGGCACGTGCCGGAAGGCAGAGAGGAAGTGCTGTTGCCCCCACTTTTGGCTCCTCGGCCCTTGCCAGATCATGATTATAGAATCTGGCTTTACCCAGTGAAAGAATTTTCATAGGTGTGTGTGAGAAAGCCATGATAATATTACGAAGCCAGATGGAAGTCAAAGGGGTTTTTATTGCTTTAGGTTGGTGAGTGGGCAATTCGGAAACTGGGCCTCGTGAAGTACGGAGAAAAATATGCCAGTAACTATAGTGGAGGCAACAGGCGCAAGCTTTCGACAGCCATGGCCTTGATCGGCGGGCCTCCTGTGGTGTTTCTGGTGAGTGTGACTCTAAATGTAAAACTATTCTGGCCTGAATGGGAAACATCACTTCTCTGAAGTCCTGTCTGTCCAGGGATGTTGCACGACTGGCTTGCCAATGGCAAGCTCCCCTTCCCCGACCAGGGACAGCAGAGCAGCTTGAGAGAACCAGAGGGAAGCGCCCTTGTTCCTCTCCTTGACACACACCGGGGTGGCTCTGCCAATGCCCTGAGATGCTCCAAAAGAGACATATTACAGGGACCTTGTTTCTCTGGCATGGAGAAGCCTGACAAGTGTGGCTGAGGCTAGGTGTGTAATGTGACCTTTCTCTGGAACCTTCTTTCTAACCATCTGTGTGTTCATCCCCTGATCACAGAGAGTGTGGACACAGCTTCAGGATCCCCAGTGTAGCACCTGGGTCATAGTTGCTCACATACAGATAGATGAGAAACAAAGGATTGGGCAGGACAGTGGCCGAGGACCCTTTTTCTTCTATGAAGAGGAGCACTGAAAAATATTATAGGAAGAAGCCTTGAGTTGAGGCTTTAATGTCATCCAGGCCATTTGGATCTGGAATTTGTTTCTCTGAGATTAGCAAGTATACTAAACCAGGTGAAGCTGGAGTGAGCTAAAGAAGAAAAGAAGGAATTTTACCCAAACCTTACACTAACTTTAGTAGAGATTTCAGACAAAAGAATTTTGTGTATATACTTGTTGGTCATGAAAAGATGATTGAAATTCAATGACTTTTCCCCTTCCCTTTGCTTATTTCAATTTAACTTCATAAAAAAATCTAGTTTCCTACCTCAGGGGGATATTTATAAAAGTGAACTGGTTTTTGTGTGTAAAGTCTGGTTCTTTGGTCCATCAATAAATAACTACAATGGTTAGTTAAAATTTAGGCTATTTCAAAGATGCTTCTTCATCTAAAAAACAGATATATTTTTGATGTTTGTATCTGCAAATTGACAGGACTTATTTTAATTACAGGATGAACCGACCACAGGCATGGATCCCAAAGCTCGGCGATTCTTGTGGAATTGTGCTTTAAGTATCATCAAGGAAGGGAGATCAGTTGTGCTTACATCTCATAGGTCTGTAGTGAAGGCTCGTTTTGGCTTGTGTGTGTTATTTTAAAATTTCCCACTGGTATATATGACTATTGTGTAAAAATTAGAAAATACAGAAAGGCCAAGAAAAATTATCATTGCCTGAATTGCATCACTCAGACATAACTATCACCGGGCGATATCTTTGTAGTTTTCTTACGCAAATTTATATACAAGAGAGTATGAGAGAGAGAGATCGGTATGTACATAAAAAGTGCAAGCTTAGTACATATGCTGCTCTTTTTCACCTAACAGTTTATTGTGAACATTATTCTAAGTCAGTCGTCATTTCGTATAGCTGAATAGTATTCCATATAATTTATGTAACTGCTTCTTTTTTTGTAGACACTTGGATTGTTTTCAACTTTTCTCACAGTTATAAACCGCATTGCAGTGAAAGTGTTATGTCTGCATCTTCATGTATTTATCAGAGGATGCAACTATGCCCTAGGGAGCTAGGAATGTTTCTTTGAAATGCCATATGTCATGGTGATGTTCTGATGGTTATAGGAGCATCTCTCTAAAGCTAAAATCTCATTCTGTTTTCCTACAGTATGGAAGAATGTGAAGCTCTTTGCACTAGGATGGCAATTATGGTCAATGGCAAGTTCAGGTGCCTTGGTAGCGTCCAACATCTAAAAAATAGGTAACAAAGATGATTTCTTTGGGATAGTGCCTACTGAGAAAGCTTGTATTTATTTATTTGTGTGTGTGTGTGTGTGTGTGTATGTGTGTGTGTGTGTGTGTATGGGTGGGGCTCTAGAATAAAGGAGAATAAACAAAACAAAATAGCATAGTGGAAAGAATAAGGGCTTCGAAGTCAAACAGCTGTATCCAAATTCTGTCTTTACCTTTGGTTGGTTGTGCAACCATGGGTGAACTACTTAACCTCTCTGAGTCAGTTTCCTAGGAATATTTACCTTCAAGCTTTGTTATATCAATGAAATGGAAGAATTCACACATGCTAGTATGGTCAGAGCTTTTAGGCTATGGAGTCAAACACAAATGGGTCCACATCCTGGCCCTACCACTTATGAGCTCTGTACCATGGGCAGGTGGCTAAGTCCCCAGGCTTCACTTTCCCTTAACATCTGTCAGGCTTCATAATCCTGTTGAGGATTAAATGAAATCCTGTGTCTAAGACACTTGGCATGACACTTCCCATAGACTAGGTAGTCAGTAAATGACAACTCGTTCCTTTTCTCAGATACTTATTTCTGGGTCTGTGAGGGATCTCTTTTTCATGAGACAAGTTGGGTTCTTAGGGTGAATCATTCTTTTGAGAAGTTTCCTGAAGATCTTCCGATTGGACTTTTTAATTCTGCTTTCAGATTTGGAGATGGTTATACAATAGTCGTACGAATAGCAGGGGCCAATCCTGATCTGAAGCCTGTCCAGGAGTTCTTTGGACTCGCCTTTCCAGGAAGCGTCCTGAAAGAGAAGCACCGGAACATGCTACAATACCAGCTTCCATCTTCATTATCTTCCCTGGCCAGGATATTCAGCATCCTCTCTCAGAGCAAAAAGCGACTCCACATAGAAGACTACTCAGTTTCTCAGACAACGCTTGACCAAGTAAGCTTGGAATATCAAAAATAGATTTATTTTTTAGGGTGAGGAGTCCTGGTCCGTTCTCCACCCCATTGTGGGCCCTAGAGCAGTGTAGATGATCTCAGCTTAAATTCTCGATCTTCTGCTACTAGCTGTGCTTTTTTTCTAAATCTCTCTGAATCTGAAAAGGGAGATGATGTTGTCTTCTTTGTAGTATCATTGTGAGAATATCATTGTAATAATAATCATAATAACTACCATTTATTGAGAAACTGGCATTGGCCAGACATTTTACCAGGTGCCTTATTCCATTTAAATTAGATAACATCAAAGAGATCTTGCTTGGCACTTAGTAGGTATTTAGTAAATGTTAGTTTTCATCCTTCTTCCCTTTACTCAAGCCTATATGAGCCACAGTAAATAGATGATTGAGTAGTTGGTGACCCCCAATATAAAAGGTTATAAAATTTTTAAATGTTTAATACATTTTCATGTATTCCTCTCTTTCACACACAGTATTCTAGTTAATCTGTTTATGCAGTCTTGCATTTTCCTACCTGTCCACATAGGGCAAAATGCAACTAGAATAAAGAAAGAGCAAGTCGAGAGGTATTTATAAAAGTCCATCCTTCTTTTGACAGGTATTTGTAAACTTTGCCAAGGACCAAAGTGATGATGACCACTTAAAGGACCTGTCATTACACAAAAACCAGACAGTAGTGGATGTTGCAGTCCTTACATCTTTCCTGAAGGATGAGAAAATGAAAGAGAGTTACGTGTGAAGAGTCCTGTTTATACGGGGTGGCTGAAAGAAAAGAAGAACTTGCTCTTCTTTTGCACCAAGGGAAGAGTTCCAGAAGAAAGAGCTGGAAGTTTTTGTGGGAAGAAGTAAACTGGATACTGTACTGATACTGTTCAATGCAATGCAATTCAATGCAATGAAAACAAAATTCCATTACAAGGGCAGTGCCTTTGTAGCCGATGTCTTGTGTGGCTCTCCAGTGAAAAAAGACTTGAATTTATTTTATTACCATATACCTATGTGAAACTAGTATGGAACCCTGTGGACATATGGGTTTGAAATCATACTTGTTTGTTCCTTTGTATTCTCACTGGGGTTGCAGCAGTAATTCATCAAGTAATCGTGGCCAGTGATTATTTACCAAAATCAAAAGGTGTGCATGCACATCCTCACTCGCTAAGCTGTGCCATGCCAGGAGACTGGTTTCCCAGTGACACATCCATTGATGGCAATGAGGGTGCCAGAATTACTAGTGCCAAGTTGCTCAGAAAGCCTGAAGCACCGTGATGTGTCATGCACACTTTTGTGAAAGCTGCTCTCCTAAGAGTCTATTGGAACATAATCAAATATCAGGTGTCAAAATGGTGCCATGTGTGGGAGAAAGTCCTGCTTTGAGTCCCTGGTTGCTGAGCTGCACTGGTGGTGGTAACATGCAAAGTGTGGGAGCCTCTAGACAAGTGAGACGTGGTTTCATTGTTACATTGCCTCTCGCTTGGAGACAGGGGTCTCCAGGGTCATATTTCTGGGACTCTTAAATATAGTTAGATCCTGGTAAAAGGCAAAGAATCAGCAGCCAAGTTGTTGGGGCTGCGAGCTGCCAAGGCCAGGGCATAGGATTAAGGAGCTGGTGCGTTCACGCCTGGGAAGGCCTGTGTCTTCCTGTCCTGATTGTCTGCCAACACGGTACACTGCATCTCAAGATCTTGTTGTCTGACACAAGTATACTTTTATTTCTGGCTTTTTAAGTTAGTCTAGAATAAGAAAAGATGGGATTGTATTTTGACAAAAACATTTGTATTTTTATTTGGAATTTTAAGTTCTGCCAGTGACTTCTGAAATCTTTGATTGGCCTCTTTGTAGAAGCCTGTGGCATAGAGGAGTACGGCCATATTGCCTCACTAGCTTTATTTTCTCTTGTAAGTTTGCAGATGGATAATCTGACTAGTGACTAGAAAACAATGTGATAGCCAAGATCTCATGACAACATTATATTTAAGATCATTTAAAATACTCTTAATCTCAGTTCATTAATCAAGTATTTTTGAGTCTGTTATAGCTGAATGAATATGTATGGTGGATGGGGTAGAGACAAATTAAATCTCAGATTTCCTGTGCCATGTTATTCAGCTAACTGGTTTACAAATATAGGTTGTCTTGTGGTGGTGGTCGTGGGAGCCCAATGAAAGAATACTGGGCAGCCCACTTTTTGAAAATAGCAACAATGCAAAAGCTAAGAAAGTTCAAATGTCATAATGGTCACAAGACTAAACAATGAATATTTTTACAGAGAAGATAGCTAGTTTTAAACCTTGTTGAACAAGACAACTTGTGAATACAGCATCTAGTACCTCCTAATAATTGGCTTTGAAGATCTCAGACACCCCATTCTTACAATCTCAAAATTTTCATCACTTAGGTCACCAATCTATCATGTAAAAATAAAAAATAAAAACAACAAATGCCCCTACTTGAAATATATTTCAGACTTTTCCAACCCAGTCTAATATTTTTAGTCAGCAAACACTTTAAATAATATTATTTTAGGATTGCTTAATGTCGCCTGTTTTAAAACAACAAACATATGAGGGAACAATTTGGTGAAGTTCAAGTGGTCCTTTCACTGTCTTCTGAAATTTAAGTATTGATTCTAAGAGTGTAAGATTTTAGATCTATTTCAAATTAATCTATATTTTTTCTTTTAAAATTTACAGAATGTTATATAACTTGTGTGGAAAGAAAAATGATTGAGAAATTAATGCCAATATTTTCTAAAATGATAAACAAGTAATTGAAGACCTATTTCTAATAACTAGAGATCATAGGTATCTATGAGATCAAGATCCTTTTATTTTATGCTATCTTTATGACATAAAATTCATAGACTACTTTTTCCTCACTTAATGTTTTTCAATATCAACCTTGTTTTCCCATTTCACTAGGATCATGTTCAAAGTCTCTGTTAAGTCCATGCTCCTTGCTTGGATTACTCCAACTTCATGGCCATATTTTAAAAAAATCAAATCCCACTTTTATTTTGAAAAAAAAAAAAATACAGTGTTTCAATATAGATTTAAAAGGATCTTTTCTGAAGCTAGAAACAATCTACAGTTACACATGGACTTCACTAATATTGTTACCTTTTAGGCTATCCAAACAGTAATCTTTTAAATTTCCTGTGTAAATCTAATTACAGTAGAAATTTTTACCAACTCTATCCTCAATCAAATAAAATATTTCTACATATTCCCTGTGGAAATGTAATTAGGTGAGTTTCAAAAATTCTCAGGTGTTCAAAGATTTTTGCTTTTGCTTCTTTTGGACACCTTGGAAGCCTTATTAACTGTGAATATGAAAAATACGAAAGAAAACAATAACAAAGCCCTCTATACATAAATGCCCAGCACAGTTCATTGTTTAAAAAAGAAAAAAAAGCCAAACCTCAAACTACTGTATTTCGACATCTGTACTGAAAGCAATGCATTGTGACTATGAAACGTTGCACATCATTTGCTCACTGTAATCATTGACTAAAGGGATTTGTCTGTGTTTTCTTCTCGTGGTTGTAAATATCAGGAAATTTTTTTCCAAAGAGCCATGTGTCACATAATATTGAACCACTTTGATACTGAGATATTAATTTGTACCCTTGATATTTACTAGTAATATAGTCCTATACTAATGTTACTCTAATTCTCTTTTAAATTGTTGCATCCCTTTTATAGGATGTTTGTATTTCCATAAGGATTAAGTATTCTCCCTTCTTAATACCCTAGGATGAAGCTATGTTTTTGTGCTTTTTCTTTATCATTGGCCCTTCATTCCAAGCACTTTATGTTGTCTGTAATGGGATCTATTTTTGCACTGGAATATCTGAGAATTGCAAAACTAGAAGTTTCACAATAGATTTCTAAGTTAAGTCATTTTCATTAAAAGGAAAAAAAATTTTTTTGTATTGTCTATAACTTTATACGAAGTATTAAAGGCATATTTCTATGTGTAATGAGTCACGAAATAAAGCTGTGACGGTTCTTTTGGTCTGCACAAATTTATTTTCGTGCATTCGTAGCACCACCTACTGTTAAAGCTATTTAGCTCAAAAGTAGACATTTTAGGAAAGGGTAAATGTCCTGTTAATCACAGAAAAGAACCAAGGAGACCACTTGGAATTTTAAAAGAGTGTTTTGGACTTTGATGATTCTGGTAAGAAACTAACTGATGCTAAGTAAGTGGCAAAGGGTTATTTTTGGTGAAATTGGGTATCTGCTAAAATTGTCCTGATCAGTTTGGCATCATAACACAATAATTTACCAAATATTTATTGAACTCTGTTGTGTGCCAGATACTTTTTTAGGTTCTGGGGATACAGCGTGGAAGAGGACAGAATTCCTGCTCTAATGAACTTAAATTTCAGTGGAGAAATTATATTAACATTAACAAAGGATGTGTGGACAAACATAATGACTTCAGATAGCATTGGGTGCCAAGATGATGAAGACATGATAATTAGAACATGATGGAGAGGAGTCAGAGACGGCCTGTCCTGAGTGAGGTTTAAGCTCAGATCTGAATATTGAGCAGCATTTGCGGGTTCGCAAAAACAACATTCCTGGAAGAAAGAACACCTAGCACAACAGCACCAAGTGGAAAAAACCTTGGCAAGGGAGAGAATTCCAATGTCTCTGGAGTGGGAGGGGATGGACTCAGATGCAGGAACCAGAGTTTGTAGAGCTTCGCAGGCCATGTTAAGGTATCTGGATTTTAGTGCAATGAGGAGCCACTGGAGAGTTTTTAAAAAAGTACTGGGTTTGACTTAATCTTTGTTTCAGAAGAATGGGAAGAGAGGACATAGGGAAGTTAAGTAAGAGATGACGGTAGTGTGTGCGATGGTGGTAGCAGCAGTGGAAGGAAAAAGTGTCACACCCAGGATCTATTTTAGAGCTAGAACCAACAAACAGGACCTGCTGGTAGGCTGCATGTAGATGAGGGAGAGAGCTATCAAGGTGACTTCGAGTTTGTTACCCAAACTACGTAGGTGGCTGTGTTAAGGCAGTTGGTATTTCGGACTGGAGCTCAGAGCAAATGATGGGAAAGAAGATAAAAACGTCTGAATTATCAGCGCATAGATGGTATTTAAGCCTTGGGACCAAATAAGCTTAATTAGAGAAAAATATCCTCGAGCCCAGAGACCCCACTTCATTTAGAAGAAAAGCCTGCAAAGGACAGAGAGGTTGGCCAGTGAGGAGGAGTAAAATCTAAGGGTACGATGCGATAGATTGATACTCAGAATTGAGTGTTTCAGGAAGGCAGAAGGGGTTGATTGTGTCCAACACTGCTGAGATGAGCAGAGCAAAGGCGGTGAGCGACCATTGAATTTCATAAGACAAAATTCCTTAGTAACCCTCATAAGAGCCAATTTCAGTGGACTGACAAGGATGTAGGCCTACCTGGATTGGGCTCAGAGAAGAATCAGAGGCCAGGAAGGGAAAATGGTGAGTATACACAATTCAAAAGAGAATTTCTCTTTGAAGAGAAGCAGAAAACATGACAATAGCTGGATTATAAAACTTTTATTTGGATTCTTATCTGCTACTAGTATAGGCTGAACCTGAGTACCATCTTACCTACTTTTGTTTTGTTTTCTTTTGTTTTTTAATCCTTTGGACATTTCTTCTATCAGGAGCCTTACTGTACATTATCCAAATTTTCCTTAATTAATAATTTTTCACATTTACAATATGTTTTAGAAATGTAAAATAACATAGCTATAAATACACACTATTACGAGAGCCTGGAAATACCAAACCTAGTTTAAGAAGGCATAGGCACTCAACTAAAATGGAAATTACAGGTGTTTTTTAAGTGGCACGTCCGTAATGATACTAAAGAAACTCCTTCTGGGATTACTATCATGCTGTTTTCTTAATCTAACTTAACATTTACAATAAAGTTGGTAAATTATTATCGTGTTACTACCGTATAGCAACATAGTAAAAGCTTCAGAGAAGATAATATGAGACACAAATAAAAAAAAAAATCCAGAATATATATACATAGGCTTTTATTAGGGCAAGTATTTCCACAACCATAAAATCTCTTTAAGACAAATAGATGTCCCAAGTATCTTTGTTAAACAGTGATCCAAAATGAACAAAAATTAACTACAAATTAACACATTTCAACATATAAAACAAGTCTTCTGAAGTTTCTTTTCACATTAACACCTAATTACATTATTTCCTAAATTATTCACTAATAACATGAAGACCATAATTAAAATAAAGGACACAGGTGATACTGTACTTCCCCAAGGTAAAGAAATATATTTGACCTAATATTCTTATGAATCCCATTTGATATCACAAATAAACTTTACTGGGCAAATTTATTTTTTAAATCTCAGAAAAAAAATAGACATGGTGAAAATACAGACATTGCATCTAAATAATTTTAAAATACTATCAGGCACAGACAGTGAAAACATCATTTAAATATAAAGCAAAGTGTTCTGAAAGATATTCTGAAAAAAATGAAAATGTAAGATCACGAAGTAGTGGCAAATATTTCTAATGTATAATAGCTACTGAAATGTCATTGGGGAAATGAACTATTTCCTGAAGTGATGAAGACAAAGAACAGAGGTGGACTTAAAAATGCAGAGACATAGCAAATTAACTCACCACCTCTTCAAATGAAAGTGAGAATCTCGGGAGAATTTAAGCAACATTAGCAGACACACCTATGGCAGTTAATAAAATGCTTCATATTTTAGTGGGAAACTATTTCAACGGTGAAAATGATGTAGGAATCAGAAGCATATTCTGCTGAGACACTAAGTAATTGACGCTTTCACGAACTGGGGGGGGAAAAAAACCCATATAAGAAAGCATATAAAATTATTGACTAAATCAAATTTCTCCTAAGGGTAATTCCCCTAGTGAAATCGCTTACCAGCCGCCACGACTCTGGGATCCTCATGAGACTGATGTCTCCCAGCTGCACGACTATCTGCGCTCTCGTTCCACCAAAGAACATGCACTGAGGAAGTAAAGCAAAACTAGATTCAAAGACTGTGGTATTACTACAGATAAGAAATGCAAAAAAAGAAAAAAATCAGAAATGTTAAGTCTTAGTCTTTAAATCAAAATAGTGAGTAGCAAAAGGTAAAACTATGTTAGTGCTAAAATTTCACAAGGGTCAGAGAGATGTGGGAGAGAGATTTATAAATAATCAAGCTGGTTTTGTAGATGAGGAAATGAAGCTGGAGAGGGGGAGTAAAGTAAGACAGCTAAAGACACAATCAAGACTAGACTCGGGTTTCATTATTTTCTACTACATTTTACTTTATTTACAAAAAAGCAAGATGATGAAAAATTGTGTTTACTACTGAAAATTCAGATGATACAAAGAGAAAAAAGGGGCATAATCTTAACTGCCCAGAAAAACCTCTATTAATATTTAGTATATTTTCTTTAAAAAAATAGGAGTAAAATAAAGTTAGTCTTACTGATGCATGTTGTATGTGATGTATATATATATACTATGTACATAAGATATATGTATATTATATGCACACCTGTCATATCACATTATTTCCAATGTTTCTTTAGTGTAAACAATGCTGACATAAACTTCCTTAGAGCGACATCTACAAGTGTATCTACAATAATAACAATGTCAACAATGGCCACATTTACTGGAAGGTTACTATGTGCAGGCCTGCTTCAAAGCATTTTGCATGATTTAAATCATGTAGTCGTCATAATAATCTTAGGTGCTAGGCTATTATCATCATTGCATCAATGAGCAGTGTAATGCACAGTGAGGTTAAGCCGCTCACTCAACATTGCAAAGTTATAAGTGGTGGAGCTGGGATTCAAACCCAAGAAGTCTGGATCTGATCATTTCCTCAAAATAAACCTCTCCAATTCAAATTGAGAGGACCAAAGAGTATATCTTACATATACTTATATATGTACAGTATACATATGATACACCGTCATCCAGAAATGAAATACTGACTTGTACTCAGCATATTACTATTCTCCTTCTTTGCTAAGAATATTTTCAGTAGCTTTTCTTATAAAAGCATGTACAGATTTTCAGTAGTTTTTTCTTATAAAAGTTTTATGCATCTTTATAATAAAAACTCTAAGGTTTAATTATAGAAAATAAAAAGACTTAATAAACATTAATCTCATTACTCAAATGACCACTGTATATTTTACATCCTTTGAAATTTCCTTCCTGTATAACTGAGTACACCTACACACCTATGCATGTTTCCTAGAATACCGGCAACAAAATTTCAAAACTCAGGCTTTTTATTTATATTGCTAAACTTTTTTCGGAGGAAGATTAAGCCAATATGAACTTGACACAGTATGAGGACTTATTTTTTCCTATCCTATCTCGTACTATACCTATATGTCTTTATTAGGCGAAAAACAGCATCTCGTTAATCTAATCTGTATCTTCTTATACATATATATATTTAGTAGTTATCTCTACCTTTGTAAAGTTTTTATTTTTCATTTTGCTTTTGAAATTTATTTACAGTGTTTTGGGACAATCAGAAAGACAGCTTTTTGACGATAAGATCATCAGGTTTTTTTTTTATCCTTCCTGTTTCTTCATTTGCTTTTTGGCTTAGAAATATTGTTCTCGTGCATATTATTAAACAGAGTCATATTCTACTCCTCCTTTTTTCTACATTAAAATCTATAACCATTTGAATTCTATTTTAGCATATGGTATGAGATACCTAATAATTTTCATAATTTTTCCCTTCGCATATTTTCCAACTCGCAAATATCTTTTTCTATATATTCTGAATATATTCTTAACATATATTAGTAGAAGTTAAATTTCTGGGGAAAGATCAGAAACTCAGCTTTGAATATGTTAGGTCTGAGATGTCCACTGGACATTCAAGGAGGCAGGCTGAGGAGACAAATGAGTATTTCAAATATTTAATTAGCTATTCTTAGCCATTTACCTTCAAGATGAATTTTGCACATTTTTTTAGAGTTCGCCACAAAAAACTCTCTGAAATTCTGACTGCAATAACTTTTAACATTGTGAGTTAAATGCCCCACATAAGTAAGTGTTTATTAAATTAGGGTATGGATACTTATCTGTCTATCTGATGTATATACTCACACTAGAGTATTAGAAAGTCATTATTAACCATTAAAATTATTCGTAATTTTAATGTATGTATATAAATAAAATGGCATTTTGGTCTTTGTACTTATGTCATTCATATATGTGTACACGAATATATACATGAATGACATAAGAATAAATAGACCGAAATGTTAATAGTATTAAGAAGTGGGAAATGCTTGTTTCATTCTTTGGGCACGACCATGTTTTTAGTATTTGTAAAAATATGTAATACTTTTTCATGAAGAAACAATCTCTCCACCCCAAGTAATGTTATTTTCTTTTTTAAATCAATAAAAAGTATACAGGGGAGAAAAGGTAAAAGGAACAGATATTCTGAGGCTCTTTGCAAATTTTATTTTGATGTATCATGAAAAACAGCTCAGCATCTGAAAAAGACTTCAAAAGGTATTAACAATCTTAAAAAATAAGTAAAACAGGTTTTTTTCAACCTTTAAAATTACAAAAACCCCTAAAAATTTGGCAATAAAAATTAAAATATGTCCCATAATGAAAAAAGAGAGAAAAACTAACCAAGGAACTTAGTAGTTCCCCAATATATTTTGCAATTTCATAGAAGAAATGGCCAACTGTACCTCTGTTGAGTGCTCCATACTCTGTGTGGAAGACTCCAATCAGTTTTGAGTAGCCTAGATTGACATGGGCATTAATTGCCCTTCGAAATGCATCACCCCACAGAGCTGGCCCACCTGGTTTCATCTGAAAAATAACCAGTTCATAGACTCCTAGAGCAGGGAGAAAAATAATTATTTTACAAAAGGTGTTTAAGAAATTCTAATCAGGTTACTATGGTTCCAGTGGAAGGCTGTATGTACATATACAAGTTTGCAGGATCACATATGTATTACATGTTTATGTGAACATCTTAATGAATTCTTTCCATTATTTTTCCTTGCTTTTATGTTTCCAAAGTCCTTGTCCATTTTTAAGGGTCAACTGTTAAGCTTATCATACAAAACAAAAAGAAAGCTATAATGAGCTATTACCTGAAACATTTTTAGTCTATATTTATCAATAAAACACTGAAAATTTATAATGGGATTGGGATTTTTGAGCTGCCTGAGTAACACATTTAAGTAAGAACTGAGTAAGAAAAGTATTTCTAATCTATATTCCCTTCTTCTTTCCAATTTTGAGGGGAAATAGTTTTATGTTTGTATAATTTCCCCTGATAGGATTCCATTTCTAACAGCAGTAGAAGCGATGGACCCAAAGTGATATCTGAGGTTTTGAGAGGGGGAAAAAACCTCTAAAAACCTGAAAAAGATGTTTTTATTGTTCCTAAATACCTAGGTAAATCTTGAAAAGCATTTTACCTTCTGCTAAGAAGTATGGGGCAGGCAAAAACAAACTAGGGGACAAGTAAATTTCAGAAGAAAAAGGAAAAAATATAAAGACACTAAAGAATTATAAACAATGTAGAGGAAGAGAACCAAAATTCAACACTGTTCTTGAAGCTACTTGGTGCATTTAGATATTGCTGAAAGCTCGGGGGAGGTCTAGGTGAATAAGGATCCAAAGAAGACCTTTTAAATCTCATGTAATCTGTCTATAGCCATCCCACCCTGAACAAGCCCGATTCCATCCGAGTTCAGAAGGTAAGCAGGGTCAGGCCTGGTTAGTGCTTAGATGGGGGACCACCTAGGAAGACCAGGTGGTGTAGGCATAAAAAATAAAAAATTATAAAACAAGAACAAAAACAAATCTCATGTAATCTAAGACACTATAAAATTTAGATTATGGAGGAAATAAGATAAAATTTAAATTAGTTTATGCTTTCTAAAAAGCTGTTTAAAACTAGATTGAGGTAAACATTACCTTACGTCAGCACAAAAGTGGAATCAGCAAGACGAGACTAATCTTTAGTAATTATTTTAAAACACAGAAATATAAGGGAGAAAACAAAAACGTTAAACTATTGTAATAGAGCTTAACAGTTTAAGCTAATTCATTCCCTTCAGTTTTCTAAGCAAAGATGTACTTAAGGTTTGAAGATGAGCTGTAATTTCTGTAAAAAAATACTAAACCATAACAAAATTTCATATACTATCCTTCGCCCACCTATACATGTTTTCTTTGTTCCAAATCCTCAACTTCTCAACTATTACTCCCACGTCAACCTTTTTATTCATACTTAAACTTTAAGCGCTTTTCCAAATTGAAAAAGAAAAACACTTTGTTTAATACTCATTATTTTAATGAGGAAAAAGTTCAAACTTATTTTCATCTCTACAATCACAATATATTGCTATCTAAAACAAAGGACTGTTTTATTTTTTACCTATGCAACTTTAGTTTTTATAGTTGGAAAGTTTTACTATTTTTTTTAATCAAAATTCAAAGTGTCTACAAAGGAAAGACTTACCTTCTTTAGGAGGCTTTTCTAATTTGCACCATGGTACCAGATAAGCAATCTCATTCTCTTGTTTATCAATGAGAGCCAAATTTTGAATGAGAAATTGTTCTTGCCATTCCTTATCTTTAGCCAAGGCTTTCCGAACTTTAGTTCGATGAGCAAAATTATCTATGAGAAGAAAAGAGGTAAGGAAAATAAAAGGAAATACAAGTTTTCTACTTAAAACCATCTAGATCTTTTTGAGATTTCATTCAATTCACCAAATGTTCATCAAGGCCACATAAGAACATTATTGTATCCCCTTCCCCCCTCCAAAAAAAATAAATAAATAATAATGTGACATGTCCTCACATTCCTCATGGGCTAAAAGGGGAGTAGAGATGTATACAACTAATGATAATGTTGTATGGTGGGCTTTATAGGCTTTACCACTTAGTAGGTAGTTGTGTGACTTAAGTAAGTTATAGAATCTGGGTCTGTTTCTTACTCTGTTGAAATGGGGATAATGATATAGTATCTATACCTCTAGGGTTGTTGTGAAGATTAAATAAACTGGTACATGAAAGGAGTTTAGCACAGTGGCACCTAGTTAGTATGTAATATATGCAAACTATTCTTACTAATTTAACAAAAAATAGGATGCACATTTACAGCATCCTCTCCTTTGAGCAGTTTCCAAAGAAACACTGCTGACTCTCTTATTATCACTCTTACTATCTTATTATCACTTATAATCCTTTTTACCAGTACTATTTCTCTTCTGTTTGGTACATAAACAGGTATATATATTTACTAACATATGAGCCTAAAACTATATTTACTATTAGATCCTCATAGGACTGACGGATTATGCTATGGATAATGAATATTTATGAATATTTATCTTAGAGCTTAAGTTAAACAAGAACCTTACTAGTAATTTTTTTTAATGGTACAAGATTCTACTTATTGCACATTAAAGCATAAATTGTGTTTAACTGAATTTGTTTTATGGAAAAAGGAAAACTCTCTAAGCTATGGCCATGTTAAGTACAGAACAAACGCCTTTCATATTAAATGAAGTACTTTAGATGACCTAACACTAAATGAAATTATTAAAAGTTCTTTGGATATTATCCTGGTGTGGACTGCACAAAGAGTTATACTACTGGGAATAGTAATTAATGGAATTTTTTGTTGCTATTCTGCTTCTTAAAAGTTTACTTTAAACTGTATGTATTTAGATCCAAGAGCTAAATCACATGTAACATCTAACAGAATGAAAATCTGTACTGAATGTGTAAGCTGATGACTCATACGTACCATATTTCCAAATATGAAACACTTTATTCATTCTGCCTCCAAATTCTACACTCCAGCATCCAACCAATTCAGAGTGAGCTGTCCGAAGATGTACATTTTTATTAAAATTTTCCAGAAACTCATTCATCTTTGAAGATTTAAGACAATAAGTACGGAATTCATAAAACGTTCCATCGTATTGTCTAGGGCCTGTAGCAAAAGATGCGCACACCTGAGAAAAGATAAGGATATTAAAATGTTTTGTGAAGGTAGGGTTTATAATATTATGTTACAACCAAATCTGAATTTGGAAACAAGGGACACTCATTAAACTCATAATCCATGTTTGTACTGCTGATGTCCTCTCTCAACAGACATTTGTTTAGAGATGTCGATAAAGATAACGACTCTTAAGCATGCTGAATATATAGCTAATGTTTCCTAGCAGGCGGGTCTACTGAAGCCACCTTTTCATGGCAAGTTAATCATAAGAAGGCACTGGGGTCTTAATCAGTCCTTTACCCAAGAAATACAAATATGATTCTAATAAATTTATAAATGTTTTACCTTCTTTAGCCAATATTCTATCTTTAGTCAGTATTATATGCGTTCAGTTATGTATTATAAACTTTATAAAACATGCAGGCCCAATAAAAATGGGTTTACTAACAGAAAACTCTTAAGGTTTTTTTAAAAAATGGAAATTGTTATTCAGGTTGAAGTATTTCCTAAATCCAATGATGTATGTATGTAGATCAGTGGTAAAAAAAAATAGGACTGGAGTGTAGCTAATGTAAAAGAAAGCTATAATTTTTCCAATTGCATTATAACATGGTGGTAGACTGTATAAACGCTATCAAAGAAAAACCAACAGGCCAGAATCATCTGAACCATTATTAGGTTTAATTACTGATGCAATGTAAAGAATGGCATTTAATCTATCTGATTATACCAAGATGATGGAGATATCATTAAGAACCATTCATTCTTTTTGTATTAGGGACATGCTCACTATATAAATTTTTGTTTTAATTTAGTCCTTCCCATCCAAGTCTGAGTGAATTTAATTTTAGGTAGGGAAACGCCCTGCCAGAAATTATCCTCTCTGTACTTATGTGTGTGTATACATACACACTCAGATGGCATTTAAATTTACAAATTCATCTTATTGTAGGTTTGGTTATCATGTGCCAACTTTCTGAAGCTGATTAATTAGAATTACCTATTAAAAGTTTTGGTGCAAACTTACGAACAAATTTTGGGCTTATATTGACTACCTGGCATGTC
Organism: Rousettus aegyptiacus; assembly: GCF_014176215.1. NCBI lineage: Eukaryota > Metazoa > Chordata > Mammalia > Chiroptera > Pteropodidae > Rousettus > Rousettus aegyptiacus. The sequence goes on from NW_023416306.1 coordinate 23,349,155, forward strand.
AAGTACACTTCATTCTCTGACATTTTAGGTTAAAACAGACACAATTGTCTATATATTTTATTTGTGTAAAATGTCATACTTTTAATTATCTTCTTGAGTTCATTCCATTCATGTCTACTAAAGTTATGTTCCTATTGTTCAAGCTACTCCCTACTTTTGGTTGACATGGCTTTTGTGTCATTTTGACTAAATTCTAGTAACAGAATGTTATGCAAATACACAACTGCTTAGTATTATAGTTTAAAAAGTATTAGAGATCAAATGTAGCAGAAAATGGGACAATGGAGGTATTTGTCACAACTGCTTTTAAAATTGATTTTCAGGGAAATTTGTATTTGGAAACAAATTGTGGTAAAGGCACAAATTTAGATCTCTCACAGGAGAAACAGTAACAGGAGAAACCCAGTGAAAATCTAAATAGCAGAAGATAAGTGTTTGCTTGGGGGAGGTGATCTTTGTTGCATGCCAGAAATTAGAACTATGCTAGGGGAGGAATCTTGAATGATTCAGGCTCTCTTCTCTTCAAGTTCGGGCTCATTTAGGCAGCAATAACTTCCAGTTCACTTATAAGAGAACATTAGGTCGACATTTAAGAAATTCGAAGTTCACAAGAAAGTTCTAAGGAATAATTTTGGCCTTGCCCCAGTAGAGAGAGAATCAGAATGATAAGGACTGTATTACTAATCTTGGGTGTATGAGCTATGAATGGGTCTTCTTTAGTCTTCACCAGAAAGTCTCTAGGTTAAACCCCTTCTTATCCTGTCCACACACAAAGGACGTAGTATAAGCATCGAAAGGAAAAAATCTCTCTGGTTAGTTTTACAGACTAGGCCAATTCCCAACAATAAAGACGGAGTCACAAAAACTTATTTTGAACATATTTCATCTAAGGTTAAATGAGTCTATTATCATACTTGCAACGAGGTTCCTGATTCTGCCTGCCTTGGGCACCCACAGGGCACTGCAGGTTGCAGCTGTGGGTACGGGAGACAGCTAGCCGCATGCGCAGGGAATCAGGCCTGGGCGCGCGAGCCCGGCGGGCGCATGCGCACGTCCGGGCGCATGCGCACGTCCACGCGCTTCCTGCAAACGCCCCCCCACCCCACTCCCAGAGAACAGCTTGGGCGCGTCACCGCAGCAAGTACCTGAGGCGTGGGCATCCGCGCGGCCAGAGCTCTAGTTAGGCCGCTCCGGAGACAAAGCATGGCGCGGCTTGGAGCGCAGAGAAGGGCAAGCGAGGCGGTATTCTGTACTAGATTCCTCTTCTCAGAGTTCCGCGACTTGGAAAGAGGAGCGACCCGACAACTGGCCGACGCAGGCTCGGGCGGGGCTCGGCTGGATTAGCTCCACCCTCGACGTCTGGGAGGCGCGGCCGGACCGCCCAGTCCGCTAGGCTCCCGCCTCCGGCCCGGCCCCGGGCGCGTTTGGTGTGAGCACGGTCCCTGGGGTGCTTCATTGTTTCCTCAGATATTTGAACCCCCACGTCAGAGGTGACACTGGAATTAGCCGAATGCTGAGGTCGTTCCTGTACCACCCTCTGAGCCCGTCACCTCATCTCTGCCCGGTTGCGCGCAATTCGTAAATGTTCGTGTGTAGAATTCGGGTGGGTCTGTCCATCGAGAAGGAAGTAGGGATGCGTGCGTGTGTAACGGTTTCAAGACGCGGAGGTTGTTGCCTGGTTGAGTTCTATGCGATGTGTACACAGAGCCGAAGACCAGGGAGCCTTCATTTTCTTCATTAAGTGCCCTCTCTCCCTGTCGCCACTCCCGCCGTGACTTTGTGAGGCTCCTTACAGTGCTTTAGGTTGTATTTTTCAGCTCCGAGGAATGAGAGCACCGACTAGACAGGAAAGTCAAACTTAAACATACATAGTTTGAAATAAAGTAATTTTTTTTAGACAAAAACAAAACATCTGTGATGTTCTTCTCGCAAGCGCTGATCATTAGTCCCCAGAGTAAATACTTTCAACGACTTTCAGCTGTTCCTTCTAATGCCTGTTTCTTTTTTTCCTATCAAATTATAGGAATTTTCTGGTGTTTCTCATATTGCAAGTAATACATAGACCTGTAATTGATATTTTCAGTTATAGGTGTATGTGTTAGTTGGAAAACGAGGATTTAGGTCTCTTACATGTCACTACCCCCAAATATACTTCTCTTCCCACATCTGATAATGTTTACCTTAAGAATACGTCATTGTTACATTATTAATTTACATCGTATTAATGTTCACATTTTTCTTGCTAATTACATTACGTTAATACACAATACATAATTAAACAAGATTACACACTTTAGTTATATTATTGCACCCACTAAAGTTGCTTACACTATTAAGAGTAGGAAATTATTACAGACTTACCACGTGTGATTGTATTGGTTGTGCCTTGCTCAAAGACTTTCGAATCATCTGTTGAGAGGAAGGGAGGCTTTTTAAAATTAGTTATTCCAGAGGGGATGATTCAGTTTTTCAAGATGGACATCCATTTCTAACCAAGCAAGAAAAACAAAGTATCATCCGTGCCCAGACTGGATCTTTCTCTTTATATTTATTAGACTTTTCTCCACTGGAATTAAAAATTTGTTCACTCACTCAACCCATATTTATTAAATTTCTTCTATGTTTGAGCCACATTTCCCAGAAACTGGTAGAGAGATGAATAAAAGACAAAGTCTCTGTCCTCTTGGAATTCATAGATTAATAAGTCCTGAGAAAAAACGAAATAGGATATAGAGGATAGAAAGTGCTGGAGGAAGTAGCAGAGACTTCTAGTTATTTCTGTGTCCATTCTCACCTTTCCTGCCCCCTGCCCCGCCCCATTTTTTAAATTGATGATAGAACTCTTGTAGTAGGTGCATCCATGGGACTAAGTCCTGGACAGTGAGAAGTGTTAGTATATTTATGACCTACTGTAAGTGATCTTAAAGCAGTGTTGGAGGGTTGTTTCCCTCTTTGTTCCTTTATTTCTGCTTGCCGGACTGTGGACGTAGGGCTTGAGTTCTTGATCTCAGGTCGAAGCCACATGCTGAAGATGGCAAACTGAGGGAGAAGTAGTCTAGATTCTGAAACCATGAGACACCATACTAGGTGCCCTGGACTGCCCATCTCCAATGTCTTTTACATGAGGAATCTTCTTCTAGTTTAAGTGACTGCTGCATGGCTTAGACCTATAATCTTAATAGAAGGGTGACCATTTCTTCTCTGTTTCTTTTTCTTGCCTTGGTTTTTGTCTTATTTGCCTTACACCTATCATTTATTAATCACCATATTCTTTGCCAAAAATAAATTTCTTCTCAATATGATTAACATCACTAATCAGTTTATTAGTTTTATCTTCTAGAGTTATCTTTTGGAAGTCCTTTGTTCTCTTGCTCCAGTGTGGACTAGTTCTTTAATATGATATCCTGGGGAATCTCATTAACCTTGTGTTGGATTCTCTATTTCCAGGATATTGTATCTTTTTTTATTCACTGCTAACTTTAGGAGAGGGTACATGGACATTAGACTTTTGAGACTTGCTCCCCTAAAAATGTTGCATTTTACCAACTCACTTGATTTATATTTTGGGTGGGTATAAAATCCTACATTGGAAATAATGTTTCCTCATATTTTTAAAGGCTAGTCTCCATTTTATAATAACTTTTATTAAGACATTCATGCCATTCTGAATCCTGTTTTTTATGTGATTTGTTTCTCTCATTTTGGAACTTTTTGTGTTTTTCTCTATGTCCCTGGTGTTCTGCAATTTAACAATAACATTGTGAATAACATTCACAATAGTTATAATAATGTTATTTTTTTATTTATTGTTTCTCACTTCAGTGTACCCTCTTAATCTGCATACTTTTTAATTCTGAAACATTTATTGTGTTTTTTGGATTTTTTTCTTCTCGTTGATCTCTGGAACTTTTGTTATTCAAACACTGTGTCATCATTTGATCTTCTTATTTTTTATCTATTATTTTACATCTCTACTTTTTTGGTCGATGTTTTGGGGGGGGGTACATTGCCACAATTTTATCTTCTAACTCATCTTTTGAATTTTTAACTTCTACTTTCACAGTAGTTATTTCCAAGAGCTCCTTTTTTATTCCTTCTCCAGAATATTTAGTCTCTCGCTCTCTTTTTAGAAACCATATTCTCTTTATCATGGGTTCAATATTTCTATCTCTGAGGACATTAATTACAGATATTTATTTTTCAGTTATTGTTTTAGGTCTTCTTCCTGTATTCTTTGTTTCTTTTAGGTTTTATTATGTTTTCTATCATTTGATCTGTTTTCTGACTATATACTAGTATGTAGTCTGACTAGTATATAGTCAGAAAACACTATATATAGTGTTTTCTCTAAAATATTTTTGTGGCGATCCTTAGCTATCAGCTCATGTTATGAAGTGATAAAAAATACTGAATGCTCTTTAAATATGAGTGGGGCCTGTCAAATAATGGGCTTTGCTGTAGAGTTATCTGGCTGGATTATTTCATTGAGGGGAAATACCACATCTGTTATTCTCTAGAAGTCATTTTGCTCAGTCTAGTCAATATTCCTGTGAGGAAAATTCCAGGGGCCCATCTGTGAGTTATAAGCCTTATTGCCAGTTTCTTGTGACTGAGAAGGAAAGGGGGCCGGATATCTCAGTATTTGGTAGGTGGCCATTAACTTAATTTATATGTTTATGGCTGGTTCTTATCTCTTCAGCCATATTTGGTAATCACGAATGTGGTTCAGCTTTTTAAGAATATAGTAAATAAAATAGGCTAAACTGCTATAACAAATAGACACCAAAATTCATAATGTCTTAAACACAGTAGGGTTTCAGTTCTTGTTCCTTAAGAATCTAAAATGGGTTTTCCTAGTTGGAAGTTATACGTGGTAAATTAAGGACCCACATTTCTACCCTGTGGCTTTGCCATCCATAGAGCCCCATCGTCAACAGCATCTAGATGTTAATGAAAAGTTGAAAATGTTTAACAGATAGTGAAGAGTAAAATTCATGACTGCAACTTAGGGAAAATGTTGGTAAGACCCTGAGAAAATTACTCTCTCTCAGAACTTCACCTTTCTCAGTTGGAGATAAAGCTTACCTTAAAGAGTTTTGAGGATAATTAAAACCTGTTGAGAAATCGAATAGGGTTACCAAAAATAAAAATAAAAATAAAAATAAAGAAACAAAAAAACCCAAACTGAATTATAATTATCAAGATGTAATTGTATTATGTACTTGAAAGTTGCTGGAAAAGTAGATCTCAAAAATTCTTACCACACACATTCCCCGAAAGGTATAAATATGTAAAGTGACATATATGTTAACTAATGTTAGCAATCATTTTGCAATATATATGTATATCAAATCATTAGGTTGTACACCTTAAACTTACAGAGTGTTATATGTCAGTTATATCTAAAAAAGCTGGAAAAAATATTTAAAAATTCTCAAAAAGAAATAGACATGCTTCTTTATCAGGGTGCTAACAAGCTCTTGGTAAATATGAGATATGATTTTCAAATAGGGATAAGCATCAAAGAAATTTTTATCTATTTACAACAGGTAAAAATAGTTTGACAATACTTATGATTTTTATTGGTCACAAAATTTCTGGTTTTTCTCATAATATTGTGAATTGTTGCCTACCTTCAGAATCAAAGGAAAAACATTTTCAGTTCTAAATTGGTAACCATAAAAATCTAACTTTTTCCCACCCAAGTTACCAGACCCCCGGAATTGTATCCATTGACCCCTTGGGGATCTGCGTACTGAAGGTTATGAACCACTACTCTAGAGTATATGCCTAAGAATGGAATTGCCAGGTCATAAGATATGTACACGTCCATTTTACTAAAGAGTGACAAACTGTTTTGTAAACTTATACCATTTATAACAGCGTATGAGGCTTTCTGACCAATTTTTAATTATTGCCCATCTGGTCTGAAGATTGTGTGAAGATGTATTTGTACTCTTCACATAACAAATAGAAATTATATGAGGTGGAAATTATATGAGGTGGGCAAAGACAACAATCCATTTGATAATGTTTCTTCTTGGTTTTCTCCGAAGGTCAGAATCATGCAAATCTTCAGAAGCAAGAGATGGAGAGATGGGTCCAATGCTGGCTCAACTAAGCAGGAGGGCAGTTGCTGTAGATGCAAACTCCAGATGCTTGTACTTTGTTGATACATCCTCCGGTAAGCACTTTCCTAGTGTTGCATTCTGAGGCCACTAGGTGGTGGTATAGACTAGTTTTCTTTGACTGGAACGGTGTGCCTGTCTATTGTTATTTTTGAGTTTCTGTAACTCAAACTGTAGTTATTTAGAGTGAAGTTAACTTACAGTCTTCTTTTGTCATATGAGATTATATATTAGAGAGAAAAACTTCAGTAAATATGAATTACTATCAAAGTTCATGAATTGCTTTATTATGATTAATATGAATGTAATAAAATAACAATTAGCTTTTCATTCCATGTTCCTTAAATAGCATCCTACTCATATCAGGGAATATTAAGTATCTTTTGTGCCTTGAGCATTGAATTAAATGCTGTGGAGAAGGGAAAAGACCAGATGCCTCTTGAGCTTGGCAACATGTCTGATATTTCTGAATCGGCTTTTCTGATGCAAGTCTTATTAGAATAAATAGCCAGAAAGATTTGTGAGCAGTTTAATATTAAATATAGTATAAATGTATTTAATGTTGTTTCTAATAATAAAGTAAATTGTTTTTATTACTAAAACCCTGAAACATAAGTTTACTATATATCGATTATATCCCTTTTTAGATATCCTATATTGTCTTTCTTTATATTTTGCATTTGAAAGTGAATTCAAGTACTAATGACATTTTAAAACTTCTCATTAATAAATACAATTAGGCTTTGCAAGTCTATTGTTTTGAAAAATCCTTGAACCTTGTTGCTGGAGTTGGGGCTGATTCATAAATGATATGAAGTATTTCTGGACTTGTGCTATTTGTCATTTATTTGTATTGCTAAATAAGGCTAGTTTCTTCCCTAGATATAAGCTGAGACACCCAGCTTTAAACATTCACGCACTTAGTTCGTGACATATTTTTAAAATGAATTTGCTCTTTCAGATGAACACCCATTACCCAGTGCTCTCCAATGTATTTCTCTTCATCTCCACTAGCTGTCATAGATACCTACCAGCTGAGTAATTAATTCACTACTTTGTAATACGATTTAAGTTCCCATGACCATCAGTGATTGCTATTACAGCATCTTTGTAATTTATTATATCTTTTTAGTCCTCAATATTGTATTGTGGACCAGAGCATTAATGCAAGGAGCTCATAGGCTGTGTCCAAACACGGGGGTTCTGTTGTCTCTTTTGTTCCTCTTTAGGTTCATCAGGTTGTCACCTAGGATTTTCCCAAATACACTTTATGATCTGAGTTCAAATACCCCTCTATTTTTTATGAAAGTTGATAGACACATAGTTTATGGAAAATCAGCATTACTCAGATTAAAATTTCTTCTGCAAACTATTCTAAGTTGACATCTCAAGAAAGTATAGTAGTACTCCAAGAAACAGGCTTCATTTTCAAGATGATTTTCTTTTTATTTAAAGACACCGAATGTTAAGAAATATAGTTTCCAGTTTTTTACTCCCTTGGAGATATCTGAAGCTTCTACTCAGCACAAACAACAACAACAACAACAACGAAAAACTGAAAATAGTGAAAAGTTGTAACTGAACAGGCTGCCTCAGTATACTTTCATAGTATTTTTCATTGACTATTAATTGGTCCTGAGCCTGTAACTTTTTTAGAATGAGGCACATTGGTAGGTTCATGTACTAGAGTTTCTTTTATTATTTCTTCTTTAATATCTACACCCTCATTAGAAATATTAATTTTTTTCATTCCTATTTAGTTGCCCTCACATTTTCAAGAGGTTTTAATAAATGTTTACTATAGAGAGCCAATTTTTTTTTTTTTTTTTTTTGCTAAAGCCTGTAGAATCTGACATTCCTGGGGAGTCAGCAGTCCCCTGAGAAACAGCCAAAAACATGTGAAGGAACATGACAGACAACACATTTAACAAGTTTCTTGTTTTCTTTTTTCTTATTACCTTAAACTGATTCTTGTAAATCTTCTGATACATTTCTTTATTTCTTGTTGTTTCTCCTCTTATCATACCCATCCATCAGTAATAGCAACTGAAACCCTGACAAGAGTTTAGTATAGAACTTTAAGTTTTACAGGGACCATTGCAATTCATTAATTTCTTTTCAGAAGAGATGTAAATAAACTATTAAAAAGTTGTGCCTTTTAAAAATAATGGAACTTTTTTCTTAATCAATTTAAAAAGAATTGACAATGGTACTATTTTTCTATGCTTGCTTCATTCATTGATAACATTTATTCAGATATATTGCTGATAGGTTTTATATAATTATTTTCCAACACTGTATTATGAAAAATTTCATACATTAAGCAAAACTGAAAAAATTTGAAACATCATACCCTCAGCAACTAGTTTCTGTGATTCACATTTTAGTAGATTTGCTTATCTCATGTCTATTCATCTCTCTATCCCTTCATTAAATCTATGTTATTTTTGATGAATTTCAAAGTAAATTGTAGATATTATTACCCTTTTCTCTAAATACTTCAGCATGTATTTAAACTAGAGTTTAAAACTATATTTGTTTTTTCTTTTAAAACTATATGCAGTTTTTTCTTTTAATTTAAAGTTTATTTACAGTACACTCAGAAGTCTTAAAGTAATATTCATAGTTTTAACAATTTCATGTTTGTGTCACTCAAATTCTTTTCAAGATATAGAAAAAATATATGGTGATAGAAGGAGACTTGACACTTGGGTGGTGAACATACGATGAAATATATAAGTGATGTATTATAGAATTGTACACTTGAAACCCATAAGATCTTATTAACCAATGTCACAGCAATAGATTTAATTTTAAAAAGCCGAACAAATACACATGACCTAAAATAGTTTTACAAGAAAATTCTATGAAACTTTCAAATGATAGATAATTCCAATCGTATAAGGAAAAAGCAATGTATTTTAATTATAGTAAATAAAGAAAATATAGTAAAGCAAACAAAAATATATAGAACATACGCATAACCTCAGAAAAGTTCCCTCATGCCTGACCCAGTAGATACTTGCTTTAACTCTTCCCTGACATAGGCAAGTTTTTAATATATCATTGATTTTTATCTATTCTAGAACTTCAATATATACTCTTGTGAAAACAACACTTCAGCTGCCGTGCAGAGAATAGATTGTAGGTGAACAAAAGTGGAATCAAGGGTGTGATTTGGGAAAGCCATTGCAGTAGCCTAGGTGAGGCGGTGGTTTGGACTAGGATGGTAGCAACGAAAGTAGTCAGATTCAGAGTAAATTAGTTTGAAAGAATTTGCTGGGGGATTGGATATGGATGTTTATGGCACTGCCACTTCCTGAGATGGGGAGCCTTGATGAAAAGTAGTTTGAGGATGGAAATAATCAAGGTTTCTGTATTGGACATGTTATACTTAAATGCCTATTAGATTAGATCACAGTGCTGGTGATACATGTGTGGAGTCACTAGTTTATAAATTGATATCTTTTTATTTTAATTATTGTCAAGTTATAAGCTCAACAAACCAAGGGATTAGATATATGTGTAACTGGATTTGATGGACTTGCCTGATTTATTACAGTAGAACTTCTGATACCTAGAATGAATAAAACTATATGCGTGACAGAGGAAATATTATTTTAACCAGGATTATTACTATTTGTATGTACCACATATAATACCCATACTGTTCATATTCTATGAAAAGAAAATCTATTTAAAAATGAATAGATTTCATACAAAAAAGCAAAATCAAAGAATTAATCTCTTGATTGAAGCCCACTGTTAAATTTGTGAGATTACAAAGACAAATAACTCACAGGTCCTGATCCTAATGACCTTTCAATAAAACAACAGGCCTATTGTGTGCACAATCAAAGAGAAATATGTCTTCACATAAGAAATACTTCAGAGTTTAAGTAGATTGTAATAGGAATGTAACTTGGTGGAAAAAGATGTGGAGTCTTGCTAGGATGATAATAAGGGGCTGTCATGTCAGAGGAGACTTTTTGGAGAAGCACCTTGAATTTTTCTAGATAGATTTTAAGGAGGCAATTTTAGGTGGAGTGAATGGAATTGGCAAAGATGCAGAGGCAGCAATCACCGGATTATTTAGGCAATGGCAAATAAGTTTGTTTATCTTCAGCATGAGAAGGACAATGATATATCATTCGTTCATTCATTCATTCAACACACATTTATAATAAATGCCTCTTGTAGGTATCAAGGACCTTAAAATAAATATTATTCATCTCTTCCCCTCAGAAACCCACAGTCTATTAGAAGAGATAGACATGTATGGGAAATGGTAAGGGGAATGTATATTATGCGATGCATGGTATCAGCCAGGCACTGAATAAGACATTTTGTAATTTTTTTTTTATATTCAATACTCATAAAACCTCCTGAGTTATAGACTGAAGTCACATCTTATGTCAAGACAAATGGAGACTTTGATAGATTAAAATGTATAATCCTACTGAATTGTAGAATTAGTTTATAAAAGTCCTGTGGGTTTTTTTAAAATTTTGTTTTTAACTATGGCAGATTGAATAAATAATATATGACCTTTAAAAAATGTATGGAAGAATGGAAGAGAAAGAGGAGGAAACAATTTCCTCCTGGAGAAGCCAATGAAGTGGTGAAAAGATGACAAAATTCGTGAAATGTGATTAAAAAAACTGGTGATGTTTGCATTGACAAATATTGTAGTGGCACAAAAATTCTTAAGTTGGGAATCTTAACAGCTATTTCCTCATAACTTAGACCCCAATTTCTCACTTTTTAAAAAATCTCATCTTTCTCCAGATCTCTTGCCTTAGCAGGACAGACTCTACTTTGTTCGAAAGGGGCTATTGTGATCAAGGAAGGATGAAATGGAGGAAAGAGATGGTGAAAACAGTAGAAGACTGGATCTTAGGGAATGGTGGAAAGAGATGCTATAGAGCAGTTGTGGGCTGTAATGCAAATAGAATTTTTACAAGTATTGCTGTGGTATTGGGGTTTTTAAGAAAGCCTAATAGAGGCTGTTCAAAGTATTCTTGACTGCCAGGGTTTTTTCCTGTTGTTAAGAATGAACCATATAGATCCAGTTTTTTGAGAATTGTAATAATACTTCTAACACTCATAACAGAAGGCAGGTAGTGAGTTGGATTCTCTCTTTCTTTGGCTTTTTATTGAAAGCATACAGCTTGATAGATTTTCCCAACAGAACATATCACTCAAGGTGCTTGTAAACTGGACTTCAATATTTCTAAATCATTGCTTATGAGAAAACACTATTCTTTTAATACTTCCTGCATTTTTTTCCTGTAGCTCTAAGGGTAGAAGCTGCAATTTGTTTTGGGTGTAAACTCACTCTCCATTTTGGGAGGGAACATGTTGAGGAGTGCTTTGAGCCAAGGATCTGTTATTTTTAGTTGAGAAAAGTGCTGCTTCTTATGGTAGAAGGAAATGAATAGACACTATTAATCTTGAAGAAGGAGAGGAGCTACAGAGAAAAATAGATATAAGAGGACTCGCGAATGAAGATGGCTAAAAGATATCAACAACAATAATATTTAATATTGATTTATTTTTCTTACTGATAATAGCCCCTTTCTCTATTCTCAAGAGTAGGTAAAGGTGTTAAACATTTTTTAAGTGTTTGCCATTGGGTTTTCATTTGGCTGGTTGTGTGTACATAGTGGCCTTGGAATGTGGATATTTAGGAGACTTATGTCTGTTCTTTGTGGGTTAAATGTACTGTTGGGAACTTAAACAACACAGAAGTATACAGGATTACCAGAGAGGAATAATGGAAAAGTTTAGAACACTAGTGTGGCATAGAAAAGAAAACTAGAAGCTAGGCAAATGTAAATGCTCCTCAGAAATTCTTGGGGAGATGATTGGAGCACCTGTGGGCATAGAGAATAGAAACTGGATTATTTAGTTATTAAAGGAAAGAGGAGCCCCTAAACACTGGAGAACTTGGGAACATGTAGGTACTATATCCTCATGTTTGTTTTCTGACTCAAAACTATGAGAGGAAAAAGGAGCTGCAAATGAATACTTTAGTTAGGGCTATATTGATTATAAGTGATGAAAATTCAACTCAAAATTAGTTGTTTATAAAAAGGTAATTTATTGACTCATAACTAAAAAGAGTAATTGTGAATCTGACTTTAGATACAACTGGATCAAAGAGTTAAAATAACAGGATCAGACACACCCACTCTTCTCAATACCCCTTTGCCTCTCAGCCTCTCTTCACATATTGGCAAGGATTGGCTCCAGTCTTACTTTTGACCAGTTTAGCAACCCTGGCAGAAAGAAAGACTCTTTGCCATACTGAGGCAGCATTCTTGGGTTGAGTTTGATTAGCCTAGTGGGATTCGCTTGCTACGCTAAATGAATCAAAGGATTTGCTTCTTTAATTGCCTAAGCTTCTGTTCTCCGCTTACCACAATTTCCAGAGGGTAGGGACAACCCCATCTAGCACCCCATGGACTTAAAGGGGGAGGGACTGTTTAATTGTCAAAAAAAAATTTGTATTCTTTTACCAGAAGCGGGGATGCTAGAAAACAAAACAGTAAGATGTTCAATTCAAAGGGAATGAGAAAGGAGACCAGAAGGACAGAAGGAAGAGAGAAAAGGAAGGAGAAAGGACAAGAACGAGAAGGAAATGCGGAAGAGAAGAGAGAAAAAGCAAGGGAGAGAGAGAGAGAGAAGGAAGAAAAAGGAGAAAGCAGACGACAGAGGAGAGAGAACCATCTTGAGGAAAATCCGTGTGCTCTACGTGGGACCAATTGACAGAACTGCATAGAGTTAGAAACTGCAGACAAGACACTATTCAGAATATTTTGCATGAGCATGGTGTATTGAAAAGAATGGAAGTTTCCTTTTTGACAGGCAGAAAAGTTCTCTTGATACTAGGTTCATGACTTTGTCTGTGAATACAAAGATCTGATCTGGTCCAACATTGATGATAGCATGTGCCTCAAGTCCTTTCACATTTTCAATGAACGCAGGTGTTTGCTCAGGATTTTCTTCACTGCTTCTTTTACCTGTTTATTCCTTAGGCTGTAGATAATGGGGTTCAACATCGGAGTCACCACTCCGTAAGATAGCCCAATGATTTCATTGGATGCTTTCGTGTCCTTTGACTTGGGCTTCATATACATAAAAAGGGCTGAACCATAGAATAAGATGACTACAGTCAGGTGGGCTGAACAGCTAGAAAAGCCTTTTTTTCTTTGCTCAGTAGAATTAATTCTCAGGATGGAAGAGAGGGTGAAAACATAGGAGATGAAAATTAACAGTAGAGGAATTGCCAATAAAACAATATTTGCCATTGTCATGATAAGCACATTGATGATGATATCTAAACATATGAGTTTAAGAAGAGCCAGAATCTCACAGGTAAGATGGTCAATGACATTATTCCCACAGAAAGGCAACACCATTGTCAGGACTGTTTGCATTAAGGAGTTTAGACAGCCTATGATCTAAGACCATACAGCCACGTGCACATATAGCACCTTGTTCATGATGATGGAATACCTCAGTGGGTTGCAGATGTCCACATACCGGTCATAGGCCATCACAGTCAGGAGGACACACTCAGTGGAACCCAAACCAAGAGAGACAACCATCTGCAGAGCACAGCCAATGAAGGAGGCGGATTTTCTCTCAGACACAAACATAACAAGCGTCGGAGGAATGGACGATGGTGTGTAACACATGTCCAAAAATGAGAGGTTCCCAAGGAAGAAATACATGGGGATGTGGAGGTCAGAGTCCTGTATGCAGATGCGATGAGGAGGCTATTTCCCAGGAGGATTATCGTATACATGATGAGGCAGAGCACAACCAGAAAAAGCTGGAGCTCTGGGTATTGGGAAAGTCTTATCAGAAAGAATTCATTAGCAGCTGAATAATTTCCCATCTACATGTGTCCATGTCACCTTCAAGGTTTAGAAAAGGAGAAGATTCAGGGAAATTTAAATTTATGACATAGATTTTCAACATACCTTCACTTCCAATATTGTTTTTGATTTTTGGAAACTTCTAGAAATCAGAAAAGGCAGGGATATGATGTCAATTTTATTGATGGATGGAAGTGAGGCCCTGAGGAATCCAAAACATTATAGGCCTACACAGTAGCATAGTCAAGGCTACTAATATTCCAAGAGTTCTAATTGGAAGTGCCAAATAAGATTTAGGACAAATTACTATCATATTTAGATATGTAAGGATGTCTTTGTAAAGGGAAATTTAAAAATTAAAGCTGATTTCTGATGAAGTTGGCTTCTATTTAGAAGATTGTATAAATCCAGCACCATATCATTTAACTTGGATATGACTTTGTAACTTGGTGTATTTTTCTGAGTCTTGGACTCTGAAAAAGCAATAATAAGTTGTCAAGTTGTCATTAGAAACAAATTAGGTTTTACGTGCCCAGAACAGTAGGTGGTTCCAACATGAGATATTGTATATACAATTATATTTACTTTATATAATATTTACCTTCTGTAATATAGTAATATTAAATGTTTATTTACGTATAAAGATGAAGGAAGAATGACTCCTTTTCCTTCTGTTCAAGAAAGGTCTCAGGTGAGGAGGCCATTTTTTAGAGTTTAGGTCAAAACGAGTGAAAATGGAAACAGTAACTCCACCAAAAACACTGAATCAAACCATCACGTAGGTCTATCTGAACCTCTTCAAGTAACCTTTTCTTTCACTTATGCCATTTCTGCTCCCATGGTGGTGTCAAGGAGGTTTTGTTTTCTAAGATGAGCATCAGCAACCTCACAAAAACATCCTAATAGAGAAATATAATCTGTGCAAGAAAAAAAAAGTACTTGCTTTGTAACACAATTTCAAGTCATCTAGCCCCTCCTTCAATCACACTGTTATCCCTAGATCCATTTAATGTAGAAATTCTAGAGGTGCTACAGAATCCCCAAATGCTCTGCAATGACCATACTGAGTTTCTTTCAGCCTCCCCATAATACTACACCTTTTTTCTTTGTGTATTTGGACCTGGTATTTTCCAGGTCCAAATACACAGCTTGAAGGGCCCATCCTAACTTGGATATTAACTTTTCTGGGAAAACTCTCTCCCCTTTTATGCACTGTCTTAGTTCCCTGTACTTACATATCACATAGAATTCTTCATTTACTCATGCAATGCAAACTATGCCATGTGTACAGTGGTAGGCAATCAGGATCCCATTGTGAGAACTTGTTTAAAAAAGGCTACTGATGCAGAATGCTTATGAGAGTTATTTTATACTTTTAAGAAGCAATTTCTATGCTGTATACCATGTTTCAATATGAAGAAAATTATGGAACAATTTATAAAAACATTGTATCAAACTAAAATAGCCTGTTATCCCAAATTATCAAGTGCAGAATAAAACTATGAATCAACATTACTTATGCATATATATGTAAGAATTATAAAGTACACCAAAACTGTACACTAAAGTGATGTAACTTATTTCACTAATTCATGAAATGCTAAATTAATATTTAAAAATCTATCACTATAATATACTAAACAAGCAGGCAAATCCCTAAACAAATGGTCATATTACAAGATGCTAAAAAGCATTTGATAAAATGTAATGGTCATTCTTGATAAAATGTCTTAGTAATGCTGATGTAGGAGGATACATAATTAAGATACAATTAGTAAAGATAATCTTTCTGAAATCATTGGATCACATAATTAAAAATGTTGAAACTCTGGAATGTATCCTTTAAAGTAGTCAAAGATCGATTGGCACCATTATTATATAACATTCCCCCCGCCCCGGTTAATCCACGCAATAGGATAGAATAAGAGAAATAAATGACAGTGCAGGTTTCAATTTCAACTGCAATTTAATCAGGTGCAGCAATTTTATTCTGTAGGTTGCTGGAATTTTGGTTTGTGCTTGTTGTAGGTCATGCTTACTCATGAGTAGACATACTCTCATATGCAACCAATAAAAATTGTAATCTTGAAAAACAGTTAAGGGAAAAGAAAATGCCTATGGTGTAATATTACATTAAAATAGGAAGTTTCCTAACAGTATAAATAATCACAATTTATATATATATATATGGCTGAAAAAAAGCCGTGACAAAAGAATTAGTTTTCTCTGGACTATGGGAATGGAGGTGTTAGTAATAGTCTTAATGTTTCTTCATTCTCTAAATTTTCTTTAAAAAAAGTTTCATGACTGTGGAAATCAAAACTATTTTTAAATTTTCTTTTAAGGATACAGTGGCAGTGATTTGGAGACTTTTGCCCCCAGTTTTCATTAAAAATAAGAAAGGGTAAGAACAGTTAATAGAAAGGAAATTAGAGATAATTTGTTGATTTATTACATAGACTGCTTTAATGCTATGTAATGTTTTGATTTCAGGCAATCATTTCACAAATACATCCACCCTGAGCAGATACACGGACACAGTCCTAGTTCTTGGAATAGGATTCTCAAGTCCACCATTTACACTGGTCCAGGTGGGCAGTATAGATAGGATGCACTTTATCAGGCACCCAACTATATCACACAGTAAAAAGGTAAGGCAGAAGAATACCCATGATGAGGAGTGGGATATCAGTGATTATCATTACCTCAGCTTCTTTATTTCTACCAAAAATCAGTAAAGTTTCAGTTTCTTGGGTCTCTGTTTTTGGCCCATCTCTTTCCAAATGGTCAGTCTTTAGATTGATGCTCATCTTTTGACATCAACTATAGAAAGAAAGCAAACTCTGCTTGAGGACTTGGATCAGCAAGTATTCATCCTTTTCCTATGTTTACTAGCAGAAGAGAGTGGTAGCTTATAAAACATATGTATACTCACCTAAACTCCCTGATTTTAACCTAAAGAACCTCTCGAACTAGACTGTACCTCACTCCCCTCAGAAGAAAATCAAATGTGCTAAATAGCACATCCTATCTCCTGCTTCAGCTAGTTTTCCCTCCTGTTTATGAAACAACATATTCTTCATATCAGATATCCTTGGTGCTGGATCTCCCACGCTTTTCCAAATAAATGACCCCTTTTGCACCCCAGTCGCTAATAATGAGCAATAGTGCGCTAGTTAGAACAAGGCCTCTTCTCGTTTTCTTACGTAGTTCTGAGAATTATCCTGGGTTTTTCTTTTTCACATTTCTGTGTGGAAACCTAGAATACTCCTTTGTTGCGGCAAGCTTCAATGAGCTAGGCTTACTGCTGGGATGGGGTCACCCAGCATGTCTTCTTTGTGCTTTGAAGATCGCTAGGGCCATGCTAGAGTGTATAGTCAAGTAGCCTCTAGTCAGAGACACTGTTAGCAATGGTGAGGGAGAGGAGAAAAATAAAGCTTTCTACCCAACAGAATGTCATGTTATAAATTTTTATGCAGTAGTAAGTTAATGTGTCACATAAGTCCTTTCCTACCTCTGAGCCTTGAATATTTCCAGAGGTCCCACCAGTGGCTCTGGTAGCCAATTTAAATTCTTCCTTGTTTTATTCGAAGAGACTATAATCCCAGAGTCTTTAAAGAGTACAGAAGGTAGTAACTTTTAGATATGTTAGAGATGCTGTTCTAAAGACCTGATTGCACCTAACTCATTAAACAATAATGTTCCTTTTCCTCTGAATTTTTACTTCCCTGATTATACAAATAATATTCAGTGTAAAAAATTTGAGAAGTTAGGAAAATCCAAAGGAAGAAATGAAAGTCATTTATAGAACAAATGTTAACTTTTGATAGAGACCTGTTCATATTCTATATTTACGTGCCAGAGAGCACACTACATTTCTGCATTTAGTATGTGATTTTATAATTAAAAATATAGTATATATATTTTCCCATTTCATTTTATTAGGCAATGTTAATGAATTTCATACTCTGTAAATGGTAAATAGGAAAGAAAAACATATAATAAGTGGTAGCGAAACAGGTTTTTGCTGGATCCTCCGCAACTTTTAATGTTTCTTGGCTTTCTGGAGGTAACAACTAGGTTGGAGGACTGGGATCAGAGATTCCCATTATTTCATTCCCTGTGAGTAAAAGCCAATTTCCATTGTCAGAAAGTATCACAGTGTCCATTTTACAGAATGAAAATGATTGCGATGTACATCTTTTCTCTTTTGGTGTAATAACCCAAGCTCTGCATGCACAGCTTCCAGAACTGTCCAACACACTCCCGCCATCGCTTCTCAATTGTTCCCTCTCACTCCACTTCCTTCTATCTACTTTCCAGACCCTGGCCCTGCCGTGCACTTTCCAGGTCTTAGTGTTATATTTGTGACTATTTTTGGAAGTGGAATTTGTCACAAGTATTGATGTTTTATTTTAGCAGGCAATGTTTTGACAAGACTCAAATTTTAAACTTGTCTTCTCTGAGGTGGGTAGCAATTGAAATCTCTCTTACTGTCCATTAGCCTTAGCTCTACTTATTTGTCATTTAGAGATCAGCCAGTATTTGGACAGAGTTTATACAGAAATTTGGGGCTCCCACTCTCTGGCCATCTCTTTTCTGTGCTATTCTCTTCTCAATTTTCAACTGCTGTGATCTTCCTGAACTCTGTCCTCTGTTTCTTCAAGTCAGTAAGAATGAAGTTTTTCATCTGAATTTTAGTCACCGGGTAGTGATGGTAACTTTGCCCTTTCCTTATTTTAAAACTTTTGACAGGGAAACTTACCCAGTGCTATTCCTTCTTATAGGTATTGACTGCCCCCATTCATTTTCTGGATGCTTGAGCTACATCAGGAGAGTTTTATTGTTTGTTTGTTTCATTTCATTTTTGTTTTATTGTGGTAAGAACATTTAACATGAGATCTAAGCCCTGTTAAGAAATTTTAGGTGTACAATACAGTATTGCTAACTATAGGGACGATATTGTACAGCTCTGGAACTTATTAACATTGAGTATCTGAAACTTTGTACCTATTGAATAACAATTCTCCCGTTTCTCCTCTCCCCAGCTCCTGGCAACCATCATTCTACTCCCTTCTTCTACGAGTTTGACTATTTTAGATTCATCATGTAAGTGGAATTGCGGAGTGTTTGTTTTTTTTTTTTGTGATGGGCTTATCTCACATAGCATGAGGTCCTCAAGATATATCCATGCTTTCACAAATGGCAGGATTTGCATCCTATTTAGGCTGAATAATAGTCTATTGTATGTATATCCCTCATTTTCTTTATCCACTCATCTGTTGATGGGCATTTAGGTTGTTGCCTCATCTTGGCTATTGTGAATAATGCTGCAGTGAACATGGGAGTTCAGTTATCTTTTTGAGATCCTAATTTCAGGCAGTTAAATAAAATATTTTGTCTAGAGTTTATAGTTGTTATCTATAGGATGTCCAAATGTTGAGCCAAAGGTTGCCATTATTGGAACACTGTATTTAATAGACTACGAACACTCTTTTTCACATTTTACATGTTATTTCCATATCTATGTTATAAATAAAATAAATCAACAAGTTGTATTTTCTTGTATTTATCTCATTATAAAATAAAATAATAGGATCGAGCAGGTTTCACCCTGGTTTTTGCTAAATAAATTGAATGAGATGAGGGCTATCTGTTCTTTGACATTTTGGTAAACTCATACATAAAACTGTCTGGTCCCAGGAACACTAAATTTTGATTAGAGGTTAGTGAAAATAGGATGAATTTTTTTCCATCTAAGTTACCACTAGTCCCCTTAAATTTTATTCAAGATGTCCTTTGAAGTTAAGAACCACTGCTAGTGAATATATATGGGAAGGAATCTGTGGATCATAATCTGTATTCATCTTTATTTTTAGTTAATTTAAACAGTTTTGTTAAAATAAATGTGTATTTTTATTTAAGTTTAAAACATTTATTGGTTTATTTTGTTTGGTTTTGGAGTATATATTCATTTTCAGTAATTTTCCAAATTCATACTCTAACATAAGTGTGTAAAGGTTCCTTTCGCACCATTATTCTTCTGAATACTTAGTAAGGACCAATTTTTATATTATTAAATATAGTCTGGTTAGTTCGAAAGATTCTTTAAGCCTCACATGACAATAGATATCATTCGAAGGATGTAGAAAATTATATATAGTAGCTATAGGAAGTACTCTGCCTAAAGATGGCTTTGTTACAAGGATTTGTTACAAGGTTAGGTTCATGCAAATCTGCAGAAAGAAGCAGGATAGGCAGAGCCAAATGCTGGTTCAATAGGGTAGTGAGGATAGTAGTTCCTGCATATAAAAACTCTCCATGTGTGTAAGTTGTTGGTACCATCCCAGTGCAGGTACTTTGAAGAGTCCTTCATAAACACTGCTAAGAGAATCACGTTTCCTGTTACGTTCTGAGGCCATTCGATGGTGGCATATGGTAATTTTTTCTTCATCCTTTCTTTGAGTACATACCTATAAGTGGAATTATGGGATCAACTTCACCTGATCTTGCTTAATTGTTTTTCAAAGTCTTAATTTATACTCCCAGTGGCAATGAATTAGAATTCGTGTTTCTCCATTTAATGTTATAATTTAGTATTTGATCTTTTGGAGGGTATGCAATATCTCATTTAAATTTATTTTGCTTTCTGATTATTTGTGATTTGATTAAATTTTTATATTTTTTATGAGTATTTGGGTTCCTTTATTTTGTAGAACTTACCTTCTTATTGGATTGTTTGTATTTTTCATAAACATTCTGGACTCATCTTTTTTTTTGTTTGTTTTTGTGTACTACGGTAAGTTTTCTCATTTATGTCTAATGTTTAAACTTTCTTATGGTATTTTTGTCATATAGAACTTTTAATTTTAAGGAGGCCGAATTTGGCATTCTTTTATGTTTTGTTTTTTGTCTTGTTGAGCAAATACTTTCTCTGCCTGTATGTCATAAAGATATTAAACCACAATTATATATAGAAATTCTGGATTTTTCTTTAGAATTTGCCTATTTAATTTTTTTAAAATTTATATGTGGCATACTATGAGATAGACATCTGTTATCTTTTTTATCACTATGAATAATTAAAAACCAAACATAATTTATCAAATATTACATTTGTTACATACTGATTTATAATGCCATATCAGTCATCAAACTCTCTGTTAAATCTGTTATCAAACTCTTATAGATGCCTGGGATGTTTGTGGACTGTCTATTCTATTCTGTCAATTTATTTGTCTTTTTAGCTTTACCACTATGACATTATCTAAATATCTGCAACTGTATAATGAGTTTTGATGCCTGGTATAATGATTACCATCTCCTTATTCTTATTCTGCAATATTTTCTTGGCAACTTTTGTCTTTTATTCTTCTGTGTAAATTTTAGAATCAACTTAATAATCTCTGAAGCGGGAAAAGAAAACCTGACGATGTTAGATTTTGAGAGATTACATGAAATTTAAAGAGAATGTTGAGGATAAGTATTTTTGAATTTCCTAAATAGGTACAAAATATAGCTCCCTATTTACTTAGGTTTTCTTTTCTTTTTAATAATAAAGATTTATAATTTTCTTTATAAAACACTTAAGCTCTTTTTATTGGATTTATTCATAGACACTTGATATGTATGTTGATAGCGTGAATGAGATTCTTTTTAAAAACTTTTTTTAACTAGTTGTGATTGATACAAGGAGCACAATTGATTTTTTAATTTTATTTATTTATTTTTTTAATTCACCGTCACCCCCAGCCTCACCCCCAGCTCCACCCCCACCTGCATCCCTTTAAGAACTTACGGGCCCCTTAAGAACTGCATCTCTGAATGCAGGTTGTCTCCTCCCAAGCACCAGGGTGCACACCTGGGGAGCCTGGTGCACCCGGGGCCTGGTGTACCCGGGGCCTGGTGTACTCAGAGTATGGACTGTGGCTCCACTGGGGCTCGAACCCATGGCCTTCTGCAAGTAAAGCAGATGCGCTAATCACTACCCTATGGAACCACCCCTTGATTTTCTAATAATGATCCTTGATTCAGCATCTATTATTAATTCAGATAATTTGTTTATAACTTCCATTCATTTTCTCTGTAGACAATTATAGTGTTAGATGATGATAATTTCATTGCTTCCTTTGTAATCCTTATATATCTTATTTTTTATTCTTTTAAAAATAGAATTCTAGTGCAGTGTTGCTAGAAGAAGCAAAAATAGGCATTTTTTTCTCATTTGAAGTTAAAGGTATATTCTTAATATTTTATCATTAATTATGATATTTACTGTGGGTTTTTGGTAGATATCTTTTATTACATTGAAGAAGTTTTCTTTGTTTTAATTTGGCAGGATTTTTAAAAATATTATAAATACATGTTGAATTTATCAAAAATTTTTTGTACTTATTAAAATGGACATTTTTTTCTCCTTTAATTGATGTTGTGAATTACATTAACATATTAATGTAACTTTCTTGAATCCATGGGATAAACTTTACTTGAACATCGGGTATTATTATTTTGTACATTGCTGGATTACGTTTGTTCATATTTTATGTGAGATTTTTATATCTGTGTTTGTTCTTCTGCAGTTTTTGTTTCACTTTATACTAGGCTCAAAATCTTAGTTTGAGAAGCTCTTCCTCTTTTTCTATTTTCTGAAACACATAGATAGGGTAAAGTTTTTCTGTTTTTGAAAATTTATTAGAATTTTCTAAGAAAAGTTTTTTGGCCTGGCAATTTTTTAAGCAACTGATTCAATAGTTTTTTGCCTTCGAATTTTTTTCTGTTCTTTATTTTCCTTAGTGTTTGAATTGAATGTTAATGTATTAATCTTCACTATTTCTTTCACATATATACATATGTTTATATATATGAAGATTGAAATATCTGTCTTCTGTCTATTGATCTACTTATTTGTGCCTGTAAATTTCTTTCTAGAGCTAAACTGCATCAAGTGTTTTTGGTGGCAATTGTCAAGTTCTAAATATTTTGTAATATCCATCAGGATTCCTTTTCTAGTTAATGAATTGGTTAGAAGCATGTTTCAAAATTTCCAAGTATAAAATATTTTTGGGTTATATTTTAGTTATCATTTTCTAATTTTCTTCCATTGTGACTAGAAACTGTGGTCGAATGATTTAATTTTTCTCTATTCATTAAGACTTGCTTTACATTATTAATATGTATTATTTAGTACTTGATTATAAAATTGTGTGGATCTTATGTATTATATATATCTTATATATTTATTTATTTTAATCTTTTAAATTGTAGAATTCAAATTTTTCATTTTCACATTTCTATACCTATCAGTTTGAGAGAAGTGTGTGTTAAAATCACCAAGTTTTATTTAGTGTTTTCACAAAATTTGTGTCTTAAATTCTGAAGATTTTTGTTTTTTCTTTATTTTGAAAAGCTGTGTTTTGTACAAATAGACTGTTTTTTCCTTCTGATTTTTCTGCTGTTTTTATGTTTGCTTCAAGGTCTATTTTGGTTACTCTAAGCAATAACTTTCTTTTAGTTGATGTTTGTCTGGTATGACTTTTTCCACTCTATTACTTTAATGTCCTTTTGTTAAGTTTTAGATGTTTTTCTTATAAATAGAATATAGCTGCACTAAAGATAATCCAATCTGAGAATCTTTGTCTTTTAACTGGTATGGTTAACATAATTACATCTATTATGAGCAATACAAATGTGTTTGAATATATTTCTTTGATCTTTTTCTCTTATTTTGTATTTTCTATCTACTATGCTCTTTTATTTGTTACTTTTTATTTAATTTTCCTGACTTAGATTGATGAAGCTTTCTTTATTTCCTTTACTGGTTTGACATTTTATATCTTATTTTTATTGTTTTTATGTTATTTTTAAAAGATGCTTGCTTAATACAGCAAAGTCTAAAACTCACATACTACAGTCTTCTTGAAGAATACAGGGATCTTAGAATAGTTACCTCTTATTGTCAACCTCATTTATCATCTATGGTTTTAGTTCTAGAATTTTATTTCCTCCACCTTGTTTTTAAATCCTGCATTTGTTCCATTATTTTTTCATAAAGGCAATCATTTTATAGATTTATTTATATATTTATTAGTTCTTTATTATTTATTTATTTTTTAATTTCTACTTTTTCCACCTAGGTCGAACCATTTTCTTCCTTAGGTACATTCTTTTATAGTTCATTCAGTGGGTACTGTGAATGATAAAAATCTCTTAGCCTTTTTCTGAAAAGTTATTTATCCTTTTTTAAATACATTTTTTATTTATTTATTTTTTTAGTTATAGTTGTAATACAATATTAAATTAGTTTCAGGTGTGCACCATAGTGACTAGAAATTTATATAACTTATAAGATAATCACCCTGGTAAGTCTGACACCATGCATAGTTATTACAATATTATTGACTGTATTCCTTATGCTATACTTACATACCCATGACTGTTTTTATAACTGGAAATTTGCACATGATAATCTCTTACCCTTTTTCACCCATCCCCTCAACCCTGCTCTCATCTGGCAACCATCAAAATGTTCTCTGTATCTATGAGTTTGTTTCTGTTTTATTTTGATTTTACATTCCACATGTAAGTGAAATCATACAGTATTTCTCTTTATCTGACTTATTTCACTTAGCATAATTCTCTCTAGGTCTATTCATGTTGTCATAAATGGCAAGATTTTATTCTTTTTTATAGTTGAATAATATTCTGTTGCATATATGTACCATGTCTTTTTAAAATTTATTTTATTACTAGTTTCATTACAAGTATACAGTACATTGGTAAGACATTTTATAGATCATAAAACGATCCTCCTAATTGCTCTTTCTCATCTCTGGCTTTCTACCTAGCCATTACATACATTAATGCTAACTTCATTTCCTATGCCGCGCTCCCCATCGCTGTGACCATCTATCAACTACTAATTTGTACTTGAACCATTCGCCCCATTCTCCCAGACCCCCACCCACCTCTGCTCTGGTGTCACCAGATTGTCCTTTAGATTTGTGCGACTGCTTTTGATTAGTTCTTTTAGTTCCTTAGATTCCGTATGTAAGTGAAACCATTTGGTATTTATCTTTCTTCGTTTGACTTATTTCACTCAGCATAATAACCTCTAGTTCTACCCATGTCTTTGCAAAAAGTAGGATTTCATTTTTTTTAATGGCTGAGTAATATTTCATTGTATATTTATCTTTAGTTTTGAAAAATAATTTAACTAGTTTACAGTTTACAGTCATTTCACTTCTATAACTTGGAGATATGATTCCATTATCATCTGAATTCTATTTTGATGCCATTTTTACTTTATTCTTAATGCATATAAGAGACTAAGTATTCTTAAAATATAATAGTATTGTTTACTATTGAAAGCAGAATGTGCTTCCTTTTTAAAAAGATGTATTAGATGCTCTTTGCATAAAACACTATGACTTCTTTTTAGACCAGCTTTCATGGTTCATTATTGACACTAGCTTTACTAACATATTTTGCATTATTATGAATATTAGTTTCCATTTATTTAATATTTGTTAAAAACTCTTTTTATGTGTTTTAAATGTGAACTGTAATTCCTGCCAAATCATCAAATAAGTGTAGACTGTATGACACACAAAAGGAAAAGCGGAGGAAGTTCTCCTGTAGCAGCTATACATTGATCCATAGTCCAGGTTCTGTTGCTATGCTCTTTATGTTATAGAAGGCAAGTCAAAGAAAATTCTGTATTTTATGTTTTGAAAACCAAGAGTAGATGTTAAGAGAAAATACTGATAAGTTACAATATACTTATTGACAAATAAGGTAATATTGAACACACTATACTCTTACATCATTGTACTTAGAATTTATTATGATTTCATCATTGTCTTTAGTACATCTGGTCAGACAAGGTGGTCAAATTCCCCACCTTAACCTGGTGCTAGAAAATACAGAGCATAAGAACTTTACTAAAATTCTGTCTCCTATTTCTTATTTGATTTTTTTTTTGTCATTTGTCTCCATTCTCTTCTACAATTTGCTTTTGCTTTATATTCCTGAAATTTAATGTAGTATACTGACCTTTGTTTTAATAACTATTTCTTATGAAGACAGAATTTTATTTTTAACAATGATTAATATTATGAGTGTCTGTTTGTCATTTAAGTATAGTCTTCATAGTCTACTTCAATAATTTCTTCGATCAACCTCTTCCCTAACACTGAGCTATAGATTTATTGTATCATTTAACATCCCTTGAAAATTAAATCTCTTATGTTTGATGTGTGAAAATTCAATAACCCTTTCTCACAAAGAGTAATAGAGTAAACTGTATTGGTCAAGGTCTTAATTTCTTCTTTAAAAACCAATAATATACATTGTGCATACGTATTAGCATATACCCCATAATCAACTCAATTATTATTACAGTGTAACTAGTATTAATTTAGATATTCTCTGATTAATAGTATCTCATAATTTAATTATTTTTATGTCATATCTGTGTAAGAATATGGGTAAATAGAGAAAGAAAGGGTTCTTTTTTTTTCATCCAGGTTATAGTTTAATTTCTTTGGGTTGAACTTTAATTTTTTAGTTCTCATTAAAGTTCCATATCAGAATAGATCCTGAGAAATGTTAGTGACTATGTAAATTAGTTGTTTTAATAACAGCAATGTTATAAAATATATAGGTAATTATCATTCGACTAAAGAGAAATGGCATTATTAAAAGTATCTTCATGACCTTATGAATACTGAATGTGAAATTGCAGAAAAATGTTACAGGAATAACTGAGTTCCATTTTCTAAAGTCTGTACAACCTGACATTCTCTGGGGAATCAGTAGTTCCTGCAGAAATAGTTAAAACCATGTGGATGACATCAGCAGAAAATATGTCATGTGAAAGAAGTTTGTTAGTGACTTTCTTCTCATTAGAGTTTAATTTCAGAATCTAATTTTCCTTTCCTTCCTCTCCCTTTCTTCCCGTCCCCTAGGATTAATAACGAAACCCTGATAACCATTCAACATAGGAAACTAAGTTTCAAAGGGACCATTAAAATTTATTGTTCATTACTACCTTGTTGGAGTTACAAACAATTTATTAAAAAGTTTTTCTTTTTAAATAGGGTAACTTTTTTTTTTCCCTAAGAGAAGTTTAAGGAAATTTATAATGACACTTTTAAAAAATTCATTTGCTACTCTTGACTCCATTAGAGTCTATCTTGCATCACACATTTAACTTGACAAGTTTTCTATGAGTTTAAAAATATGTACATGGTTTTCATGTTAGGAAAATATTTCAGGGAGTCTTGTAAAGAGTGCTTTAATCAAGAATGATCTCTTGGTGATGTGAAAAAAACTTCTTCTCTTTCATGTTGTTTATTTTTATAAATTTAGATATTTAAACCTGCTTAGTAGGTCAAACAAATTGCTGCCTTGTTTCCTCGAAAAAAGGAAGCATAAACTAGCTTCTTCCTGAGTGACACATTTTTCTATTTTCATTTAAATGCTTTGAAGAATTAATTTTCATATGTTGAAATTTCAAAGCCAGAGTATTTATCACCATTAATTTATTATTCATTTTTTTACAATCATAAGACATTGAGAATGTTTCTTATATAGGGTATAACCTTTGTAACATCTTTGTCAGAAGTATTTGTAAGAATTCTTACCAGTATGTCACAGTTTAAATTTCTTGCATCCCTTCAGACTGTTTTCCCACTGGACAGCTTGGTAAAATGATTTTAACTTCTAATATTACAAGACTAGTGTATCTTACATTCATCACTTATTACATTAGTAATTGGATGTGCTCTGATTTGTTTCTATCAGTGAGGATGTCAAATGGTGTAACAGAAAATAGTGTGTCAATGTGAAAACTAGAAACTGATTTTCAGCTTGAACTTCAGTCAAGATATGACTCTTTCCAGCAGTAGAGTTTTATTATTACTTTCTTTATCACCAAAAGCAAAGTGAAACAAAACAAACAAACAAAACCCCCAAACAAAAATCATGGATTACAATAGAGTATACTGACAGGATCCAAGCACTTAGATTTTGGGGACAAAAGGGCTTCATTATTGGGCTAGGGGTAGAGAGAGAGATAGAGAGATTCACACACACACACACACACACACACACACACAGACATTGACACATGGAGACAGAATGTTCTGAGAATTAAAAAAATTTCAATTTGCTGAAACACAAGATTCAAGACAGTGGGGAGAGATAAAGTTGGTGAGATCTATAGGATCTAGATCTCGGATAACTTTGTAGGTCATTTTAAGAAATTTTTTTTATCACTTTATTGAAGTATGATTGACATACAGAAAACTGTAGATATTTATTCTATATAACTTGATGTGTTTAAAGATAAGTACACACCCATAAAACCATTGCTATCAGTAAATGCCGTAAACTTGTCTATCACTTCCAAAAGTTATCTTCTGCCTCCTTTGGTTTTTCTTTTCTTTTCCTTTTGTGGTAAGAGCACTTAACATAACATTTAATTCACTCAGCAAAAATTTAAGCTTATAATACAGTATTGTAATCCTAGGCCCTCTATTATTCGGTAGATCTCTATAATCTGTTCATTTTGCATAACTAAAACTTTGTTCCATTTGACTGACACCTTCCCATTTCTTCCTTCCCCCAGCCTCTGGCAGTTATCATTTTACTCTCTGCTTCTATATGCCTGATTATTTTAGATTCCATATGTAAGGCAGGATTTGTCTTTCTGTGTCTGTCTTATTTCACTTATCATAATGTTCTCCATGTCCATTCACATTGCAACAAATGGCAGGATTTCTCTCTTTTCTTAAGACTGAATACAATTTCATTGTATTTATATGGCACATTTTCTTTATCCATTCATCTGTTGATGTACATTAGGTTGTCCATTTTCCTTCCTGATTCGGCATGTTTTCAGTCACTATTTACTTGAAAAGTTTTCTATTCCCTTTTCTTTCTCTTTCCATAGTGCTTTTGATGCTGTCCTATAAGTCCCATAGGCTTTCTTCACTCCTATTTGATTCCTTTTTTCTTTCTGTTTCTCTAACTGGATCATTTCAAATAACTTGTTTTTGAGTGTGCTAATTCTTTCTTCTACTTGACTGAGTCTATGGTGGAAGTTCTCTATTGAATTTTTCAGTTTCGTAGTCATTGTATTCTTTAGCTCCAGGATTTTTGTTTGGTTCTTTTTTTTTTTTATGGTTTCTTGTTTTTATTATTATTGAACTTCTTGTTTTGTTCATGTATTGTTTTCTGGACTTAGCTGTCTGTGTTCTCCTGTAGGTCATCGAGCTTATTAACAATTTTAAAAAAAATTCTTTGCCAAACAGTTTATGGATCTCTATTTCTTTAGGGTTCGTTACTGAAACTTTATTACTTTCCTGGGCTATGTCATTTTTACCTGATTTTTTATTATCCTTGTAGCCTGTGTTGATGTCTGTGCATTTGAGGGAGCAGTCACCTCTTCCAGTCTTCATAGACCGGTTTTGACAGGTAATGACCTTCTCCTTCTTACTACAATAATGGATTAATTGGTATTCACTCGCTGCCTTTTTACTGTCCATACAATGTACCACTCTTATGTCTTTATATGTTCTTTACTATCAGGTAGAAACTCTACCTGTTAGAGAAACATATTGCAAGCAATTGAGAGAATGATAATGGGTCCGTGTGAGAGAGACTTTCATAAAATGAGTGAATATACCAATCGTGACATAGCTGTATTATGTGAATATTAACCATTTTGATAAAGTTTAGCTTGAGGACCTAGATGAGGTTCTGTGTCTATTCAACAGAAATTTATGAAAACATTGCTTTTATCTAACCTCAAGTTGATTAAACTAAATTTTCTAGGCTTACTCTGAAATCAAAATTTTGTTCTAAATTCAGTTAAAATATAGCCATATTCAAATGGAAAAATATTATTCTAGGGAACAGAAGAGGCTTGAGCCAGATTATGTGTGTGGTCCTTAATTATATTTTTAGTTTATCTTTAGACAGATTGAAACAAACAGGTATACCAGCTTCTAGGTAAAGAGACAAGAAGATGGCAATTGAATGCCATCTAACTAAGAAATACAGAGGATTCTGGGAGTTAGGGAACTCGAATAGTGTGTGCCAGCTCCTCAGGGGAAAGTATTGATTGACACATGGGCAAGCATTGGGGAGAGCAATGTGAAGACAGAATGTAGGGCACGCTTTGTTTGGAGTATAGATAGTAGTTGAAATTAGGGAAGTTGATCCAGATACTAAAACCCTAGACATTGGCTTACCATTCTTGTAATGGGATGTAGTACCTGGCAGTGGACGAAAGTAATGTGTCGCTTCTAGGGAAGAAGTAGACATAGTTTCTGGAATAAGAAGGTCTCAATTAGTGAACCATGAATTGAATGAAATCAGAATGGGATGAAAGAATAGACTAGGGCTTGGGAATGTGGAAGAATAGTAATTGATCACATCTCAATAAGTTCAGCCTAATTGTTTCTCCTTACCGTATTATTTGTCCTGGAAAGAGATGAAAGGATGTAGTTATAGTTGATATTTATGTTGTGGCTGGGTACATTTGAGACAATAGATAATCCTGGTACCTACCAGGATGGCTTAGGGAAATACACTGAATCTTCTCTTTCTGTTTCTTATTTGATTTGAAAGTTCTGAAAATAGTACTGTCTCACAGTATTACTGTGAGTGGTACCACACATTCTCTTGGGTTCTGGGAATGACTAGAAATGGCAGTGATACTGGGTGGGACCACCCAGGGTTAGACTGAATTCCACGTGAGTCTTAGTCACAGGAATTTTTGGTCATCAGGTTGGCAAATACAAATAAATGACACCCAGTTAAATATGAATTCTTTCTAATTTCCTTTGTGTATTTATACTGAGATAAAAGAAAAATATTGCATAGGGAATACTTGTAGTGAAATTACTTGTGTAGTTGAAATAAATTATAGGTATCTATGCTACATAAGTTTTGTTGTATTTCTGTAATTATTTGGCTCTACTTAACATTTCTTTGTTTTACATAATTGGCTTATAAAGCTCATTGTGTTTATGGTCTGTCTTCCATTTGCATTGTAATATGGCTTTTACTGTGGTCACATCAAAACTATTTAATTCCTTTGTCCACTGAGCACTCATTAATGAGAAAACATGCTCCACATTTGCATTATGAGCCAGTATACTAAAAACGTGCTTGCATACAGTCTACACTTCTGAGAATTACTGTTCAAATTAGATTTGTTGAAGCATATATGACTATCTTTCATATCATAAATTGCCTTCCTATTGTTCAAGATTATGTTGCATCTTTTGTTCAACAACTTTTTAAAAATGTTCACTGACAAGAAAGAGTGCTATTATCAAAATTTATTGCATTCTTTTTAACACTATACACTATGATTTCATCGTTTTCATGCTGGAAGTATGTTTCATAATACCTATATAAAATGATTGAATTCTTAAAGTTCAATTGAATTCTTAAAGTTCGATATGGATTTCAAGAGAGAGTCATGACAGGTATCATAATAATTATCGACTTGAATTTGGAACTTTTTTTCCTGTTCATAAGTAAAGTGTAGTTTGCTCACATCATGGAAATTGTTGATGTGGTCTGCTCTGTGTTCTGTCATGCCAATGTGGGCATGACTGAAGGACGGGTTGGATAACTTTGGGGTACTGTGTATGTAGTTGAACAGAGGGCATGAGTGGGCAAAATTATAATGATGGTGCATGTGATTCTGGCTATTCAAAGAGGCCAGTGATACCAAAATAAAACTTATAGACTTTGAGACTCAAAAGGATCAGGAGAGAGGGCAAATGATTTTGTGCTGAGTTATTATACTGTTTTATAATGAATTTCAGGATCCTTTTCGAGCTTCGGTTATCACTAGGTTATTTATAATTTTTTTCAGCTTTGTTCTTTACCCTCTATATATTGCCTGAGGATATGTTTTTGTGCTTTGCCTTACCACGTTGGAATCTTGCTTCTTTCTGATCAATCACATTTTTCAGTCTTATATTTCTTTTGAAATGTTAGTATTGCTAATCCGATTACAGTGTATTCTAGTCTGTGAGCCAAGTTCTCTTCAAATTGAACAATCAAGAGCTTGTACTCTGCAGCCACATGGCTTGGGTTAAAGTCCTGGTCCTATCTTTTCTTATTTTTTTTTAGCTATATGACCTTAAATAAATTATTTAACTTTTCTGTGCCTTATTTTCTTCCTCTATATAATGAAGATGTTGAAGCTAATAGTGAAAATAATAATAATTGCCTAATGGGTCGCTATTCAGACTAAATTAGGTAACAAACAAAGAAAACAGTAATAGAATATTGACAAAGTAAGAAATGTGGGTCAATATTTTGTCTTTGATTTTATTTATTTATTTAAAAATATTTTTTTAACATTTATCTCTATGTTCACTCTATTATAGGTACTGGAATTGTGGAAGTAAACAAGAAAGAGTATCCACACTTATAAAGTTTGCATGCTAGTGGGCAAGACAGATACTAAATGTAACACAGTATAATTTCAACTAGTGACAGGATCGTTGATCTATTGTGTGGTGGTTTGTAGCCAATAAAAATGGTTTATTGTACAGTTACACATAGTATAATGCTCATTTTTATTATCCCCTCTAGTTTACATGAGTGATGACAAATCTGACACAAAGCTCAGGCTTCAACAAGGAAGATTTTTAGATTTGAGTTTTAGTTCTGCTACGTATTTACCTTTAGTCAACTTTACTTAATATTTTGCTTTAATTTATTTGTCTATAAAAATATGGATATTAATACCTCTCTCCTAGAACTGTGATAAGAGTAAATGAATTACATAGCATATCATGTATAGCTTGAGACACATGACTTGCCTCTCTCCGTTTATACCTTTTCTCTCTGCAGAGCACTTTTCTTGGTTTCTTCTCTTTTTTCTTTAGTCTTTTCCTTTTTATTCATTTTTTCCCTGGGAGTGTGGTACTTGTACACTGGTACACATTTCCAAGTAATCACAGTAAGATACATATTTTGTTTTAACAAATTCTAATATCTTACAGGTAATGAGAAACAGTGAAATGGGTTGGGCAAACCAAACCATTCTGGTGGAATTCTTTTTAAAGGACTTTCTGGTTACCCAAGGCTTGAGCTACTCTTTTTTTTGTGCTAATCTTAATAATGTATGTGGTCATCCTTTTGGGCAATGCTACCCTCATTTTAATCAGCATCTTGGACTTCCACCATCACACTCCTATGTACTTCTTCCTGGGGAACCTCTTCTTGGACATCTGCTACACTTCTACCTCCATGCCCTCTACCTGCTCCACACTGGTGAGCTTCCTCTCAGACAGAAATGCCATCTCCTTCCCTGGATGTGCAGTATAGATGTTCCTTGGCTTGGCTATGGGGACAGCAGTGTATGTGCTCCTAAGTATGATGGCCTTTGACTGGTATGTGGCAATCTGCAACCCTCTGAGATATCCCATCAGCATGAGCAAGGATTCCACTGTGCCCATGGCAGCTGGGTCCTGGACCATAGGAGTTGTTAACTCTGCAATACAGACCATGTTTATAGTACAATTGCTTTTCTGTAGGAATAATGTCATTAGTCATTTCTCCTGTGAAATTCTGGCCACCATGAAATTGACTTGTGCTGACATCTGAGGCAATGAGTTCATCATGCTTGTGGCTACGACATTAATACCACCATAATTAATCATTATCTCTTACACATCAATCATTGTTGGCAGCCTCAAAATTCATTCTTCTGAGGGGAGAAGCTAGTGTGGCCCACCTGTGACCCACCTGACAGTGGTGATTGTATTTTTTGGAACCATTCTCTTCATGTACACGAAGCCCAAGTCTAAAGAGATACTTAATTTAAATGACTTGGATGCTGCTAACAAACACATCCATTTTTACAGGGTGACGACTCCTATGATGAATTAATCCTTTAAAGTTTCAGAAAAAGGATGTAAAGTAGGCAGTGAAACACCTACTTAGAAAAAGTTTTTAACAAGTAAATGGGAAAGGGACAGGTAATTTTTATAGTCTCAGGAGGTCATGAGCTAGATAAAGCAGAGTCAAGTAGATAGTACTTGCTGCTGTGTTAAATTTATCTCTCAAAATTTCAAGGTCTAAAACATTCTCTTTTTGGTGCAGTGCACTATGAAAATAAGTAAATAAACTTCAGTGTTTTAGGAGTTAATAATTGTAGTTGGTTGTTGATGATGAGCTTGATTGTGAGGACAAGTGAAGGGATAATGTAATAGGGAGAAAAATTTCCAGATAGCAAAACATTATACTAGTCTTAAAACCTTCAAATTTGTTTGATAAAATTATTTCTAAAACCAAGTTCACACTTCCTTATTTTCTTTATAAACTTGGTTTTAGATTTTTAAAACTCAGTTAAAATTATTTGTTTTTAATACTATAATTCCTAAAATAATTTAATATATTTGGAGTTTATTCAGATATGTAATGGTGATTTTCTTCTGTCTAGGTAGCTGTATACTATTAAAACTTTTGGTTCTAGAATACTATTATTTTGATTACTTTTTATTTATCTCTTGGAGGATTTAAATTTTTCTTTTCTGCTTTCAATATTTTTGGTAGTCTTCTTCATAAAGACTTTCCAGTATGTGGGGTCTAACTGCTTTTTGAACTTTGAACCAAATAACTGATTTTTAAAGCTGAAAATTAAATTTAAATAACTTCTTTGTCAAATATTCACTGGTAAAGATAGAACTACATCTTTTCCTCTGTCCCATTGGCTCTCCATTCTTAAAGTGTGTTGCTGATCCAAGAATTTTTTGTTAACCTACCTTATTATTAGTTACCTTATTATTAGAGCCGCCTTTTAGGTATTTTTGCATTTGATTTTTTATATGCAATGTATACGTCTCTCCTTGGTTATAGTAACCTTTAGCTTTTAAAAAAGTTTTTACCTTTATCATTTTATCTTTTTCTTGACTGAATTTTACACTTGAAATTTTTGTTAGATTTTAATGTTTATTTTAATATTACATCTTTTTTTCTTTACTTGCTCTCATATTAGCTTCAAAATTAATTTTAAATTTTGTCATTTATCTTGCATTCTTTTAGAATTTTGGAAAACTATAAGGTGTTTTTTTTTAATTATTTCTGTTTTGTTGCTTTAGCTTTTTAATGCTAATTAAAATCCCACATTATATAATTGCTAGTTTTTATTTAGACTTTTAAATATTCTTGGTTTTCTATTTTAGCCTTAAAAATTATTGTAAGTCTTGCATTTACTTTTAACTTAAAGTAGGCATGCATTTTACCCCTTACAGTTCAGAAATGATGCAGTAGTAGACACACTACAAAGAGAATTTGAATGGATCCTTTATTTCATTGTCATTCTACTTCTATCTCTGTCTCCTTGAATCAGCCTGTTAGTTTTATTAGCAATTGTTTTCTGAGAATGTCTCCCTGATCTGAAAAAAGACCCAATTGATTTTATGGAATGGTGTCCTTTCTGAAACTATATGGAGAGGGATAAACGTCAAAGCCTAGGACTCATGAAAGAGAAAATTTCCTTATATAAACTTCAGTGTCTCAGTTCAGACCTCAGAGGTATAAATCTTAAAAAGGAGATGAACCAGATTTTGGCTAAGCCTTACACAATCTGAAATTTATTCCTAAATTATCTTAACCTCTCTTTGATATAAGGCAATTGCCCCTACTCTAGGTTTCTGCAAGAAGGTAAAGTGAATTCTCTTTGTATAAATAAAACATTAGCCAGAGATTCTGCATTATTTTTGTATACAAAATCTGGCATTTAATTTAAAAATTACCAGGCATACTAAGATACAGAATCAAGGGACAAAAACAGACAAATTGAAAACCTTCAGGAAAGCCAAATGTAGAAGTTATCAGACATAAATTTCAAAATACCTGATGTTAACATGTCCCTCAACAAGATGAGGAATTCTCTGAAGAATTAGAAATTATAATAGAAATCAAGTAGACATTATGGTGCTGAAAAATACAACTGGAATTGAGACCTAACTAGATGGATTTAACCACGGATTTAATAGGTTGAAAAAACGCTTAGCAATCTGTAATATAGATTAGAAGAATATATCCAAACTGATGTGTGGGGGGAAAAAAGGAAGGAAAATACAGCATGGACTGTAAGAGCTATATGGAACATGTTGGAAAAGTCTAATGTGTATAACTGCATACTCACAGGGAGGTAAAAAAAAAGATAAAATAGCCAATACTGTATGTTTTTCTCAAACTTATGAAAAATATCAAGTCACAAGCTCAAGATCTGCAATGTCTAAAGAGAAAGCCACATTTGAGAACATCATGGTAAAATTTCAGAAACCAGCAATAAAGATCAATATAAAAAGCAGCCAAAGGAAAAACAAAGACTTTTCTTCAAAACAAACAAACAAACAAACAAAAATAAAACAGAAACAAAACTTAGAGGTGACTTCTCAACAGAAACAATAGATAGTAGAATGCAATGAACAACATTTTAAAAGTGTTGAAAGAAAATAATTGCCAACCAGTAATTATTTACTCAGTAAAAATATCCTTCAAAATTAAAAACAAACCGAAAACATTTCCAGACCCCTCCTCCTAAATACACACACACACACACACACACACACACACACACGCACACGCACACACACACACACACCCTCTTCATCTCTAGACAACTTACCTTGAAAGAAATTCCAAAGGGATAACTCTTCAGGTGGAAAGAAAGTAATTTCAGAAATAAATAGGAAAGAATAACAAGGCCAGAGACTGATGAATAGCAAACGTAACAAATAACAATCATAATGTTTTTAGCTTCTAAATTATGTGTATAATTGAAACTTAGTAATAACACAAAAAACTAGGAGTGGTTAAGTGGAGTTAAAAGTTTAGCATTTTCTAGGAAGTGATAATAGTTATATAAGTGACATATGATATTACATGTATTATAACTGTGTAAGTCAGGGATATATATATAGTCAGCATTCCCCCAAAGAAGTTTAAAAAAATGAAGGGAGAATGACACATTGCTCTGAGAAAGCAAGAAAGGAGGGACAGAAGATAAAATAAAACATTTGGGACTAATAGAAAACGAATAATAAACTACTAGGTAAAAGTACATATATATCATTATTACTAAAAAAAAATGAAGTAAAAGATGACACAAATAAATGCACGCCATCATACTTATATTCCGTATTGTACTAGAATTCATAATTAGTACTACAAGTAATGACAAACAATATAAATGAGAGAAAGAAAAAAATGTAATTATTTACAAATGATGCTCTGTGTACATAGAATACCCGAATGGTCTACAAACTATTGGAATTAAGCGAATATAGCAAGAATGAATAATACATGTTTAGCATAGAAAAATCATTACATACTAACAACAAAAAAGTAGAAAATAGAATTTAAAGCACTATTTATAATAGCATCAAAAACATAAAAAATATATGAATAAATCTAATTTAATGTGTGCAAGACATTAATACAGGAAAAACCAATACAACATTATTGAAAGAAATTAAAAAAGATCTATAAATGGAAAGATAAATCTAATGAATTAGAAGATTCAATAATTTAAAGATGTTAATTCTCTCTCAATTCACATGTAGGTTCAAGTCAATCCCAATTCAAAATTCTAGCAGCTAGATTGTAAAAATTGATAAAGATATACTAAAATATATGAATGCCAACATCAGCCAAACCATCTATCTCTAAAAGAGGAAAAATTTAGAGGACCAGAAATCAAGACTCATTAGAGAGCAACAGTTAATTCAATGTAGTCTTGGTGCAAAGATAGAAAAGTAGACCAACAGAACAAAACAAGGGGCCCAGGACAGATCCAAAGAAAAGTGGTCCATTAGTTTATGTCAAAAGTGACACTGCAGTACAGTGGGGAAGAGATCTTTTCAATAAATCATGCTAAGTCCAATAGTATTCACATAGTAAAAAATAAATCTTGACCTCGTCCTCATACCATACACAAATATTAATTCCAGACAGATTGCATATCTCAATATGAAAAGTAAAATATAAGGCTTCTAAAAAGTAAGGTAGGAGGCTTAAACTAAGTAGGATATTCTATGGATAAAAATGGGATTGAAAAATGGACAAAATTGTGATTCTTTTAAGGACAAAGTCAATGTTGTTCTCAAGTGAGTCAATGTTGGATAGGTAATCAAAGCATCTATTATCATACCAGTCTTACATTGCTACAATATTGCAACATAAAAAACAATGATAAAATCTCAATGGCATACCAAAATAAACATTTATTAAATTCTGCAAGATTCAGTATATCAGGATAAAGTCAGGTGATCTTAACCAGATTTTCTTTGCATCTCAAAACAGTTGTGAGTTGGCTTGCCTGGGGGCTCACTCATTTGTTGAGGACTGACTGATATAGCTGGCTCACCTAGGATGGTCTCAGCTGTGGCAACTCAGTTGTGCTTAATGTGCATTTCATCTTTCAGTTGGCTAATTTGGACATATTCTCACTACAAGAGCAATGATAGAAGAGAAAGGACTAACCTAATTGTATAAATGCTTTACAAGTCTCTGCATAATATTTGCTAGTGCCTCAGTGACTTACCTAATGCCAAAATCAGACTAGGTGGGCCTAGGAGGCAATGAAGAATCTGGGGCTCATTAATGCAATTAATACACCTCTGTATAAGATTACTTAGCTAATCAGTAGTTGAGCTGAGTTTCGTTCTACAACTCTTTTAAGTTCAGTACTCATTCTAACGTACTACATCATTGGGGACTACTATGTAATCTTTATAAAATCACAAACATTGTACTAGGAATTTAGTCCATTCAAAGAGTATTTGATATTAATAAATTACCAGATTGGTCAATGCTCTTTCTTCACCTTGTGGCCATGTAAAAACTTGGTGAATACATTTTTCATCATCTATTACTCAAATAACAGATATTTGGAGAAATTTCTGAAAATAAATAGATTACTTTAACAAGCTCAGAGGCCACATGGGAAGGAATTTTCTACAGTTCTATTAATCGCAATGTTTGCTGTATAATTCAAGGGCAATCTATAGAAGGAATGGCAAATAATCTCCTCTACTACTGCTTGCACAAAGTTTGCTTATTAAGAGTCAGGTCTTTTAATGGACCAAATGACTTAAAATAATTTTAACAAATATTTACCTAATTTTTTTTGGGTCCTCAATTAGTTAATGTAAATTGGAGAACCACACCCTTGATAACTGGAAAGTTTCTTAACTTCTGTATGTTTGAGAATCACAACATTAAATTGTTAAGGGAGTTGGAAAGTCCCTAATAGCAACAAGAGACTTTCATAGTCTTGGTTCCAGGGACAACCCTTTGGAAGTTTTTTGGAGCAGATCATAGGTGGTGATGTGGGCAGAACAAATCTTCATGTCATGATTTCTCTCAAGAAGTTGTTTTTAAATTTTTATTTAATAGAAGCTATGCATATTGGAACTTTGTGAATCAGTCAAGATTTGGGTTGATTTTTTGCAAACCAAGAACATCCATATCCTTTTTCACTGCAATCTTCTGAATAAAAATACCTTTATACAACTATATTTAATATAGTTTTATAAAATATTATTATAATTAACAAAACTGAGAATCTTTTACTCTTTTAATCACTGCACCAGATTCATAAGACAGATTGTGCTGAAGATAACTTTAACTCTAAATATTGAAGCATACATCAACATAAAAGGAAGATGTTCATCATAGGTGCTGAGGTAAATGGGAGGAGACATTATCAATCTCTTTTTGTATTCCCAGATTTACAAAATTTACTAACCGGTCTCAGCTTGGTCAGGACACCAGAATAGAGATATTTACTTTAAAAAGAAATACTAATTGATATGAAAATATCTAGTTAAAGAAATGACTCCTGAATATAGTCCAGAACCGTTAGTCTTACTATACTCTACATTTTCTCATTTACCTCAGACAGTTCATTAAACTCTTTCAAGGATCTGTCAACTTTCATATGAGAGGGTTGAATTAGAAGTTCTCTGAGTCTATTCTAGCCGTGGCATTTGTAAATAAAGAGGGGAGTTAGTAGGAAAACATTAAATTATTTAGCTCTGTCATCAGAAATCGTATTAGATAAAGAACAAAATATCTAAATAAAATGACTTGGGATGGGTTAGACTCTGACAAAGATGTAAGATAATGGTAAGGGAATGAGTGAAGGCTCAATAAGCACAAGAAAAAAGAACTTCATTGTTTTGTTTCTGAGAAGGAGGACGAGACAGTGGCAAAGATAGGAGTAAGGAGAGGGCAAGACAGGAGCCAGATCCAGAGCAAGAAAACCAGGTTTGGCTGGGGAAAGGCTAGTAGAGGAACCCTCAGTGCAGGTGGTGGTGTGTGACCAAAACAGACCAGAGATGCCTAACATTCGCCTTTTTGGAAAGAATCAGTAAAGAGCTTCATAGTTCTCCAGGGGCTGGAGGTTGAAACTTAAAAGGTTATGAAGAAGGTGCTGTATTTTTTATTTGGGGTGTGTGTGTGTGTGTGTGTGTGTGTGTGTGTGTGTGTGTGTGTGTGTGTTTCATTTTTTAATCCCAGTCAGTGTGGGCCAGCACTGTAGCAACATGCAGGCGATTATAACAAACCCTTTGTTATTGTCAGAAATTTTAGAGAAGCCATGAAATTATGGGGGGTGGAGGGAGAATTTAAAAGAAGTTAATCTAGATCTCTGATATCTGCACAAATCAGGGATGATCACCCTGAGGTCAAATGATTTGCTCACCATAAGTAGCATGGTTGAATTTAGAGCCCCAAGCTCACACTTTGAGGACAGTTCTCCAATTCCTTACAGAGAATGATTGATTGGGAAGAATTTCCACCTCTTCTAAGAGTATAAGTGGCCATTGTCTTTTCTCCCTGTCACTGTATATCAAATATTTAAAGATAAGACCTCATGTCTTTGTTTCTTAACTAGTTTCTTTAATGGTTCAGATAAGATTGTGGATGTAAATGACAAATTGACAAGTCTTCAGACTTGTAGGTTAACAGAGAACTATAGTAAAGATGTACTTATTTTAACATGTACCAAAAACTTACCATGTTCAAGGCACCAATGCCTTATTAAAAATCTTAAATGTGAGTTATTACTTTGCTTGTATCCTGGGGAACAAGCTCTTGTGACTATAGTTCACTGTAGAACACTGGAATAACAAATATACAAAGAATGAAGTATACTTGAAACAATGGTATACAGTTTTAATGACTGGATAAAATGTTCAAGGAAGATAAGATTAGAGTTGGGAAGGAAGGACACTCTAGGTTAAAGCCATACAAATATAAATGGCATGGTAAGTATGAGAAACCACAAGCTGATTGTTTCAGACCAGCATTTGGAGGTGCAGTGTTGGGAAATGAAGCTGGAGAAGTAGACAGAGATGAGAATGTGAGGCTTGTGTATTATCATCTTGAAATTTCTAACTGCCAAATTTTGTGATTCTGCATATAACTTTATTTATTTTGTTGCATTTGCATTAAAAGCCATTGCCTTCATTATATGAGATTATTTTGTGAATGAACTCAAAGATGTAAGTTTCTCATCTTTCTTTGCAGAACTACTGTCTAGTCATCAATTTTCTCATAGCTCCGTGCACCTCCTTATTTCTCAGGCTGTAGATGATAGGATTGATCATGGGTGTAACTACTCCATAGAATACGGCAATCAGTTTTTCAAAAATACCATCTTTGGACTTTGGCTTCATATACATGAAAAGGATTGTCCCATAAAACACACTCACCACTGTCACATGGGCCGAGCAGGTAGAAAAGACCTTTTTTTTACCTTCTGCTAAATTGATTCTTAGTACAGTAGAGAGGATGAAAATGTAGGAGATGCAAATCAACAGTAATGGAGAAAACAAAAATATTACATTACTTAA
The DNA here is from genome assembly GCF_014176215.1 of Rousettus aegyptiacus. NCBI lineage: Eukaryota > Metazoa > Chordata > Mammalia > Chiroptera > Pteropodidae > Rousettus > Rousettus aegyptiacus. The sequence goes on from NW_023416306.1 coordinate 23,391,077, forward strand.
CATTATGGCAATCTCATTCAAGGAAATATCTGTGCAAGCCAGCTTGACAAAGGCCAATATTTCACAAGCAAAATGGTTAATTACATTTTTTCCACAGAAGGGCAACCGTATTGCAAGAATAGTTTCTATCAATGAATTGAGAAAGCCCAGTCCCCAGGAAAGAGCTGACATCTGAATACAAAGTGCCTTGCTCATGATGATAGAGTATCTCAGAGGGTTGCAGACGGCCACGTAACGGTCATATGCCATCACTGCTAGGAGCACACACTCTGTGGACCCCATACCGTAGGCGACAGAAAACTGGACAATACATCTAGTGAAGGAGATGGTTTTTTTCTTTGATAGGAAGTGTATCAACATTGTGGGAATGAAGGAGGATGTGTAACAAATGTCTAGGAAGGAAAGATTACCAAGGAAGAAGTACATGGGTGTATGGAGGCGGGAATCCAGGAGAGTTAGGGTGACCAAGGTGCTGTTCCCTAGGAGAATCACTAAGTACATTATCAAGCACATCACAAAAAGGAGTTTTTCAGCTCTCGGGTACTCGGAAAGTCCCTGTAGAATGAACTCGATTTCTGTCCAGTTGGTCCTTTCCATTTCATTATTTTATACCTGGAGTATCCCAGAAGAGAAAGAACTGCACGTGAATTTAACGAATCTGTACAATGTTAACAGAGTAAGAGATCATTGTAGGAGGGGCGACAAGTGTGTCAGCACTAGCTGGAATGATGATAACAGCTGTGAGTTTAGGTTTTTGAATTCCTCTTCTAGATCATAAGGCAGAGGATTGATTAGATGTAATAATTACATTGGTAGCTCATTAAAAATATAGCTTCTGCATTCTATTCCTGAGATTATGATGCACAAGTTCTGAGGTAGGGAATAACTATTTGCATTTTTAACAAATATCTGTTATTTCTGACTCAGTGGACCCACAGACTTCATTTTGAATATTATTATTTTGGAAAGAGTATGCTTAATCTATTAAAAGTATTTATTTGATTTTTTACTATGCCAATCATTAACAATGCCATTGGTTGACAAATATGTTCACACATATTACTTATCATCACTATAATTCTCTGAGGAAAATGAAATTCGTAGAGGTAAAATTTATATAAAAACGTAGTAAGTGAAATGTATGTAAAAACACAGTATTCAAATCTACATTTTCTTACTTTAAACTCCCTCTTTTTTAAACTGCATGATTATTTTCTTCCCAAAATTATGTAAGTTGTCTAAGGAGTGAGAATCAGGCATATTTTTATCTAATGCTCTCCAGATGATTCTAATGTGCAACTGAGGAAGAGAACCACCTGTCTGGTGGAGTGCTTCCAAGCTTTAGTATACAGATGAATCACATAGAGAATCTTTGTAAAAGATTCTTAATCAGTGTGTCTGAAGTGAATTCTAAGGTCTGCATTTATTAATATGTTTCCAACTGTTGATGCTGCTCCTTTACAGAGCTCGCATGAATAGTAAGGACTTTTAGACCATGTCTCTCTAATACCTTTGGAGAGTGCCACTGGAGCTTTGATTGAGTGTAGGATTGTAAGTGAATAGTAAATAATGCAAAACTGAACATTTTGTAAGAGTTGGAGGTGTGTTGCTATAAATTTTGTGTTCTTTAGATTTTAGATATATAAGCAATCAAATGGCATGCAGAAGAACCCCTGCCTTTTATTTCTGCCTATATAAAAAGAAGTCTTCTTCTATTTGTTGAACTTGCAATTAGGGTCAGTATTTTCCAAAACAGAAATTTGAGGTCAGCTCAAGCATCAGAGTTTTGTGTACTCTGTGTGGAACATGTAGCAAATGACTTTAATTTGAAAAAAATGTGAAGTGTAGATATTAGTAGATGACCTTCTTCTTTATATTTAATAAAGAACATAATTTTTAAAACAGCTTTTTATCCTCAAAGAATTCTACCTAGCTTTAAAAATATCTTTAGAGGGAAAAATATTGATCCAATGGATGAGTTTCTACTAAGTGTTTCCATACATTGGCAGTGTTTCTGGTATAGGATTTGCCATTTCTCTCTGTGGTAGTTTTTGCTAACAGGTTATGCTGCTTTCTATGAAAATTCCAGTTTTTAATGGTGTGACATATTAATCAGGTTAATAGAATCTTACATATCTGTTGGCTATGGAAAGGAGGACTCTCATTCAATTAAAGCTTCACTCTACTTTGTGGGTGCACATTATGTAGAATATAGGAAGAGTTGGGTAGAGCAGGATATACTTCTATTTGGTATTAAGATTGGAATCTGATTGCCTGTAGGTGCATGTATCAACCTACTCTGAATCTAGAAATAAAATTCTTATTTAGGCTTTGAAGAGGTATCATTCCTTTGGGAAATTTTTATTACTCGTACAGTGCTACTGTAACTTTTAAGAAGCAGTTGACAAACACTCTGTTGAGTAGAATTGTGCCTGAAATTTTTTCTATTTCCATTTACTTTTCTAAAATGGATTCCCAGAAACAAAAAGATTCTTGATAGTTTCTAATAAATAACTTTCTATGAGATCTGTATATTGAATAATTCAAGTTTTATTACTTTTTTGCCATTTTTGGATATTTTGTAGAACAGTTTTTTTTAGGCTAACAACAGAGGAAATATTAAATAATCATTATACACTCATTTGATGGATCATTACGCATCTATTAATATGACATTTGTGACAAATTTGTATAAGCACAAACATGATGTTTTAATTATGTTAAAATGATTACATGTTAACAGAAACAAAACAACAGTTACAACTTTGTTTGCGAAACCAAAACCTAAGAATAACCTAGACAGAATAGGAAGACTGGAAAGAAATAGCAAAAACACCGGTTTCCTACTTTTCTGAATTACCCAAATTTCTAAAATAGATATGCATAAAAAAATATATAAAATAGAGAAAAATACTGAAGAAGGTGCCCAATTTTATTAGGAAAATTAAATCACAAAAAATGTTAAAATAATGTAAATAGTACACTGATTGTCTAAGATATTTAGAGACTACATAATGAGCCTGAGTTGTGCTTGTGTGCCCTGTCCAGTTATCTATAGGAAGCTGCTTTTTCTGGTGGACCTAGGGCATGTATAATCCCTACCCTTAAAATCTTCCAGGTAACAGTGTTTACAGTTTTCAGGAGGTATACCAAGAAAAAGAACTTGAGTTTTTGACTTAATCATATGTATCAAAGGAGACTGCAGAGCATTGATTCCTAAAACAGAATTGTCCTTGAAAATGAGAAGGCTTAATCTTAGCTATCCTCTAATCTTTCTCTCCCAACCCCTGTTCTTTTATAGGAAATCATCACTCTGGTCTAACACTTTGAGATTTCATCCAGGCACTGTTTTAGTGTTGTAATAGACCTAGGAAAGTGTGTGATTTTGTTGCCCAAGCCAGAAGCCAAACTCTTTAATGTTATAGAAAGACCTCTAATTTTCTATGTTTTTTCTTTTGTTTTATTGACTTAGTTACTTAAAGATCTACTGTTTAAAGTATGAAGATTTTTTTGATGAAGAACATATACCATATGTACTCTAAATTCTCATCATAGGAATAATCTTGTTATCCTCTTCAGCTCCTCTATAAAGATCAATTAAAACCATTGATACTGTGCAAAGATTAATAGATCTGCCAATTCCCTAATTATAGATTTTATAAACTCTAATTTTAAGTTAATATGCCTCAAGGAAAGATGTACTATTTTAGCTCATAAAGAGTAATTGACAACATGTGAGGTTCTAATATGAGGCACTTCATATAATTTTTATCATTTAATCTTCAAAATAACCCCAATATTATTATGAAATTTTTACCGATGAGGAAATTAACTTGAGATTTCAAAGGCGAAGTAAAATTTTCAATATCGAATAATTGGTAAATACTAGAATTATGATTTAAACCCTTACGTTTGATCCTGAAGTCCCCATTTTCACCACTATATCATGTTTATTAATTTATAATTTTTTATAAAACCATAATTTAATATGATACAATTAACTTTCATAAAGGATCCATATGAAAACTACACAAATAAAATATATTCTTCTCTTCTTACAACATTGAAGACATTCATTGTCTTCTACTTATCAAGACATTATTCGCAATAATGAATTTAAATGAAAAAATGCCCCAATTTTTTTTTAATCTAGTGTGGAGAATTAAGATCTAGGGTAGTGCAATCTGATTTGTTACATAAATGAGAACTCAAAAAATTTTAAAATTTCTTCTTTTGCCTCTGCCACCTGGAGTTCGGACTAACAATTACAATTACTTCTGCCATCTGTCACATATTTTTTTTAATCCTATTTTTATCATAAACATTTCGTTACACATTTCCACAAACCCATAAGCATAGTTTATGTGTGAATAATATATAAATCACTATGTATTCTTTCAGTAGATAATTTGCAGATAATTTTTACTTAAGATTTTAGTAAATTGATTACTTGAACACATTAGTCATTAGTTTATAATTTATAAGAATCTATTACATTGCAAGCAACTTTCTCTTCCTCAATAGTCTCTTCCATGGACTATTTTGGGATTAAACAAAATTTAAACAATATTCCGATCTTGGAGATGAAGCCTGGGTTTTTGTATTTTGTTCCTTGACACACACACACACACACACACACACGCATACACACACACACACACTTACACACATATTTTCAAAATCTCACTAGCAAGTATCATTTCAACTAAGAAATCTTTAAGTTTATTGATAGGATGTTTTCTTTTGAAATAGTTTCAGTTAAGATCTCTCTCATTATCTTACCTCTTGACTGGATTTTAAAGTCATCCACACCATTATACTCTATTAAGTAATAGAAAAAATTCTCAGGAATGTCAATTTCATTTGCATTTTTCAGATGAGAACAAAAGATACTCAATTTTAAAGATGGTTGCTCTTCCTTTCTTAAAAAAAAATGGAGAGAAATGGAGAGAACAGATACTGTCAGGCAATTTGTCTTTACATGAATCTTCTTAAGAGGGTGTCAAGGAAATAAAACATTATAAATGAAGGTCAATGATGCAACTCCAGTTTTACATAAGGTTGATGTTAACTTAAGAGAATCTCACGTTCATTTGGAAGTCAGTTTAGCACTATTTTTACAAACTTCTTCAGTCCCTAAGGTTGTGAGTCAGAAACTTAGGATTCCCTAGAGAAAAAGGCACTGAATTCTGAACATTGCAAAGATCTAATTATCTTGACTTAAAGAAAATCTTTTATATGTTTCTTTGAGTATTCAGTGAATATGTCTGTCTTTGATGGTTTCAACATAAGTCGGGACTGGAATTAGAATATGTCCAACAGTTCTAGGAAGAGTTAAACTTTCTCCAAGAATTTGTTTTTCTTCCCCCTCCCCCCAGCTTTTTGATATATAGTTGACATAACGTTTTATGTTTAAGTATAAGGATGATGGTTTGATGTACATATATATTGCACAATGATTACCACAGTAAGATGAGTTAACAAACATCATTTCACATAGTTGCCTATATTGTGGTGTTGAGAACATTTAAAATCTAGCTCTCAGCAACTTTCTAGTATGCAATACATATTGTTAACTATAGTCACCATAGTGTACGTTAGGTCTTCAGAACTTATTCATCTTATAACTGGAAATTTGCACCCTCTGACCACCATCACCTGTTTTCCGCTACCGTAGCCCCTGACAACCACCAATTTATTCTGTTTCTATAAATTCAGCCTTTGTAGATTCTACATATAAGTGATCTAGATCATAAGATTTGTCTTTCTGGAAATTTGATTTTATTTTTATTCCACAAACTATACTATATCAATCCCCCTGAATCCTAAATAAATCATTTTAACTCATTAATGTCTTTTTGTTTTTCATAATTTTGTCAATTTTAGAACATACACAATTTTTCTTTATGTCAGTGTAATTGTATAGATAAATTTTAATAAGCATTTGCCACTTTATAGCTTTAATTTTTTGTGCAATTATTCATAGTGTTTATAATATTCCTTTTTATTTTTTTATTAAATATATTGGGGTGACATTGGTTAATAAAATCATATAGGTTTAAATATACAATTCAATATTACATCATATGGGTATTACATTGTGTTCACCACCCAGAGCTAAATTTCCTTGTGTCACCATATATTTGACCCCCTTTACTCTTATCTATCTTCCTCTGCTAACCATGAAACTGTTGTCTATATCCATGAGTCTCTGTTTGTTTGTCTTATTTGTATGTTGCTTTCAGTTTATTTCACATATAAATGAAATCACATGGTTCTCAATTTAATATTTGAAAAATATTTCAAGTGGAATTGCTGTACATCTAACCTACAGTTTTAATATTATTGGGTATTTTAATTTGTTTCTATTTTTTTTGAGATTTTGATAAAATGACCGTTGTTATCTATTTATCACTCTATTTAATCTGCTTTCTTTCTACTGGAAGTAACTTAAGGTCAATTTCTAGAGAGAGGACTATAAAACAAAAGGATCTAAACTGAGAAAATCCTTTTTTTTTAATTTATTTATTTTTTGGTTCATTGGTTAATGAAATCCAATAAGTTTCAGCTGTAAACTTTAACAATAAGGCATATATTAACACCAAACAAACAAATAATGTGATTGAAATATAGGCAGAGGATCTGAATGGACATTTCTCCAAAGAGGGCATGCAGATGGCCAGTGAGCCATATGAAAAGATGCTCAATATCACTAATTATCAGGGAAATGCAAATTAAAGCTGCAATGAGGTATCACCTCACACCTGTCAGAATGGCTGTCATCAATAAATGAACAAACAAGTGTTGGCAAGGATGAGGAGAAAAGGGAACCCTAGTGCACCGCCGGTAGGATAGTAAATTGGCGTGGCCACTGTAAAAAGCAGTATAGAGTTTCCTCAAAAATTTAAGAATAGAACTACCCTATGATCCAGCGATTCCACTTCTGGGTATTTATCCAGAGAAAACCAAATTACTAATTTGAAAAGACATATGTATCCCTATGTTCATTGCAGCCTTATTTACAATAGCCAAGATATGGAAGCAATCTCAGTGTTCATAGATAGACAGTTGGATAAAGAAGAGGTTGAACATCTATACAATGAAATATTATTCAGCCATAAAAAAGAATGAAATCTTGCAATTTGCACCAACGTGGATGGCCCCAGAGGATTTTATGCTAAGAGAAATAATGCAGAAAAAGACAAATACTATATTATTTCACTTACATGTGGAATCTAAAAAAGAAAATAAACAAGTAAAACAAACAGATTCATAGTTACAGAGAACATTTGGATGGTTGCCAGATGAGAGAGGAGTTGGGAGGATGGGTGATAAAGGGTAAGGGATTAAGAAGTATAAATTAGCAGTTATATAAATTGTCACAGGGCTGTAAAGTACAGTACAGGGAATGTAGTCAAGAATACTGTAATAACTAAGTATGGTGTCAGGTGGGTACTATACTTATCAGGGTGAACACTTCATAAGTTATATAAATGTCTAATCTCTATGTTGTACACCTGAAACTAATATAATATTTTGTGTCAGCTGCAATTGAAAAATAAAACAATTATTAAAATAATATATCACACCATTTCCTCTCTTATTCATTTATCAAGTATTTATTGAGCATGTGGTATGGGCCAGGCCCTGTGACAATATTGAGATGAACTTGGACATACCTGATAAAACTATATAAGCTTAAAATTATAGGTTCAAACATTTTAAACATAACCATGAGAAGGATTATATTATAGGTCATAAAATTTCTATCTTCATCTGTAAGTTACAGCCTTTTATGCTTAACATTATATCATAAGCAGATTTTCACATATCAAATACTTAGGGAATTGGGCCTGAGTATTAGTCACTATGTAATAGCTACATAGTAGCTACATTTACTCACTACATAGCAGTCTACTCTATTTGTTTCAAGATTTGTTTAACCTTTTCTGAAATAATGAGGATTTACCTTGCTTTGCTTTATTATTTTACTCATAAACAATGGTGCAGTAATAATTATAATTTATTATTTAAGAGTATGTTTATACTTTATTTTAAAATAATCTCAATTACTTTCATAATGAATTACAAAAGTGGAGATAAAGATAACTAAATGCATACTCTTATGCAATCAGACCATTAAAATAGTCAAATTCTGAATTATTGGACTTTGGAGCTAGAAAGCGTCTTTGAATCTAGTTCTAAATCTTATGAGATGACAAAAACACATCTAAGTATGGTTGACGTTCATCTTATTCTTGCCCCCAAACCCAGGGATGGTTAGAGCATATTATGAGGTTGCACAGGTTATTTTTGGACAATTCTCATTATTAGAACATTCTTTATATTGGTCTGTATATATCTCTTTGTATGCTACTCATCTTTCCCTTTCAAACAACAAAAAATATATACTCCTTTTCTGTGGCAGCTTTTTAAGTATTTACACTTCGCTGACAAGTTTGTTATGTGATAAAGAGTATTGAACTTGGTTCTTGGTATTTAGTAGGTACTCCATAAGAGATGATGATTATTATATTTGCTTATGAATCAGTGAATCTGAGTATAGTTTGCCTACTGTTGATGCTATAAATAATCACTTTCAGTTGTTTCAGTAAATAAAACAGACATAATCATTCTGCTTCAATATGAACCTATAAAAATCAAAAGAAAGAATGTCAGAATGAATCACTATGACCAAAGAATAGAATCTATTTCTTAACCAGTTGGGGAAAGTACTGATTGCTTGTATGAGACAAAATTATATGACTTATTGAATTTGATTACACAAAGCCTTGGCAAGTCAAGATAATTCCATCTAAATTATCAGAGGCTCATTTTTCTTGATAAATGTATTCAAGCCGATTTAACTCAGCAGGCACATTGGCAGACCACAGAGCTGTAGGGGACACAAAGATGAGCCATGTACAGCTCGGACAAGTCATGAGCTCATGCTTAAAATGGCATTTCTGCAACAGCTTCCTGCTAGTCTCTCAGCTTTCATTCTTGCTTTCCTTCAGTGTATTCTCCAGATGGCGAAATGATGGATCTTCTCAAAACGTGATACAGATCAAAACACTACTCCACTTATGGTCTACTATGTCATTCCAACTGGGTTTCTGTTCTGATTTTTTATTGCCAATGCTTTCCTTGTTAAATATATTTTGAATTTAACAAGTTAGGACCTGTTTTGTACTTATACCAAACTGGGAAGTGGCCACAACTTGATATCTTGTGAGAACTATCTTCTGGACTGTAAAATTTGTCTCAAGATGAGAGAAGGTGCTGCATTCTGACTTTCATATGCAGCACAGGTTTCTATAAAACAATGTAGAAAATATTTGGAAGAAGCAGAGCTCATAATTTCAAGAGTCTGGGCCATCATTCCCATACTCATCTTTGGGTGCTTCATTTATAGGTAGCACATCCTTCTTTCCTGGAGTTTTGTGTGGTTTGGGGTTGGGTGAAGAGCAAGGTATGACAGAAACACGGGAGTCGGCAAATCAGCATGGCCCAATTCCCTTCTAACCACAGATGCTTCCGTACAATGCCACCAGATACCAAAGGAATAGATACTGATACATTTTTACTTGTGCTGAATTCTAGGGAAAGTTAAAAATGACAAATTTATTTGAGACTCCTCTAAAATTACATTGCAAATTTGAACATCGTAAAAAAATCCCCAACAAAAGATAGTGGTTTGATCAGCCCTAGTGCCCTTACTCACATTTGTGTCATAATCAGTACAAATATACGCTAAATGAATTATCTCATAGATATCTGATCATATAGCTACTGTTAGAAACCTTGGGGATCCACATATTAAATTCTCTGTAGTAGCTGTTTATATATCTAGATGCAAATGAACAAACAATTTGTTTGTCTGTATCCTCCAAAAGAACCCTAATAGAACAGGTTGCTCTTTGAGGGTCACTATTATTCCACAGCGATTCAGAATTGATGTGATGAACTGTCCTGTTACAAAGGTGTGCTAATTAGTATGGTTATTTATTTACCATTCTTTGTTTATTTACCATGTATCATCTTACTGGCCCTGAGCGGAACACTTAACCTGTGCCACATTTAAATGCCATTATAGTTATGTAAATGCAGTGTTAGTAAAAAAATCTTAATACTTGTCAAATCTTACTTTAGATTGGAGAAAACTTACTCAGGATTCTCCTTTACAATGTCCTGAACCAGGATTATCCTGGATTTATGTGAATTTGGGGGAAAAAAGAATCCTCCACTTCCAGAGTTAGAGCAATCTATTTCCAAACAACTGTAATGAGTTTTTAAAAACCACAACATTCATTATATGGGCCCTCAGTTGAGTTTTCAGGATGAAAACAGACTCTCTGCATGATTTCATGTGTTCTGGGAGTTGTAAACTTAAATATCTTCACTGCTATGCACTAAATGTACTGGAGTAAAATAAGCTAGGTCTAAAGCAATATGGAGGGGTGAGGACTATGGCCAATCTCTTTAATTTTATATGACTAAACAAAATGCATATATATTTTGTATATATGCATATGCTATATAATTCCCTTTCCTATTAGTTTATCGCATCTTTCTACTCAATATTTTCATTAGAATATGTCTTCATTACCATTACTCTGCCTAATTCCGTATTATCAATGGCTTGGTGATGGCAAATGCGTAGAGGCTGCTTTCTCTTCCCAGAATGAAATAATTCCACTTTAAAAATTTTCCACATGATGATCTCATACACTCTTTTCTTTTGCATTTTGTTGTAACTAAGGAGGAGAATTGAATCTCCTAGGAACAGCTCCAGATTCCCTCCAGAAAACTTGTGGAGGGAAGTGTTGTTGTTAAAAAGTTACAAGTTTACTTTAACAAGCTAGACTTTAGACTGTCGCAAGCACATGGGATCCCATCCCTATGTAACCCATTTGTACCTTGACATCAGAGAGAAGTAGATCAGTCAACTTTTAATGATGTCCTCTGAGATATAGTTCTCTGCTTAGGCGTAAATATCAGACTGTGTTTTATATTCCTATGGGAGAAGATTACCAGGCCATGAGATAACAAGTAGAAAGGAAATGTCTTCCTAGGCCGATTGGCCTCTTTGGAACCACTGTGTTTTACATAGCAGAGGTCATATAGAGCTAAAAATGGTCCTTTGTCTATTTGCTAAGGAGATGGATAGGAAGGTCATTTAGCAGTCAAAAATTGAGATATGTGATGGGGTGATGGGAACTGTATGAATTTTGATCCAGGACAATTTTTGTATAACTTCGCATTCCTTATTGTATAAATCGTGTATACCTTCAGGGTTGTATGAGAATTAAATGTATCTGAAACCTAATTGATGTTTAATGTATTCCTTTTCCTGATCTACAAAGCATTAGTCAATGAAGTGGTTGCTTTATTTGTAATTCCTCTGTTGCCCAGAGGTTGTTATAAGAACTTCCCATCTGGGGTCAGTAAAATTATTGCTCTTTTATCTTGGTTTAGAGTCCTGCTGATCCAATGACAACTTTGGACTTACCCTGGTGACTCCAGCCTGCCCTGCAGGAGCCATTTATGAACCAACTGGGCCATTGTCCCTCTTTTCCACATTAATATCTCTGATATCACCAGGATCCATAGCTTCAAATTCCTTTCTTAGAGATAGGATATTCACTTAGGTGTCTTCAGGCTCTCCCTTTTGTGATCTTGGTGACTCTACGTAGCCATGACTCTCTTTCTGTGTCTTGCAACTTCTTTTTTTAGTGGTTCTATGGTCTTCCCTAAAATGTGAGGTGCAGTTAGTAATGGTTGCTCTGCTTTTCTCAGATACTGCAGAGATATTAACTGTAATATTTGCATCAAAAATCACACCAGCTACAGCATCAAATTGAATGTCTATTATTAGTGTTTAAATTTGCATCTTCATTTCGTGGCTAGATGCCATCAGCAGCTGAACAACTATCATCACAAGCAAACCTGGTTATAGTTGAAGTCTGCTTATCACTCTGGATCTTTGGCTATTCAAACTAAGACCCATTCTCTAGAGTGAGAGAAGTACTATAATATGTGAATGAATGAGCTGGTACGTTTATTCCTCAATAAACATACAATAAATAAGAAAACTGAGGCTCAGAGAAATTAAATTACTCGCATAGGCTATAGATTAGTAAGATAGATATGGAGGTGAGATTCCAGTCCAGACAGTATGAGTGCACATCTAGTCTCCCAACTAGTAATGTTTTCTACCTCTCTTTCAAACTAAAAATTCTTGAACCCTCCAAAATTCATCATCTTCTATGTGTATCACACTGAAAACACGTGACTGTGTTTATTTAGGAGTTTTCTGATTGGTTAAAACGCTTGATTCCTTGTATTATTGTCTGTTACCTCTAAGTACAGGGATATCAATGAGTTTCTCAGGAGGACGATGCAATACAGGGCTCAAGACAAAGTTGAAGCATTATTCACTCTCATTCACAGCTTTTGCCATAATCACTGAGGACTTGGTCATCATAGTCCCCTGAATTCACTTATATATCTCCAGTGAACAGCTTTGGAGAAATTCTGAAGTTAAAGGGCATATCAGTTGGGATATCTTAAATTTCTTGCCCTCTAATATCTTTGAATTAATCTTCCTGATTCAGATGCAACTGGACTTCAGAATATTTCCCTTCTGACCAGTAGGAGGTAGAGGAAATAATACTTCTTTATGGTCAAGACTGTGTTTTGAAAACTAGCTTTACCACTTAGAAACTGCATGATCTTAACTTCCATGAGTCTGAGTCTCTTCTCCTGTAAATCAAGAGCCAGGAGAGATATTTTCAAGATTACTGTGACGATTTAAGAAGAAATACGATGTGAATATATGGCACAATGTATCGGCTTTGCATTCAAATTCTACAGTTCCTTATCCTCCTTTCCCTTTTGTTTCCTTCCTTTCCTCTTCTTTATGAAGCTAAGTTTCCTATAAGAATCTAAATATGAATATTTTTCTCAAAAACTGCTTTTTCTATAGATAGTAAATTTTAATATACAATATTCAATTATATTTTATTTCTTAGCAGAGTCGATATTAAAAATATATTTTACAAAGACTATGTAACAAATATTAACCAATCAGAATGAATACAAACTGTAAACAACCAAGATAGCTGTACCAGTGAGTGCAAGCTCAACACTGATTTTATGAGGTTTTAATTTTTTGCTTGTAATAAAACAAACCTGAAATTTATCTGGCATACATTACTATTGCCAAACTAGTTGTTTGTGGCAGGCATTCATTTTGATTTATTGGAACACTTGCTATAGAAGTTGTTAAATAGTTTGAATGTCACAGTTACTCATTAGTCATTTAGAAGTGTGTTTTAATGATCTCATGTTATGGAGTTTTAAATTAATTACTTTTAATTTAATTGAAAGAATATGGACAGTTTAATATAATTTCTTTGAAATTTGCTGATTCTTTCAGCCTGACAAAATATGAATTTTTATACATACTTCATATGTACTTGAGAAAAGTATGTATTCCATATTATTTGGATTGTTAAATTTGTTAATTGCTTTGCTCAATCAAAGACTTCCCATGTCCTGATTGTGACTTTGGATATTTCTATAATTCAGGAACTAGGCTTTCTGTTCTCTAAAGTTAGGGAAATATTAGCTGCTTGAATAGTTATAAGAATCCAATAATATGATTTTACAAGTTATTTTGGAACCTATATGTACGCTTCTGAAGTTTTTTTCATTTACTTATTTACCTATGCATTAATTCAACAAATTTATAAAAATAGCACACCGCATGCCAAGCATAGAACTCAGGTAGTTGCTAGCTGTGCACTGGTAAGAGAATAAAGTTCTGTTTCTTTTTCTCAAGGTCCTCAGTTTGTCCCTTCTGGTGTAACTACTTAGTGTTTACCTTTCATAGGAGTATATGATTATTGCTATTATGTCATTTTAGAGTATACTAAAGAACTTTTCATAATCTCCATTTTAGACACAAGAAAGCAACTGCAGAAGATAAATGTCTTGCACACTAACCTGCTGTTTAGTTGTGTATGAAAATGATAGTCTAACCAAATCTATTGCTTATACTCTGATTCACTGCATTTCTCAAGCAGAGAATTGCATGTTTTATTGCTTTTAAAGATCCTCAAGGCACACTAGAAACTCGACAGGGCTATTCATTTACCAAAAATAAAAGCTGAGAGACAGACTTAAACCTCTGAGGAGGTGGCACTGATAGCTACAGGTTCTGGGTTACAGAAAAGAAATGAAAACTGAAACCAATACTAGAAGCATCTAAGTAGCTGTCATTATCATGGTCAAGAATCATAGCTGTGTGATGCTGATAGGAACAAGAAGCAAATCGGAAGGCGCTTTAGCATCATCCAGCCTTCCATTCGCTCTCCAGCAACTCTTTTGGAGAAATTTAACAGATTAGCCAGCAAAGGAAAAATGTGGTTTTCAGTGCGCCATTCCGAACTCACCAAGCAGAGCATAGAAAAGCAGATTTGAAGTTGAGACAATAGTTTAATAGTTCAAAATTACTCCAAAAAAAGTAAGGATTGAAATCTTGTGCCTACTCAAAGCTTATATGACCTCTTAAAGTACAACCGACACTGATCATAAAACAGTCAATGTTTATTGGGCATTTAGGGTGTTTTAGGCACTTTTGAGTGCTATGCATGAATTAATTTATTTAATCTTATGAAGAAACAATAATTACTTGTTAATAAGAAAGGAAGATATTATGGATTTACTTTTACAATTTAGAAGTAGTTATGGTCTTTTACTTGAGATTTGTGCTCTATGTTTCAACTCTCATGGACTCCTCAAAGGACTATATCAGACTCAGTTCCTTCTATGGCAACAGGTTTCCATTCCTCATGTTGGCATTGCCTCACAGGGCTGTTCTTCAGACGATAGGGATTATCTATCTCACTTGTGAGTCATCTTTGTCTTGTTCCTCGATTCCCAAAACCCTATAGCTCTGTGGGTTATTGAACAACTTGACTCTTTCTTTCTCTTTTGCCACTTCTAATCCTCTTATTGCCGTTTTTGTCAGTCACCAATTCTGTCTAGTTCTCCTACTGCTTAGGATCCGTGTGATTCAATTCAGAGTAAGAAAGAAGTGTATATTACAACCTGGTCTCTTCTCAAAGTCCAGGAGGAATTCTCTGCTACTATGTCCCCTCGTTTTTATTAGGTTAAAACCTAGAGTGCATTACTAGGGGACTCTTTTAGCTATCTTAGTCTCATTATAAATTGAATCTAGAAAAATTATGGTAACTGCTAAATAAATCCTGCTCTTCTACATTATAATATGCACCGCATAAAAATAAAAGGTAGTACTTTAATTTTGAGGGGAGTTCATGTGACAAAATGGCAATACAGTTTATTTAGATGATATTACATTGGACCAAATTTATTTGTTACTTCAGATATGACAGATATACATTTCTAGTTTTATACATGATGTGGTTTACTTATTTTTTCATGAAAGATTCACTGAGCCTTTATTATATGTCACATTCTATTCTAGGTCTTTGGGATGTTGTTGGATAATAAACAGACAAGTTCCTAATCAGAGAGCTTATGTATGTGGTGGATACGAACAGCAAATAAATGAACAAATTAAAAATGAATATGCAATATATCAGGTACTGATTAATAATAACTTTGAATAATTAACTAATGTACTTATTTTAGATTACAGAATGCTTTTTAGAACACCTTTTGCCTTTATTACTTTCTAAAGGTTTAAGAATGATTTTGTTTTACAGGGGCTTTCTTAAGAAATTTTCAACATTTTGCATTTCCATAATAGTATTTTTGTTTATTTTTACTTTTATTATTTCATTCTTTATTGAATGACAAATATTTTAATTTTAATATGCCCCAAATTTTCTAGATTTTGTTTTGTTCTCTTTTCTAAATCAATTTACCTATTAAGTATCTGTATCACAAAGCCTGTGGACCTGCATGCTATATTCCAGTTCAACAAAATGGTAAATCATAGTAGGATGCGTTAATTGTAGAGTCTCACAGGTGGTGAAACAAGATCAAGAGAGAGTAATGTTCTATTCATTGTCATTGTGTGTGTCAACCGTTTTGATGAGGCTCATATAATATACCAGTTACTGGTGCTGTGGAATAATTTTTTGAATGGTAGAATTTATTCAAAGTTATGATTCAACATAATGTGTCACTTGTTTGTCTTCAGGGTTATTTCTCATGGGTTCCTTTGAAGATGAAGGGCAGGTTTGTTGTTGAAACCATAATAAGTTTAGAGAAATTATCTGAAATTTGTATTTGCTCTCCCTCTCCCCATTTTAGCAAGTTTACTGCAGACGGGCTGACCTGTGACAGCAGAATGGTTTTAATTTTGTGGTATGGTCACAGGCTTAGAGGGATTCAAATGGCTCTAGATTTTTTTTTCATAATAGTATTTTTTAAAACCACAGCATGTTTTATTTTTGCAGTTAGAACAAAAACTAATAGTAATAACAGCAACCAAAATATTTCTATAATATGGTTTTGAATGACATGGTGAATTTGTTTTCACATGGTAGTTTTCTCTATTTGAATTTCGTGTCTGCAATAGCTTTGACTACTCAGTCACATAGTGTAAGTCAATATTCATATTCCATCAGAGAAGTTTATCCTACCCAGCATTTTCTTCACTGCAGCCTTTACATCCTTGTTCCGCAGACTATAGATGAGAGGATTGAGCATGGGGGTCATCACTCCATAGAAGAGGGAGATGAAGGACTCAAGGATGTGTTGATTATCTGTACTAACAGAACTTTTGGACTTGGGCTTTGCATACATGAAGAAAATGGTTCCATAGAATATAATTACCACTGTCAGGTGGGCTGAGCAGGTGGAGAAGGCCTTACGTTTTCCTTCGGTGGAAGGGATTCTCAGAATAGTGGCAACAATAAAAATATAAGAGATGAAAATTACTAGCAGTGGAATAACCAGAACAATCAGATTTGACCCTGCCATGCTGATCACATTGATTGAAATATCAGCACAGGCCAGTTTTAGTATAGCCAGAATTTCACAGACAAAATGGTTAATGACATTGTTAGCACAGAATGGTAATTGCATTGTAAGACATGTCTGCACCATTGAATCCACAAGGCCAATGATCCAGGATCCAGCTGCCATGGGCACATAGGCACTTTTGCTCATGATGGCCGGGTATCTCAGTGGGTAGCAGATGGCTACATAGCGGTCAAGTGCCATCATGCCTAGAAGCACACACTCTGTGGCCCCCATGGCAAAGGAGAGAAACATTTGCACCATGCACCCAGAGAAAGAAACTCTTTTCCTTACTGTCAGAAAGCTGTCAAGAATTAGTGGGACAGAGGAGCTTGTATAACAAATGTCCAGGAAAGAAAGATTACAGAGGAAAAAATACATGGGGGTGTGCAAGTGAGAATCATAGATGATTACTAAGATAAGGACTCCATTTCCCAACAGGATCATCAGGTATACCCACAGAACTAGCACAAATAAAACTGTCTGGAGTTTTGGGTGGGCAGAAAGTCCGAGCAGGACAAAGTCTGTCATTATGGAATCATTGGTTCTTTCCATATTACATATACCCTTTTTCCAACAGCACTCTATGGATGATAGAACAGAAGTTTGTTAATACAGTGTCTGTAGGAGCGCCTCTTAATTTAAGAATCATATTCAGTGTTACTGTAGTTCTGCATTTGGATGAAACTATATAACTCTGAGTCAAATTTCTTACTGTAAACCCAGGCTACTAGAGCAGGAATCCTAATCTGATTTTCTCAGGGTTAAGAGATTATAGGATGTTTGGATACCAAACTAGTTTATTATCATTTCTACTAGTGCTACCATAGACTGCAAATTAGTGGCCTATAGCCTGGATGCAGCAGACAGATGTGCTTTTTTTGAAGGAGATTCCTGCACTGTGATTTAAATTTAAATTAGAAGTCAACATTGTAAAAGCAGGAAATATGGTATAAAAAAGTCTGTATTTTTAGGTTACCTTCAAGTAAATTATAATATTTAAAACATTGTACCCATTTCCATCATCATGCTTGCTCAGTTACAACTGACCCATTGGATTCAAAGCATGGTCTCCATTCTACCAGAATATCCTCCTCTCTCTCTTTTCTGCTAGTACTGGAGACAAATATTAATTGCTGAATAACATGTTATTCTCAGTTGATCTCAATCATATATATTACCTGTATGGATTTGAATTCTTGACCCATGGCTGCAAAGCTGACTTATCCACTGGGCACAGTAGGCCTACCATATGTTAGGAGACTATGGAAAGGCTTTGATTTCTCCTAAAATTTGAATTAAACTATGAATTTTAAAGCTTTAATACATAGTATTAGTATATTTATCTTTATATCAATACAAGTGTAAAATATAACTTTTGATATTATTTCATGGAAGAAAAGTCCCATAAAGGCAAAAGAGTCCATCAAAATCATAATTCAGTCATATGTGGTCGAGTCTCCTTTTAGAGCTCAGTATGGTGTGCTGGTGGTATAAGTAGTCATTACGTACCTGCATGAAGCCTTGCTGAGGTCAGTAACCTCATTGAAGGGACATATATTTATATTTCTCCAGTATCATCCTCATTCTGATGAGGAAGCATGTATTCAAATAAATGTGGTCTTTAATATAAATGAATTAAAAGTATGTACAAAGTCAGTCAGTTTTATCATGAATAGAGACATGTGATGTTGTGTATTGTAGGATCCACCTAACTTGTTTATTTTCATCTCATACAAGAACTGTCACTTAGGGATCAACTGTAACAACAGTGCTTTTATTAAAAATGTATATATTTAATTAAACCAGTGACATGCAACCATTTTTTTTTAGCAAATAAAATTTATACAGAAGGATAATATGTAAAACAAAAAGAATGAGTTTTTCTAGTTGAGATATACTGATTTGTAGGGAAGGAAAAAGCATTACTCTTTAGTACCTTATTCACTCTTCTTCTTTCAATTTGCTTTGAGGATTCCAAGGGGCATAGTTTGAAAACCACCTTGCAATAAGTAGGAAGTAATATTAATCATCTGCATTTTAAATAATTTTATTATCAAATAAAATAGCAATATATGTATTGATCATACCAGATACATTTCTAAATGCTTTTATTTATAATAATCCAAGGAAGTAAGAACTATTTTTCTATGCATATAGATTATCCTTATTAACTTTCCTTAAACATTTGGTAAACCTCAACAGTAAATCATGGTATGAGTAGACTAAAGAAAATAAAAAGTGATTATTTTAAGAGAGATGCAGGAAATAAGTTTGGTGCTCAATTTATAATTTTCATACAAACTATTTGAAGTTCACAAACAGATGGTAACATCCTAATCTTGAAAGAAAACTGTATACCAAAAACCTGCAGCGAATTACTATTCACTATTAGTTAAAATAGTTTATACATTCTCATTAAGATATGGAATAAAATAAGGGTGCCCACTCTCACAGCCACTATTTAACATAGACTTGGTAGCCCTCTTCAAAATCATAAAGCAAGAAAATGGCAGGAGTAGGAATAAAAAGAGACTAAAAAAATTATAAGACCTGATGAGAAAAATAAGGCTTCTAGGTGTCAGATCAATAGCAAAAACATTAGTTTTCCTTATACCAGCAATAAATGATTAGCAAACATAATAAAAATGAAAAAATATGAAGCATCTGGTTTTATTTCAGCAAAGCACGCACAAGATCTTTATAGAAATCATTTAAAAATTATAATAAATAGCGTAATAGACTATGAGTAGTAGAAAAGGTACAACATGTTAATAAATGGAATAAAAATATAAGGCTGCCATTTCCCCCTCCAAAATAAGCCTATGTATTCGATTAAATACATTTTAAATTTTAGCTGGATTTTTTTTTTTGAGGAATATGAGCCCTCATTCTAAAATTTATATAGAAGAATAAAAGTACACAACTTGCACAGTTAAATTTGTAAAAGAAAAATAAGGGAAGCATCCATATTTGAAGCCACAGTGATCAACATATTATGATAATGGTTCAGGGACATTTAAATAGTCTGGTGGAAAAGGAAAGAGATCTTAGATATAGACATATGTTTATATGTGAATTCGATATATCATAAAATAGTCACCTCAAAGAAATGGGGAAGTAATAGCTTAGTAGATTATGTTAGGAAAATGCCCTTATATGTGAAAAAAAGAGAAAATTTCATCCCTGGATTACCATATATAAAGATAGACACCAGGTAGATTAACAATTTACAGGTAAAACGTAGAAAATTAATAAAACAATATAGAAAAACCTGAAAACTTATAGCGGAGGAAAAAATATTTTAAAACATAAAGAGTTAGTGAAAGGATTAAGAAGTACAAGTTGGTGGTTACAAAATAGTCACTGGTGTTGAGTAAATCCTAGGGAATGTAGTTAATAATATTGTAATAACTATGTATAGTGTCAAGTAGATACGAAACTAATCGGAAAGATCACTTCGTAAATTATATAAATGTGTAACCACTATGCTGTACATCTGAAACTAATAAAAAATAATATTGAATGTCAACTCTCACTGTAAAAAAATATTCTACGAGTGCTTTAAAAAAAGCCTTAAACCAATAGAAAGTTAAAGGATATGATAAATCAGTGAATCACAGATGGGTTTTTTCTAAATGGCTGACAAGCATATGGATAGGTTCTCATACTTAGACAATCTAAAAAAATGCTCATTAAATGTTCAAAATCCGAAAAAGTCTCCTTAAAACAGCCATGAGATATCGTTCATTTTCATTAGAAAAGTAGATGATACAAAATGTTGGCAAGCATGTGGGGAGGTAGAATTCTGGCAGGGGTGTACACTGGTCTGATGACAAAGTCTCTGACTACATTAAAGTTGGGGAGGTCCTAGTAATTCCAGTCATGGGAATATGTCCCAGATAAGTCCTTGCCCAGAACTATAAGGGGACAAGTATGAGGATGTTCATCATTGCATTATTTGTGACAAAAGGTGGTTGGAGGCAACCTGGATGTCCATCCTCAGAAGATGGTTCTACCACTTGTGAGCATACATTATAAAACAGTTTGCAGAAGTAGGAAGCAAATGAACTAGATGTTTATACAGCAACATAATTAGATCCCTGAAAAAGTAATAAAAAAGTAAGCAATATTGTGATTTACAGTACAATAAAATTTATATATAAATTTAAAATACAAATTTTAGAAGGGTATGTGTATTTTTAAGGATAAATCAAACATAATTGTGGGTGAGAGAGTAAATATTGGTGGAATCAGTGATTATGGGAGAATAGGTAGCTTTTTAAGGGTTGAGGAAAATAATGTGTAGAGGAATATAAAATATAGGAGAGCTCATTAAAGCCTAAGTTTAAATGGAAACACAAATAAAAATTATAGAGAGCAATAAAAGGCATATGGCAATAAAGGAGGTCCGATTGGAAGGGTAGTTTAATAGAAGGAACTATCATATATGTAAAAAAAAAAAACAGGAAAATAGACTTCTGACACCATAATAACAGTATGTAATGGATTGGAAGAAAAAAGTTGAGACTTGAAAAATGGGGTAAAGCTTAGATTAGGCATTTTTAAAAATAACATTTTAAATCTAGTTAAAGAAAAAAAAAGTCAGTCATGAAGTGATTGGTCAGTATTGGAGAATGGAAAGAAGTTCCTGAAATGAATGAGAGGCAGTGCTCATCCAACATTATTTCATCTTATGCTCCCATTGGAAAGGTTATGGGTAATGTAGAAATGCATGAATCAATCAGGTATACCTATTAGCCTGGTTGGACTAAATATGCTATACATATCTGTAACTCCATTGATTTGAACCTGTTTTCCCCTCCTGATGAGAACCTGGCATCCAGGACACTTGCACAAAAAGAATGGACTGAGCAAAGGAGTTAAGCGGCTGCTTCCGCATTGGCCTTCCTGTTTCTCATTGTAAAGCAAGGCGCTCTGCCTCACAGTAACATATGTGAGCTAATGAGGATTGACTCCTGCGAATATTAGATACAACCTCCTCTTATTTTAACAAATCATTTTTTTTTTTTTTTTTTTTTTTTTGGTCTGTGGGACTAAAGAATAGAATGTGGTATAGACTTTGGTTAAAAACAACAGTAGTATTGCTAATTAGTGAGGTCTGTTGGTAGTGACCATTGGAGAGAGGCTTAATTAAGTAAACTTGGAGTTTAAGTAGAATGACAGAGAATATGATAAGAACAGATTTGATCCACTTGTGCCGAATTTCTGCTACAAATTAAAGCATGTGGCACAATGTAGGAATAGATGGAATAGATGTACAGATTATTTTTCTGGAACATTTCCGTTAGCCAAGATTAATGCAGGTCAACAGCAATCTAAAGAAGACAGAAATAAGGGGCCTGAGATAAATTCTAGATTTAAGTCTCCAGTGTCAAAGCTCACTCTGGAACTCATAATAGGAGAAAAAAGTACTGGTTACAGTGTTTCTGGTGCAACAAGCTTCCAGAAGGGGTTAATGGAAGAGGTGGTTTGTGTTTTTTCACACTTACAGAGTTAGATATAGAATCATATTTTTGTCTTGATTATTTTGGATTCAACAATTATTTTGAATATAATTATACAGTTGATATGGTATATTAGTTATTTTTAAGATCTTAAGATCTTTTAAAAATATGATGGTCAAAGTTATGGTTTATATATACAATGGAATATTACTCAGCCATTAAAAAAAATGAAATCCTACCTTTTGCAATGACACGGATGGACCTAGAGGTTATTATGCTGAGTGAAATAAGTCAGAGAAAGATAAATACTGTATGATTTCACTTATATGAGGAATCTAAGGAACAAAAAAGAAAAACTAATCAAAAACATACTCAGATATAGAGGACAATCTGGTGATGGACAGAGAGGAGCGGGGTTGGGGGACTGGGAGAATGGGGTGAAGGGTTAAAGATGTTCAAATTAGTAGTTGGTAGATGGGCACTGGGATGGGGAGCACAGCACAGGGAATGAAGTTAGCATTAGTGTAATGGCTAGATAGAGAGCCAGAGGAGAGAAAGAGCAATTAGGGGGATCATTTTATAAGCTATATAAATGTCTAACCAATGTACTGTATACTTGAAACTAATAAAATAAAACTTAAAAAAGTTAAAAACATGATGGTCAGAAGAACTGCTGAAGATGGTCAAGTAATTGGATTGCAGTTCTACACATAGGAGAGAGAAAATTTTTCAGCAGATTATAGGCCCAATCATAGTAATCAAATTGCTTGGCTGCTGATGAAAATAAGAGATAACACACCTGTTTTGCAGTGACGTCTCTAAGGGTACTAAACAGGAATCTAATATTCTCATTCTATCTGCTGTGGGGAGGGGTGGAGAGGCAGAATCCAAACTCTGTGCTGTTCAAAAGTCAACCGTGAATGTTTTTTAAGACGCGGGTGTGGCAAATAGATGTAAAAATTTTAGAGTACCTAGAGCTAGGTTCAAAATCAAAGATTTGGAACCTCCTTTTCCTCTTATTTAAATGATGCCAATTCCTACCTAAGAGACTTGTTGTGAAAACGACCCAGCAGTGGTCTAAAATGTAATGCAAAGCTTTGACACTAAATGATGAAAATTTGACAGATGAGAAAATTAGATTACCCAGTTAAAGCATATGAAATTGATATCTCACCCATAATTTGAAAAAACAATATTTACAAAAAGATGCAATATGATATTATTTATGTACCTCTGAACTCGGAGAATGATTTTTTTCTCTTGATTTGAGACAGTCTTCTTCCTTAACTGCTGCTTTTTTCTCTATAGCTTCATGAAGTGCTCTCTATTTTATGTAATCCTTTGCAGGATAAAGTGAGGAGATATTAGTGAGACTTAAATAGCGAGCAGGGAGCTTTAATTATTTTCTTCAAGTTTTGACTTACCAGTACTTTATTCCTCAGGTAAAATTGTTAGATGATTTTATTTAAAATATTCTGACTCTCAGATCCGGAGTTTCTAATTCAGTCTCAGAAAAGAAAGTTAGATGACCCATAGATTTTGGGGGCCTTTGTCATTATGTAAGTGTTTCTTTACCTTTGGAGCTCCAGAAACATCCTCCAAAAGACCAGCCATTAGCACAAGACAATTTAAATTCTTTTCAGGGGTGAGCCAGGGAGGGGTCCAATATTTGTAACAAACTAAAGTTAAGACTGTAAACATGGGGGATTAAAAACTTTCCAGAACTCTAGGGAGAATGTAGTTAGATCCCATTATATCATATAATTGGTATATTCTTGTAATGAGACTTAAATAAGAAAAGTCTATCACTGCCGACCTTAAAAGAATAATTGAAGATTTAGAAACTCAAATAAATGGACAAAAATCTTTAATAAATATTGTTTTTTTCCTGAAATTATCTGAAATCTTCCCACTATCAATAGCATATATTGCCTGCATTTGCATAGAATTTTCAAATATTTGAAGTTGTTCTCAGAACACTACCATGAATTAGTACAATTTTCCTTTCATACAGATGTGGAACCTGACTCTCTGAAAGCTGAAATACTTTGCTGATGGTTGTGCAGCCAGTATAAGAGGAGGTAAAAAAGATGTCAGATCCAGCCTTTAAGACGGCAGCTCCTGCAGTCTATTAGCAGCACTGCCCCATTGCTCACCGATGAGACCCAAAAAGAGCTTTTAGAGTACTGCATCCCCACTCTGCAACAAATGCAGGGAAGTTAGTTTAGAATAATTTAAACAATGTAAAATGACAATGAAATGTCAATAAAAAATTAAAACTAAGCGTTATTTTCCCTCTAGATCCGAGTAAGAGTTTGAAACTTATGGAACAAAATGCAAACTTGTATCAAAAATAATTTCTCTTCGACTTTAATAATAAAATAATTTCTCTTCGACTTTAATAACAAAAGTCAACATTCAAACTGGACTTTTGTCCCTGAAGTGAATCTTCATTTCTCAATACTTTTCTGTTAAAGCTTTTCCAGATAAGCCTGCTTTTTAGTAATTTCTCCTTAATTTTATGCACATTTCTTCTTTAGTTTACACTAAATGCTATAAGTTATGCTGTCTAGATATCTGACATTTAATGCTAGATAAAAATAGACAGTACCAACTAAGTGGGGGGAAGGGTAGATTTTTCTATGCACTTTACACATATTTAATTCATCTAATCTTTATTATAACCTTACGAGATATATGCTATTATTTTTATTTTAAAGATTGAGTGACTGAGGAACAAAAAGATATTATGTGCAACAAGTTTCCCTAAAGGGTCTGAAAACGACTTAATGGCAGAAAGCTTTCTATTTTACTTTTTTGTATCACAACATCATCTCAAAATGTGCCTTGAGCATGGTGGACACTCAGAACATGCACTTGTGGGCAGATAGACAATTTTACCATATCCATTTTGCTTTTCTAATGTGCTCTACATTTTGTATAGCGTGAAATTATATGTTGCTTAATGTTTATAGTTATAGTCTGCAGTAATACATTTCACTGAAGGACCACTGAAAAAATAAAGAATCCTGAAAGGAGGCAGAGTTCTAGTCTTCTTTTTCTAACCTCTTTTTCTGTTTCTTTAGTCCCAAAACCTTGGAATTCATATGATTTCCTAACTATTCTTAATTTTTTTTATCGACATATAATTAACATATAAGATTGTGTTGATTTGATACAATTATACATTACCATATGACTACCACAGTAGCATTAGCTAACGTCTGCATTACGTCACGTAATTATTATTTCTTTTTTTGTGGTGAGGACATTTAAAATCTGGTTTCAACAGTTTTCAAGTATATGATACAGTATTGTTAGCTATAACCATAATGCTGTGCATTAGATCTATAGAACTTATTCACCTTCTAACTGCAAGTGTGTTACCCTTTGATCAACATCTCCTTTATTCTATCACCCCACAACTTCTGGAAACCACCATTTTAATCCGTTTCTAAGAGTTCACCCTTTTTTAGATTCCACATGTAAGACAAATACAGTATTTGTCTTTCTCTCTGACATACCTCACCATAATGCCCTCAGGGTCCATCCATGCTGTCCCAAATGGCAGGATTTCCTTTTTTCTTATAGCCGAATGATATTCTATGTATATGTGTGTAGGTATGTGTGTGCATATGTGTGTGTGTATATATACATACATATATACATGTGTGTGTGCGCGTGTGTGTACCCATCCCTCGATTTACACGATATTTTTTTAATGCGAGTTATACACGGTAAATATATGCCCCCTCCGTTTCATATACATAGATTTTTTAACATGCTTGCCATTTATGCAGTCTCCTTTTACGTGGTTCTTTCTTTTTCATTTTCATTGTTGGCAAATACTCTTTCTAAAAAACAATAGCTTTACTAAGCAATGTACAAAGCACTAATATTAACATACCATTATAAATGATCTTCCTGTTCATTAGATGGCATATAAAAGGTATGGGTGACTACTGATGTTTTTTTGGATTGTTTTTACAAATGTTTTGCTGTAGAAGCTGAACTTTTATTTTCAGATGATGTAGCTAGTTATCCAGGCAATTTAGAACTTCCAAATATAAAAGTTGTATATTTGCCACCAAATACAACTTCCCTGATCCAACCTTTACATCAGGGTTCCCCAATCCCCTGGCCACGGACTGGTATTGGTCCATGGCTGTTAGGAACTTGGCTGCTTAGCAGGTGAGCTGCTGGCGAGCCTGCGAAGCTCCACCTGATTTTGCAGCCAGCCACTCCTCAGTGCTAGCATCACCACCTCAGCTTCACCTTAGATCATCAGGCATTAGATTTTCACAGGGGCACAAGTACCTGGTGCCAAAAAGGTGGGGAACCGCCTCTTTAGATCAAGGCATTATTTCCACCTTTAAGATTAACTATATTAAATGGAGTTTAATGATATTTTTAATAAACTTGAAGATAATAAATCACTTACAGTTACAGAATAAATACACAATTTTAAGTTCTATCAAGAATATTGCTTTAGCTTTGAGTGAAATATAGCCGTCAGCTTTCAATGCATGATAAAAAGCGTTGTGGCCAGAAGTGATTTTACTAGGGAATATGGTTCCAGCACTTGAAGAGGGATTAACTGGCATTATTAATTTATTAAATAAATTTCAAGAAGAAGATTCTGACAATTTGAATATAGATAATATTAATGAATTACTGATTGATCACGAATTAACCGATAATGAATTAATTCACTTAACATTTGAAGCCCATCCTGATAATGAATACAGCAGTGACCTTGAACCAGTTTCATTCACTGCAAAAATTATTTACTAAGCTCTTCAACTGGCCTTAAAACTGGAAATTACAATTGTAGCTGTTGATCCAAACATCTAATGACCCTTACAATTTCTAAAAGATTAAAAAATATTTTGGTGAATTTCAAAGAATTTATGAAAACAGCAACAGATGGGGTTGGAAAAAGATTATTTAAAAACATAAACATAAATAATGAAACCAAAGTAGTATTTCCAAATTTCAAGTGATGCAGATAATGACTTTGTGCCAATTAAAATCAGAAGGTTGGTTGCTTTAGATTACAGCAGAGACACAGACAGTGAATAAAATTTATTTATTTTTCCTGAATTTTCATTAGCATTATTTTTGTGAAAATATGTGAAATAAATATTTTTATGACTTACATTGACCTATTTCTTTAGTATTTTTTTTGTACTGGTGGACTCTAGTAATGTGGTTTCATCCTGTGTAAAGAAAAGTGTGGAATGGATAATCTGCGTAAATTGAGGCACCGGTGTATGTTATATATATCACCTCTTTGTCCATTCATTTATTGGTGGACCCTTAGATTGTTTCCATATCTTAGCTTTGTGAAAAATGCTGTAATAAACATGGGAGTGCAGATACTTTTTTGATATCTTGTTTTTATTTCTTTTGGATATATACTCAGAGGTAGAATCATTGGATCATATGGTAGCTTTAAAATTTTTTTGAGGAAATTCCATACTGTTTTCCTGATGGCTGAAACAATTTACATTCCCACCAACAGGGCGCGAGGGGGCCCTTTTCTCCACATCCTCACTAACACTTATTTTTGCCTTTCTGTTGATAGCCATTCAACAGGTATGAAGTGCTATCTCATTGTGGTTTGATTTAAATTCATATTTAAATCAAATGTGGATTTGATGATTAGTTATGTTGAGCATCTTTCATGTACTTATCGGCCATCTGGATGACTTCTTTGGAAAAATTTCTTTTCAGTTCCTCTTCCCATTTTTATTTTATTTATTTACTTAATTTTTCTAATTTTTTAATCTTTTATTAAATTTACTGGAATAACGTTGGTCAAAAAATTATGGGGTTTAGTTTTCAAGTGTATGGTTCATTAATATATCATATGTACATTGCCTTGTAATTGTTTTTTATTGTCGAATTGTATGAATTCTTCATATATTTTTAATATTATGCTCTTATCTGATATATAGTTTGCATATATTTTATCTTATTCCATGGATTGTCTTTTCATTTTGTTGATTATTTCTTCTACTATCTAGAAACTTTTTAGTTTGATGTAATCCCACTTTTTTGTTGTTGTTTTTTTTTCTTGTTGTTCTTTTTGCTTATGCTTTTGGTGTCATATCTAAAAAACAGTTGCCAAGTCCAGTGCTAAAGATCTTTTCCCCTATGTTTTCTTCTTAGGAGTTTTATTATTTCGTTGTTTTTTCCTAATGTTTTTTTCTGGTCTCTATTGTGTTGATTTCCACTTTGATTTTTGTTATTTCCTTCCTATTGCAAACTTTGGGCTTAGTTTGTTCTCCTTTTTCTAGAGCCTTAAGGTGTAAAGTCAGGTTATTTGAGATCTTTCTTTTTTCTTAATATATGCATTTATCACTGTAAACTTCCCTCTAAGAACTATTTTTTAGCATCCCATAGATTTTGGTATGCTGTGTTTTCATTTTCATCTATTTCAAGATATATTTTTAATTTCCCTTTTGATTTCTTCTTTGACCTTTTGGTTTTTCATGAGTGTGTTAATTAGTTTCCACATATTTGTAAATTGTCTAGTTTTCTTCTTGTGGTTGATTTATGGTTTCATACAACTGTGGTCAGAAAAGATATTTGCTGTGTCATTAATCTTTTTAAATAAGCTAAGACTTGTGTGGCCTGTCTGTCCTGGAGAATGTTCTGTGTGCACTGAGAAGAATGTGCATTCTTCTGCTCTTGGATGGAATGTTCTGTAGATATTAATTCATTTGGCTGAAAGTATGGTTCAAGTCCAATGTTTCCTTGTTGATTTTCTATCTTGATGATCTATCACAACCGCTAAAAGTGGGGTATCGAAGTCCCCTATTGTGTTATTGTCTATTTCTCCCTTCAGATCTGTTAGTATTTACATAATATATTTAGGTGTTCTGATATTGGGTGCATAGAATTGTTGGGTTTCTTGATGAGTTAATTCTCATCACTATATAATTTTCTTTGTCTCCCATGACAGTTTTTGTCTTAAAGTTTATTTTGTCAAATGTAACTAAGCTACCTCACTCTCTTTTGGTCCACGTTTGCAAAAAATATCTTTTCCACCTCTTCACTTTCAGCCTATTTGTGTCCTTAAAGCTAAAGTGAGTCTGTTGTAGGCAACATATAATTAGGTCTTGTTTTTTGTTTTTTTTTTGAGTATTTTTATTTATTTTGTGCCTTCTAATTAGAGAATTCAATCCATTTACATTTATGGTAATTATTGATAAGTAAAGTCTTACTCTTACTAATCTTATTAAATGCTTTATGGTGGTGTTAGAGTTCCGCTGTACCTTTTTTTTTCTATTTTTGCCTACCTATGTGGATTGGTGATTTCCCATGATGGTATACTCTTATTTCCTTCTCTTGATCTTTTATGAATCTACTATAGGATTTTGCTTTGTGGTACCATATGGCTTACATAAGACATCTTATAGACATAACAGTATGTTTTACATTGATATCGATTCACCTTCTATTACGTACAAAATCTCTACCCTTTTACTTTCTCCCTTTTATGTTTTTCATGTAACAATTTACCTCTATAATCTGTGTTTGTTAACAAATCATAGTAACTATAGTCATTTGTAATACTCTTTTCCTTTAAATTTTATACCATAGTAAAGTGGTTAATACACCATGCTATTACTGAATTAGAGTAATACGAATCTGACTAAATATTTACCTTTCCCAGTATCTTGTATGTTTTTGTGTGTTTTTATGTTACTAATTAACCTCTTTTCATTTTAGTGTGAATAACTCCCTTCAGCATTTCTTGTAAGGCAGGTCTAGTGGTGATGAACTCCCTTAGCTTTTATTTGTCTGGGAAAATCTTTGTTTCTTCTTCATTTCTGAAGGATAACTTTGTCGAACCTCGATTAATATCTACAATAAAGCTCATATATTTTCCCAAAACATTTTAATTCATTCATGTGTTATCTACCTATCTGAATTTATGCCACAAACTATCCATTCTGGACTTTTTTAAAAAACTGCCGTAGCCTTAAACATATGAATTCGCTTTTTTCCTGTTAATTTATTTACTTTATTGCCACCTATATTTTTCATTTCAAAAATGGTTGGTGATGGCATTCTGCATGAAATTAACATCTAAAAGAATGAATATAAAGTAAGCAAAAAGTTAAATAATAATGCATTTAATTCACAACAAATATCTGCTTTATTTAATTTATAATATCTAGACCACTTTTCAGTCATAACATTTCATTTTGGTAATTATCATTTGTATTTGTAATTTATAACTTTGAATTAACTTTACTTTGTTAAACATATTTTGAACTAAAAGCTATCATATTTTATAAAGTTAATTTGGTAAACATTTGCCCCCGTTTCCAAAAGTGACATGAATAAAGAATGTCATTTCATTTTTGAGCTTTAGTTCAACCATAGTTTATTCCCAGCACCAATCTTAATTGGGTCTATGGGACACTGTCTCTAACACACTAAGAAGTTTCTCCATTGCACAGATCTCTCATTCCAACTTTAAATTGCTTTGAGAATTGGGGCACAATTACAACAACTGTTGTATAACAAGTATTTATTCTTCCACATCGGTGGAATCTGGCATTGTTTGTTGAATCTGACCTTAATACAGATGCTAACATAAATATTAAGAAGAAAGTAATTGGTTCTTCTAGGAGGGTGAAATAATTTATGAGTAGAAAGGTAAGTCTTCAATACCATGAAACCATATATTTTCAATCTATATTAAAGATGTTATTTAATATAAATAGGTAATGTAAAATGCCTGATGCATTCCAGGTATCAATTTATTGTCACCAAAATACAGCTGTGAATCATTATCATTTCTTTATTATTTAAATAATATCTGTTATTCCTTGAAGTAATTTCCATATGCTACCTCATTATTTCCATACCATATCCCAGTAAGAAAAGTAAAGCACATATTTTTATCATTATTTTAAAAAATGAGATGATTACAGCTCTAATTAGAAGCACAGAACCTCAAAACAGACTTTCATTTCAGTCTGAGGTTCTTTTCCACCATGCAAAACTGATATCATATATATCCCAATAAGTACAGTAGTCCCCTCTTATCCAGGGTTTTATTTTCTGTGGTTTTAGTAACATACTGTAATTATACTTATATTTTCATATGTACTTTTCCTTCATACTGACTGAATTGTGAATTTTGTAATGGTGAGCACTTATATTGTTCCTTTGTTTGTCCTTACTATGCTTAGAACATGACTGGATTCAGGTAGACTGCCAGTAATATTCTAAAACGATTGTTAATAGTCTGGCGCAAGTTTAGCCTACTTAAAAAAGTCTTTGATAATATTTTTTTTCTTAAGAAATTTTAACAACATGATGTGAATATTCTGTAAAACACAAATGTTCTTGTGATCTTCTAGGGTTTCATGCCAATCCATAATAAAGCAAACGAAAATCCATTTGAATCAGAAAAATCTGAATAATCTGCCAATTCAGCATAAAGTAAAGCATTGTCACTCAAGTGCTTTCAAGATCTGTTGCATAAGTATCACCTGAGCACTTACAGTAAGTGCAGAATCTCAGGAGCTACCCTAAACACTAACACAGAATCTGAAGTTTATCAAGATACCCAGGTGATTCATATGTATATGAAAATTAGTGAAGCCGTGAACTAGACTGATTTATGCTTCAAGCTCTACTTTATTATTCACTACCTGGTTAACTTTGGACAAGTTCCATCTTCTATATTTGAAAAAATGAAGATAACATAAAGAAAGATTATACTTTGTAAAGCATAAAGTGCTACACACGTGTACACATGTTTATATAAAATATTTAAACCTTATTTCCTTAGGTGACTTAAATGAATAAATTATCAAGGTATACACTGAAGCTACAGAAAAAAAGAAATGAAGAGACTATGTAATGTTCTTCGAAGATTATCTGTAAGATTCATGTGGTGCCAATATTTGCAATGGTCTTGTCATAGAAAGTCACAAAAGATTCTAAGAGGGGCTGGCATATGAAGTTAACAACTAGCTGTGTTTAAATAGATGTTAAATTTCAGTTTATGCTGTTCAGTTTTTTATTATTATGTGTCTATAAAATACACAAACTGACTGATAAAAGGTATGCAGGCATACAAAGAAATATGCACCAGAAAATCAAAGTTGCTGTGAAATTTTGACCATCATTGTTAATTGCTACATCAAATTTTCAGTGCTTGTTGAGCAGTCTTTTGCCGTCTCTGCTGCTTGCTGTCTGAGGCAGATGACGAAGTCGGGTTTACAGTTGGTAATTAGGAGTTTAGAAACCGAAACCCAGGAATGTGTCCTCAACATCAGGAAAGGTTATTTCTGTATGTCTGATCATATCCAGATCTTCATATATTACCAAAGGGCATAGGTACTTCCATCTTTTCCAATTTCATTGTGTTCTAGTTACACATCTTGTTGAAGATAACCAGATGTCGGAGCTTCAAGCAGACATCCTATAATACATTGTAAAAAAATGAATCATTCAGGTAATTTTTAACACTTCTTTTTAGCAATAGAATGTATTTTATATTAGATTTCCTCTGATGTCCTGAAAGCAGATGACATGAAGACAATTAACCAGACATTTGTGTCAGAATTTGTTCTTCTGGGCCTTTGTGGATACCCAAAGATTGAGATCATTTTCTTTGCTCTAGTTCTATTTATGTATCTTGTGATTCTGATTGGCAATGGTGTTCTGATCATAGGAAGCATTTTTGATTCCCGTCTTCACACCCCTATGTACTTCTTCCTGGGCAACCTCTCCTTCCTGGATATCTGCTATACATCTTCCTCTGTTCCTTCAACTTTAGTGAGCTTGATCTCAAAGAAAAGAAACATTTCCTTCTCTGGATGTGCAGTACAAATGTTCTTTGGGTTTGCAATGGGGTCAACGGAGTGTTTACTCCTCGGTATGATGGCTTTTGATCGCTATGTGGCCATCTGCAACCCTTTGAGATACTCTATCATCATGAGCAAGGTGGTGTATGTGCTGATGGCTTCTGGGTCATGGCTCTCTGGTGGAATCAATTCAATGGTGCAAACATCTCTTGCCATGCAATTGCCTTTCTGTGGGAGTAATATTATCAATCACTTCACATGTGAAATATTAGCTGTCCTCAAGCTTGCTTGTGCTGATATATCCCTCAATATTATCACCATGGTGATATCAACTATGACATTTGTAGTTCTTCCACTGCTTGTCATTTTTTTCTCCTACATGTTAATCCTCTACACCATCTTGAGAATGAACTCAGCCACAGGGAGACGCAAGGCCTTTTCTACCTGCTCAGCACATCTGACTGTGGTGATCATGTTTTATGGTACCATCTGCTTTATGTATGCCAAACCCAAGTCTCAAGAACTGCCTGGGGAAGACAAGTTTCAAACATCAGACAAACTTATTTCCCTATTTTATGGGATAGTGACCCCCATGCTAAATCCTCTAATCTATAGCTTGAGAAATAAAGATGTAAAAGCTGCTGTAAAATATCTGCTGAACCGAAAACCTATTCAATAAATATTTCCTATTTAGAAAATATTTCTAACAGGCACAAAGATGGATTTATAGATTGATCAGTAAGAACCTTCTTTGGGAGAAACCATGGTTAAGGAGAGATATTTTTATTCTTTCTCTTCTCTAACCCTGCTCAGAATTACTAAGAAATATAGTTTGCTATAAATTCAGCTTCCACTATGTCCTGATCCAGATCTCACAAGCACAATTAATTTTATTAGAATCTCATTCTTGATGATATTTAAAATGAATGTGTCTGGTGTAGTGTGTGGAAATGTAATAGGAAACAATCACGCATAGCTTTGGGAGAGAGAAAGAGGAGTACAAAATCTGTAATTCCATAAACTACCTAAATGGCATTGGATAGACTTTCTTTGTCAGCCATTGCTACTATATCTTGTAATCAGAAAATAAATAAAAATAGGTCTCACTGTCATTTAAAATTTCAATAAGTTGGAGAAAGCATTTAGCATAGCACTATCTTCACAGTGTCCTAGAATTTTAGAATTGAAACTAAGACTCCAAGGTAAGGAATAAAAGTTACTACTGAGCACCAATTTTACACTAAGCCAATAATTATTAGAATCAGATATCTCCCCCTAAAAATCACGGTGTTAATACAAATCACATCTTCCTTACCTTTCCTCTCATATCTATATAAAGGGGAGTTCAAGCAAGGAGACAAAATAATCAAGGGAGTGTCATACCTTATGGGGAGTACAAAGTGAGTTGTGAGAGGTATTTTACTACAATCTCTGTGGAAGAATGAGAAGTTTGTTTTGTTTTGTTTGTTTTGTTTTTCAATCTAAACCAAACGAGGGGGAGCTGCGAATGAGACTTAAGATTTTGGGTGCCTGCAAAGAGAGCCTGGCTTTTGTCTTGATGGGTGGAGGCCTGCTGAGCTCTCAAGGCTGCAGAAAAGCAGAGGAGCTAGTCTAGAAGAGGGAGGGAGGGAGGTATTCTTGGCTCAAATCTAACAGAAACGTTTCAAATCTTTCTGAGATGTTCTCACAGGTTCAGAAAGAGTATAAAACAGTTATTGAGGGAATAAAAATCAGTTCTTTCATTTTCCAGTGAGTTGAAATTCCTCAATTAATCTATGATAAGTTTTTTTTTTCTTTTTTTAATATAGTCTCTTATATAGAAAGCCAGTGCTGAGTACAGGGTATCTTTGGGCCACACCACTAAGATTTTTCATAATCTCTTAGCCCATTATGATATCTGAGCTTTGACTTTATTTTCTTACTCAGTTTTCCTTTATCCCATCTATTTTAGTCGCATATGTGACACCATTTCTCCTCCTCAGAGGCTTCATTCTTTGCCAATCCACTTCCTTTGGGTTGACCCAGGTTTCTACCTGGGTCATTAAATTGTGCTGTTCTGTCACTGTCCCCCCAGGACTGGAATGTTGTCCCTGTAGAAAACCTCCAGCTGCTGTTCTCTCACCTCTGGGTGGATCACACTGGTATTGCTTTTGGTTCTATTCGGAAAGGCGTGTTCCAGACTCGGTAAGTGATGGTTGTTCAACTTCTAGTGCTTCTCCTCCCTCCTCTTTGGAGGCCCTGCATTCGTTTCTGATCCTTTAATTTTCTTTAAATGTTGATATATGATGACGGGGTTTTAGGCATAAAAATGATTCTTTATATTGTTTTAATACACTTCTTAGCATCTTAGTTTTAATTTTTTCCCCATAATACCAAGAATGTCAGCATCTATATGTAGGCTTATATCAAGTTGAACTCTTTACTTGCTAAAATATTCCATATATAGGTAATGTGGTGCAATAGGACTTTGATATAAGCAAGCATGCTCATGTTAATCGATGATCAGCAAATTAACAGATTTGATAATAAATTGCCCTCCCTGGAAAATCAGGAAATCTTCAAAAATTGTTAGGTGTATTATTTTCTGATTAATATATAAATATTTTTTAATTAAAAAAATTAAAAAGTGTAGAAAACTTGTTACTTGGTAGTATCCCAAGATATAATCTTAAATATTTCCTCTAGTAACCAGGAGTCATATGTTCATCATATTTTAATTTTGATTAATCAATATAATATGAGCACTGGAGATTAATATTTTTTCATATCTGACACATATGGTTTCACAGGATAAATTTTAAGAAGTGAAGTTAATAGGCAAGGTGATATGAACTCTCAGTTTTTAGCTAAAATTACCCTCAGAAAGATCATGTTATTCACTGTAAATACCATTATAAGATTTTCCCCAAATATGTTCACAGCTCTGTTTACATACATACTTATACATTTATATCACTAACCATATATACACACATTTATATGTAGTTTTTTTTAAAAAACGTACTTTTGGAATTTTTCATTTTCAAATATTTAACAAAAGGGTGAGAATAATTTGATAAAATACCATGTACCAATCACATGGTTTAAATAATCATCAACGTATAGTCAACCTTGTTTGACCATAATGTATCTTCTGCCCCCAGGTTATTTTGAAGCCAATCCTGGACACAAATATATCATTTTATTTATCTATGTACCTATGTATCTCTCTATCTATCTACCATCTACCTATCTATCTTTATATATTTTATTTTATATATTATATTTATCTGTTATATTTATCTATAAATATATAAATATATAGATGTAATACGTAGACGTACACTAAGTTGCAAAAATCCAAATTCCACCATTCACATTGTAGTCCATAAGAATTCACAGCTGGGGCATATTGATTGTAATATGAATAACTCCTTCTCCAGTAATGCACAATAGGACAGTGTTGTGAGGACTAGGAGTCACAAAAAGGGCACCTGAGCCACGTAAAAGACATTATTTCTCACTCCAGTAGATTGCTGCCATAAGATAATGTAGGCTATGTATAATCTAAATTTCAAGAGAAGCCAGATTTTAAAATTAAACATTGCAGCATTTACCCAGGGGTGGATATATTTGAAATAACATGAGGCTTCAGAGTCTGTAATCATGTATGGTTAAAGCCTTCCTGTAAAGGTATTGGATATGGTCCTGCAGACAGGAGGAATTTCAGACCAACAAGGAGAGTTCTGAAACATCAGTTGTACCTCCCAGGTGAACTCTGAGCAACCATCTCTTAGAATGTCTCAGTCAATGTTGGCTTATATACCCTACATACTGTCGGAAACTGCTCGTTAAGTTTGAGCACATATTTTGGACCCAAAATGTTGATTTCCCCATGATACTATCATACAGATATAATAGTAACCTCCAAATATGCTTGAGAGTATGTCAAAGAGATTCCCATAGATTCCCTTTCTATCAGCAGTCACTTCCCCTTCTTTCCACTTTTTATTAGTTTTCATCTAGATTATCCTCCTTGGGGCAAGACTGTTAGGTTCAGCTGGAGGACTGACCCATAAAGCTAGGAGCAATTTAAATAAGGTCAATGATTCCTCCTTTATCTAGTCTGTTTTATAGAGTAGAGTTGGATAAGAACAAGCATATAGGCTTAGCTTACCTCTTCAACCAGGTAAGAAAGAGACAGAAACTATCTAATCTCATTTTTAAAAAAGTAAAAAAAAAATCTATATTATCCTTCTTTTAGGGCAGTAATATTTAGATGTGTTGTCATGTGTCATATTCAGCAATTGATTCTTTTTCTGAAACTCATAAATTCAATCCATGTTCCACCAATACAGGATCAGGCAAAGAAAGAATAATTTTTAGAAATATAAAAGTTTCCATGAGTGCTTGTATCATTTGTACCATTTCCTCCATATCGTCTCCCAAATATCTCAATAATATTAATAATATATCCAATGGTGATCTTTCTTAAATACATATATGTTGTTTTATCACACAGTTATTCATTCCTGAAAATCATCCTGTTAGTCTGTTATACCTTCCAGTTTCAAAAGCAGGAATTTCAGTAGTCCATTCCAATTTTCATTAGTCCACATTTAGTGAATGAAAATGTGCACAATGTCTAATGCTTTGTAACTCACTGACTTTCACTAAATTCCTGAGTTCCAAATTAAAATAATACACTTGCTTGAGGCCATATATAGTGCCAGGAGTATTTGCTTCATTTGCCAGGTTTACAAATCCAAATCCAGAATGAATGTCTCCCTCAGTTAAGACTCATTTTTATTTACCCAGAAACAAGAGTAATAGGCCAATGTGATCCATTTGTCCACTTGGCTCCTCCTCCAGTCAGTCACTGAAAACTTCTACCATCATTAGAACCCTATGCTCCCATCTGCTATACTCCATTGTCAAAAACAGGTAGTTTATGGGGCTTCCCTTCCAAACATTTTTACACATACCTACATCATATACAGTACTTCTCAGTTCTCACAGAGCATGTCCAAATATGATAAAAACAGTCATCTGCTATGAGTGTCTTACTTGGCCATTACATATTATCCCATTTAAGGCTCCCAATACCTCTATGGGGTATTGGCTACAATCCCTATTTTACAGATGAGAGAATAGTCTCAGAGTGTCAGGGACCTGACACATGGTTAGTAAGTCCATGAGGAGTGACCTGAACTAGATCTTTTCAGTGGATAGCTCATAACTGCTTTTGGCCCCGACTTTTCTCCTGATGAACATAACAATTGTTAGGTACATTTCCAGCTCTCGAGAGAGACAGTGGGATGCATGTTTTTTGCACACATTTTTTGCACTGCTTGAATGCCTCTATGCCATACCATCTCATGTCCCTAAGAGGCCACTTCAAAAAAAGAATACAGGCTCCCATTTGTTGTTTCTAGATCCTTTATGAACTCATAAGGAATATTTATTATAGATGTAGATATTTCCCACTCTGATTATCCGTCTTCAAGTCTATACAGTGTTTCATAACATGCCACCCCATAAGAGTCCCTTATCTTTCACTCACATAAGCCCTGTGTTTTCAGACCACATTGCTAGTTTGTCCATTAGCTACTGTCTAAGAATCTTTAAAAATTTATACCATATCATTATTGTCATTATCCTCTGATGAGATAGGAAGACTCTTTTTAATTCTTGCTAATTAAATACTAACAGTGAACTTGTGATGTTGGAATATTATTTCATCCCTTTTACCTCAGTTTACTCATCTATAGGAAGGGAAGCCTTACTAAGTGATATTTACAGAATTTTCCAGCTCTAAACTATCTGATCTTATAATATAAAAATGTTGACATGTTTCATTTAAATTTTAATGTCTGGTTTGTGGTGTGAATGTGCATATATGTGGGTTTGTGTGTGTTTGTGTATATGTGCATGCATAAATACTGCTCTTTTTAAGTAAATTTTTATTTCTCAGAATCTAAATATTTTATTAATTTTTTCAACTTTATTGAGGTCTAATTGACAAACAAAAATTGTATATATTTAGGTTGTACAATGTGATTTTTTAATGGTACGACATGAAGATTTAATATATGTGTACATTATGAAATGATTATCAGTCAAGTTAATTTACACGTCTATCATTTCACATAGTTACCTGTGTGTGTGTGTGTGTGTGTGTGTGTGTGTATGTGTGTATGATGAGAACACTTAAAATCTACTCTCTCAGCAAATTCCAAATGTGTAATAGAGTATTATTAACTATAATTGCCATATCGTACATTAGATCCTCAGAACTTACTCATTTTATTACTGAAAGTTTATACCTTTTGACTAATATCTCCCCATTTCTGCCACTGCCCAAACTGTGGCAACCACCATTCTACTCTCTAGTCTTAGCAGTTTGATATGTTTTGTTTTTTTTAAATCCCACATATAAGTGAGATCATGCAGTATTTTATTACTGTGTCTGACTTATTTCACTTCACATAATCTTCTCCAGGTTTATCCATGTTGTCACAATTTCCTTTTTGTGGCTGCATAATATTCCATTGTATATCTATATATCTATATCATCTATATATGTGTATATATATGTACATATTACATTTTTAAAATCTACTCATTTATCAACAGACACTTAAATTGTTTCCATATCTTTCTTATTGTGAATAATGTTACAGTGAACATGAGAGTGAATATATCTCTTTGAGATACTGATTTCTTTCTTTTAGATATATACCCAGAAGTAAGATTGCTGTATCATAAAATAGCTCTATTTTAATTTTTTTGAGGAACATGCTTATTGTTTATCATAATGACTATACCAATTTGCATTCCTACCAATAATGTACAAGGGTTTCTTTTTCCACATCCTTGCCAATATTTGTTATCACTTGTCTTTTAGATTAAAACCATTCTAACAGGTGTGAGGAACTATCTCATTGTGGATTCGATTTGTGGTTAGTGATGTTGAACACCTTTTTATATACTTTTTGGCCGTTTATATGTCTTCCTTGGAATAATGTCTATTTAATTCCTTTGCTAGTTTTATTTATTGTA
Source organism: Rousettus aegyptiacus (assembly GCF_014176215.1). NCBI lineage: Eukaryota > Metazoa > Chordata > Mammalia > Chiroptera > Pteropodidae > Rousettus > Rousettus aegyptiacus. The sequence goes on from NW_023416306.1 coordinate 23,431,446, forward strand.
GGGAGTATTCGTGTTATTTAGTACATTACGTCAGGAGGCAGGAAGGAAGGAGGAAGGAAGGAAGGAAGGAAGGAAGGGAAGGGAGGGGAGGAAGGAAGGAAGGAGGGAAGGGAGGGAGGTGAGGGAGGGGATGGAGGGGGCAGGGAGGGTAGGGAGGGAGGGAGGGGGAGGGGGGATGGGGGGTGGAGTGAGGTGCAGGTAGGAGGGAGGGAGGGAGGGAGGGCGGAGGGAAGAGGAAGAGAAGGGGCGCGGAGCTGAGAGGATGAGGGAGAGGAGAGTGAGCGTGAGGGAGATGTGCTGTTCTTCTATATCTTGATCTTCTCTTGTCTTCTTCTTCTTCTATGCCTTCCTGCATTGCCTTCCTTCCTTCCTTCCTTCCTTCCTTCCTTCCTTCCTTCCTTCCTTCCTATCTTTTTTTAATGAATAATTGTCTATTTACTATTGAGTTTTATAATTTTCTTATATATTTTGGACATTAACCCTTTATTAGATAATATGGTTTGCAAATACTTTCTCCCTTTTCATAGTTTGCTGATTTTTTTTTTTTTTTTTTTTTTTTTGCTGTGTAGAAGCTTTTTAGTTCAATTTAGTCCCACTTATTTATTGGTTGTTTTTATTTTCTGTTCTTTTGGTGTCATATACAAAAACTTGTTGCAAAGACCAATGTCATGAAACTTTGACCTACATTTTCATTTATGAGATTTATGGTTTTAGGTCTTACATATAACACATAAGTCTTTAATACATTTAAAATTAAATTTTGTGAATGATGTAAGGGTCCAATCTCATTTTTTTGCATGTGACTATTCAGTTTTCCCAGCAACATTTATTGAAGAAATTTTCCTTTTTCCATTGAGTATTCTTGTTACGGGAGTGGCATTAATTTCTTCATAAATATTTGGTGGAATTCATCCTTGTAGACTTCTGGTCCTGGACTCTTCTTTGTTGTGAGGTTTTTGATTATTTTTTTACTTTTCTTGTTACTAGTCTGTTCAGATGAACATAACACAATCAAATACAGTAATTTTACACTTTCCTCCCCTGCCTTGATGTAATTGATGTTAGGTTTTGCTTCTTGCATTTGTATTAACATATTTCTGTTGTATTAGTTATTCATACTACTTTTATCTTTTATATACTAGTAATGAAAGTGATTTACATACCACCATTACAGTATACAATAGTCTGCGTTTATATTTAAATTCAGCCCCAAGATTTATATTCCATAAACTTCGATGTTCTTGGGGAGATGAGACTGCCTCCAGGACATTGGTCAACATTTCTGGTGCTGTGTACAAGGGTCTACTTCAGAGTCCAGAGATGGCGGGCCTATGAACAGGAGCACAGTTGCGTGTAGCTCTCTCAGGTCAGTGGCAGTGCCCAACCAGGTTTCTGGGTGGGCAGGACCACTTCAGACCATGGCTGTAAGGAGTCAGAGCTGGTTTATGGTGCCCACTTAAGATCTACAGTCGGACTAAAGTCAAAGTCAAATGTGTACCTCCAGAGACACAAACCTGTGAGTCTCTTGGCAGGTTTCTGAGCAAATAGTACTTCCCTCTGATTGCTGCTGTGAAGGGTTAGATCTGGGTTACAGTGCTGCTTCAAGATCTGTAGTCAAGCTGAGGTCAGAAGGTCTACCTCCAGGGGCTCAGATTGGCTTGTCTCTAGGTAGTCCCCTGGTTTGGTAGTGTGTATCCCAGTCTGAAGGTGCAAGGGACTAAAACAGGTTATAGGGCCAATTCAAGATCTTCAGTAAGACAGAGTTTAGAGGGTCTTCCTTGTGGTACAGAGAGGATGTGTCTCCTGCCTGATCCCTGAACAGACAGGACTGTTGGCTGGGAATGGGTGGAGCTGGGTCACAGTGCTTCAGGATCCATAGCTGGGATTGGTCTGGGAGCCTGCTACCAAAGGCATGGTGAGGCATGACTCCTGATGGGTCTCCTGGCAGATGGTGTTGGTGATGGGATCAAGACAAATAGGGCTATAGCCAAATCCACAAGGGACAGAGCTATTTCTGGGTCAGTAGCTGGTATCACACATAGTCCACAGTGGTGAATCTTCTACTTGGGCATAGGCCTGTCTTCTCAAAATGGCCCATCCGAGTGTAGCATCTATTGGAAAATGATAATCAGAATCTGTGTTAATATCTATAATATAGCTTAAAAGACTTTCTGAAACACTTAAATTTGATAATGTGCTGTTTATTTGAATTCATGCCCCAAATTATCCATTCTGTACTTTTAAAAATGTTTTTGGCCTTAAACATATGAATTCACTTTTGTCCTGTAAGTGTATTTATTATAGTGCTTATCTATATTTCTTTTCATTCCAAAAAAAAGCTTGGGAATAGCGTCCTGCATAACATTAGACTTTCTAAAAGAGTAAAGATAAAATAAGAAAAAAAAATAAAATCCAAAAACACAATGCATTTAATTAATTCATAGCAAATGTTCATTTTATTTCATTCATAATATCTAGATAATTTTTCAATTTTAGGATTTTATTTTGGTAATTATCATTTAAATTAAGATCTTACTTTCAGTTAACTTTGCTTTGGTAAATATATGTTAACTAAAAAGCTCTCACATTTCATAAATCTTGTTTGGTGAACATATACTCAGTTTCCAAGTTATGCAGGTAGGAGAATGTCATTTCATTTTTGAGCTTTAGTTCAGACACAGTGTATTACCAACACCGATCTTAATTGGGTCTGTGGGATACTGCCCCTCACACACCAGAAGTTTCTTCATTCCACAGATCATTCATTCCAACTTTAAATTGCTTTGGGAATTAGGGAACAATTACAACTGTTGCATAACAAATATTTATTCTTCCACATCTGTGGAATCTGGCATTGTTTGTTGAACCTGACCTTAATTAAGAATGCTGACATAAATACTAAGGAGCAACTCGTTTTTCTAGGAGGCAGAAATAATATATCAGTAGAAAGGTAAGTCTTGAATACCTTTTCATTTCATAATTCAAGCTACAATTAAATATGGATTTAAAATGTGAATGGCATGAAGAAATACAGCTACTAATTTATTAGTATCAAATAACTATGATCTATTATTGTTATTATCTATATAATGCCTGTTAATTCATAATTCAGTTTCCATATGCTACTGAATTTTTCTCAAAACAAACCTGGGAGAAAGTAAAGCAGGAATTTTTTTAATCACTATTTCATAAATGAGAAAACTGAGACTATATATGAGAAGAAACTTAAACCTAGAACTCTTCTGCTTCTAAGTCCCCCAAAATTTTTCACTAGGTTAACCCCATGCTATATCCATTCAAGTTGAGTACTAGGTGATCCTTCTATATTTGTTTTGCATAAGCTGGTAAATTTCTATGTAAGATGGCATCTTGTTAGTACTGACTGAAAGATACTTCCTTTTAAAAAAAACTCAGAATCTGTTGCAAATGAACAATTTTGGCATATTAAAATTTTCTTGACTATAAATCCACAAATACTATACAGGAAAATTGCTTAAGAGCCTAGAAAGTAAACCTTCACCCATTCAGTCAAAATCTAAGATATACGGCTACTTTGTTAGGTCCTTGAGTACAGAGGGATGAGTGAGACAGACAAGATCCTTTCTTCATGTCTCTCATTATCTTGCAATATACAAAATAACCTATTTAAATTTCTTGGAGAAGAACAAAGACAACAAGACAGGACTGGTTCAAGGTAGGTTTGAATTGGTGAGGGAATTTCTGCCTAGGCGGGGAAGGCTTGGAGCAGGAGGCAGGAGAAGTGGTTTAAGTGGTGAAAGTGGAAGCCAATAGGTAGTCCAGGCCTAGACCTCAGAGGGCCCAGATCTGGAACATCATCACATTTTCTGGTAAGCTGGTGTTTGCCGTTTTCTTTTGCATTCATGCCTGGGCTGATCTGAGTTCTCATGTCCCTTACCTAAGGCATCCCTTGACCAATTTCTGTACCCCACTTGGGGAGAACTTTGATTTATCCTAAGAAGCAGTATAGAGTGAGTATAGAATTATTTCACAGAAAAGGAAGTGTTTTGGGATTATAATTCAGTTCTCCAGCCCTGAATCTTCCTTCTTGATAAGAAGTATTAAGTCCTCAAGATTTACCATTCTCTTTGTGCATTAACTGAGTACAGTCGAATTTTGCCTTTATGACTTCAATATGTCTGTTGTCTCAGTGATTGTTTTCTGTTGCTGACACTGTTTTCTATACAAATTTTATTGCTATCTATTAGGCATGGAAGTACGGGAAAGAGAATGGGCTTTGGGTTTTGTCTCTATCTATTATTAGCCATGTGACCTCAACCAAGTGAATAATTTCAAGCACAGTATCTAGCACATAAGATCCTGCAGTAAAAGTTGTTTGAAGAAATGAATTTTTTTTTATTGAAATAAAAGGGGTTTTTTTAGGTACTTCTGGCTTTTAGCTGAATAAATAGATACATTAAAAATTGCTTCGAGGCTCAATTTTTTCATCTCTAGTTTGAAAAGACAGTATTTTCTCATTTGCATCTCTCGTCCAAGTTGAAATTTTCTACTTTGTATTCTTTAATTGAATTGCTTCTGAAGTGAGAATCCCTCTGTTGAGGTTGGCTACTGATTCCAAGACAAATCTTTCCACCTATCATCACACAGTAAACTGAGTGTTAGAGTGGGGTGATGAGCTTATGCTGACATTCGCAAAACTGTTAGCCTGCATAAATCCTAAACCTGCAGTTTTGGTTAGCCCGGAAACTAGTGGCAATTATGAAAATATAATTTTTTTGGTATAACTCAATATAAACATTTTAATTCCTCATGTCACATATCTGCTTAAAAACATGATAAAATCAAAGTGTATAATGTCAATTTTGAAGTGTAGCTAAAATCACAGGGTCTAAACATATACCTTGTACTTGGCGCTTCTAGTAATTGGCTCCTTCCTCACAAAAAGAAATGTCAATTTATCTGCCTGAATTTTGGACTTTTATATATTCCTGCTTCATTTACCTTTTCAAATATGCTTTGTATCACTTCTCCACAGAAACCCTCTTGTCGAAAAGAAGGTTCTGCCAATATGTTTATTCCCAAACTTTTCTTAACGTATTATCCCTTCCGGAATACCGCTCTCCCCTCTTCTCTTTCAAACCTGCTTCATCCCTTCCATGACTGTAGATCCAGCCTACATTTGAGATTCTTTCAGAACTCACCCTTGACTTGTTTATTTCTCATTAACTTCCTCCTTCTGGGAAGACGTAATATTCATTCTGGTCACACAATGTAATTATATTCTATATCAAATCGTTCCATGTGTAGTTTTACTGTTTCCCACACTAAATTGTGAACTTTTTGATGGTCGATATGTTGTGTTATACTTTTTCTATTCTTACTCAGCTCAGAACAGGAACGGGCTTAAATTAGGTTATCTGTAATATCCTACACATATTATAGTAGTCCAGCGAAAGTTTATTTACTCTTATAAAATTTGTCTTTTAATAGTATTATTTTTTGAGTTCTACTGAACACTAAACAGTGAGATATGGCCCTGGACTTTACTTGAAAATACAAATGAAGTGTGTTCTTAGTCATTTTTTTAAGTTATTAAGCCAGTTACATAATTAAACAAAAGAAAATCTGTTTGAATCAGAAACATCTGGATAATCTGTCAACTCATTATGGGTAAACTAAAGCCTTGCTATTCAAAATCTGGTCCCCTACCAGCTACTTCAGCATATCCTGGGAGCTTTTTAGAAATGCAGAACCACAGGCCCTGCTCCTATCCTACTAAAAGAGAACTGGCATTTTAATAAGATCCCCAGGTAATTTATATACATATGAAGATTTTGAAAGACTGCAATAGTTGATTCTTCGTTATTCTACCAAGGCCAAAAGTTCTGGATAGTAGTTGGAAGGAGAGCAGTATAATACCTTTTGGTATCATAGCCCAAAGAGTTCTAGAGTTCACTGGCAAAGATCTGAGCTTCAAGCTGTCTACCTTTTAGAGGCTGGGCAACTTTGTTCACATTCTGTCTTTAACACTTGAAAAAAATAGGAATGATGAGAAGCATAGTTTTTTTTTTGTAAAGTATAAAGTGCTATATAAACATACACAAATATATTTAAGCATTATTACAGTTTCCTTGAGTTCACTTAAGTAAATTATGAAGAATAATTCTGAAGTCACAGAATAAAACAAAAGAAAAGAGACTTGTTTTAGCAGGTTCTCCACCACATACATGCATAGCTGGTCTATACACTGGCCCTGGCCTTATAAAAGGAACTAACAAAATAGAAAGAATAGGCTGTAACTGTGAGAGATCAACAACTAACTTCACTTTTGAGTAGATGTTAAATTGCAGTATATGTGGTTTAGTTTACTAGGATCAAATGTCTGCCCTATAAAAACACAATTTAACCAGCTAAAAAGAGATACATAATGTCAGGTAGACAAATATGCATAAAAGTCAAATTCGCTTTCCATTTTTTAACATTTCTGTTCAAAATATCAAAATTTCAGGCCTTCTTGAGCTGTCTTTTACCTTCCCCACCACTCTCTCACTGGACCTAACTAAATGAAAAAATCAGATTTATTGTCTGAATTATTTTAAGGTCTTTTAGAAAACTCAACTTAGGGTGTTGTCAGCAGTAGGGAAGGTCGCTTCTGAATTTGCTTCTGATCCTAGGTAGATGTTAACATGTTAGACACAGTGCATCAAAACTCTCACGTCCCAGTATCATTGTATACTAGGCATAAACATTGTTAAATAACGGCAGACAACAGAAGCAGATGACAGAAATCAATGAAAACACTCCTTGTATTTCACCCTAGAGTAGTGCTTATTCAAGACATTTGTTACATTTGATTAAAATTGTTAAACCTTTAGCTCACCTATTAATGAAAAGAAAGTGAAAGTACAAATTCAACATTTTAGGAAAGAAAGAGGGGATAACTGTCACCTGAACAGCTTTGCTAGCATTTCAACAATTTAAAGAGTAAACAATATTAATCTTATGGAAACATTTATACACACCCAAAAAATAGAGGATGAATTTCAGTATCAGAAGGGAACGCCTAAGCACCTTTTTTTTGAGGCCAACATACTCCAGTCCCAGCAAAACTTGACAAGAATATTATGACAAAAGAAAATTATAGATCGGTATCGCTCATGAATATAGACTCAATAATCCTTTAACAAATTAGCAAATCAAATCATAAAAAGTATATTATATCATGAACAAGTGAGTGCAAGTTAGCAATAAAAGGATGCTTCTGCAAAGGTATTAGCAAGATGGTGGGATAGGCATTTGCAGAGTGTGTCTCCTTACAGAAACATCAGTTTGAACACCTATCCATAATGAAAATAACTTCACAAGAGCTAACAATTCCAGAAGAGTAATTATAGATTGGAAAATACTTCTGGATTTCCATCGAAACCCAGCGCAGAAATAAAAAAAGGCACACTGAAGAAGGTAGTATCAGCAGTTTTACGTTAGTCATGTCATCCTTCCTCCAAGCCCTAGCAATGCGTGCATAGAGAGACACCCACCCCATAAGAGAAGAAGAGTTAAGTGAGCACCTGACTTCACCACGCACCCAAGTACCAGGCCCATCCCAGTGAACCCTAGTACCAGACTGGCACCTGTGGCCCCAGTCTCCAGGCTTAGTCCACCACCCTGCCCCAAACAAGGCTCCCAGCTGCCAAGTGCCAGGCCAGATCCAGAGGCCCCAGGCTCAAGGCCAGCCCCAGTGGACCCAGGATTGACACCTGCCCCTGTGGACCCATCTTCCAGGCCTGCCCCAGTATTAGGCTGGCACCAGGATCTAGGCCAACCCCTGAACCTATGAGCTGCTTCAAATAGATTGTTGTGTATGGTGTGAGATATGGATATACACTTGTTCTGGCATTTTTTATTGAAAAACAATAATTTCTTATTGAATTAACTCGGCATCTTTGTTGAAAAAAAGAATTGATCATATATGTGTGGGTTTTTTCATACACCTTTATTCTGTTCCCCTGATTTATTTACCTTTATGTCAATATCACAGTAACTTGATTATTATAGGTTTCTAGTAAGTTTAATAATGAAGTATTATAAATCCTCCAACTTTATATTTCTTTTTCAAGATCTTTTTGGCTACTCTAGATCCTTTCTTTTTCTATATCAGTTTTAGAATGATCTTGTCAGTTTCCCAAAAATCTACCTGGATTTGGAATGGGATGGCATTAATCTGTAAATCAATTTGAGAAGAATTGGTATCTTACTAATAATGAGTTTTCCAATATGCGACAAGATATCTCTATAGTAGGTCTTCCTTTTACTATCTCTCTACCATGCTTTGTAGATTTCAGTGTAAAAGTCTTACACATCTCTTAACTTTCTGTTATTTTATGTTTTTAATTTATTACAAATCGTGTTTAAAATACATTTTCCAATTGTTTATTGTTGATAGATAGAAATGCAATTGGTTTGTGTTATTTGACACATCTTAATAGCTTGGTAAATTCTCATTAATTTTATTAGTTACTTTGTGGATTCCTTGGGATGTTTTGTAGTTATTTACATATGCAATATGTTTGTGAAGAAAGATAGTTTCCTTTTTCTGTCAAGTTGTAATGCTTTTATTTTTCTTGCCTTTTTGAAATGCATAAGACACTCAATCCAATGTCATACAGAAATAGTAATAGTGGACATTCTTTGCTTGTTCTTGGTCTAGTGGGAGAACATTCAGTCTTTTAATCAACTATCCTGCTGGTTTACCTAGACATATTCCCACATTCAGCCACTTTTTTTCTTATCTCTAAATGGAGGGGATTGAAATAGTCTTCTGATTTTCAATAGGGGGAAAATTGGTTAGATTTACCGTCTAACCATTTTTAAGTGTACAATTCAGTTGTGTTATTTATATTCCTATTTTTGTCCAACAGATCTGTAGAACCTTTTCATTTTGCAAAACTGAAACTCCATACCCACTATACACTAATTCTACTGCCCCCCTGCCCACTTCTTAACAAGTAACTTTCTGTTATCTGGTTTATTTATTTATTTATTTATTTTTATGATTTTGACTACTTCATATGAGTGGAAATCATACAGTACTTGACTTTTCGTGACTGACTTATTTTACTTAGCATAATGTCCTTAAGGTTCATTCCTGTTGTAGCATGTGACAGGGGTTTCTTCTCTTTTACTGCTTCATAATATTCCAGTATGTGTACCTACTACATTTCTTTTATCCTTTCAGTTGTTGACGGGCATTTGGCTTGCTTCCTCCTCTAGGCTAATGTGAATAATGCTATGTTAAACATGCGTGTACAGATATCTCTTTGAGATCTTGCTTTGAGTTCTTTTAGATAGACACCCAGAAGTGGGATAACTCATATGATAGAAAACCATTCTGTTTTTCTAAGTTTTAGGACTCTCCATAGTGGCTGCACTATTACAGTCTCACCAGCAGTGCACAAAAGTTCTCACTTTTCTACATCTTTGCCAGTACTTGGACACAGGAGCTATTAGATGACCCAGATATTGCAAAATCAACATTTTCAATACTCCCAAGGGCTCCCATCCCAAACAAGCAAGCAAGGAAACAAATACCATCTTTCTTTTGTTCTATTCTGATCTTAAATAAATCATTTAATTAACATCCATCAACTTTCAATTACTATGTTAGTTGCTGCTGATGATAAAGGTATAAATCCTTCCCTTAGCACCTCGGGGAAATTTGATGTAAGGATAGAATTATTTGTGAGGCATGGGAGTGAATGAGTAACCTTTGCTGTGGTCTCGGAATGAGTTACAAAGGACTTCCTGGAAGAATCAATAGGAGAGATGAATTTGGAAGGTTATTAAGGACAGCCAAATGAGTACGTGAAAGAAACACGTTACAGACAAGGAGAATAACATATACTTAAATTTGGGGTTGTAAAATGTCATTTTGCATTCAGGAAAAGATAAGTAGATCAGTGTGACCTGATCATTAAATGTTAAAGAGGAAGTAGCAGGTGATAAACCTGGAATTGTCACACAAAGTAGTCTATGCCAATTTGGGAGCTTCATAGCTCATGTTTTAGGTACTGAAAGATTTTTTTTTCCCCCTAGAAGAAAGGGAATATAAATATGGCTTAAATTTTTAAAATAGCCACTTTGGTGAGATTGGAGAGAAGGGATTAGAAATAAGAGTGAAGTTAAAGCTCCTCCAATGAAAATGGATAGGAAGACTTTGAAGTCTGAGAAGTTAGACTGAGATATGTATTGGATTATAACGTCATTTCATGTTCATTGTATTATATAACTTGATTCAGGGAGTTAGATAGGACATCATATTGAACATATTTGGAGAAAATTTGTAAAAGAGAAAAATGAGATCTCAGCAGAGATTATAATGTGGCCTTGCAGGTGTTTAATTAATGTCTTATTTTGACATGTTCTAGAAGTTTCTGGGAGCAACATGAAAGATGTACTGATAAAGGGCACTGGGGGGCTTGATGGCGCCTTTCAGTGATCTCAGAAGGATCTGTGTTCATAGGTAAATTATGAGGAAAGTTGTCTGATGAATATGTGGGGCTGAGGGAATTTCTCTGATACTTTACTGATCTCCCCTAAAGAAGACAGTCATCCATCCCTGACTGAACACAAGTCTGGCTGAAAATCATTACACCTCTTCCAAAGAAGAGTCAAAACGAAAGAAAAGCAACCTCATCTTCTAAGAAGTAGGGCTGTTACTCAAGTTGAAGATGCCATGGAGCCAAATTTTCTAAAGGGGAAGAGCTTCGAACCAAGGCGCAGTTATTGCACAAGAGAATATATTAGCTCCATAGGCTGCCATAAGAAAATATCTCAGACTGGGTGGTTTAAACAACAGAAAGTTATTTTCTTCCAGTGCTGGAGGCTATAAGTCTAAGATCAAGGTGTTGGCAGGGTTGGTTTCTCCCCTGAGGAGGCCTGCCCTGAGGCCTCTCTTCTTGGTTTGCGGTGGCTGCCTCCTTTGTGTGTGCCATAAGGTCCTCTCTGAATGCATCTGTACGACATGTCTCTGTATGTCTACATTTCCTCTTCTTGTAAGGACACCAGTCAGATTGGCTTAGGGCCCACCCTATGAGCTCATTTTAACTTGATTATCTCTTCAAAACCCTTATCTCCAAATACAGTCACACTCAGAGGTACTGGAGGTTAGGACTTCCACATATAAATTTTGGGAGACAATTCAGACAATAATACAGGATACTTGGCACCAGGCTATTTTACTTCTTCGGGAACATACTTGGCCTATCATTAAGGCCTGTACCTGAATGTGGGGAAAATTGATGGGTCCCGTGAAGTAATCTGCCCACTGAAAGCCTTACTGATCTGCTTTCCAAGTTGTAGTGAGATTTTTTTTTGTTGTTTTGTTTTTCGTTTTTTTTTTGTTTGTTTGTTTTGTTTTGTTTTGTTTGTTTTGTTTTTTTTACTGGAAGGGAGCATACCCACCTGATAAACTTAGTGGCACCTTTCTTGAGCTGAGACACCAGCCACACAGATGCTTTAGGCAGATGTAGAAGTCACTGTTGGCTTCCCAGTGTACTTTTTGGTTTGTTAGGGTTTTCTAAGTTTGGTACAGAAACTAGATTTTTTTTTTAAATTGTGTTTAAGAAAAATTTCTGAGGAAAAAAGTCCAAGAAGTGTGCCCAAAACAATCATCAAAACAAGAGATGGTTTCTAGTCTGAATCAGGAACATGTAGGCAAAGCTAAGGAGTCCAGAAAGTCCAGGGAGATGAAAGGAAGCAATAATAGAGCCAAATGGACAGAAGCAGGTCTATTAATGGGTAGAGTAACCACAAATGGATGGGATTTTGAAAACTGGTAGTGTAGCAAGAGCAGAATAAATAAATCTAAGCATACATTTAAGTGTGACTCCTTTATATCACATAATAGCCTACTTTCTAGATAAGGTGTCTTATACCATGTTGATTCCATTACATTGCCTGGAATAGCAGTGACTGAATCGAATGAATAAATAGTTCATCATAGAGGTCATGCTTCTGAAAACTGGCTCAAGACAACAAGCATAGAAAGGTTGTCAAAATAGAAAGTAGCTCTGCGCGTGAATTCCATACTCCTGCGTTTTTCTAAGCATAGTTTTAAGTATGTACTCCTTAAAAGAATTGTTTAAATTTAAGCTCTGTGCTGTTATAACTCTCTATTTTCACTAGATGGCGACAGAGACTAGCTTGTTTTTAAGACCACTCTAAAGATTTCTCAGAAAGAAGAAAATAGACATTTACTGGCTTGTTTTTCTACCTCTTGTTATTGATATTTACAAGTAGTAAAAAAAAAAAAGTTGTTTTACTTATATTTTTATTTAAAAGATTTTAAAACATAAACAAACCAATAGTGTCTTATAGCAAAGATTAAATACTAATTAATAGTTCTGCACTCAGAATTGAGCTGGAGGCTTTGGGAAATAGAAATAATGAGAAGGCTTCATCCATGTCCTTGAACTCATAAATATCTCTTACATTCGTGTATCAGTCAGTAGCTCTTTTTTCCCCCTTGCCGGTGCATAGAGTAAACAATAGAAAAGCTCTGTGAGGAACACCTATGGCTCTAGGGCTCCTCCTGCTTCTGCTTTGTGTGATTACAAGAGACCAAAGTAAGATACTGCTTCCGTTTCAATGGTTAGTGATTTTTGAAGCTTTAGCCAAAGCAGAACCCAAGGGTGTCCCATAGAATGGTTTCAATGCAGGTGAGAGTGTGGTGGTTGCCTGTCTTGATACAACAGATGTTATTATAGCCAATCAATGCCTTCAAAGAAGATATATTAGTTTTCTAGGCCTGCTATCATGAAATATCACACATTGGGTGACTCATACAACTAAAATATATCTTGTCTCACAGTTCTAGAGACTACGAGTCCAACATCAAGGTATTGGCAGGGTTGGTTTCTTCTGAGGACTGTGAGAGAATTTGTTAGGTGTCTCTTGCCTAGCTTCTGATGGTTTGCTGGTAATCTTTGGCATTCCTTGGCATCACTCCGACCTCTGCCTATATCTTTGCATGGTGTTCTTCCTTTGTCTATATATGTGTCTAAATTTTCCATTTTTTATATGAACACCAGTCATATTGGATTAGGGGCCCACCCTATTCCAGTGTGATCTCATCATAATTAATAATATCAGCAGTGATCTTATTTCCAAATACAGTCACATTCTAAAGTACAGGTGTTAGGACTTTAATATATAAGTATTTGAGGAACAGAATTCAACTCAACATGAGGCTTTAAAACTATTTATTTCTCAAGAGAATATTATAAGTATCCTCTGATTGGTTTCTGTGTGTGTGTGTTAAATTTTATGAGATGGCCAACATGCTCCTGTGTAGAAATGTACAAAATGTATTATAGAGTCTTTATGTTAAAGGCTCCCTACTCTCTCCTTCCTTCCTTCCTTCCTTCCTTCCTTCCTTCCTTCCTTCCTTCCTTCCTTCCTTCCTTCCTTCCTTCCTTTCTTCCTTCCTTCCTTCCTCCCTTCCTCATTGTTATTTTTTCACACGATGATGTTGATATTATGTCTGGTACTTCAGTAGGAAATACTGAATCAGTAGAAAACAAAATATGCCAACATAGAGCCTCATTAAGTTAAAAATAACAAGTTTTCTATAATGGCCAAGTGGACCTTTTTTTTTTGAGTCTTGAGGGACACTAGCCGCTTACTTCAAAGGTTCAAGGGCAAGGCAAGATACTCCCTGTAATATTATTCTGTATTCTGTTGGCTATCCAAGATGAAGCCTATTAGGGAATGATGTGACCTATAGCAGCCAAACTGGCCATGAGAAAAAATGCTCAAAAATAGAATGTTAGTGAGTGACCACTTTGGCAAGTGCGTAAGTCAACCATGGTTGAAGAATATTTTTCATGTGAAGGCTCTGTTTTCAGCACAGAGAACTCTGAGCTCTAAGGCACAATTTCTGTCTTCAAGAGGATAACCCCATGCAGTTAGGATTATTCAGCAAACTAGATACACACATGTGCATTATAGTGGCATGAAGAATGCTCTGAATATCCACTGTGCCCAATGCCAAAATCCAAGATGAGTGCCAGAAACTCTGCAAGGGGTTGGTGGAGATCCCATGCCAACTTGTGGGTAATTTGTGTATTCTTGCTATTGCCTCTTTTTTCAAACCTCTGACCATTCCGTTGGCTAAGTTAATAGGTCAGGCAAGTGAGAGTGGGCACTTAGAGAACACATTTTGGATATATCTTTGAACATAGTTACTGAGTATAATTATCATGATGATTAGCGTCCTCTTCCTCAATGAAGGGCAACTCTTAAATGTTCATTAACCTTAATGTGCTCATTAATTCTTCAGTTCATCAGCATTCTCAAATAACAGTATTTAAATACTTAACTCTTCTTCCACTGCTCAAATTTATTTTCAGAACTCTCAATTTTTCTTTATTTAACAGCTTTTGAATATATGAAACAAATATATGGTTGATTATGGTTATATAATTTCACCATGCAATAGTTATATTTCTGCATAAATTTTTTCCTAATTCATATGCCAGATCAACTGTACTTCTTCAGAAAACACTGTTTTTCAGACACTCTGCCAGTGGAGTAAGTGTGAGAACCACTGTTGTAAGAGATCACAATCGAAGAGCTGGATGGAGAACTGTCAGACAAAACATGTATTCCTGAAATAGCATAGAAACCTTCGTCATAGGACCTAGCCAAAAGCGGAGGGCTACATACTAATATAAGATATAATCCAAGTCTTCAAGGAGTCATATAGACTAAAAATGGCAACTCATTTGTTTTCACTCACACTGTGTTCCCGGCATTAAGGACAACATAAATATATGTTCATTGAACAGATTAAAAATAGTTGACCCAGTAGTTTTGGAATTGGAAGGCAGACAACAATAAAGGGAATCAAATATATGGTGACAGAAGGAGATTTAGCTTTGAGTGATGAACATACAATGCAATTTACGTGTAACATATTATTATATAGTACCTTGAAACCTGTATGATTTTATTAACGAACGTTACCACTAATAAACTTAATTAAAATAAAATAAAATAATAAAAATAGAAGTAAAAACCCTTTAAAGGAACAATTTATTTGACAAATGATTTTCTTGCAAGACACAGGAGACTATAAGTCCAGATGTTTTTATTGCTAATTTTATTAATTTTATTATTAGAAATTAACAAACATAATAAAATCAAGTCAAATTTATAAATTCGTAAATCTATAAGCCAGAAAAGTTGTATATCATGGAATAAGTTTAAATTTTCTGCAGTCCTAACTTCTTAATTTGCCATAATGCCTAATATAGTGCTTCTAAATAGTGTGTGATGTTTGCTCCCTTAGCAAGTTCTCAATACTATTTATTAATTTGCAATTGAAGAAGTGTCCAAAAAAGTAATTTCAAATTAAAAAGAATGAAAATTTTTTGTAATTAAAACTTTACAGCATGATGGAAGGTTTAAAGCTCTCGTTTAGCATTACTTGAGTTTCTGCTATGCACCAAATATCCAGTTTCTGCTATGTACCAAATATGCAACTTTCTTTCCGAACTTTATTCATTATTCAAAAATAACAATTTTTCTTAACAAAATGATACAAAATTAAATATATCATTTTCTATTAGAGATAAAGAGTTTCTTTTATTAGGCTTTTATTGGAAACAAATTCTCACTGTTAGAAAGGTCAAATAATTTCTAGTCTTTAAAATTCTTTAATTTCATGAAAATTAATGCCAGGAGTATTTCAATTAGGAAATATATACTTTAATTAACTTGTTTAAGAGCTTGACAAAAAGTAATTTCAAACTCCATTCATGGAGGACATTAATTATAGCAAGAGGTCTTTTGATATTGACATCATGTTTGTGCTAAGGTTATAGACTCTCATTGTAATTTAAATGTTTTGACATGTGCTGTCATGTTTAACTTACTGAAGTACATTTAAATATTTCTGTAAATCATCTACAAAAGGTGAAGAGAAGACTACCCATAACACCAAGTATCCTTGAGAAATTACTGCGGCATTTACTATAAAGTCACATCACAAAGTTGAAGTTGCCAGTCCTTTTGCAGTGTAAAATGAAAATGTTTCATATGTCTTTATAGAACTAGTGAATATTGGTGCTTGCCATTTCTATAGGAGCTGTAGCAAGGGACTTCAATGCCTGTAGGTAGATAAATTCATCATCTAGGATGATATCTCATAGGACTTGGCACACACTATCTAAGAGTTTAATCATCTGCCAACATAACCATACAGTTTACAGCAAGGACAAAAACAAATGACTGAGTTATGGACACTGTCCAAGCCTTACTAAAGTGACAAGGCTATAACGAGAGAAGATTGCCATTGAACCTTCTGCAGTGTGCATGTTCCAGTGAACAAGAGAAGTCTTATCTGCTCAAGTCTAGAAAAGGAGGAATGTTGTCTAAAATGAAACACTTCATCGAAAAAACACAGAGTTGACCACTAGAAAAGTGAACAGGATTGGGGAACAAGAAGCGACCCTTGACTTTTCTCTATCTTTGTGAAATATCCCCCCAAAGCATCTTATTCCTTTACTCTATTTCTTACTGAGCAACCTTCTGATGGCACATCCATTTCCAAACTTCTGGGGTATCTTCTCATACCAGGGAGAGAGTGCCCTGAGTTCGTTGGAAGTGTTTATTCTTTCATGGTAAATTAACAAATTTGTTAGTGTGTGCTTTACCATCTATTTCTTGAGAATTTGGTTTTTATAAACCTGTCCCTGTGCTCTTTCAAAGTGACCACCCATTGATTAGCATGTGACTATAAAGACTCAGGGTTTCTTAAAAACAGATGTTTTATCTGTAAAGCAGACCTACCAACTTTAAAATGCATGGATGAAATTAAGTCTCCTTATAAATTTTAGTTTATAAGAAGTGTGTTGATAATACACCCCCAAGCATGCCAGTTAATTCTTCTGCTAAGGTTCTTCATGTAAAGCTGCGCTCAATCAACGAACAGCTTGTCTTAATGCCTCAGCTTTTCCAGGCCTTATAATGAAAAGGACTTGTCCCTGGTGCAACTGTTTATTACAACAACAGCAGCAGCAGTAATAAATTTGTGTGATTATTATGAGTTAGCCAATATGCGGGGTACTTTCTCATATATTTAATTATCTAATTAGCACTTTGCCCTGTGAAACAATTTCCACTTAATTGGTGAACTAATAGAGGCTCAGAATAATAAAGTAACTTAAAGTCACACAGTGGTATATTTATGGTTTGAACCTGGGCTTATCTGACTCCAAGATCCATACACTTTATGGTATTATCTGTTCTCTCTCTCTGATTTATTAAATGAGTTTTAATAAAGATTCTGTCCTTTACTAGGAAGATAACTTTCTGGTAAAGAAAACCGTATCGCAAACGACCTAGATATTACAGTGGAATAGATCTCACCAATTAGGACAATGGAATACAAAGTGTAATAATGAAATTGATGTAGAATTTCTGAGTAGACCTTTATTTAAGTAAAAGATTTTAAACTAACTCCTCCATGGTTGGGCTGGGTTGTTTATGGCTTAATTGCTCCAGGGGCCTCTGCATTGTCAGTCTTTTCACAAGTACATTTAAAGTTGAGTGCATTATCTGGTATCTGTGAAAGACTACTAAATATATTATGTAAGCTGAATTCTTTTTCTATAGCTCAAAGTCTAATAGAAAGATAGTAAAGTAAATATAATTTTAATAAAATGTGTTGTTAGAACCATCTGAACAAAGTGCTGTGGGAACTAGAGGTAAGAGCAATAAATCACCTGGGCTTGTGGGAGGGCTTACCAATGAGGAGGTGGCATTTGGGTCAGGTCTTAAGAGACAGATGGGTGTTTGCAATGTGAAGAATTGAAAAAAGAGAAAGCGCTTTGCAGGCAGTGGCCCCAGGTTCTACAAAGGTATTAACATGTGAAAAAGTTCTATAAGACCACAGAATGATAGGAAATGCAGTGTGGCAGGTTTTTATTTATTTGTTTTTGTAATTCTGAACACATTGGCAAGAGGTTAGGTAGGATAGGTAGTTTGTAAGCCAGAGCTAGATCATAGTGCTTGGCAAGCTGAAGTGCTTGACTCTCTGTTGCTTACAGGTTTTCTGTCTTGGTGAATGTTTCCAGTCTACAGGAGAAGACTCACTGAGACAAACCCAGATCCTCCATCATCAGGTCGGTTCTCATTTTTTGGGGGGTGGGGTGGGTGTATGAATTTTTTTTTATAGTAATATAATCGACAGTTCGTTGCTGATATTTACAGTGTATAGTTCAATGAGGTTTTTTTTTTCCAATTATAGTTAGTATACAATAATATATTATTTTCAGGTATACAGCATAGTGATTAGAGAGTCTATATAATTCACAAAGTGATCACCCCCAAAAATCTTGCGCCCATCTGCCCCTTACATATTTATTATAATATTGACTATATTTCTTTGCTATACTTTATATTTCCATGACTATTTTGTGACCATTTGTATTTTTTAATCCCTTTGCCCTTTTTCTCCAACCCCTCAACCCTCCTCCCATCTAATAACCCTCAAAATATTCTCTGTATCTATGAGTTTGTTTCCATTTTTGTTGTTGTTGTTTATTTTGTTCTTTGGATTCCACATGTACATAAAATCATATGGCATTTCACTTTCTCTATCCAACCTACTCCATTCAGCACAGTACCTTCTAGATCCATCATGCAATCTCTTTTCCCATCCCTTTACTTTTAGTTTGTCTGTGTCTTTTAATCTGAAGTGAGTCTCTTGTAGGCAGTATATGGAAGGGTCTTGTTTTCTTATCCATTTAGCCACCCTCTCTGTTGATTGGAGCACTTAATTCTTTTCAGTTGAAGTAATTCTTAATAGATATGTTGTTGTTATTGCCATTCTTCATTCACATTTTTTGCTACATTCTTCTTAAAGAAGTCCCTCCAACATTTCCTGTAATGCTGGCTTGGTGATGATTAATTCATTTAGCTTTTTCTTGTCTGGGAAGCTCTTTATCTGTCCTTCGACTCTAAATGATAGCTTTCTGGGTAAAGTATTATTGGTTGTAGATCCTGGGTTTTTATCACATCAAATATTTGTTGCCAAACCCTTCTATCCTGCAAAGTTTTTTTTTAAGAAATCAGCTGCCAGTTTTATGGGTACTCCCTTGTAGGTAGGTAACTCTTTTTCCCTTGTTGATTTTAATATTATTTCTTTGTATTTAACATTTGGCATTTTAATTATGATATGCCTTGATGTGGGCCTTTAATTAAAAAAATTTAATTAGTTTCAAGTAAATCATACATTGGTTAGACATCTATATGGTTAGTAAAATGATTCCCTCAGTTGCTCCATCCCTTCCCTGACCCTCCACCTAGCCAATGTACTATGCTAATTGCATTCCCTATACAGTACTCACCATCCCCATGACCATCCATCAGTTACTAATTTGTACTTCTTTAACCCTTCACTCCATTCTCCCAGCCCCCCAAACCCCCTCCCCTCTGTCTGTCACCAAATTGTCCACTATATTTGTGAGTCTGTTTTTGATTGGTTTTGTTCTTTTTATTCCTTAAATTCCGCATATAAGTGAAATCAAATAGTGTTTATCTTTCTCTGTCTGACTTAAATAACTTCTACATTCATCAAAGCAATATCTTTTTTCATTCCCTTCCTTTTCATATGTAGGGGTCTTGTTTTCTTATCCTTTCAGCCACTCTATCTTTTGGTTGGAGCACTTAATTCTTTTCCATTTAAAGTACTTATTGATAGAAATGTAGTTGTTACCATTCTTTATTCCTGTTTTCGATACATGTTTTTTATTCTTTAAGAAGTCCCTCCAACATTTCCTGTAATTCTGGCTTGCTGATAAATTCCTTTAATTTTTTTATTGTCTGGGAAGCTCTTTATCTGTCCTTCAACTCTAAATGATAGCTTTGCTGAATAAATTATTCTTGGTTGTAGATCCTGGGTCTTCATCCTGTCGAATATTTTTGCTGAGCCCTTCTGTCCTGCATAGTTTCTTGTGAGAAATCAGCTGCTGGTCATATGGGTCTTCCCTTACATGTAATTTTTTTTTCACTTGCTGCTTTCAATATTATTTCTTTATATTTAACCTTTGGCATTTTAATTATGATGTGTCTTGGTGTGGGCCTCTTTGGATCCCTGATTTTTGAAATCCTCTGAGCTTCCTGGGGTCTTATGTCCATTTCCTTCACTAGGTTAGGGAAGTTTTCCATCATTATTTCTTCAAACAGCTGTTCAACATCTTGATTTTCTTTGTTACACCGATCAGATGAATATTTGGAGCCTTAATAGTGTCCCATATCCTCCTTAAATTATTTTTATAGTCTTGGTATCTTTTTTTTTTTTTTTGCCATTCTCATTGAGTATCCTGATTGGCTGTCCTGTCCTCTAGATAGGGCATTTGTTTCTCTTCTTTATTCACTTTTTTATTCCTTTGTTTATTCCACTTAATATACTTCTCATTTCAGATAATGTGTTCTTCATTTTAGACTGGTTCCCTTTTATAATTTCTACTTCCATTTTTATGTTTTTTATCTCTTTGTTGAAGTTCTCACTGAATTTATCTACATTTCCCAAAAGTTCATTAAGCATCTTTATAACCAGTGTTTTGAACTCTACACCTGTTAGATTCCTCGACTCCATTGTATCTGAATCTCTGTTCTGTTCTGTCACATGTTTATACTTCTTTGCCTTACCATTTTGGCTGCCTTTTTGTGTCTATTTCTATGTACGAAGCAAAGCTCCTAAGTCTCCCGGTCTTTATTAGTGTGGATTTGTGAAGTAGGTGTCCAGTGGCACAGTCCTGAGAGGGATTCAGCTGCAGGCCAAACTTAGCCCAAGCCACCTGTTAAGATTCAGCTAGCAATCCACAGATACTGTTTTTATTGTTGCCTCAAAAGGCCACACCAGAAACTGAGTTCAGCTGCCTCCACCAGTATGAGTTTCAGCAAGGAGCACCTGCCTTGTTGAGAATACATCTGGATGTAGCTTGGGTGGGGCTGCAAGTTGGGTGAGGCGGGGTTTCAGGGAGTCCTCTGGATGGAGTGAGATCTGTTATCCAGTTTGATCGTCTCACAGCTATGGCCGGCCCTGTGTCTAGTGCACTGGTTGGGGGAGGGCTTAACAGGGAATAATGGATACCGCTGACACTTTCGTACCAAGTGAGTCTCGCCTCGGCCCTCACTCTGAAAATGTCTCCCTGTGAGTACCTGGTGTCCCCTGTGTGCAGCCGAATTGGCACTGGTGCTCAGAGCAAGCAGTCCGTCACCACGAAAATCCACTCGCGGACGCGGCCCCTTTAAGAGGCATCTGCTGCTGCCGCTGCCACTGTCTCCATCTCTGGTCTCTGTTTCATTCAGCCACTTGGGACCTGGCAGCCTCGTGTCCTCTCCCCGTCCTACCTTCTGCTGTTGCAGGGTGCTTTCTTGGATTTCTCCATAGTTGTATGGCTTGTTCATCTAGATCCCAGGTGATTTTTCCTTGCTGCTGCTCATTGTTTCCATCACAACTTTGATTTGGTCACCAGAGAGATCATCTATGCCATTTTTTTTCTCTCTCGATGCGGGCCTTTTTAGTGTTCATCTTTTCTGGAACTCTCTGAGTTTCCTGGGGTAGTATGTCTATTTCCTTCACCAGGTTAAGGAAGTTTTCCATCATGATTTCTTCAAATAGGTTTTCAACTTCTTGCTCTGCTTCTCCTGTCACCCCTATAATGCAAATGTTGTTACATTTGATGTTATCCCATAGGCTCCTTAAGTTATCTTCATTATTTCGGATTCCTTTTTCTTGTTTCTGTTCTGATTGGGTGTCCTTTGCTGTCCCATCCTCTATATAGATGATTTGATCCTCTTCTTTATCCACTTTGTTGATTTCCTCTAATGTACTCTTTATCTTATTCCTGCCTGGTTCCCTTTTATACTTTCCATCTCCATTTTTATGGTTTGTTTTTTTTAATCTCTTTGTTAAAGTTCTCACTGAGTTTCATCTACTCTTCTGCTAATTTCATTGAGAATCCTTATGACCAGCATTTCGAACTCTGAATCTGGTAGATTGCTTGACTCCATTTTTCCTGGAGCACTATTCCCTTCTTTCTTGTAGGACATGCTTCCATGTCTCCCCATTTTGGCTGCCTTTCTGTGTCTTTCTATGTGCTAAGCAAAGCTCCTAAGTCTTCCAGTCTTATGAGCGTGGCTTTGTGTAGTAGGTACAGCCCTGAGACACGCCCAGCTGCAGGCCAAGTTTAGTGCCAGCCTGTGTCCCTCTAGGGCCACCTGGTAAGATTCAGCAAGCAGTCCCCAGATGGCTGGGACCTGTGCTGTACTTATGGTTGCTGCAAGAGACCATGCCAGAAACTTAGGCTGAGTGCTCTCAGGTGGATCTTGGAGCTGCTCAGCAGGAGCACAGGGCATGAGGAAGACCCCACTGGATGTGGCTTGAGTGGAGCCACAAGTCGGGATGGGTGGATTTTCAGGGAGTCCTCTGGGTGGAGCGACCTCTTTTTTATCCAGTTTGATGACATTTTAGCTATGGCAGTGCCGTGGCACACTGGAAGAGGGGAAGGCTCAGCAGTGGAAAAATGGATACGGTTGGCCCTTCTGCCCAGGAGAAAGCCTCCCCCTAGCCCTTGCCCTCAAGCCCGACAACTCAGCATCCCCCCATATATTCCTGGCACTGCTCTGCTCCAGCAGCAAACCTGGCGCTGGAGCTCAGAAGGAGCGAGTCTGTCACTGTGAAAGTTCACTCGCCTGTGTTCAGTCACTGTTGCGGCCCCTTTAAGAGGATCCATACACCTGCTGGATGCAGCTGCCACAGCCTCTCTCTCTTGCTCAGCTGCATGGGACCAGGCATTCTCTCATCTCTGCCCCCTCCTGCTATTGCAGGATGATTTCTTATTTCTCTCCCTAGTCATAGTGCCTCTGTTCATCCAGACTCCAGGCAACTCTGCTTGCTGTTTGCTCTATGTTTCATCACATTTTGGTGTAGTCACAAGAGTTGATGAACAAAGCTTCTACGCTCTACGCCATCTTGCCCTTCCCCGGTAGGTACTAATTTTAAAGTCAGGTTATCTCAGCTTCCTGGACTTTGATTAGCTTCTGTTTCTGGTAATGTTCAGTGTGGAAATGGATGAATCTTTTCATTAACAATGAATATTCTTTAGGTAAGAGATTGTCAATGTGTGGTTATGAGATCCACTCTATCAGAAAAATCTGGATAGCTTACTGAAAAAGCCAATCCCTGGGCCCTGGGATTCTGATATTATTGGGTTGACTTAATACCAGGAATCTAAAATTTTAATCAACATTCTGCAAGATTCTATTATATATATAAACATGGGTTCCCTTGTCCTATAGGATAAAATTCAAAAAGGTGTAGTTACATTGATTAATTAGAATTCTTATGTAGCTCATTTTCTTTAAGGGAAAAGAAACTACAAGATTATAATATAATATAATGCAATACAATATTACAAGTCTAGCTTCTAGATGTAGAAAATTGTGTATAACGTGTGTTAAGATTAATTCGATTTATGTACTGCTCTTTCATACATTACAGCAGAGGCTAGAAAATGAAAGCCCATTCAACTGGAATTTGTCCGTGGAAGTGTTTTTGGCCTATATTCTAATTTCTAGACACTCAAATTAACTTCCTCATTTAAATACAGCAGATTTTATACAAAATATTGCATTCACACAGTGCAATATAGAGCTAGAACTGGTTAGATGATGCCTCCTTTGAGAAAAACATCCAGGCTCTCTAGTTCACCAGAGGCCCCATCCAGTCTGTTTCACCCTGGGCTCTTGCCGGGCCCATAGAAGTTGTCCTTTCTCTCTGAAGGAAGGCCTCTCCACATCTGGCCACTACATGCCTTCAGTTTCATTCCTGATCTTTCCTCAATTCTCCTCATGCTCAAGCATTGTCAAATATTGGGAGGCAGTTGTACAGAGATCGTCACACCTCTGTGTCTTTGCATATGCCCTCCCTTAGGTCTAAATTTTCCTCATCAACTTTATATTCTTGGTTATCTTTTAAGACCTATTACAAGTATCATACCAGTGATACCTCCTTCCTTGTCTGCTCCAGACTAAGGGATTTTTTCTCTGCTCTCCAACAATTTCGTAAACCTCTCTCTTACCTCTTATCACATTGTCCTATAATCAGCTATTTACTTGAACATCTCCACCTCTAGACCATGCATTTATTCAACACTTGACATTTAAAAGTAATTTTTATCTAGGTTTAATGTAGGAAAGACCATTTGAAACCCACAGTTAGCCAGAAGGTCTAATAATCCCACTGACTCAATTCCTTAATTACCTTAGTAGTAGAATTTGTGGCATTATTTTAGAAGAATGCATAACCATTTGACTTTATCCAGAAATGTTTAGCAGAGTTCTTCAAGTAGGTGCAGTGCATTTTTTCTTACTGCATTACTGTAATTTCACTTCTGAAATGAGGTTGAATACATCACAGAAGACCTAAAATTTACTTTGTTAAAATTCTTCCTAACATATTTACTACAACTACATTTTAGCTGAATACAATTTGTTGTAATTTCTTAGAAGAAAATCCAAATCCTGTTCAATATTTAACTAATGACTTATCTAACACCAAAGTCCTGTTTAACTCTGAATTCTCTTTATTCCCTTTTTGGGAAAACAGTATATTACCCTCTTCATAATAATGCTAGTTTCAGCTATTCTTTATCACTTTCAACATTCCATTTCCTCCAAATATCACCTAAAGTTATTTTTCCTGTTCTTGAATATACTTATTAGTTTCTCCCTCTCTTTTTCTGGCCAAATGCCACGTGGGTTTTAATTAATTCCTTCTATAATATTTGCATGCCTTGATTTTCTTTAATTTATTCTCTCTATACTCTTGCCTTATTTAATTCAAGGGAACATTTGGGGAATGGACATAGTTTGCATAAAGGATGGTTCGCAAATAAATTATGTGTCTTCCAACTGCCAGAATGGGTAAGCAAATCTTGCAAAGCCATTTCTACAAAGTCCATATACAAACAATGGGAACATTTCTGATTAATGTAGGTTAAAGCTATACTGAAAGTTATTAGTTCACTGTAATTGCACTTGCCCACTTCAAGTTTTAAAAAGTAATGCTAAGTTTAAATGTTTGAAATTACTTTTTTCAGCACAAGTCCTAAAAAGAATGTATAAATCTGGCGTGGTTTGGCTGATTGTTCTCTGTCCAGATGGAATTGTGCATGTGAATTTTTCAGAGCTTTACAAGGAAAGAAGTCTAGTGATTGTATCATGATATTTCACAAATCTAATTCCTGTCCTTTGTGAATTGTTGCCAATATGATAGTATTTAATTTCTTGAAAATAACTTCAATTCCATTAAAATTAACTGGGTGAATTGATATAAAGTAATTTTTGGAAGCTGTTAGGAGAGAGAGTTAAGTTTGAGGAGAAGGAGAAGCGGGGTTGGAGGTAGAAGTACTGGTATAAATCGACACAGAAAGGGAGAACTGTCTGATTAGAGGTTTCAGAGGGAGGGGAGGGAGAGAGAGGATGGGGGAAAGGGGAGAAAGGGAGGCAGGGAAGCAGGGAGACAGAGAGGGAGGGGGACAAGGAGAGGAGAGGTGGCCAGGCTGGAATGTTTTTTGTTTTTTGTTTTCAATTTTTTACTATTACCTCTATTTTTTCTTTGTAGAAAATTTTACAATTCAGTATTTTCTAAAATGCTTGTTTAATTACTTATTATCTCTCTCCTCCAGTAGAATGTAAGTTCCAGGAGTTCAGACTGTTTTAGTTTCATTTTCAAATATATTCCCAGCACCTATCACAGTGCTGATATATCGTGAACTCTCAATAAATATTTGTTCAATAAATAAGAAAGACTGAGAAGTTAATACATTTCCAAGTTCCAAGAGTATGTAGCTCAGACAGGAAGGGAAGGCAACTTAAAGTTATGTATAAGGAAGAACGAAAGGGCAGGAAGATGAGAGAGCAGGAGAAAATTCTTTGAAAGGTAAAATAATTTGTTTGTAACGGATTAAAGTAGACAAAGAAGTAATCAATATCAGTATATGTGTACATAAGTTTTATTTGATGGTGGGAAGGCAAAGTAGTGGAAGTAAGACTAGAATATTTTCAAGTTGTTACGGCAGGCATAGTTATTGTGACCATGTTTCCGAACAAATGGGAGGTTATTTTGCTCATAAAGAATTTAGGAATTCTTTCTTCTACCAAAAGAAATTTAAAACAGCTTTTTATAATAACCTCTCTGAGATTCAAGGTAGAAAGGCAGTGTAGAGCTGAGTAGGCTCCTTTAAGGCAAATCCCTGTCAGGCGAAGGATTGGGATGAATTCCACATCAATTTATGACATGGAATAAGGAAGAAGCTTTATTAGAGAAAAAGAAATTTCACATGGGAAGATCGGCATCACAGGAATACATATGGCCTGCTCAGAAATAACTCAAGCAAGAGCGGCTAAGAACCTTCTAGAGCAGTTTGTTAGGAGGGAAGTTTTAGAGAGGTGTGCAGTGGAACTCACAGAATATCTTCTATGGTCCAGGCACCACGATTTACCTCTTATGCATATTATTGCATTTTTGCAACAGTTCTTATTGCTCTTCTTCAGTATTTATCTAAGAAAAAAATATGTAGATTACTAAAGAGTAATAGATAGCTATTTGAGGAGAAAAGATATCTACTTTATTAAGGGAACAGATTAGTTAAAAAACTTTCCATGGACTTAAGGTCTTAAGAAATTTCAGAGCCAGGCAGCAGAAATACATATATTCAAATATCAAAATTAGTTAACGGATAATAGACTACACTTAAAACAGAAGAATAATTTAAACAACAAAACTCAAGGACAATGGCTACCCTCACATTCTAGTGAGAAGACAGGTTCAGTGTCTGCACTTAGGGGACTAAATTGGCTATTCCAGAGCGATGCTTGAACTCATTGTGTATAGAGATCAGGAGCTTAGAAACTGGAGTTCAATTGAGAGTCAATCCAGGTATCCTTCTTTTCCAACTCTGTGACTTTAGGAAGTGATTTAGGTTCTTTGAGTATTTGTTTTCTATTTATAAAAGAAGAATAATGAAATGCCCATGTCATACAGTACAGATTAGTTTGTACAAATTACACCTAGCACAGTGCTAGGTACATAAACATTCAGGAATTGGTGTTATTATAATTAATATTTTTATTGTCTAGGAGACTTAAATGGTATGCTTCCCAGTGGTGCCTAGTTGATAAACCAGTGGTTAGGGCACTGTGCCTGGGATCAGAGGTTTACACCTTAAGGTAGTGACACACATATCTTTAAATTTATAACAGGGAATCGTCAGAAAGCAGATGCCCTTTTTAATCCTTTTAAAACCAAGTTACATGTTTTCTTATAAAGTAACACATGGACTTTAACCCAAAGGCCTTCTTGGTGCAAATATGATATGAACTGTTGGCTTTAAGAAGACATCTATACTATTTTAAAGAGTCGATATTGATACTGGCATTTATATATTAAGAAGCACACAATTCACAAATCCATAGCAAAACACAGATCTCACCTGAATGTCCTTTGACAGAATAGTTAACAATTCATTCCTTACCATCTTTCCATTTTTTCTCCCTTAGTAAATAACACATTTATTCAATGCTTCTGAGTAAAACATGGAAGTACTTTTCTGCATAATAGATTTACAAGTACTCTGAATTACTACAGTGAGTAATAGTAAAATTCCAAATCATTCACTGCCACAAAGGTTTAGAATACAAAAAACCCATTGGAGTTTCTTTTAACATCTTTTAAGTCTACAAAGATAGTCAAAGTATGATACTAGTGATTTTTATTTCTGAAAGTACTTTTTCTTAGGGCATTATTATGCTGTTGTATTTGACTGAAGACTCCCTTATATCTTTGTGTGAATTTAATATATAAATGAAGATCTTGCCTGGGGGGAAACATGCCATTTAAGATGTATGTCAGAGTAAAGAAACTCCAGAATTCATAGGTTCCTTCCATTTAGATACTTTAAATGCTCAGGTTATTTATTCTGAAAGCTTTCTAAGGAATGCCATGTGCAGCTGCCTCTGTAAGTGAGCAGCAGAGTCCCAGACGGTCATCCAAGAGATGTTTCAGTCCATAGTTGATGGCATTAGTCTAACATAAGACATGAGAAGTCTTCAAAAACCTAGGATCTGTGATTTAATTTACATGGATGGAGGAAGTCTACAGCCATGTCACCCTGAACGTGCCCGATCTCGTCTGATCTCTGAGGCTAAGCAGGGTCGGGCCTGGTTAGTACTTGGATGGGATGCCACCTAGGAAGACCAGGTGCTATAGGCATTTAAAAATAATAATAATAATAAATGGATGGAGGGAGGTGTTAAGAGGGAATTTTTTTCAAGAGCATAGAGACAATTTATTGATTTTGAAGACAAAGAAAGTAGACAACATGATAGTCCCAGAAGATAGAATAAAATGTGCTAGTAAAAATAAAGCATTTTATTTCCATTTAAGACGTCTTAAACATTGTAAAACAAATAGAAAATATGCAAGGCACTCTTTGTCTTAGGTTTTTTCTCCTACCATACTTACTCACAGGAAGTGGAAATTTTATCAGAACAGTAAGCAATGAGTTATTTTTTGAAGATTTGATATTGGTTATGTGTGCATCCATTCAATAAATGATTTTTGAAGACCCTACTAAGTATAATCCAATGTAATTCCTGTTAGCAATAAAAGGATGAATTAAACAATTGAAATTATCTTTAATTTACCCACATTCTAATTGTGGAGACATAAGAGCAACCAGAAAAATATAATCGAGGGCTTTAATATAGAGACATGTGTAGATGGAGGATTGCAGTAAGCAGTGGGAGTTCAAACCCAAATTGAAGACGGGAATGTCTCAGAGCAAATTTCACTTAAACCGAATCTTGAAAAATAATTGAATAGCTAAGTTAATTTGGGGGTGTCTGTAAGAGCATATGTTAGTCAGTGATCAGGTAAAAGGGTTCAAAGTCATGAAACAGCTGGAATAACCACAAGTATTTAAATATATCCCTTTAAATATTTCTGTATATATTAATACCAAATAAATAATAATCAAGTATACTCATAATAATAGTCATGTGAAAGGATTGCAAAAGATGGAAAGGAGCAGATCATGACCTTCCTGTTTGGTAAAGTAAGAAATTTAAATTTTATTCTGTTAACAAAGAATAAAATTAAAAGACCAAAGTGAAAAGGCCAGATTTATATATTTGAAAGCCTCCTTCTGTCATTCTGATCAAATTGTGAAGGGCCACGAAGGTATGGGAATGCAATTGAGGTCTGGGAAAATATGTTAATCTGGACAAATGACAATGAGATGGGAAGGGATATGAAAGATATTAAAAAGACAATAAGATTTGCCGACAGTATAAGTTGACTGTGACTAAATCAATCAGCAAATCAACATTTGATCTGCAGAATACTTCACTGCCAAATGTTTGAATATAATGCCCATTCTCCATAAGCACTCAGGATTTGGAGAGAAAATTAAAGGAGACTTGACTCTTTGGGAGTCCAGAAACACTTATCCGTCCTCTGAATCATGGGGACAGCAGAAGATAGGGCCTATATTTTGGTGTCAATGTAGGACAACACCACATCATATTCTACATAGCAGATGTTTCCAGGCATGTTGTGAGAAGTGAAGAGAAGAGTAGTCACATGGGACACCTCGTGAAATGAATGAGACATCAATTTGCTTTTAAAAATACGGTAGTTTTGCTTTCCACAATGGTACAAAAAGATGCAGAAAACTGTGTGAAGTAAACATGTAGATATATTCTCCCTCTACCCATAGGTGAACTGCCTGCATTCTGGTGCCGTACTAATGCTGGGCGCTACTTTATTTTTTGTCGATTTTCTTCTAACTCTGGACTTCCATACTGTGCCACTTCTTCTGGAGGGACACTACAATCACTGCCTCATGACTTCTACACTGCAGGTCTTTCCCGTTTGCCTCTATTACTAGGGTGACAAAAGAGCTTTGAGTACTCTGGATGACGCGCCCCCCCCTCCGCCCCCCAACCATAGGAAGTGAAGTTCTCCCAGAATCAAAAGTTTCATTCCTTTCTTAAAATTACATTTTTCGGTCTGTAAAGTTGTATAACATGTGCCTAATTATTTATAGGAATTTTTATAAACTAGCGCTTTCTGTTTTGTTTTTATTGTTCTCTCCTGGGATTTAGATAGCCAAACAATAGGAACTGAGCTGGCAAATACATTTAGAATGGGCAGCACGTTATCCTTAGAATTTCTCTGCCTCTTCAATGACTGTGGCTTTGTTATTAAGTCAACCTCCTTGTGCCTGGCTTTTCTTTCTTTATTTCTTTATTTTATTTTTTTTCCTATCTTTATAATTACTTCTATGGGCATATATACTTTTAAGAAAGGATAGTGTTTAGGTTTAAACTGGTACTTCTGCTTACTTTTTCTTCAGTAAGTTCTTAAAATTCTTTAAAAAGTCCTTGCTAATATCCAATAATCTGTTCTGGGTGGGAGAATGGAAATGTTTTAATAGAATCACCCCATCTCTTCTTGGGCAGGCTGTTAGAGACAAAGATAGCTGTTTGCCAACCATTGCTAAAATGTGAATGAGATTCTCAACCTAAAACTATTTAAGTTGATTTTGGTACTAGCCATATTTCTTTCTTTATCTTGAAAATCTCAGCCTCTAACTAGGCCTTTTCCATCCCTTAAGATTTCTCCTGGGCCTGCTTGCCATCTCCTCAGGCAGGATGTCCTTGTTTGTGTGAAAAGCCGTCTCATACCTGGTGTAATGTAGAAACTGATGCTGAATTATTGGCTTAAAGATAATAGAATTGGATTTGGCAAGCCTCATAAATTCCTTCCCTTCCCTAGCAGATTTTCTCTCATTTCTGCTTCAGACATTGCTCAAAATCAACCAATTATCAAGAGCTGAAAGAACTACCTTGTGAACCATGAAGTCCTCTTCATGCTGTATGGAGGTTGAGATGGCCTGCCAATGGTTCTTTGCTCTGCTCTGGTTTTTTTCCCTAGTGTTTTTTTCTAATACGCCAGCAAAGAAAAAGATGCATTGTTCCTAAGCCTCTTATTTCTGAACTTAATTGATCTGGATTGAACGTAAAAGTCAGAAAGAGATATAGTTGACAAAAAGAGAAGACAACTAATAAGCATATGAAAAGAAGTTTGATTTTTTTTCATATATAAAGAAGTACAATACATTAAAACTATAGAATCTCATTTTTTTATGTCATGTTGCCAAAATTTATAAGGTTTGATAATATCTTGACCTGGTGTGGACAAAATTATGCAGAAATATATACTGGTGTTCAGAGAGTAGATGTATTTCATCAGTGTTAATTTGGTAACACACGTATAAATTAAAACTGCCAATGCATTCTATTCTAGGAATTACACCACTAAAATATATCTCATAGCTACCCTCATCAAATTGTGCCAAAATATATGTATAAGGATATTAATGTCGTGATATGAAAAAAATATCAATAACCACAACCCAAAAGAAATCGAGAAACAAAGAGACATCAAAAAGATCTGGATACAACCAGGACTTTAATCAGCAGAGAACTGAAAAAACATGTTGTTGAAAGAACAAGTTATATACCAAAAAGGAACACTTTCTAAGACATATTAAATGAAAAAGGCAATATAAAGAACACAATGTATAGTGTGATTCTGGTCTGTGGAAATAAAAATGAATCTGTCTATGTGGTATTAAAAATTTTTTTTTAGAAGATAAAGGTAAACACTAGTAGTTATTACCTTTGGGAAGATAGATTGGTTGGAGAAGACCAGTTTTCACTTTTCATTTGGAATCCTCTGTGCCTATAATCAACTTTTATTTATTTTTTACAAATGTCAACAAGAGATATGTGGACTGTGTTTTCAGGCCAAGTTGTTGTTATATAAATACACAAGACAAAATGTGTGTGTGTTCATGCATTTAAATATTTTTTAATTTAAAGTTTAAAATTTGAGATCATTATATGTTTGCATGCTGTTGCAAGAAATAATACAGTGTTTTTGAGTATGTCTCTGCATAGCCTTTTAGTGTTGCAAATGGGTAGCTAAAGCCATTTAAATATATAAATACTGATGAAGGAGCTGAAGTTTTTAAAGTCTTGTATTAAAGCATGACTGGGGTGGGAAAAGGACTCAAACACGGCAGCAGATTAAAATCAGCTGGGAACTTTTAAAAAATAGAATTGCTCAGGCCCCATATCACACCAACTAGTCATTTAATATACATTTATTTATAAATACACATAAAAAGCCAGAATTTTTCTCTTTAATCTTTTCTATTTAATAAAGAATGAAAATTTAAGTGATCAAAAGTAATTCCAATAATAATTCAGACAGATTTCAATTTAGCTGTGCTTTCATATCACTGAGATTAGAGGAATCTACCTGAAAGGTACTTTTCTGTGACTTTTAGCATTTAGTTTCTTAAGTCAGGCACAACATATTAAATATTATTCCTGTCATTTGCCCAGAGTTTTGTAAAATGCCTGTGTCTGACACTACGAAAGAAACAAGAAAGTTAAATGGCAAGGAAATTATATGTTTGTTTTGAATCAATCTTGGCAAGTTCCTTCCCATTTGGTTTCTCACGTCCTCAGAAATAACTCATTACTTGACAATAACAAAGATCAATCAAGTTTAGTTATAAATAAAAATTTATAAATGAGCTAGAATAGTTTTCCTTCACTGCTCTGGTTTTCCTAGATCTGTCAGTATGTATTTCTAGATAGTAGTGTCAAGAATATCGGCCTTGATATTTAACATTTTATAGCTGTTCATGATCAACATTCGGTGTGTCAGAAACATATTCAACATGATTGTAATTACAATACGTTACCTGAGCCTCCTTTACTCATGAAGGAAGAGAGGTCCTGAGAAGTGGCTAGCTAGAACCTGGTGCCAGAGGATGAGTTCTGAGATATCATATTAGCAAAGAGTATCTTCCCGGCACTGAAAATTAATCACAAGGTATATCAAGTCATTACCAAACTACACCAAGTTCAAAAGCCAGAAGTAGAAACAGAAGAGCAACTTGAGAGTGAGTCTGAGCATGAGAGAGAGAGGGAGAAGGAGGGGCAGGCAGCCACTGATGACATTATTATAGATAGGCATATGGTAGTTGCTTCAGGGTTTTGGACTGGCTTTTAGTGTGAGAGCTGGCTTTTTGCATGGACTATCTTTTAGGCATGAGTGTGTACGTCTCAGCAAAATCTAAAACTCATTTTACATGTTCTCCATGGGTGACTGTGGCCTTGAGCCTTTTTCAACCTTGATATTAAAATGTCTTCATCCACTTTTTTTTTAAAACTTGGATTTCTTCTAACACATAACACACAGTTACTCATGCATCTCTATTTCTAGTGTAGTATTCTGTGTAGTTCTTTCGTAATGTACTTTCATAAGCTTTGCACAAGAGCTTTAGTCTATCATGTAGTTCTGAGCAAAGGATCTAGGGAAAACTAAGATTTTTTTTTTTAAAGAACTTTCTGAATATAGTATTAGATTTCTAAACTACCCTTACAAGACTATAACATCCTCAAGAACAGGGAAGCCATTTTATCCATATTTACAATTCCTGGCACAGAGTAAGTGTTCTGAGTATACTGCTTATACTCAGAATTTTTCTTAAGAGCATGTAAGAAGCTTAGAATAAAATATAGGCAATAGAATAATAGTAAATTATAAATAGTAATATGAAATCCAGACAAGTAGGGATACATATAAAATTGAAAACTTGAAATTCTTTCAAATAAATACCCAAATATGCACACTATTTAAGGATACGACTGAGTTTTAAATTTGTGAAATTGGACACATAGTGTATTAGGGAGCAATTGCAGCAACAATGAGCAATAAAGAACCACAACATCTCAGTGGCCCCCGTACCATTTACTTATCACACATGTCTAGCTCAACTTTAGCAATTCCATTTATCTCTGCTGGCCTGAGATTGTGGATTGGCTAGGTGTTGACTGATCTAGCCAGTAGTGACTGCTATATCCTGCTCAGGCTGCAGGTGCAAGGGTCTGCTCAGCTTCCTTGAGCTAACCAGGTCATATTCTCAGGGAGCTGCAGGGGCCAAAAAGATGAGACCAATATTTCAAGCCTTCAGCTCTGTCGTGGACACCAGCATTCCACTACCCAAAGTAATTGCTTGACCCAACGTCAAGAGGCGGAGAAGTACCATATTCCCCTGGAAGTAGAACTGATGAGGCCCTGAATATTTCTGAATCATAATCTCATCATACATGATACAATTTGAATATTTTTTAAAATAAGAAGAATATTATTTTGCAAGGAGAAACAAAACTTTACCCAATTCCATATGCCAAACAATATTTCTCAAGTGCTGTTTTATATGAGAGTTTCTTAGTGATATAGCAGAACTATTGCTGCCAGTATTTTCTAAGCCTGTCCGGTTTTAAATTTGTATCACAGTTTCAGCTTTACCTAATACAAATAGATGATTATGTTATGGTCATTGTTTTTCTAAACATTATTTAATGATTTCTCCAGGATCATGTCAGAAAAGGAAGGCTATATCTTTACTTCTATTTTATAGGTGAAGGCATATTACTCGGGGATTTTAGTAATTGTTCCAGTATCAAATAGTTAATAAATGACATACCTCAGATATCATGAATCCCTAATTCATTCTGCTACATCAAGTCATTTTTCTAAGGCCTGGAACTGTTTTAATTCTGAAATTGATAACGACAATATAAATACGAACTGTGTTTATACACAAGGAGTAAATGTGTGCAGTATTAAAAGGGCTTGTTGTTGCCTACTTTTTTTTCCTAGTCTTATCAAAATTCACAGTGGTATTTAGGTTTATTTATTTTTGCATGTCAATGTCCATTTATTCCAGCACAATTAGTTGAAAAGACTGTCCTTTCTTTATTGAATTTCTTTTGCTCCTTTATGAATGCTCAGTTGGCTATGCTTGTGTGGGTCTCTTTCCAGATCTCTACTCTATTGATCTCTTTGTCTGTTCTTTCATCAAACCATACCGTTTTGATTATTTTTGCTTTATAATAAGTCTTGCAGTCATGCAGTGTCAGTCTTCCCACTCTGTTCTTCTTTGATATTATGTTGGCTATTCTGGGTCTTTCACATATATATACTGTACTTATTTTGTTAGATTTATTTCTAAGTTCTTCATGTTGGTGCTAAAAGAAAAGATAGTTTTTTATAGACTTAATTTTTCAGAGTTTGATGTGCACAACAAAATTGAGTGAAGGATACGGAGATTTCCCATACACTCCTGCTCCCACATAAGCATAACATTCCTCCTTAACATCCCCCACCAGAGTGATATATTTGTTACAATTGATGAACTGACATTGAGATATCATTATCACCCAGAGTCCATAGTTTAAGGATTTACTCTTGGTGTTTTATAGGTTTAGACAAATGTATAATGTCTCTATCATTATGCTATTATACAGAGTAGTTCTGCTGCCCTAAAAATGCTCTGTGCTCTATTCATCTCTTTCCCCAACTCTTGGCAATCACTGATTTTTTTTACAGTCTTCATAGTTTTGCCTTTTCTAGAGTGCCATATAGTTGAAATTGCACAGTGTGTAGCCTTTTCATATTGGCTTGTGTTTTCATAGCCCGATAGTTCATTTCTTTTTAGTACTATATAGTATTTTGTTGTCTAGATGTACCACAGTTTATCCATTCACCTGCTGAAGGACATCTTGGTTGCTTCCAAGTTTTGGCAGTTATAGATAAGCTACTATAAATCTCTATGTCCAGGTTTTTGTGCAGACATAAATTTTCAACTCTTTTGGGTAAATATCAAGAAGCATGATTGCTGGATCATACAACAAGGGTACATTTAATTTTATAAAAAACTACGCATCTATTATCCACAGTGGCTGTGCCAGTTTTTATTCCTAACAGCAATGAATACAAGTTCCTGTTGCTCCACATTCTCACCAGCATTTGGTGAGAAAAACAGAGAATAAATCTTGGCAAAGTATAGAAGACATGCAAAATAATCAGTACAGTGTCCTGAAACTTTGGCCTCATTTTGACCATTTTCATTTCAGTTACAGTTTGACATTATACAGGCCAGTTGCTCTCCTCTAATATCAGATATCCACCCTTTGACTTGAAATACACAAACCCATGAATTAAATTCACTATCTGTGGGAAATGAGATTTGACTAAAAAGCATATGACCGAAATGTCCGTGATAATGCAAATTGAGAAACTGCAGCTTATAATCAGTAGTCATCCATCAGAATATTAAAAAAATGAATCCATAGTTACATCCCTGTTACACCTTGGTTGTAATCCAATAATGAGGAAAAGTGTTGCTTAGAAGCAGTTAGGTCTAGGAGAAAGTCTCAGTTTCTCTATCTGTGAAATGAATGGAAGCGATCCCAGTTAATAGTATAGCACTCTAAGAATAAGACAAAATATCAGTCATACAACATATTTTTAGACTAGAGTTTGATAAACATTTTTATTATGAATCTTATAATTGAATTTAAGGAAAGTTTTTATGTTAATGATAGCCAAAATTTATTAAACACTTCTGATATGAGAGCCAAGTCCTCCCTCCCTTCCCTCTTTCTCCCTCCCTCCTTCTCTCTCTTCTTCCCTTCTTCTTGACAGCCTGCTCTCCTGCCTTCTTACTTTTTTTGCAACTTTCAACAAACATTTCTTGGCTTTGTGGTAGGTACTGAGAATACAAAGAGCTATGGTATTATAAGGAGAAGCACATAACCTAAGCTGGGGGCAGAAGAGGTTTCTTGAAGAATATAGGATCCATTCTAAAATTTGAAGATCACACAGAGGCTGGCTGTGGGAAGAAGTGAGAGACGTATGTGGGCCACGTGCAAAGATATTGAGGGCAGAGCACATTGTGCTTAATAATACTGCAAATTTCTAAGCATGCTAGGAAAATTCAGAGCGGAGGTGGAGGCAATCAGTGGTGGAAGAATATAGGTCTCAGAGGACTTCCTATGACTTGCTGATGAGGATAGATTTAAAACTAAAAGTATTAGAGTTGCTATGTATTATCATTCAGAGTAGGAAACTTGAGAGTGAGAGTTTGTGCTATTAATAATTACCTTGGGACAAAAATTATAAACTGAGAATGGGCAAACCAGAATTTATGGCCACCTTAAGTTTTAGACATACATTAAAGAGTTTTAAGGAGAGACATAGCATGATGAAAATTCCCCTTTAGGAGAAACCAGTTTGTACTCTATTAGAATAATCAATGAGACAGATTCTGAGACCTTGGACCAAGCCATCAGCAGTGAAGCTGAATACAAGAACTTATATTTAAAAAGTGTAAAGCAAGTGTTGTTTATAGGACTGGACGGGGAGGGTGAAGGACTAGGTCACTTGTGCAAGAAAGCTCTCTCATATTCTCCCTAAATAATGATAATTGTTTGATATTCATATCCACTACAAAGAGATTTTTAAATTATAAATTTTCTTGCTTATAATTCCCAGAGGACATCCCATTGCTTTTAGAATAAAACCAAAACTCAGTAAAGCCCAAAGGCCTTGCAGGGTCTGACAGCAGCCTCTCAGCTAAATTCAGTATCTTCCTTCCCTTGTTTACTCAACTCCAGGGACTCTAGCCTCAGTTCTGTGTCCTAAGCACTTCAAGTTCTTTCCAGCCTTGAAAGTTATTTTACTCTTCTCTCCATCTGGACTCCCTTTTGTGGTCTTTTCATGGGGCTGGTTCATTCATTGCTTCAGATTTACATAATGTGCTCCTCTATAGGGATGACATTAACAAACATCCATCAACAGGAGATGTGCTTCCTTTCACCTTCCACCTGATACTAGGCTTATTTCAATGAGAAACTTATGTGAATAGAACTTATGTGAGTTCCAAAGTCAGCAGCTTTGGAATCATTGATCAGTGGATGGTGCATCATCTATTTCCCACACAGCCTGAGAGCAATCCTTAAAATTTAAGGAACAAAAACATCTAGGCTCCTTCTCTTGCAATTAAAGCAAAATGAAAAGTCCTCACTTTTGCCTTTATGAGCCTACATGATCTTCCCCCTGGATCCCTCTCTGACCTGATATCTTGTAATTCTTGTCCTTATTCTGTCCTCTCCAGACCCTCTTACTTCCTTGCAGCTCATCAAATACTCCAAACACACTCTTACTCAAGGACCTTGCACTCGTTATTTATTCCTCCTGCCTGGGAAGTTCTTCACCCACTCCCTCTCATCATGCAAGTCTTTAATCAAATGCCACTTCCTCCAAGAAACCCCAAAGACCAGTCTATTCATAGAGAAACTCTCTCCAGTCACTCTTACTTCCAACCATGCTTTTTTGTTTTGTAGTACTTGTAAAGTAACCCATGGATTCTCCAATAGAGTCTTCTTAGGTTAGGCTTTGATTGGAAGATTAAAATTTATATAATGAATTTTATGGCTAGATGAGTGCCAGAGAAGTCATTGATTCACAAGCATTCTTCTGGATACATAATTTGGTAGTATTAGTCATAGTTAAATAAAAGAAAGTGAGGCTCAATTAGTTAATTTATATATCTAAAGTCACACATCTTGTTGTTGTCAGAGTTCATAATAATTCTCAGTTTCCTGTATTTTAGCCCAAGAAACACATTATCGTGTATTTTCTACATGTCAAATCTATGTTAAGTATTTTATTCAATAAAACCATCCTGTGGATAGACATATAGCTAAGTGAGGTTAAATAACTATCCACAGCTAGTAAGTACTAGAATTGGAATTTGGTAGCAGGTCTGTCTGGCTTCTGAGCCTCATGATATCTGAGTGAGTATTTGTCACAATGAGTGCTGAGTCTTAGCTCCATCTTGGTGGAAACCTCTGAGTCGGATTTTAAAAATCTAGTAGAAAGTTAACAAAAAATTCCAAAAATGTAAGTGATGAAATAATGATTATATAAAGAAAAACATGAGTGTTGAGATCTATAAGAAATGGAAATCAGAATAACTTCCTGATACTAATACATGTTTTCTTATTCAAATACTGTAAATACCCTATAAACTTAATTAATTAATTGGTTCATTTATTCAACTAATGTTTGCTAAACATTCCATGTGCAGAGCATATCACTAAGCAATGGAAGAGGCACAGAGCAACATAAACACAGTTTCTCCTCTCAAGGAATTTCCAGTTTAATTGGGAAGACAAAGCATGCATAGACAAAATTTAAATATTCATTTGTGATAAGAAAGGAAAGGACTTCTGAAAATACATATAGATACCTCACTTAAATTTTTTTTTTTCTACACACTAAATTTGCTAACAAAACATCAAACACCACCTGGACTGATTTGAGGCTATATTTACTCCACGAGTTAGCTTGTGTTTTAGGTGGCCATACTCATTGGATAATTAATGAACAAGGATAAAGTAAGGAAAAGAAAAAGTCAAGCAATTAATGGACCTTTTTTTATTTTCTTTTCATTTATTCACGCTACTATGTCAGGGATCAGTGCTGTGAATACAGAGAGGATAACACAGAAGTTGTCCCTACCCTGAAGAATTCATAGTGCAGTAGGGATAGAGTCACAAATTAGTGCTCCAAGACCCATATATGTGTTGTGATAAAAATCAGAAAGGGGTATGGAGCAGCACTAAAGAATGTGGATGTCCTAGATTCAGATTGCCCGAGTTACATATTTCTTAGCACTACTACCCACTACCTGTGTGACATTGAGCACAATTCTTAATCCCTGCGAATCCCTAAAAAAACTTAATTCCAGTTTTTTCATCTGATAAATGAAAATAACAATAGATCTTTCTTCCTAGGCTTATTGTAATTGCTAAATGAATTAAGATGTCTAAAATTCCTGGCAATAATAAGAGATATTCTTATTAGCTGTTCTGTCTACAGACATCTGGACAGTTTTTCTGCAAGAGGTTTCCTCTGTTTGAGATGACTCAAAGAAGAGTAGTTAAGACTATTTCCAGACTTTGGAGAACATTCTGGATGGGTAGAACATCATGAACCAAAAGTCACCATGAACGAGAGACTCAGGGCAATGTAAGTTTTTCGATTGGCCTAGACCTCTAGTCCCCTAGTTAAAGGTGAGGATGTCATTTGGGAGGGAGATGAAGTTAGAAGACAGAGGCCAGATAATGTACAGCTCTGTATGGCATATGAAGAGTCTTGGACTTGATCCAAACTACAGCATAGAAAAAATTTTAATCATAGAAGTCGCATAGTCAAATTAGATTTGGACAGAAGTATAAAAATATACTGGAATAGAGAGAAACTGGCAGCCAGACAAGCAGTTAAAAGATGATTGTAGTAGTTCAGGTAATAGTAACAGTCTGAAGGCTGTAGCTATGGGGATGGAGAGAAAGGCATGATTCTGAGGGATTTTAGAATGTAAAAAATATAGGACTTAGTGATTTAT
This sequence comes from Rousettus aegyptiacus, assembly GCF_014176215.1. Classification (NCBI taxonomy): domain Eukaryota; kingdom Metazoa; phylum Chordata; class Mammalia; order Chiroptera; family Pteropodidae; genus Rousettus; species Rousettus aegyptiacus. The sequence goes on from NW_023416306.1 coordinate 23,471,900, forward strand.
TGAATTTGCGGAGGTAATTAAGGAGAAAAAGTCTAGGCTGTCTCACAAAAATGTCTAAAAAATGAAAAAAGCACAATCTCCCAGGTAAGTTAAATGATGACTAGTCCAATTAGTGCTGCAATTTGTTTCCATCCTACTTACCCTTGGGTGAATTAACAATTTTCCTCACTGATTAAGTACTCACCTGAATGAAGATAAGCAAGCACATTATTGATTCTTAAAGGGCCATAGTTAATTCTGTGCCTAACCATTCATGAAAACTAGTGCTTTTGCTACAAAATAAAATAAATTTCAATGATCAATTATATAATACAGAAAGAGCTAGTGAAGAGGTCTGTGACTCATGAATGAACCTTGAGTTTATTTCTAATTCCAGCATTTCGGAGCTTTAAAGGCTATTCACTGATGGATTCCATTTCCAATGCAACCAGTATTCTGAAATGTAATCAGGAAAATTCATCAATTCTGTAGGGGAAGGTTCCTCATCTACAGTTTACAGTTATTACATGCATTTTGATACAGACTACAAAAAACAGTATTTTCAGCTTTATGGCTTTGAAAACCTTAACTTCATCCTGGGAAAGGCTAAAATAGTCAAAGGGAAGATGTTGCTTGTGATTATGCATCACAGAATTTTAAATCTATCTGGGTTTGTCTTCTTTTACTCTCATTTGTTCTGCTGGTTAGAAGACTTCTCACTAATGCATGTACCCATCCAAGGAGACAACCATGTAGTCACTGGGCATTGTTTTGGTTTAGAAATGGAGCGCATTGGTACTTTTTGTTCTGTTTGCTAAATATGGCTTACACTTTTTTGTTTGTGTGACTATTGACTATTAAGTGAAGGTTGCATCAGTTAAACAGTATATTGTAAGCCAAGATGCCAGCACTGACCAGATACATCTAGAATTTACTAATACTAGTTAACAATTATTAAAAGTTAAAATTATCACAAGAAAAATGACATTGAATATATGATAGTATTATAGAAAGAAATACCAAAACCCTTTTGTTTCAGTCTTTCTTTAGAGCAGGCTTAATGCTTATTATGAGATGTGTTATGCTATGTTGCAGAAAGGCTGACTCAGGAGGTAACTAAAGAAGAAATTACAAAATATTCAAGAATTTATTATACATAAATTTTGGGAGAATGTTTACTTCTTAACACTTTGCAATTTCTAATCTAATTCCATTTTCTACTACAAGGAATTGATTGAAGGAAAGTACTTTGGAATATTAGAACTAAAATTTAAGTATTTAAGAAGCTTAAAAATTATAGAGTTTGGATTTGAATCAGTTTTTTTTTTTTCTGTCTAAATTTCAATCTTTACTATACGAGTAACTATGAATAGTCATTAGACTATGTAATTATAAGTTATATCTCCCAGGGTTGCTTAGATTGTTTCATTTGACTAAAGTGATCCATCAAGGCCAAATAATCATTTTTGTGTGCATGATAAACTTTCTTTAGTGAATTATTAAATTCTTTGAACCATAAACAAACTTTGGCAGGCTTCAGATCTATTTTATATATCTCGACTTTGAGATTCTACTCCTCCACAAAATGCCAATACGGCTCATTCAAGAGTATTCAAAGTACAGTTTTTAACCTGCAAAAAGCTCTTAGATAATAAAAGAGAAAATTATTATAATTATTAGCTCATAAGAAAACCAACACACTAAAATGAACAAAGAATAAGAGTTGATAGATATATGTGAGATGCCTTGCTACACAGAAATAATGCGTGAAAACTATATAATAATTTCCAGTGTTATAGTGTAGGAGAAAATTAGGTGTTCAACTACTAATTTTTGGTAAGTCTCTCCATCATGTAAGTAATAATGAACAACCATTTTGATCCATATTTATGGTTTTAAGAGGTAGAGAAGGTAAAAACAGAAATGGTTCAACTCATAATGGTTTATAACTGTTGAATTTATTATTTGGGGTTGTAACTTTCACCTAAAGAAATGCAAAGCAGGGCATCTAGAGATGGCTAACGGTTCAATTCTTTCGAAATAGCAATCTCAAAGTGTAAAAGTTCATTTACATTGTCATCAAGGAATATGCACAATAGACATTACCTCATTTCTGAACTTTATCTAGTTTTTTTGTTTTGTTCCTCTGTATTTTTGTTATTCCCAACACATTCCCTGGGGATGATGTGAAGAACATGATGATATTGAGAGATGAAAAAGTTGTTTGTGTTATATGTTCCTTGATAATTATTAAGAGGTAAAAATCTTACCATTTATAAATTTATTAGAATCATATCTAGCACATTTTTCTTTAATATAGTAGATGGAAGAGAAGATCTTTCTAAGTTCATGACACTGAGACAGCAAAGTAAAGGAAAAAATATTGGAAAACATTTAGAAATAAACCTAAAACTACAATAACAAAATCCTATCTGAAGGATAGCTTCGTGAGAAAAAATACTTACAAGATATATGGTAGATTAAAATTGATTTTTAAATAAATCAAGGGCTATTATATATCAATAAGAGGATGGATGGGCTGCAAAATTTAAAAAAAAAAATTACTATGTTATTTGCCCCTATTAGACCAGCAAACATTGGAATTCTGGCTAATGCCAAATACTTCTGGAAAGTGAGAATGTAGGAAGCTTCAGGCACTGCTAGTGAAAACAGATTGGTGCAGCTATTCTCTGAAAAAATCTGGTAGTATTGGGTGAAATTGACTCTATACAATCCCTGTGATCCCGTGGTTCTACTCCTGAATAAATATCACACATAAATACCCACATTGATGTGTAAGGGGACATGTTCAAAATGTTTATGACAAAATTATTGTGATAGAAAAAAGTAAAAGAAATCTGAGAAAATGAGTAATGTGGTAGGTACAGACCTCAGGTTTCTAGCAAGAAGTGAAAAACAATAGACTAGATGTACATAATACAACATGGATGGATCTTATAAACAAAGACCTACGTTTAATGTATATGTGTATACATACATATTTCTATATATAGTAAATAAAATAGAAGTAAACTTATAATACTATATTATTCATATAAATTATATATGCATATATACATATATATCATAAAACTATAATAAACATTTTATAAAATATATGTATCACAGAATGTATTAAACATATTAAAATGGCTGCAGGGCTGGGGATGGATAGAAATGAAAAAAGGGATAAAAAGAATACATCGGTTACAATGCTAGAACCTTATGTGACCACTGATGACATCGTGACTTCAACTGAGTAGTGTTTAATTAATTAAACAAAGTCATTAGACTGAGGTGGTTCCAATACCTTAGCAGCCTAAGTAGGCAACCAAAACCTAGGCCTGTAAATATCTTGAGGTTAAGTAATCAAAACCTAAGGAAAACCACAAACGGCCAACTAGGCTTTCTCAGGTAAGGCAACTGCTTAAACTATAGCCCGTCAAATAATTTCCTCGCTTTTCCCTAGTTCCTGTGGCAGAGAGCCCATGATCGCTCCAGTTTGGAGTGATTCATTACCCTTATAACTGAAACTCCTTGTACTCTGTCATCTTATGGTGTATTGTCTGTGTATGCTTTCTTGACGTATCACTAATTTTCTATATTTTGTTCTTTTGATCATGATCCTCTTGCTTATGTTCTCTCCATCAGTTCGGGAGTTACTCATCTTGTTTATCATGTCAACGGGATTGTGTAATAAATAGTTATTGAGCACTTACTACATACCAGGTTTTCAGTATAAGGGCAAATACAGATTAAAAACAAGGTCTTAGATGTGGGAGTTTGGGTTCCAGAAGTTGAGCCCAGCTTCCCAGGGAGGAGAGTACCAGAATCAAGCCCACAGCCAGAAAGAGCAGTTCCCAGGATGTAGGCCACTGGCAAGGAAGATTAGGCAGGTGGTCAAATATTTCAGTCCTCAGCAATAGCAAACATAAGAGGAGGGACAGAAAAAGAAAAATGAGACCTTATTTCCTCTGTTGAAAATAAGGGAAAAAACTTCCTCTCCATTTTCTTATTTATTTACTTTTTTTTCCCTTGAAAATATATTTAATCTTATCAAATTAGAAATGTTCTGTATGTCTTTTCCCAATCCCCTCCAAATAAAAGTCTCCTTTTTTTCCCCCCTTAGATGTGCATCGGAGTTTTTAAAATAAAAATTGTACATATTTAAGGTATACAACATAATGTTTTCATATATTTGCTTTAGAAAATTTGTAATTTTGTTCTTTCTCTGCCTTTTTGAGATGTATATAAATGTTTTAAAACTAAATAAGCCTCTTTTCAGTTTTATGGCCCAGGAAGGTTTTTTTCAAGGACCTGGAAATTATTTCTTTAAATGTAATCACCAAGGAAGATAACACCTATATCTCCCAGTTTCTGTGTGAGGGTAGGAGCCTAACTTCATCAGGTACCTTGCTCCAAGTTGCAAACTGACCTTTTGTCATAAAGATATTAGTAATTTGTATTCCTTTTGGTAAAGCCAATTAGCTAACACAAATGGTCATCCCAATTACCACATAAATTTAGGATGAATTCTGTGACAAATGCTGCTGTCAAGTCTACTAACTTGAGGATCAGTTAATGTTATCTTGAGAATATGTATGTAATGAGTTGTATCTGCTCAGCTATATAAAAGGGTGAGATTTATTTCTGTTTTTACAATCCCTTAGCACATTGTCTGTGATGTGTAGAACATTCTGGTTTTATGCTTATTCAATGATAAAATTGTTTCCTTTGTCTTCTACTTTTATGGAGAAGTTGTCTGGGTTAGGAAAAAAAATTATATTTAATTATATTTTTCCAACACATGCAAGAACTAAAAGTTAAATAGTAAAGAGTGAAGTAATTGCTTGGAATGATTTATTTCATTACAATGGCCATATCAGTCTGTGCTTATATATGAGTTTATGCTTCCATAAGTATGTCTAATGTCACCCCCTTTTCTCGTAACTGAGCATTTAATAACCAAACATCTGCTACTTTGTTGAAGAAGAGGTGGCAAGTTGATCCATGGAGCACACAATTGACATTGATATGTGCTAAATTAACATTCCAGCTGCCATGTCATTGCCAAGATCCTAAATATGAAACTAAGAATTCTGCACTTAGGTTCATGAATAGCTTAGTGCCTTGATGGATGCTTATCGAGGGTGAAACTCCACCTTCCACCAATGAATATCATGTAGGCCTCATACTACCTTTACCTCTGGAAACTGGAGCTCTGGCCCTGAACTGGAGCACAGCCCCTGGGACCTTGAAATCTGTAGATAAACTAGCCTTCGGTTGCCCACCTCCTTATGCATCCTCCTTTTACCTCTAGTTACCACTGGTTATACCACAATATATTTCATTCTGAACTACCCCTGAAAAGAGGTGAGAGAATAAACCCCTGGGTAGGAAGGAGCAGTCTCATACAATAGCCAAGTGATTGGTTGTACAGTGGGCAGAGAGAAATGCCAGATTGGAGGGGGAGAAGCAAGGAAAGAAAAGTTAAAAAATAAATTATTGTAACCATGCTGCTAGTATAGTATTGTGTTATGCAGGTATCTCTGAAGTATATACATGTGTACATATGTATTTAACTATAATAATTCAAATCAGCCAACAAAGTTCAGTTATTTATTATATGTATAGTTTATGTATGTCTTTAAGGAAAAATAATTATAATCCATTTCTTTTCAAACCAGGTCTGTGCTTTTTACATATCTAAACCATTCAGATATCAGGTAACCAGCACCCAAAAGTAAAGAGCTCCAGACAAGACAAACCTGTTTATTTATAATTGAAGTCCTTCTCTTTTGCTCTTTTTTTTTTTTTTGGTGTTCATCTATGCATTTATACAAAACATATATTGAGTATATACTTAGTACAAAGTGTGAAAAAAGGCCAAGAAATGTACACTTATAAATCAGGAAACTGGGTTTCAATTGTGGAATAGGAAAATTCTTTTCTTCTTTCCTTCCTTCCTTCCTTCCTTCCTTCCTTCCTTCCTTCCTTCCTTCCTTCCTTCCTTCCTTAAAATTTTTAAAGATGTACACCATAGTTATTCAATATTTATATACCGAAAGAAGCGATCACTATGATAAGTCCAGCAACCATCTGACACCATATAATACTATCACAATATTGTTGTCTATATTTCCTATGCTGTATGCTACATCCCTATGACTTATTTGTTTTATATTTGGAAGTTTGAACCTCTTATTCCCTTTCACCTTTTTTTCTTCCCTTTTTTTGATTTTCAATTTAATAATTGTTTTATCTTAGTTTCAAGTATATACATAGTGGTTAGACATTTATATAATTTACAAAGTGACCCCCCTGACTAGTCTAGAACCCATGTGGCACTATCCATTGTTATTACCATATAAGGTAAAGCATAGAGAATATAGTCTTTTGATCCTTTTTTGAGCACTTATTCTTGTCTGCTTTTTTCCTTCATTAAGCTGCTGAATTCTTGCCTTATACATCCCCTACAATTGGGATCCTAGTGCTTACTCTTTAGAAGTAACTGATGACAAATAAACATTAGCTTGCCTTTTGAATCCTGGCTATTCTTAGACACAGCTTTGTTTTATGGGCCCTCAAAGTAGCTATCTCTCCTATCTAGACTCTCCTAAAAGATAATTTGTAATGTTTTGTATGAATTGGTTTGTTCTAAATTGCCAGTTTTGTTCTAAAGTATATTAACCATTATTCTACCACATATTCCAAATTCTTTTATATTCATTGATTGCATTTGGAAATATTGATTATGGAAAGCAAACAAGAATGTATTCTGGGGCACATAGAATTAATGAGCTTTTATTATGTACAATTTATTCTCTTAATCTATATGAAATATACATTCATCATTTTCAAAAAGAAAATATAACCCCTATAGGCCTAGGGGTTATAGGTCTGAAGCAAAATAATAGTTCTAAAGTAAAATTAGAAGTCAGAGAAGCAAGGGTGAAAATATACGAAGTGTGTGTTAAAGAGTCATGTTCTAATTTTCACTCTGCAAAGTGGTAAAATGTAAAATCAAAAAGAATGGTCCAGCATATTGGATTACTTTTCTAGAGAAATAATGGTCAGAAAAAAAGGGGATTAGGACAGTTGAAGGGGTCTGTGAAAGGGACAGAGAATGAAAAAAAAATATTTCCATTTCTTTTCAAGGCAAAGGTACCATTAACTTGACAAATGGCTAGTTCATGGTTGTGCTCTTGATCACATACATTTATAATGTCAAAAAGATGTGTGACAATGAGAAATAGACTAGTTTGAAACTATGGTTAACAAAACAAAAATGAAATAAGTGAAAAAATTTTTAAAGTTTCTAAGATAATGGGGAAAAAAAACCTACGTGCATTTGCCATCCTGCAAAACTCTCTAGCTGTTAAATATTAAAATCAAAAGAGTTAAATTGATCTAAAATTACCATCAGTACCCCAAAGTAATTTATTTCTAGGGGAAAAATCTGGGAGTGTATATCCATTAAAAAGATTATGCCAAGCACTTTCGATAAATATTTCCAGAAACCTAAAATGTATTTTCCTGGACTAGAGATTGGAAGGTATAATATGGGAGACAAAGCAGATTGGAAGATCCTAGAAAGAGAGAACGCGAAGGAGTGTTAGGAACGTGGCAAGATCTGATCGAGAGATGAAAGTGTACACATTGTCAGATGAACCATGTGTAGTCTTCCAGGAAGAGGTTTCATGTCCTTAGCATGAAACTGAAGTAGCAAAAAAGCACAAAGCACTCCTATGTGAGGCATTGTTTGGGTACCCAGCAGCTGCGTGAAAGCTGTTATCCTTGGCCAACCACCCAGCTTTCACTGAACCTGTACCTAGGATCTATGGTGTTGATTGTGTCAAATTTTGATGTGGGTTTGAGTTCACCAGCATCTAGAATCTAGCTGAGAGGTTTCTCAACAATAATTTAATGCTTGACTATGCGCTGAGATTTTGTCTAGTGCCCATGTGACTTAAGCTATATGGATGCCCAGAAACCATACATACAATGTCCAGTGAGACCCACAAACTCAGGAAGTGATATAGGCCCTTTCTCCTTGATAAAGTTTAGAGAAGTACTTGCTTTTGGGAAAAGACTGAAAGAGCATCGCAGTTAAATTTTTACTGAATCAAACAAATGGTAAGTACTCCATAAATGGTGCTGATTGTCATTATCATCATCATTGTTTCATTCAGTGTATGTTGTTTATCCTTTTGGGAAAAATGATTTCTAAAGTTACTCCTTAAAATATTGTAATAGAAAAATACACAAACAAGATGAACTCATAGTCAAGACTCTGATGTCTTCCTTATAATGTGCTCGAACAGGACTAATTTCTGGCTGGCTATTTAGCATATTATGTACCTAATATTGAAAAATTCATTCTCTTGGACTTGATTAATATTTGCTTTGTAATTCTGGGAAATATTTTTATATTATTTGGCTACATATGATAGTGACCTAACTGCCATATCTATCACCTCTATTTTTACCCCAGGATTGGTTTAGATGATTTGCCTACCTTATCCTTTACTGATCCAAATATCCCTTCCTAAAGCTGTATTCTTAACTGAAGAGATAATCTTCTTTGTTCATTCAGTTATAATATTTATTGTATCCCTTGCCTCACAGAACTTAGAATCTACTGGAGAGGAGAGAGATATTAATTAATTTATTTTTATGCAATTAAATATCTATAAACTAATATAAAAAATTAATGTGATAAACTCCATGAAAAAAAGATTCTCAGGACTCTAAGAGGGCATAATGTAGGGCCTTCCATTTAGTGATGGTGGTCTTCATTAAAGACTTTTCTGAGAAATAGATGTTTGTGCTGAGATTAAAAGGATAAATATGAGTTTAGTAAACTGGGGAAGGTGAGAGGAGGGATGGGCTAGAGAAGACTATTCGAGGACAAATATTTTGCTAGACTGAAGTGTGATTTACTAGCAATAAAAAGGGGATTGTCTATACTGCTGATTTTCATGATTTTATTCAGCATAAATTTATTGAGTGCTTATTATATGCCAGATACTTTGTGGTATTCTGGGAATACAATGGTGAGTTATTACTTTGACTGTTTGTTTATGTAATTATTTATTCACTTAGCTTGTAGTTCAGTGGGGTAGAGAATAACAGTGATTACAAAATAAGTATAAAAGTTCCTATGCAATAGTGCTATAATAGATACAAGATGCTTTTATAACATGTAATAGGAGAAAAGCTTCCTTGCAAAATGATATTCTTAAGCTGAAAGCTGAAGGATAAATAGATATTAAATAAGAAAAGATGGGAGGGGATTCATTTCAAGATAAAACAACAGAAGGCCAGTGTTGTTAGAGAACATATCAGAGAAAGTATAGTACAAGATGAAGATGGAGAAGTTGGTAGAGGCCAAGCTGTACTGGGCCTTCTGAGTAGGGTGTGCTAGTCTGGGTCCTCCAAGAAGCAGATACTAAGGCATAATTTTATTAGGGGGAATAACTGGGTGAAAGGAAATATGAAGGAGACAGAGAAAGCTGGGAGAACTTTCAGACTATAATGTAAATGGGGTGAAAGCATCTTGGACTGATAGTCTAAGGAAGTTTCAGTAAGGCTTTCAGGGATACCTGGTACCAGTGTCTTCAGACAAGAGTTCCATGTCTCTTAGGAAGATGTCTGCCTTAGTAATTGATGGAGAGCAGCCCATGGATGTTATGGCCTTGCAGTAAAAGCAGAAATGGATTTCAAAAAACTGCAGCTTTGAATTTTACTGATTGCATCTCTGGTGTCACTTAACATAAGTCTTCTAGGTTTATAATACCTTTAAACTAAAAGTTATACAGAGAGACTAGCTCAGATTCAAGTATAATCCCTCTACAAGTATAGCTTTTAACTTTCTTTAGGGTACTTTTTGATATACAAACATTTTATATTTTGCTGTCTGTATTCAAGTCTGTCAATATTTTCCTTTTTATTCCCTTTCTTGTTTACGATGTTTAATCTGTGCCTCTGCAGCTCTCTATAGTAGTGAAGAGCATATGGACTTTAGACTTCCTGGGTTAATTAAAATCCTGTCCTTGTCATTATACAATTTTGGACAAGTTGCTGAATAAAACTAATATTTATTGAGCTCATTTAACAAACCAGGCTATATTTCTTTGGTTTTTGTTTCATTGCTTTTGTTTTGAATTGTCTTGTTTGGTCTGGTTCTTTTCCATTACTTTCACTCATTTTATATATTTGCATTTTATATGTGCCTTTGTGTTTTTTATTTAGCCTGACAATCTTTGTTTGTTTGTTATTTGTTTGTTTGTTTTAACTGGAGCATTTAGTCTGCTTTCACTCAAAAAATTATTGATATATTTGGGATATTGCAGAAAATTAGGTTAGAAAATTTTATGCAAACAAAGGGCAGTGGACTTTTCTCTGTGAAATAGACAGGGAAAAAAAGTTGTCTCAGGGGTGATAGTGACTACCTTTTTTCTAAAGAAAGATAATTCTAGTATCAGTATAGAGAGGAGACTTTTTAAGTAGGGAACTAAATAAGGACACTATTACAATAATGCAGATAACAACAAAGGGCTTCATCTGGGGCCATGCTAGAAAGGAGAGGGTGGACACCACACTGGAAAAGTTAGACTCATAAGGACGTATAAGATGTACCAACTGAAGAAGCACAGGGCTTTGTTATAGGCTTTCTCATAGGTTTTTAGACTTTGTAGCTTACAGAGATGTATAATCAGTCATTTACCTAAGAAATAAATGTGGAGAGGGAGACTTCAGCTAGGGGAAGTAATAGTTATTGTTTTAGGTAGTTTGAAGTTGAGGAGCCTGAAGGCAATCTAGGAAAAGATATCCAGGGGGGAGTTTAACATTTACATTTGAAGTTCATGAGTTAGAGTAAAAAATGTCACTTAAGGAGTCACCAGTAGATAGGTGATAGAGGTAATAGTTGAGTTTTTGTGAGTTAGATGATTTTGAAATAAGAGTATATATATGTAAAAGAGAAGAGGGGCAATAATAGACCCTTTGGGAATGGCAATGTGTTGAAAGATAAGTAGAGTAGACTATAAAGAAACATGAGGGGAGAGAGAAGACATTATGATAATATGTCATGATGGAAACACAGGAAGAAAAGTGTCTCCGACAGCAGGAAATGATGATTACTGTCGGGGACCTCAGAGTATTTTCATAAAGTAAGAAATGAAAAGAGATCACCCACTGGATTTAGAAAATTGGAAATACTTTGGAAATCTTAGCAAGAATGTTTCAAGAGTTTCACAGATGAATACCAAAATTAAAGTTCTTGCCCCAGATCTCAGGCACCAGGGCTGATTTTTGCAAATGGGCTAAGGTGGCGTCGAGCCATTATGTTTCTGTGTACTTCTGCATGCAGAGCCTGAAAAACTCCCATCAGCTGGGATAGGCACTGGGATTGCTGCTGTGTTCTGGCAACAAAGCATCTGCCATCACCCAGAGTCCTCTCATTCATCTTGAATTCTACTACCACTGTGCCTAAAGCACAGGAGATATTCATTTATTTAACAAACATTTACTGAACTGTGACTCTATGCCAAGTGTTGGGAACACAAAGGTGAGCGAGACTTGATTCTTCAACATGAGCTCTCTTTGACTAGTAGGGGAAACGGATGGCAGCACATTAGGGAGCCGAGTTTTCTTCCTATAATAACATATTCTACAAGTTGGAAGCGAAACTTTATTCTTAAAAGCTTTATATGTATTATTTCAATGAGCTTAAAACTTTCAGGACTAGAGTAATATATATATATATATATTTTTTTTGCTTTTTGTAGTTGAATACTAATAGTTGAAAGTATGTCCTTCTATGAAAAAAAAAGGCCTTTATAATATAATCAAAGTGATCTGTTGAAAGACAAGACCCCTCACTGCAAGTTTAATACTTGCCTCAGAGCTTCTCTGTAATAATTGACAGATGCTAAATTATTATTAGTTTATGCACATAGAGTGAATAAAATGATTTTTATTCTATCTACACAAAACCAAGAAATTATTGAGATATGAGTATTTGATTTTTTTTCTGGCTCCTGAGTTTTGATTAATTATTTTTGGTCTGTGGCAAATATATCAAATATCTGCATACTTCCAATTGTCCTTTCTATACCTATGGTGAACACTGCTAATCAAGCATTACCCTCTTATCTTTCTGGCCAAAGACGTGGTTATACAAAAATTCTTTTCAGCACAGTGTTCCAGATAGCTATTGCCAATCAATTCACATTAGTACATGAAATGAAACAGATTCACTCTCTATAATCCACATAGGATAAAGCGTCTGTTAAAAATACAATATAAATGGCATAATCAATCATTTTAAACAAAGCCTTTTAAATATATATATGCCTAATGGGTATTAAACTTTAAAAAAATATAGCTACCATTTATCGATACTTTATATATTAGGCACTATGTAAGTACTTTCCTTATATTAACTCTCTTAAATTTTATAATACTATTTATAAATAGTAGGTACCGTTGTCATATCTATTTTACAAAAAGTAAACTGGAGCACAGAGAGATTAAGTAAACTGTTTTATCACACATCCAGTAAATGGGACACCTGGGATACATTTCTGGCTCCTGAGCCTGTGCAATTAATTACCATGGACCCAACTGAATTTATGTCAAAATGTGCCTGAAAACTGCTTTATAGTAAGTTTAATGGCTTTAAATCAAAGGATCAGAAAATGAAGAGAAATCTAATGCTCAAATTCTAATTTATGCTAAAGCATTGTGTATATACATGTTTTTAGGAAACATTTTTGGAAGTTAGAGCACATGGTAAAATATGAAGATGTAAATACATGTTAACATAAGCTGTACTGAAAACATTGCACGACAGAGTCAGGAAACGCGGGTGTCAGTGTTTGTGTTGCTGCTTACCTCTCCAGGCCTCAGTGAAGCAGCATTTCATGAAATAAGTACACAAACTCATTGTTGTTAGATTGTCAGTTAAAATAATCTATTTGGAAATTGGTTTGGCAATCAATACCCAGCCTTGAAAACGTTAATATTTTCTGACCTAGTAATCTCAATCTGGGGAAAAATTCCAAAGAAATAATTTTTAAAAATTAAGAACAATAGATATTTATAGAGCAAGGCTATTTTAGTAACCTAAAAACAACTAATATGTCCCAAACAAAGGTGATGTGGATTGAACCATTATAAATTTGTTATTACCGTTCCTATTACCATAGCTTTAAATGTTAGTAATAGAATAGGATAATAGCTGCCTGGAGTGAAGAATAATTGCCATAGTAACTTTAATGGCTTTAAATCAAAGGATCAGTTGTAGTTGAAATGAAAATTATGATAATGAACCAAAATGGCTTTTTTGTCGATAAATCACTGAGAAAGGAGAGTCTGCCATGCATGCATGAGTGGACACATAGATGGCGAATTTCCAGGGAATAGAGCTGATTCAAGTAGGATTTCAATCGAATTGCTTAACTGAGGAAATTCTTCCAGAGAGAATTACAAGTGGGTGTCCTGATGGCAGAATTCTTAATAATGTCAAGATATTGATTTGTGACCAAAGGATACACTTAAAATTAAGATGCCAGGACTTTCTGACATGACCTACTATCTTATTTATTTAATATGTCCAAATGGACAGTGGACCTTGCAGGATGACAAAGAGAGAAAATTGAGTCACTTCAAGCAGAAGGGGTAAGGTATGTGTCAGAGTCCCATTACTGTGCATGAAATATCCAGGAAATTAGGAATTCTTTAAGACATTCTATCAAAACTAGTGGCTAGAGTCTTTTAACTCTTGAAAACCAAAAATTAGAGCAATTTGTTAATGAGTCTGCTGAACATTCATTATGTATTAAACACTCTATTAACCTTCTACCAAGTGTTATCTCATTTAATCTTCACAACAACCTTGCTCATACATTTAACAAATAACCATGAGAAAATTATTGTCATGTTCAAATTATAGGTAAGGAAGGTAATACCCAGACATTAGGTAACATACTTGATAAAATAAAAAGCAACTATATGTTAGAAGTATTTGAACTCAGATTTGCCTAATACCAGAGCTCTTTCTGCTAGTTCACTTTGCCCCACAGATGAGTAGAGGGCTGTCTTCCTTTGTAATTGGTAATTGAGCAACTATGAGTACACTGCTCAGGTTTCCCTTGAAGAAAGAATTCGTTGCTAGCTGTGAGGAGTCTGAACCTCCAGAATAGAACTTACAGGCTCAGTCACATTCAAATTCAAGCCAAAGCCACCTTCTTCTGGAAAGTTCCCAGTCAATGGTTGAGCCCAGGACAGGAAATAGGACTTGGAATTTCTGCCCACCATTTTCCTCCTCTATAGGCAATCTTTGCTCCAGAACTGCCTGTTAGGTTAGGCTGTCTACTGCTTATTCAGAAACAAATCATTTTTTCCCATCTTCTAAAAAATCACTTCAAGAATTAGAAAAGACATTAAACTAAAGGATTTCTTATATATTACTTTTTATTAAAGTGTAGTTGACATATAACATTGTGTTAATTTCATGCATACAACATAGTGATTAGACATCTGTATACTATATGATGTGATCACCACAATAAGTCTAGTAACCATTTATCACCATACAAAGTTAGTACAATATGATTGACTATATTCCTTGTGCTGTACATTACATCTCCGTGACTTATTTTGTAACTGAAAGTTCGTACCTCTTATTCCCTTTCACTTTTTTTCACCCATCCCCTACCCTCCTTCTAATAAGCATCAGTTTGTTCTTTGTATCTAAAATTCTGCTTCTGTTTTGCTTTTCTTATATTTTTATATTTCCTATACTATATTACATTCTATAGTAATAGAACTCCTTCTTCATATTTAGTCCTTTCGCTGTCTTTAAAGTATTTGGATAATAAAACCTCTTAATATGCTTGGGAAAAAATAACAAGCATCACTAAAAAACAATAAAGCCAACAAAAAACTTCATCTGCAACATCCCCCCTTTCTGGGCCTTCTTCCTAGAAGTAACCACTTTTAAATGTTTAAGACAATGTCGAGGAATTCTCTGCTGTTTAAAAGAATTTAGTGCACTTGCACTACCTCTTATCTCTCTTGCCAATTCTCTTCCCATTTTTAAAATAAATTATGTGTGTGTTTGTGTTTGTACTATCAGTAATCTAACTTGAAATTATATACTTAATCTTAAATTAATTGACTTTACAAGATAAGGGAATTATAACGCAAGAAGTGCATTTTCATTTTTATTTTTTAAACCTCTGATGACTCCTTTTCTGTCAGATGAACTTATAAATTGTCATTATTCATAACATTTTCATTGAGTTCTGAAGTACAGAAACATTTTCCTTTTGTCTATGGGTTTACTCTAAAAATTGAAAAAAAATAGTACTTATTATTGCCATGAAAAGTATTAATTATTGTAGAACTAAATAGTATTACTTAAAGAAAAAGAACTGTAATTGTAAATAACAAATACTTTGTCAAAGAAAGAGGAATGAAGCCTCAAAGCGAATAAATTCTATTTTTACATATTTTATTACTTGTTCACAGTTGTGCCACATTTTAGTTTTTATTTTTGTATAGTTTTTTGTCTTTTCTGTAATTTCTCCTTATCTTTCTTTTTGTCATTGTTGATAGATGAGATACATATTATCTATATCTTATCATTAAGATTTTCCAAGTTCTTATTTATGTATTATGTATTACTTTTTATTAAAGTGTAGTTTGTGTTTTTACTCATTGAAGTTTATGACTTCCTGTTCTAATTTAAACCATTTGTTTTTTGTGCCTGATGCACAGCTGGCTGTTTGTTGCACTTCTGGATTAATTTAATTGTTTGTTGGACTCCATGTCTTTTATTTTTTCCACTGGAGTACATCATGAATAAATTTTAGGTGCAGAGAAGATAAATTTCTCAACCTTTAAGTGTTTAAAAAGGCATCTTTAACTTATCTTCACGTTTATTTATCACTTCGGTCAGATCATGAATTAAGGGCCAAATTTATTCAGTTTCTAAATTTTGAAGACATTGCCCCCAACTGCCTTATCTTCTTGTATCCAATATTTATGAAAAGTCTGGTTCCTTCCATAATGGATGCCCCTTTTCTTTTATAGTTTCTGCCAGATGAACTTTTTAGATCATTGTGATGGACTGGCCTCACTGTTACCCCACAACCAAGTCCACGTTTTAAGTCTCTCCAGGGCTTATCCTGGAATAGCATGTCTGTCTCAATCACAGCCTCTCCCAAGGTGTTTTCAGAGCTAGAGTCTTCTCCATGCATATGAACATGATGCTGCCCAATCTCCATCGTCTGCACGTTCATGAAAATGTATTTTGTTTATGAAAATTTATTTGGACTTAAGTTACATACGTATTAAAATTGACTTACCGAGTTATTCCAATGGGATCTTGGGAGGTGGAAGAAAATTATGTGTTCTGTCACCTGAAACAGGGAACACTTTACTGCTACTGTCTATAGATCCTCAATGAAGGAATCTCATGTTTTCTTGAACCACCTAGTTGTGGTTAACAGAATGGGTAGACTTTGTTAGAGGTCTTTATTATATTTTAGAAGAATAAAACATGTTTTCTTAATGAAAATTACCCCAAAATGTCACGTACTTCAGAAAAATAGAAAATAGAGTGGAACCGAGTAGATCAATATGATGGATTTAATTTTGCTTTATAAATAGAAGTGAAAAAGGAATGAGATAGGAGATGGTAAAATAAAATATAATGATAGTAAACTGATATAAGGTGTCAGGAGAAAGTATCTAAGGAAGAACTTTTTGTCAGAGAGGGGTTTGGTCCAAATTAAGGCGGAATATTTAAGATGAGTATGTGGTAAGATTGGACGATCACTGGGGAAGGAGAATATGTCCCTTCTCTTCCTACTTATGACCCCTATAGTTTTAAGCTTTCAAGTCTCAATTTTTTCATTTTTGAAATGAGGATAGTATTCTCTACTTGTTGGCAATTATTAAGTGAGGAAATGGATGTCTTGAAACATTAGTATTATGCACTCAATAAATATTGCACAAAAATTAGATGGTTGAGAAGTAGAAGATGGAGGATAGTGACATCTAAATGTCAGATAACTAAGGGTTGTGATGGATGGTATAAATTAAAATAATTGAAAGGGAAAATAATGTGTACCAATGACAGAACATAGCCAGATTCCTGATACATAGGGAGGGTTTATAAAATCTTTTCTAAATAGAATTAAAACATATAGTTTTCATAGCTGACTACTTGTATTCTTTGGGGTACAACTTTTGGGACCTAACTGACCTCAGTGAAATGCACTAGCAGAAATAATAGCACCATAAATCTTCAAGTTGGCAATTGAATTAATTTGTATTTATATCTATATTAGGAAGCCATAATTCAGTCTCATTGGATACTCAGTTAATGAGATGTTTTGTCTTAGTGAGTTTCCCCATAAACTGTGTTTTTAAATCTAAACTAAATGAGCAAGCCAATTTCCTATGGCTCCCTGGGATTTTGCCCAGAGACAGATTCCTTTAAAACTCCAAGTTTGTTTGCTGAATTGCTTTAATGATGTTCTTTTATTAAAATGCCTATGATAATTAAAAATAAGGCAATGCATACTTATACATATAAAAACAAGTAAAAACAATAAACATTTTAACTCCAGTGCACAGTATAGTTGTCTGTCTCTCTCTCTCTCTCTCACTATAATTTGCTGAGCAATTTGAAGAAAATTTGTGATCTGCTGTGCACCCTGCAGAGACTTAGCATCATCCTGCTGTTTCTGGAAGAGCAAACGATAAACTCTGCTTGAGTTTCCCACACAATTATAAAATAATTAAGCTTAGCTCTTTAAAGATGAGTTTAAGACTAGAATTGACCTCTTGTTGGCCAAATAGTGTTCTAAGGGCAAAACAATTATTAAAGGTCATCTTACACACACACACACACACACGCAGTAACCTAAGTCCTTTAAAATAGCATCTGTAAAAAGTGCTGCCATTTTTTTCATGGACTTTAGTGTTTTGCAAACCAAAAAGTTTCTAATTATAAATAAGCAGAAATAAAAGTATGCTTCTTGAGAGAAGGTGACACACATGAAAGTTCTCATGGCGTAAAATCAGAACATTAAAAGCCAGAAGAAAATTGCAAAATCTACCCACCTGAAAAACATTCAAGAAACCAGTAGATTGAAAAAAGAAGGAAGTTTCTAGAGACCCTCAAATCATTCCATCTTTATGGTCACTTCTTCTTTGGCTCTGGGTTTTGGTGACCAACTAGTAGATGAAAGAACTTGCCCTCATATACCTCTTCTAAAGAAAGTAAAATAAGATGCTCCAGGTAGTTGCATGTACATGACTTCTGAAAGGTGGCTGTCATTAATCTCTCCTTGCTTGCCCACCCTGGTGAGTTAGCTGTACTTTGTAGAAAAATGAGACCTGAAATTTTCTCTCCCAATCTGTTTTCATGTATGTAAAATGAGGCTATGCTCTCTAATCTCATAGGATGTTGTAGGAGTCAAATAAGGTATGTGTGTGAAAGTATTTATTGAATGTCCCATACCTCCTGCTTCTTTCTGCTCCTTGTTTCATCTTTCTCCCCATCTATTCATGAGGATGAAGTTCCAGCAAGCCTTGTACCTAATCTAATCAAATTTGTAACAATTATATTAGAAATTATATGTAATTTCTACTGTAGACATGGACAGGTCAGGTACATGAATAGTAGTTACCTTCCCAAAGTATACTGTGCAAACTAATTGCATTGAGAAAGAGGAAGAGTAGGCAGTACTATGTTAGGTACTTGGCACGCATGATTAAGTTTATGCTCACACATGAAAAATCTATATTATATGAGGAAACTGAAGTTTGGATATAATAGAGATTTAAATGAAATGACAGAGGCAAAAATTCAACTCATATCTGTCTGGCTGTAATGCATTTTTTGCCACTATATTTCAATGTCAGTCAACCTGTCCAGTTTGTTGAATCCAGTTTAAAATATAAAAACAAACCACTTGGAAGGAAAAGTTTATTGCTATCAGCATGATGTCAGACAAGACAAGCCTTGAATGAAGGTTTTTTAGCTTATGCGTTCTTGTTTTTCCAGAACTGCACATTTCAACTATTTGACCATTGTATAACCTTACATTTTCATGAAGGCAGAAATAATGAAAGAGGGAAGGAAATTTAAGTTTTAAGTGGTGCTACTATGGACACATTCTCAACATAAAATTTATGTGCAGGGCAAGGAGGGAGCTGAACAAAAATAATTAATCGCTCATTAAAATTTACCTTGGTATTAAAGTATGTCAAAACATATAGTTCTGAGAGGCTGTTGGACAATACTAAGAGTGTGAGAAAAAAAGAAATGGCTATGAGGTCATTCTTCTGTTTTGTGAACTTAGTAGCATGAGAACCATTGCGTAATAATTGGCATGATGATACAAGTCAAAAATGAACAATATAGCAATGCAAATTTAGAGACTAGTGTTGGCTTGACTTAGAATGGGAATAATGAATAAGCAAGGTCAGGTCATGTGAGAATATTCCTTTTATTTAAGAGCTCTAATAAGAGTTTTAAACAAATTAATTTCATATTTTAAAGATATCAGTATCTTATCCATTAAAATATTCATGAAGACAGTTAATAATAACACCTAGAAACCGTTCTCAGAACTAAAGATATGTGTCAACCACTGGAAAAAGACCCAGAGGTGTTTCCATGAACCGTGAGAAGTAGATAAAGCTGGATAGAGAAACACAATTATGACTCATGTATTGAATTCTGGTGGTAGGAACTGATGATTAAAGAGAATAAGAAATAAGTATAAGGTATTTTTATTCCTTCCGACTTGACTTGGAGACTTGGGATAAAACAACCTGAACAACTACCCTGTCCATATACTTACTTTACAGCTAGAACCAGGGCCACGTGCCGCCTTCCTCCATCCCTCATTAATACCTCCCCTTTTTCATCCATTCATAATAACAAATTCTCAGAGTGTAACATGGCAAATAGAAGATGGAGAAGACTAATTGTCTACTGTATTTCTTGGAGTGGTTTGTCCTTTATATGCAGTGATGTATGTGCAGAAAAAGACAAGAATAATATTGAGGTAAATAAAGCTGAAGATTTTAGGATTGTATGTACTCTATTTAATGGAAAAAGCCACAGACATTTTTATCTCAGATTTACTTGTTGATATACTGAAATTAAGACAATCTTTATTTATATTAAGTCAACTCAATTTTTGTCAACTTAAGTTATTTTTAACTCTTAGATTTAATTCTTCACGCTACCTGGTATTTATAATCTTGATTATTTCCATTGTTTTATTTGTATTATTTTTATTTTATTTTTTAAATTCACTTCTCTTCTTTTTTTTTTTTTTGACTGTTGATTTGTGTTCTGGAAGCCCATATTTTTAGGATTATATATTTATAATCTTTTAAAATAGTAGTCCCAAGTCTCACTTATTACTCTTTTGAAAATGTTGACTTGCCCATTCAAGCCTGCTTTTCTCCTAAGAATTATTTTGGCTATTCTCAAATGTATCTGTAAGCAATTTTGGGTATTGATATTATAATGAAACCAAAAATTACTTAAGGAAGACTTGTTACCTTTTCAAAATTCATTCTTCACATGCAGGACTCCCTGAAATACTTTATAACTTTGTTGAGAATTTTGGAATTTCTTACATGGAGTTCCTATACATTTCTTGCTTATTTATTTTTAACTGTATGTAGATATTGTATTCCTTTATATTATCAAGCTGGTATTGTTACTATGAAGAAAATGTATGAACATTTAAATTAGACTATGATGAGAATTCAGAATAAAATAGAGCGTTGATGAATAGACTGGATGATTCAATCCAGTCAAAATTCTAATGACTTGAAAATTAGGTAATGATCTGACTCAAGCACATGAAAAGATGCTCAACATTACTAATCATTAGTGGAATGCAAATCAAAATCACAATCAGATACTGCTTCACCCCCATTAAGATGGCCATTATCAAACAAATAGAAAAATAAATATGGCAAGGATTTGAAGAAGCTAGAACTCTTCTGTGAGAATGTAAAATAGTGTGGCTGACATGGAAAGTGGTATGGTTGTTCCTGAAAAAATGAAACGTAGACTTGCTATATGATCCACAAATTCTATTTTTGGGTATACATCCAAAGAATTAAAAGCAGGGACTCCAACAAATATTTGTATACCCATGTTCATAGCATCATTATTCACAATAGCCAAAATGCGGAAGCAATCCAAGTGTCCATCAATAGATGATGGATAAACAAAATGCAGTATATACATATAATAGAATATTATTTAGCCTTAAAAAGGAAGGGAATTCTGACACTTGATACAACATGGATGAACCTTGAAGACATTATTAATTAAATAAGCCAGTCACAAAAGGCTAAATATTGTAGTATTCCACTTATATGAAGTACCTAGAATAGTGAAATTCATGGAGACAGAAAGTAAAATGGTGGTTTTCAGGGGCTGGAGGGAGAGAGGAATGGGGAGTTACTATTTAATGGGTACAGAGTTTCAGTTTGGGAAAATGAAAAGTTTTGGAGGTGGATGGTGGTGATGACTGCAGACAATTTAAATACTCCTAATAATGGATAAATTGGTAAATTTTATAATGTGCATATTTTATCACAATGTAAAACCATGGGACATAGCTAAAGCGGTACTGAGAGGGAAATTTATAGCACTAAATGCACACATTAGACAAGAAGTGTCTCAAATTAATAACGTAAGACCCCCCCTTTAAAAATCTAGCAAAAGAAGAGCAAAACAAGCCCAGAACAAGCAGAAGGAAGTAATAAAGATAAGAGCAGAAATCAATGAAGTTGAAAAAGAAATAAAGTAGATGTATTTAAGAAGGCAAAGAGCTAATTCTTTGAATAGTTCAATATTATTGACAAAAGACTGACAAAGGGAAAAAAGGAGTGAAGATTCAAATCACCAAAATGAGAAATGAAACATGGTATGTCATTACCAACTCTCCAGAATATATATCAAGTGTTCTGTTTGAGACATATTAAGTTTGATATATATTATGAAACTTCCAAGCCATAAAGTAGACACTGGGATTTAGGTGCCTTGGTGCATAGAAACTCTCGTTGAAGACTGCCTCAGCTAGTAAAAATGTCTTTTGATTATTTGCCAGGTGATAGTGCATCCTTCATCTAACAAAAAACCTGATTAAACATTACGTGGAGTGCATTTCACAGCAAGGCTTTGCTTGTTTCATTCCATGAAGATAATTTATTTAAGATATAACAAGAAATAAAATGAGAGCATATAAGTTTCCTTTCATTATGTCATGAACATATTTGCATGATTGCTACTTTGTAATAGCTCCATTAGAGAAAGAATCAGCTATCTTTACCTTCCAAATTATGTCATAGTTGTCCCTGGGTATAAATGAAGGTCACCTCATGGAAAAAGGAATGAATGGCAAAGTTGTATCTCTGTACCTTAACTGCCAATGACCCATGTTTACCTACCTCCTCACATGATAACTAAGGGCTGTGTGATTGATCAGGAAGCCTGCTCACCAGTTCTGTCAGACTTTTGAAAATTGCAGTAGAAAAGCTTCATCATTGAAATGCAGAAAAATCAGATTAAGTAATAGCTGGTTGATATTTAATGAATTAGAAAGAGGACTTTGTTGAGAAACCACTCAGACTGATGTTGTTCTCCAAGTCTGAACATTTCACTCACTGATTAAAAAAGAATCTATTAAATAATTAGCCCCCTGAGAGGGAGAAAGTAGTCTCTACTGATTTTTGGCCACAGCTTCCACTAAAACACCAGGGAGACACCATCATGTGTGCAATTTAAAGTCACAGGAATTCTGCAATTGTATGGAACAGTGTCCCTCACACTTTTGATAGCTTTAGGTCACTAATTTTAAAGTACATTTTAAAAAGAATAATCTAAATTTGAAACAGTAATAAAAATAAACAGAATATTTAAAAATGGATAATTCTGATGATTATTTCAGATCAATGAGAGGTTAATTTATTTGACATCTTTCACCACGCGTTTTTCTATATCTGATTTAATAATTAATGACTATAGTTGACATTTGGGGCCATATTCAGTTGATATATTCATTTAAACCTTTTGTTCCATTAAATTAGAACATAGTAGCTTAAATTTTAGTTACCAGGAATGGACTATAGTGTTCTGTGTATCTGTTTGATGGTTTTGGAGAGTCAGATTCAAAATAGACCTAAAACTTATAGATGGATTTTTCAGTGATTGCATGATATTCTGTAATATCTCAAAAGTTGAAAAGTCAAATATCTCATTATGAAAGATAATTGTTGATGGGTCTTTTTCCACTCCCCATTTCATTTATCTCTGTAAAGCATTCCTTCAAGTTTTTATTAAACATGCCCAGTAAATGTATACCAACGATTTCATTTGCCAGCAGGTGAAAAAGCCATCAAGTATTGTTTAAGAGTGAAACTCAAGGAATCAAACAATCTACAATATGGTTTAGTTTTCTTTTGAAGCCTTAATATTTTATCCTTAACTTGAAATTTTGTGGTATTTTAGCATGGTATCATTGATTCAGACTTTCGAGACTCTGCCCATTTCAATGGAAAACACAATTTAAGTAAATCACTTATAATCTTGGAAATGATCTGGCATTATAAAACATGTTTCATCTAATGTCTCATTTCACTCGTTTGCATACTTTTATAACAACCTGCATTCTTATGTGCATAAAATCATTTCTTTGCATAGCATATTGAGGGAAATGCAAGATTTGATCATATTCACAATTGCCTCTTTTCTTTTGATCCTGAACTGAGATAAAGAATGGGCTCTGGAGTTGGACTTCCTGGGTTTGGATGCCAGCTCCGCTACTTTCCGGCAATGTGACCATGGACAACTTACTTAACCTCTCAGTTTCTGTGTTAATAAACTGAGACTCATACTAAATAGTAACGCATTCATAGGTCATTGTTGTAATTAAATGAGTTAATTCATGTAAAGGTTTTAGAGCAGTGATTGACATAAAATAAGTGCTCAGTACATGTTATCCATTATTATATATGAATAGCACAAATCCAAAGAACTTACTCAAATATCAGTCATTTTATCTAATTGAAATATATGTTGTACATGTGATTTTAATTGCTTTTCTAAATAATCGTTTTATTAGTCAGAACTCTATAACATGAATTGAAAGAAAAAACCTTAAACCTAGCTTAAATGGAGAAGGAAATGCATTGGCTCACATAAACTGGTAAATCCTAGAGGAAATTTCACATTAAGCTTGGCTGAATTAAGAATTCAGACAATCTTAACAATAATAAATCAATCTCTTTTCTTTCTTTTTAATCTTTCATTCTGCTTTCCCAATTTGGTTTTATTCTCAGGAAGAAAATGGCTTTCAGCCACTCTGTGCTTATAGTTCTTAACTATCACAATCTTTAAAAAAGCAAGACTTCCCTCTCACAACATCCTTATAAATCCCCGTGTAAAGTAAATACATAAAAATGGTTTATGGGAAAATCTGTCTCTGTAGTTAATTGCCCCTTTCGACCTCTGTCTAGAAACATTTATTCTTATTCCTGGATAAAACCTCAGGCATGTTCCTTTCTTCTAGTTAGTAACAAATGGTTTTATTTCCCAATATTGAAAAAATTCAGGCTAATATTAAAGTTTCAATGTTTCATCCACTTTAAGGTTTCTTCCATTCCCCAGGTTGGCCCTTCTTGAGGCTGGAAATTCTGCAATGAGAAAACACAGGTGCTGTTGGTTTCCTCAGCCACTCTACTGCTCCTTCTCTTCCGTTCCCTATTTTTTAAATCTTCTAGTGTCAGAATAGGGGAACAAGAAGAGGTAAGGACAGGAAAGGTTTGCCCATATGATATAGTCATAATCTGACATTGGTACCCTCTGAGAGTGGCAGCTATCCAAATGCTTATTCTCCTAATTGGGCTCTTCTGTGGGTTTCTTGGAGACTTGCTGGGAACCTTTTACCTACAGTTCCCTGAGACTCACAGAGGTCTCTCCTGGCTAACCACTTATTATTTCTTGCTCAGTTCCTGGGTTCTGGCAGGCATCCCGAGACTCACTCTGAAAATTCTGCTCACCACTTAAGGTGGTATTCTTGATTTTTTAATTTATTTTTTTAAATACACAAATCCAGCTGTCTTTCACAGGGTCAACGCCTGGTTCTCACATGCCTGACATCTCACTCCCAAACTCTGAAGGTCCAGGACAACTCTGGTGCCACTCTCTTTGCTGGGCTTGGGAATGAGCCTGTCTGCCTGAAGCATCAGTTGTCCTTTTGTATCTTTTGGTCAGGTATCCCTGATGCCCTAGTCCAGTGCTGCCCGGAGTTGGGTAGATAAATATTTCCAGTTCTGGAGTTGTTTTGGTAGGTGTGTTCGGCTTTTTAACAAGTGCGCTTTTCAATTTAGTTTTATCAATAATATTGGTAATATTGGCCTCCAGTTTTATCATCTTTTTTAATTTCTCACATTGTTCAGAACCTAGCTAGGGAAAAGTGTTTACTTTATTAGGTGTATAGTCTCAGTGGTCTTAAGGCCATCATACTGAGAAATACTCATCTATTGGGGAAAATAGAGAATGAAATGGGAGAGGGTCAAGGACATGGCTTCTGCCTTTAAATTGTTAGTCTAATTAGAGAATGAGGCAAATAAATCAACACATACAGTTCGAGGTCCTGAAAACAGTACCGGCTGTATTATTGGCTGTATTTATTATTAACTATGTGTCAGGCTTTACATTTATTTTCTCATTTAATTCTCACAACAACCTTGATTTAGAGACTAGTATAATCTCCATTTTACAAATGAGGCTCACAGAATTCAGCTAGCTTGCCCCAAGTTAAGAAGAGCCAGGGCTCAAATATGAACCTAGGTCTTTCTGATTCCAACTTCTTAATCAGCATCGTTGAAGACTTTACTTTGACTTTTAGAAGCTTAGAGTCTAATAGAGAGCCAGGCATGCAAAGCTTCAATTTCAGGATAATACAAAAGACCTTACTTCTTTCAAGTGCTTTGATGTAGTAAATATTATGATAGAATGTCTTTCTTCATATGCAAATGTCATTACTTTGCAATGACAGAGTGTCTGTCTTTGTCAGTTTAGGCTACTGTCACGCAGTACCACATACACTGAGTGGCTTGTAAACAACAGAAATTTGTTTCTCAAAGTTTGGGGGGCCGAAAGTCTGAGATCAAGGTATCAGAATTGTCAGGTTCTGGTGAGGAATCTCAGGTTGCAATGGCTGACTTCTTGTAACGTTCTTACGTGGAGGAGAAAGAGTGAGCTAGCTCTCTGGCTCCTTCTCACAAGGGCACTAATCTACTCTCATGATCTAATTACCTCCCAAAGGTCACACCTCCAAATACCATTACATTGGGAATTAGATTTCAACATATGAATTTAGGGAAAACATTTAGTTCATAATAACGTCTTAGAAATAAATGTGTGAATCTGCACGAATCTTAGAGCTTATCTCTAGCACCCAACCAGTTCAGACACTCTTCATTGTGTATACTGACCATTTGTGTGTGTTCACTAAAACCCAATGCATTTTTTAAATTTTTATATAGTTTTTAAATTAAATTTATTGGAATGACATTGGTTAATAAAATTATATAGATTTCAAGTGTACAGTTCAATTATACATCATATGCATATTGCATTGCATGTTTACCACCCAAAGTTAAATTTCCTTCTGTCACCATATAGATGACCCCCTTTACCCCTATCTACCTTCCCCCTCTCCTTCTGGTAACCACTAAAGTGTTGTCTGTGTCTTCAAGTTATTGTTTGTCTTGTTCATTTGTTGCTTTCAGTTTTATATCCCACATATAAGTAAAATCACATGGTTTCTCAACTTTTTTGTCCAACTTATTTTGCTTAGCATGATAATCTCAAAATATATTCTGAAATATGAACAAACTCCAATCAGAATCAGATAATTCCACAATTTCTGAGATTTCAAAGATTCATTTTTTTGCTGTACCTTACTACATATTTTAAAAACATTAAATTTCACAAAATTAATAACATTAGTATTCTGATTTTATTTTAAAAGTGATTTTTAAATATGTCCATTCATTTGATATTTATAATGATACTATGGAATAGGTTATCACTATTATTATTAGCAACATTATATTATTATTATATTATGAGAAACCTAAGGTTCGGAGTTGCAAAGTGGCTTGCCAAATCATGCCTCTAACTTCTGACTGTACTCTCTCGTGATTGTAAATTGTTCTATTATACCTCAGTGCCTAAGATACTAGCTTTTTCTCTAGCTTTTTCTTGGCTGGTTCCTATATCCAGAATGGTGGAGATCTATCTTCAAAAAGTTGTCTTCATAACTGCAAGAGCTGATCATCAGCTGGCTGGAAATAAAACATAACAGACACTGTGGTAAAGCACAGTGCATTTATAGAGGTATCGTTTTTAATTAAGAAAAGGTGGTATGACGGATAGTTTTTTGAAATGTTAGGTTGTGTTTTGCTTTTTAAGCTATAAAAAAATGGAAAAGAATGAGCATTATTTATGTTTCATACTTTGTATTTTCTTCCCCCCATTCCAAAAAGGCAACCAGTACTTTGCATTCCCTTCCTCCGGGTATAAATTCTGAGCAAAACAAAATTACTGATAGAAAATCACTTTTTAAGGCCTTTTTGGAAGCTTAAATTCATGGTGGATATCATGAGGAGGAGGGAAGAGAAACCAATCTTTTAATAAGAAGTAGATAGAAGCAGTAAAAGAGTTGGGCTATGCCACAAAATTTAAAAGGAGACAGCAATTTGCTAATTTATGGTATATTCGAGATGTGATATATGATCAATTGAAGTATTCATGGAAGCAAGAAAAATGTCGAAGTGGGAATGACTGCTTGATAAAGCTCAGAAGGTTGGACCCTGGAAATTAGGGCCGGATCATAGACAGATATTCAGGTGCCCAACTGTGGAATAAAAACCTCAGAGCCACAGGACGTCAAAGTTCAGCACTGGATGGATGATAGGTTTATCAGCCCTTCCAGAATGTCCCATAGGCAGGAGAAGTGTTTGTGAACAGCTGGTGGCAGAGAAGCCCCATCACCATCTTTGTACGAAGGCAGGGACAGAAAGAGCATTCTTAAAAATATTGCTTTTCAAGCCAGCAATTAGCTAGAAAGTTGAAGTCAGATTTAATTTTATTTAAAAACCATAAAGCTTATACATGTATGTGTGTGAGGTGGAGTTGGATAGTTGAAACAAGCTTGGCAAATGTGATAATTTTTGACATCGACTGATGGGTACATGAGAGCTCTATTTGTACATTAGGAAATTTTCATAATAAAACATTTTAAAAGTAGGGCCACAGTTTGATTCTATAGTCTTTTTTTTTTTTTTAATACCAAAAGATGAATGAAATATTTCTGCTTGCTTTAGTTTCAGGGAAAGCTTTATCAGGGACCAAGATAGGATTTAACTACAGTCCCCTATCCACTAAAGCTGCTAGATCCAGATAATCTTTCTGGCTTTAGTCCACCAGACTAGCAGCAGATAAAATAAAACCTGGCCTGGACCTTTATCAGAATTTGAGGGCTGGATTTTATTTTCAAACTCAGGCAAAAGCCCTGGTATTCAACTCTTGTCCCCACTGCCAGCTGTGATGCTCCAAGCCTTCCTCCCGAGTCCTGCCAGTGCTGTAGGATGGCACGATCAGCCATTAGGCATCCAGGGCTTTTGGATTTTTGCTCTTCCAGAGCCTCCAGTATGTCAGACTCAGTGATAATCCTGAGTTGCCAGCCGCTTTCAGATTCTGCCATAGTACTGGAAGCTCACCATGCACAGAAGCCTGCACCAGTGAAAATCCTTCTTCCAGACTAGGTGCTAATACCAAGATACCCCAGATGAGGAAAGTCCAGCTGAGGGAAGTCTAAGCACCACCGCACAGTAGCCTGGAGCAGACCTGTAAGGGACTGCCTGTTCTCTAAGTGGAGCTGCTCTGGGGCGAGGCTACGTTGTCCTGAGCCAATCACGAAGCAGTAAAAGCACGCAACAGCTCAAGAAGATTTGAAACTAGCTCATGAGGAACATGAACTACCAACCAGCTATCCATAGGCACAACTAGGTCTTTGGGGAATGCTCAATCATGCTTAGGAATGGCCCAAGTGCAGCTACTTCCCCAGAGAAAACAGCTTTTACTTTGGAATTGCCACCAACATTAAGGCTCCTGAAAGTTCCTTGTCCCTTAGGGCTGAGGATGGAGTATCAAAACCTGAAAATATTTCAAAGCCTGCCCCCTCCCTCAACCCTCTACCAAGAGTCTCCAAAGTGATGTGCAGGAAGAAAATGTTACACCTTTTATTTATATTTATTTTTATCCAATAGGCTAACAAGAAAGTGTGCTTTAATAATATATAACATATGATTGGCAGTGATATCCAGGTTCACACATCCATTCAAGCACATTGCAGCGTAATGTGGTTCACATATGTTTGGTATGTGCTTTTATGAATTTGGTGTCATAAAGAGTAGAATCTTTATAATGAAATTTGTAATGATGTAAGTTGTAACCAAATAAATCTATTTTATGTATTGTTCTTATTTTTGTTTTGTGTAACATAGTTCCCTTGTTATCTTGGCAAAGAACCTAAAAGAGTAACAGTTTTCTTTTACTAAATGACAGGTGTTCCAAATTTGCTGACCTTTTCTGTACTGACAAGTAGCTGTCAATAAAATGCCACCTAATAGAGATCTTCAAAAAAGATAAAGACACTTATTGTCTCCTTTCAAGGTAAAGGTGACTTTCTAACAAGTGAGCAAGTAACTGTTTTTTGTTTAGTTTTATTTTTAATCCTGCTATGGAGAAAGAATATTGAAAAATAAATATTTGGAAATGTTTACATAATTGTAGTCAAAAATGATTTGTTTCAGATATAAACTTCACATATCTTACCCTAAAAAAATTGCAATGAAATTCTCAAAACTATTTTAAGATTAGGAAGCAAATGAAGAATTTCAGTGATTTTTGAAATCATTTGTTTTCTTCTGACTTATTGCAAAAAAATCTGATTTTGACATCAGGGAAAGGGAGAATTTATTGAATTTAACTGCACAAGTGAACAAGAAACATTGTGAATGAGATTAAGAAATAAATATAATTTAGAAAGTATGGCTAATGATGCACCTCCTCTGTTGGATTCACAGATCTTTTGAGAAATATTTTGCAGCTAAGACAGTTGTCAAAATCAAGAATCAAACTAAATGCATGACTAGTCCTTGAATTTCTGCAACACAAAGTATTAAGCCAAAATTTTATTTAAAAATGAAGTATATTTTATCACATCCCAATGTAAAAAAAATATTCTTAATAATAATATAGTGAGTTCTTGAATATAGATCTTTGTTTTATTAATAAATATAATTTAAATATTTTTAAATTCCTTATTCATTTTTATTGTATTCTTTGTATAATATCTATTTTGGTAAATGGTTTATAGTATGCATAATACCTAGTACCAAATTACATATACATGTATATGTGTGTGTTTATGTGTGTGTGTATGTATATATATATGTGTGTGTGTGTGTATGTATGCATATACATAAATATGCATAAATATAAATATATATATATATATATATATATAGAGAGAGAGAGAGAGAGAGAGAGAGAGGGAGAGAGAGGAGAATCAAAAAATATGCAAAAAATTCCCCTGGGTCATACACATGAGATCTAGAATAACTGGGCATAGCTTTTAACTACAATTTGAAACAGGGACTCTGAGAATGATGTATTTCTATATCCCTAGCACAAAACTTGGCTATGCTCAATAAAAGTTAGGTGAATAAATGAAAATTTTGATATAGTTAGAAGTTTGAATTGTTGTCATATAAAAATAAGCACCCATAAGTTCTTTACAAATTGTTTTAATCCAACTATACATACACAGAGCAATGAAATAAAATTGTAAAATATTTATGCCTTTGTAAAAAAATTTATTGCAGTTAGACCTGAGAAAAGCCGCCTGATGTTTCTCTTATTAACCACTAGATGGCAATAGCTCTACATTACTCTCCATCCTTTTTCATCATAGAAATCCCAGAGGTCTTGAAGTTAGTACCTGGAATGAATGTTATCTCAGCAGATACTTGTCAAGGAAAGGCATATCTGCTTTAGGAACTCTGAGATTGATATTACTAATGCAAATGCATTTCTCTGCTTGTTTCTCTTTGCATATATCTATAAGAGTAGCAAGTTATCCACAAATTTGATTATCTTGAAGCTATAAATTGTTATAGCAAAATCAATAAATAATTTATTTTAAGCCATAGGAGTCCGTAAAGATCTGCATATGGAAAATTTAAGATAATTGCAGTGCTTTTATATAGCATTCTGTTACTCTCCTCTGTCTTCTCCTTCCCCTTAACCTTATAGTTTTGGAGTTATAGAATGAAGACATGAGCACAGCTACGAATATAGGTACAGATGGCAGAAGCTAGAGTTCTGCTCTTGCTTCTCTTCCTAGATATTGCTATATATTCACAAACAAATCACCTGTGACTGAGAGCTGTCCAGTTCCTCTTCTAAGAAACAGATCTATAGAGAGCACCTGCAAAATTCATGAGATTTTAGACAGAAAATGACAGAATTGGAGACAGGAGAACAATAGGGCAGCATGAAATGCTCTTCAGCTCAGTACGTTGGGAAACTGATACTGTGAAATTTTTGTTTGAAATAGGAACAAACTATAAATCAACACTTTCATGGGCTGTTTTGTTTTAATTTATTTGTGTAACCATAGCAGTGTAATGGAAAGAAACCATACCCAAAATATGGGAGTTGATGTGATCACTAACTAGGTTGGTTTAATGCTTTACAAATGATACCTGGATCTTTTAAGATTTCTTGTTTTCTATGACTTCATAAACTATTAGCTATCAATGACTCAAAAATTGGAAAATGAAACAGGTTAAATTAAGTTTTTTGAAAAGCTCTTGACCTTTGGCTTTGTTTCTTTTTATTTCTCAAATACTTTTAGTTCTGATGGCTTTAGGCAGAAATGCAATTTTGTTTTATGTCTCTCTATGCCCTGATAACTGCCTCTTATCCTCCTCCCCCAATTTTTAGATTTTTCTGAGGTCAATATTAAAAATGAGGGAGCAAAAGAGAGCTAAAATGTGGACACACTGTTTAACTTAAATTTCTTCTCAATGTAGGTCTAACTGGTTTATTCTAGAGAGATGCTAAAGGATTATTTTGAAGTTAGCTCTTCTCTCGATTACCTACCACCAGTTGTTGTTGCAAATTATTTTAAAAACTGACCCAATCAATTAGAATGGCTGTGGTATCTCTACAAGAACATTCATTCACTTATTTATCAAACTCACATAGAGTGTCCAGCCATTGCATTCTCATAACAGCGTTCAGAGCTGGAAGGAAGAAAAGGGCAAAGACTTCTTATTATTTTATTTTATTTTTTTTCAGGGAGGATAATCTTTTGGGATATCTCTTAGCTCACTTTCCTCACATCTTTTTTGGCCAGAGCTAGGCCTCATACTTTCTTTCGGCTAATCCCTAGGAAAAATACAGGGGGTTTCTGTGATGCTCTTAGACTAATTATGAGCCATTCCCTAGACAAGTCTGGGTATATTATCACCTGAACAGGAATGGCTGATAAATCCTGGTCGTGGGAGACAGTATATGGACAGCATAGGATAAAGTTTTTAGGAGAGAGGCTGATGAGCTTAAACAAGTTAGCAGATGAAGCAAGGGCCAGTGTTTTTGTAGCCCTGAATGAAGTAGTAGTAGAATGGGAAGTTTCGAATGTGTCAGATAGGCTAAGACTGAGTGGGTCTCAAGAACTAGATTGTGGAGGAGACTGAGAGTCTGCAGCATGAGATGACCAAGGCCACAGTGTGTCCCGCATCATAAAAGGAGGATCGATCTATCTCTTTGTGTCTTTGTTAGGGATGAGACTGGTCAGTCTCAAGCACTGGATGGGGAGTGTGTATCGTTAGCCTTTTTTCTGGGGGTGATTCAGGTTGCTTTTGGGCATGTGTTGGGCTTGTTTGCATCACTGTGAAAGGATGTGTTGGTGTCCAGCATGCTGGCAGAATTAATCTGGGGAGTGTCATTTGTGACTCCACCACTAGAAGCTGAAGGGAGATCAGTGAATCCACTACAGTGGACCAAGAAGGGCCACTATGGCTATGGTACTGTTGGTGGGTGGGGGAGGTTCCATTGTGTCTGCCACACTTCGAGAGCTTTGGGAGACTCCTGTACATGTGCCACTGACTGGAAAGGGTATCAGAAGCTCTGGGTCTTGAAAGATTCAGGGTGTCTTCATTACTGGAACTGTCAGGACAAGGATTCCATGTGGCTGCATCAATGACTGGGGACAGAGCTGATACTTCTGAAGCCCTGAATGATAAGACACCTGTGTGTTTGCAAAAAACTATGGGTTAAGTATGGTGCAAGGGAAAAATACTACAAAGCAAAGGGTAAATTATATGCTATTAATGTTTTTGGTCACTGTGACCGGATTAAGTTTTCATTGTCAAGTATTCATCACCACTACTCCCTTCAAATGTGTCCTTTTCTAATGACAGTAGAGGACAAGCAACAAATTCACTTTTTAGAATGCTCTTCCCCATATGGTTCAAATTTAAAGTGTACCAATGAAAATCACTCACATGTGCTTTGGAAAGTGAATGAAAAGGAGAAGCCATTATTCCCAGAGATTGTTTCACTCAGCTCTTGGATAGGCATGAAGTTTATAGCAGCATTCTTGAGAGTAATGGGAACCACCTAATTTAGCATTTCAAACTAAACTATTTTCATAAAAGTCCTATACTGGTTGGCGAGAAAAGATATATGAAGAAGTTATAAACTGGGCACCACCTAACTATGTTTGAAATGTTCAGAGGAAACTTTAGAGGAGAAAACGTTTGAACTTGGTCTCTAGAAAACACATAATATATGCAGAGAATAGAAAAACATATCTATCTTTTTCTTTCCAATGATCCTCAAAATACATTGCGCAATTCCCTTTCATGCTACTAGGTTCCTGTGATGATTTTAGAACAAGAGAGGGAAAACAAATTATTTCATCTGAGAAATCACCCCACTGGGCCAAAGCATATAAAGTAATTCGTGATGTTAAAAAGGAAGATTGAAGCGCGAGAAAACAGGGAATCGAGCGGAAACTGATAATTTTGAAAAATCAATTGGAGTTAAAAGAAGGTCTGTCAAGAAAGGAAACAGTAGTGATAGTTATTGATAGCTCGATCCACGTTATTTCTAATGGGTCCTTATAAACACACCAAGAGAGGGTGGTAAAGGATAGTGGTAAAGAGCGCTTAAGCTCGAATAAAGGCCTTTTTCATCTTGTCACTAAGGAATATAATTCCCATTTCGATGAGAAGTAGAAAGGGCATTATTCTATAAATAACTATCTAGGATATTATCTAGTTCTAACTAAGGAACATTTCAAGTGAATTTTGGAAAATTCCTAGCTGTGTGGGCTACATGGGCTTTAATCCAGATAAATAAGAGGTTAATTCCAAAACTCTGTGACTTAATAGCTGAGAGACCTTGACAAGCTGCTTGTTTTACTAAGCCTCAATTTTTTTTTTTTTTGCAAAATGATGCCAATAATAGTATCCTGAATAGTTTCTGTGAAGATTAAATGAGATAATGGGGATAAAACACCCACAGAGGGGCCTAGTGTAGAGTAGATGCTCAGTAATACTAGTTCCCTCCTCTTCTAGAGTGGTTTCTGGCCTACTCGACCTATCTGTATCAGCCAGGGCCCAATCAGGAGATATTAACCACACAGTGATTTTTTAATAAGTTTAACAGAAGAATATTGACAATAACAGGGAATTGGAGAAACAAGGGAGTAGCTAGTTAGAAGTAAAGAGAACTCTAAAGAATGCAAGAAATGCATACATGAGGAGTATTCACTACCACTAGGGGTATAAGAGCATCTAAGAAAGAGCCTTCATCACTATGAGTGAGATCCAGATCTTGTCAAAGAGGTCACAGTGATGACTCGTTGGATGGCAGAGAAGTTGCTGTGGTGCTGTACCAATAGAAGTTGCTGAAAGTTTATCCTATACTGTGCTGGAAAAACTAATCACTCGGGACTATCTTGCCAGAGGCATTCCACTGCGAAACTACTAGAAAGGGTGCTGGGGAAAGCTGTTGGTGACAGATGCCATTGCTACTGTGCACTGTAGGAGCAAGGCGTTGGAAAAGACGTCTGGGTTGCAGAATCCTGTTGCAGGAGAAACCACAGTGATGCAGTAACTGGGTGCTAGAGAAACCACCCAGGCTGCAGGAGCAAGGACTGAAGAAGTTGAATGCACTGCAGAAACCAGGCACTGAAGAAGCTCCAAACACTGCAGCAGCCTACGGAGTGGAGCACGCTAAAATCAGGAAAAAAGGATTCCCTTTCTCCTCCACTGATCGTTTCTTCAGAACTCTCATTGACCAAACTTGGCATTATCCCATGGAGTAAAGAAGAAATAATTGACGAGCCCAGCTCCATTGTGCAGATCAGGCAGTGAAGAATAGATTTGTAGCTGAGAGGTGATAAAACGATAAGTGGCACTCGGGCTAACCTAGTTCCCTCTTTGGGGTGCATCAGTGTGGAATCGTTCCCTGTGAGTTTATCCAAAGAACCCAGTTGATATAAACGGACAATCAAAGATAGACTGGCTAGCTCCCAGGAAGGGCTATCTAGGGATGCTAACTGCCATAGACTTGGGAGATTTCAATTTCTTTCTCTCCACCTGTACCCTATTTCTCATATCTTCCCATGAAAAGGAAATTGCTAATTTTATCCATCAAATTCTGGGCATAGATTCATCCATAGTTGCTAATGAGCAGAAATAAATATTAGGAATCAGCACTAGTTCTCTTTCTCTTATTCCCTTCTTTGGTGCTTTAGGGAGGAACTCTGTTACTACTCATTTTTTTTTCCATGAAATCAGCTAAGTATCCTGGTGTCAGGTGCCTGGACATGTGGTAACAGTCCAAGGTTTGAAACTGGCCAGATGCAAGCAAAGAATTATAGACTTTCAACTCAGCTTTGCCAGCACTTTATATTAGGAGTAATGAGGTGCTTACCCAAGTAATAATAAAGAAATATTTGTTTCCCATTGGCTTCTCCCTCCCCCCAGTCTATCTCCCTATAAAATTTTTAGGGATGAGCTGTGATTTCAGGGATGAGCTGAAAATTCAGGCATTCCTACATTTTTGCAAACACCTTCAACATTCCATTTTAATTTTTAAAAACTGCCATCTTGTTTTTGCAGCCAAATGCCTAAAGTGGTTGGCATTTTAAAAATACTTACATTAACAATCATTTAAACAGAAATATTTAGCTAGCAGTTCATACTTCCCAACAGAAATATTTATAAAGCAAATTTTCATATGTTAAGTCTCTTCACGATTTTTATATGAGATTATTATTCTTACTCCTATTTTGCACCTAAGAAAACCAAAATCGAGAGGTGAAATATATTTCCCAGAATTACACAATTTTAAAAAGTTGGAGTTGGGATCTTAGCCACAGGTGTACTGATTCTTAATTTTATGTTCTGTCAATTAAAAAAACTAAATATGTGTTTAGAAATTCTTGACACATAGTATTTCATAAACGTTGATATTACAAATTTCTTCACTCTATTTGTGTGAGTTCCTTTCTTTGTACAGAAGGGGATCTGTTAAGGCAGCTTGTTTTCAGCTCCCATTGCTATGGAAATGCTAATTATTCAGCATCTTGTTGTAAAGGTCAAGGTCCCAATGGAGATCTTACATACATTCCTGCTATAATGAGCATGGCTTTCGGTAGTGGGAAGGAATTCATTTTGATCCCTTCCTACAGTACTACAAAGTTGTTTTGCCATTTGTAATTTTTATTTATTGCGAAAAAAGATAAATCTACTTCAGTGTACTAATGCTGCTTAAACCTCCACATTTGTTTTGAAAAGGTCTCAGGAAATGTAACTCTAAAAAATGGCATTGAGAACAGCAGGGTCAATTGTCATAGATAGAGACAGTGAAAAACAGAGAACATCTCATCTGATGCTTTTAAAAAGGTGATTGTCCAAGTATACTTATTGTTGGAGATTAAGAGCTGGCAACTGTTGTTGCCAGACCACATTTAAACAGTTCCCTATTCATTCACAATACGTGGCCCACACAAACGCACTTTATCGGCAATGTAGGAAACTTGTATTAGTGTTCTATAGGGAATTAGAAAATAAGGAAGCAGGATTCTCTTTTTATTCTCTTTAGGTTATCTCTATATGTGGGCCCAGCACTTGTTATAGAAGTGAATGTGCTCTTGAAATCTGGGGTCACAGCTACCGTCTCTGGCCTTAAGGTCCACAAAATCTGTATTCCCTTCAAGCAAGCTTCAAGCCTCTATTGCTTTACCATTTCATTATTAACTCTCTATTGTATATCTGAAAACAAGCTAAAGTTTTTAAAAGGACTTATTAATGTTGAAACTTTAGAGAATATAGCAAATAATATATAAATTGTTAGATCGTAGAAAAATATTAAAGCATATTTATATTAAAAGTTTTTAGATTCAAGAGATTAAGACTTAGGAAGATATCTAATAGTTATGCCTCTTACCTACATTTTGCCTTAATAATTCGTCATTTCCTGTTATCTTCCTTGTCTCTTATCTTGGGAAATGCCTGTTCCAAAGATAACTGACTCTGATAATATCTTAGCCTTTTAGGGAGATCACCCCTTTTTACAGTCTATCAGAATATGGTAATACCAATACCGATAAGAAAAGATGAACACAATATCAAGTGGCTCATTCAAAAAAATTTTAAATAGCAAAATTAAAGAAATATATAAAATAAATAAGGTTAAATTTTTAAAAAATGAAATCAAAGTGATAGACATATGAAAAATTTGAATATGTAAACATGTTTGAAAGCAAAACATATGTTTTTGTTAGAAATACAATTGAAGTGAGAGATGTAAATAATTTGAATAGTGTAATTAGTTAGTTTGAAAACATGTTGCACATTTTTTCAAGGATTCAGAGAATCCTTGCTTCAGAGGAAACTAGGACTCAAACTAATTGATTTGTTCCAGCATTTACCGTTTACCGAAAGTCTGCCTCCTGTTTTTAGGGACTCTGTTTACAGATGGTCTTTATAAAGCTGACAGATGTGGAAGCTCCAGGTGCTAACCATGGAGCTGAGACAATCAATACAAGTTGTAGTTGACTAGATGGCCCAAAGTCTACCCCTGAGAAATATTCTTAAGCATGAATCTAGGGGATAAATGAATGTCTATAATAAGAGGATAAAGAATCAAGGAATGCAGAGGTGCAAGTTTGAACAATTATAGTAAATTGGAATTATCCAGAACCTCACTACTAAAAATGTGGTCCCCAGAACATTATCAACATCTAGGAGCATGTTAGAAATGCAGAATATCAGACCATCACAGACCTACTGAATCAGAATCTGCATTTTAATAAGATCTCCAGATGATTTGAAGGCACACTAAAATTCAACAGTTGATTTAGAATATAACTATAAACTAAGCAAAGATCTCTAAGTTAGGTAGAGTCTAAGATAATAATTCAATTCTTCATTATTACAAAGGTAACTTGGAGAGTATATGATTATCAAGGAGTGGGAAATAAAGCAGGAGAGGGAATTTCCACTTATTTTGAATATAAAAAGACTAATGCAATAATTTGGCCTTAGTGAGGCAAGTAGTGGTAGAAGGTCAGAGGCAGTGGATGGTAAATGTTTATTGGAGGATACAAATCATATAGAAATGAATTTACATTAATGCTAATTCCAGTTACAGGATGTTTGATCTGAAATCTCTCTCCTCTGCTGAGAGTTAATGATTCTCCTTTGGTTAAACTGAAAGGAAATGAAGTGCATTTCTAATTGAGTTGCAAAGGCCTACAAATAGCAGTGATAGCTCAAAATAAACACTAAATGTGAATTCAAATATTTGTAGGTAACAGAGATTGAAATTGAAGGGACACTTGGTTAATTAGGCAGGGTCTTAAATCCTGAGTTTTGTCACTCCTTATAAATGAGGCTTAAAGGAATTGAAAGTCTGATATGACAGCTGATAAAATCTTACCTTTAAAACGATAGTCAATGTTAAGCATCAGGAAAGTTAAATTGAGACTTGGGATTGCTACTCTCCACATAGCTTCGCGTAGCCTGACAATCTTCTTCCACTGAATTGGCTGTGGTAAAATTTCTTTCTCATAATTATGGTTTCTTGATTTCCATTTATTCTTTCATCAAACATTTATTAGACAGTGGTTCTCGTGAGCACTCCATTATTATACCCAAAACGAGGTTCTTGATAAGGAGTACTTGCTAGACTTCAAGATTTCAGATGAGAAGTAAAAGAGCATATTGCAACTTTGATTGGGCTGACAGATTAAACCACATAAAACGACCATTGAGGAAAGTGACACTAATACTGGGAAAAACTGGCTCTTCTGCACCAGGGTGGGGGACAATATCATAAGTTAAAGCCTCTTATTCCTATGATGCTCCCATGGACTTCATCAATTTTACATCTTTGAATGATGAGGAAAATACTCAAAACATAGGTTTTTGGTTTAAAGAGAAGACCAATTTGGAGAATAAGTTTCCTGAGAAGAATGGGACAGGAGGGCTTTTCAGGACAAGACTCCTTTAAGGAAGGCGAATCTTCAGTAATCTGTTGTCACACCTTTGAGACCAGTTGACAACACTGATAAGGCAAGGGACCTCTTCTCTATGGTAAAGAAAGACAAGTCCAGGGTTAAATACATGACAGAGGTAAACATAAGCCATCTAGAAATTATTTGCCATAGTGACTAGAGAGGAGAGGGTCTATCTTCCCAATGCCTACATCACCAATCCTCTCAGGATAGGGAAAGTTGGTATTCTTACTCTCTCAGCTTTGTGGAAGGAAAGAGATGCTGTAAAGATGCAGAATCCTATAGCCCTAACACTGTGGCTCAAAGTGTATCCTTAATTCTAACTCATTCTTTGGAAACCAGTGATTATGGCAGACAGTGGGGAGCCTGAGCAGCCTTCACAGGTCAACTTTCCCCTACTTTTGATTATTTCATTCATCTTATGAGCTTAACTTCACTAGTCAACTGGAGACTTCACTGAACCACTTTGAGAGGAAATAGATTGATGGATTATCCAAAAACACCTCCTTACACCTTCATGTGGCCCCATTACTGATTCTGAACCAGTCATATGTAGTCACATGGTTTGAAAGTCTAGGCACTTAATTTATACTAGGCAATGGGAATGCAGTTATCAGAGCAAAACATATAATAGTTCAGCTCTCAGGGAACAACTGAATAAATTAGACTTCATATTGTGCTGGGATCAAATCAGTCAGAGGGGAAACAGACTTAAAAAAAAAAAAAGAATGCTGTAGAAGACCAAAATTGTCTCAGTCTAAAAAAAGATTTCACACATAATAAATAGTAATCAATTAATGAAAGCAAGATTGGCAAGATCATTTACAAAGTGAGAGAGGAAATTCAAGTTTTAATATAAATATATAATAAAAGTGAACAAATATAACTTCCTATCACAAATACGCTTGACAAAATGAAGTGTTTAAACTCTAACATTTAGAAGATATCTAGTCAGACATTCATCCTTCTCAGAAAGTCTTATTTTGTTGTACTAATTATTGATAAATATAGAAAAGGTCTCTTAATCAACATTGACAAGAAACAAAGCATGCACAATTTCATCTTTCAAAAAGCTATTTTCCATCTGGCTAGCATCTTCATTTATATTCCTGTGGTTACAAGAAATACATATTCTTGTTCCTTCAATTTCTTGTCTTGCTGAAAAAGAAATTTTCAACAGAGCATTTGCATTCTTCAAGTACTCATGTCCATAAATACAATTTAACCCACATTTTTACAACCAAAATGTGTCAGTGTAATTAAAATTTCCTAATTTTGATTTTCACAGAGTTTATAGCCTAGCAGAGACCAATTATACTGGCAGATCATGCCCTTAGGCCATTGTGAAAATCCCTTTTGCTGTTCCCAAAAGCCTCTAAAATGGGCCAGTAAAGAAAGTAATTGAGTGAACCCAAGGGCATAGTATATATTAAGATAAATTATTCAAGTTTCTATTTCCCCATTTCCTATCTATTCACCAGATAAGCTTATCACAAGATGTGTCAGCTAACAACAAGAGCCCAAATAACACAAGACCACCAAATTTAAAACGTTTTAACAATATTAACCCTTCATGTTATCCTATAAACCTCTTTTTTTACCACAGGGAGATTTAATAGCTGAAATGAAAGCTTATCTCCCTTTTAACAGTTAAATGACAGTCCTAGATTATGTCTAAAAGGAATTTCTTTCCTGTATTTTCTTCTTACTTTTTACTTAGTTAAAGGAGAACTCACTCAGGCTTCTTGTTAGAGAAATGGAGATTTCTTCTTCATCAGTAATGCCTTGACTAAGGCCTGCATTCCCTCTGGATGTAGTAGAGCTTTTTAGCACCTCCACAAGATCCTCCAACTAGAAAACTCCACCACGTTCATGGAAAGTTGCAAAGGGATCCTAAGACATGTAAGAGTATCACGACACCGGCCTCATACTTTTTTCACAAATGCTTGGGACTCATGTGACATTGGTAGCCCCTAAAATCTAAGCATATTCCCATAAACAAAAGTGTTTTCTAAGCAAAAATGATGCCCCTAAAACACAAAAGATGTTACAAGATAGACCCACATTTGATTACAAATAATATATAACTTCAAAGACCTCGTAATAACTGGTAGAACTAAGAAAAAAAATAGAAGAGTTAAAGAGAGAAATCTTTTTTGGTTTATTTAGCTTTTTTCAGAAGAACATCCATCAATTTCCCGAGTTTAGTGCCTGTGAATTTAATCCCCATATGTGAGAAATTTCTGATTCGGAGATAATTGTGATACTCTGTTTATATTCTGAAGGGAATAATAAAACAAAAAAGAAGAAAATAATAACAAATAAACACTGCCCTAGTTACATAAATTAGGAGAGGTTTATTGAAATATTCTTTTCTTCTTCAAATATATATGGAAGTAGTCAAAGATTTCTTTGTATTAGTGCCATTTTTTCTCTTTTATGTCATATTTAGTCCATTGATCTTAATTCATATTTTCCCTTTAGACCAGAGTTCTTGGAAATCCCAGTCTTTCAATGGGTGTGGTCTGACTAGGGTTAGAATTTCTACTGTCTTGCGAGCTGAGAATTTCAGACTTACAAAAAGGACTAGTATAGTTCATGGCTTTGCATGTTGTACTCTCCCAAATTCTTGCTTCTCTTTCTGAAGTTTTCCATCCCCGGAAAAACCACTTTAGCCATTTGCTGACATTTATATTACTAACAATAGCAGCGGCATCAGCTCCCAACTCCTGAATTCCTTAGACCTTGGATTCTCCCTTCCAGGAAAGATTTCTTCCTGAGTTCACATTTGTCTCTGCTGGAGGACAAACTTATGAACTGGAGACTTATGAATTGGTGATGGAATTCCTTTCGTTTTCTCAAACTGTACCTTTGGACCCAGTACTAGCATTTGTGTATAATCCTCTCCCAAACACTGTTTTTCCTTGAATTCCCTTACCTTCAGAAACCTTCTCTATTCCAGTTGCAGCAGAAATACTCCTTGTATCTTTAATTTACCATTTATAGAATGAAATCTGACTTTACTCACTCTAGAAATCCATTTCTATTTTACTTCGGTGTCTCTCAATACCCTTTATAAAAGGCCAGTTGTGATTTTAACACTCCGGTGTGCTTTGTAATTTGATCTGTTTCTCCTTGACTGTGTACAAAACTAATGTATGTTGAGTTTGAATGTCTTCCTTACTTTCTTTTACTGTTTACTACAACTCATGTTTTTACTGCTAGATCAACACTTTTTATAAATGGATTTCCTTACTCCTAAGTTTCTAATAGTTTTCTTATAAAATGCAATCGACAGTTTTCTGTTGCCAGCCTTCTTACCTGCTGATTGTGGTTATCTCTTTGCCTATTAGCAATTCTGATAATAGAGTCATTGTGTTGTTTCCTTCTTAGCAATTGAATTTTCAATAAGTGCATTTAATTTTCTTCAGTGCAAGGAGATGGTTTAACTTTCATATACTAGCAATTCCCATTTTTCTTTATCTTTATCAATGAACTCCAGCGAGCATACTCTGGGATCTGGGTCCCCACCCCACTGCCTGCCCCAAACCCATGGCATTACCAAGATTTAGTGATTAATGGGTCCTTTAGAACTTGGCTGGAGATGGGGGGGAGGACAAAAAGATTCTAGTATAAATACATTAATCTGAAAGTCAAAAATCTTTATATAAGAGTGGAAATTTTGAAGTGAATTTTTCATGATCTTGGAAATGAATGTGAATGCCTGAGCCACAATAAGCAGAAGAATGGCAGAGAGTATGTATTCATGAAAACCCATTTTCCCTATCCTGGGTGTATAATCAGACTACATTTCTTAGCCTCTTCCTCAGCAAATGAAGTCTGACCCTTGGTATATGAGTGAAAGTGATAAGTACCACATCTACGCCTGGCTCATAAAAGCTTTCAGTGTGATCCTC
Organism: Rousettus aegyptiacus; assembly: GCF_014176215.1. Classification (NCBI taxonomy): domain Eukaryota; kingdom Metazoa; phylum Chordata; class Mammalia; order Chiroptera; family Pteropodidae; genus Rousettus; species Rousettus aegyptiacus. Next base: position 23,515,536 of record NW_023416306.1, read on the forward strand.
CGTGTGTGGTTCTCTCTCTCCTCTTATCTGCCAGTCAAGAGGATTCAGTTGAGGCCTTCAAGGCTCACAGGCAGAGGGGATATGCAGCAGGAGGAGCCTGGGTTTCTGAGAGACTAAGAAGCAGAACCCATCCTTCTCCATCCTATTAGGCTTTGTGTGAGTGAAACAGAAAATTCTTTCCTACTAAGCTACCAAGGTGTTGAAATTATTTGTTTTCGTAGGTAGTCTGCCCTGAATAATATAATGAAATAAAGATTGATATAAAAAGGTTCTTTTCTTCTGTGTCAAGGATGGATTTAGTTAGCATGAGAGATTTTCTGACTTAAAACTCAAATATCAGTGTCCTGAAATTAAAACTACTCCAAGATAAAGCACAGTTCCAGAATTCTTTTTATCACCTCCTGTTTCTTTTTTTTCTTATCTATTAAAAGTGATAGCTCACAATTCTTTTTTCTTGGAAGAGCTTGCTTTTACCTTTTTTCTAGTTTACTGCATATGAGTTCTTTCATTTTAATTTTCTTTCCTTTTTTTAAATTTATATTGATGCTGTACATGTAGAAGTGACCTAAGCAGGACACAAAATATAAAATTGAATATTACAAAATGTTGAGAACTCACGAGCTAAAAATATAAAGAAAAGTCTCCAAGCAAATATCTCTAAGAAGCTAATGGTTAAATTTGAAGTTTACTTTTCTCTTATCTCCTGATAATGTTCCAAACAGGCACTGTCAGATTGGCTGGAGGGGTTGTGATTATGCCAAAAAGGCACCGATTTGGAAAAGGATGATCGGATATTGCAATAGGAAAAGGAGTTTTGCCTATACAGCTCTCGTTCAGAAGATCCACTTTGGATCCAGGCTAACATCAACCATGACCTAGCTCCCAGGGTTTAGAGTGAGATAAAAACAGAATGAAACATTGTTTTTGTTTTGACACTTTGCATCTCCACATTTTTTTCTTTTTTAATGTATAATCTCACCTTTTCCACCAAAATACATCAAATGTAAATTATTTGTCTTTTAGGTTGCCACAAATAGTAGGCATCCAAGTTTTTTTGGCTACAATTACCAAAATTTTGAAGAGAGCACTATATGAGTGGATAACAAGACTATGTGAAGGAATACTTTATTATTTCCTAGGGCTATTTCCTCAAGCCTCAATATAGAACCTAAGTTACAGTGAGGTAGACCAGAGAGTGCAGAACTCTGTGGACCCCTTTGGCTGAGACTAGGCAGTATTAAGTTTTCATCCTTCTGATAGGCATTACTCTCTTTCCAACATGGATCTCAGTGAGATTGAGGAGGTTGATGCAGAAGAAACGTTCTTTTGTGGGCCATGACTTAGTGCAACCTCCACATGCATAATTTGAAACTCGCCATGACTCAGCTCTTAGGCAAAATGCTTTCCCTCCTTAACCCCAAAGCTCCACCCTCTGATGCTGTAGTCTGGGTAAACGGAACTTAATGACCTGTCAACAGAACTACTTCTTCCCAAGATTGAAATGAAAGGAAAGCAATAGCTTCCAGGTTAGTTTATTTTTTTTGAATCAATAGGCATAGTGCATAGTGATAGTAACCTTTTATTAAGTATAGTAACCAAACTTTTGATAATAAAGGCAATTATTGAGACAAAAATGATTTAAATTTGGTAGGTTAGTATTTCAATTTAATTTCCCCAAGTGAAAAACCACTCTAAACAATATTTTAATGCCATTTAACAAAATTAGGATAGAAATTTCAGGAACATGGATAAAACAACACTAGGAATCACAAGATCTGGATTGCCAACTTAACTTTTCTTATTTTCATTTCTTTCGTTGTTTGTTTTTGAGTATTTTAATTGCTAACTTATAATCTTTGGTTTCCTAAGTGATGGTACATAGTTCTATAGTTATGTTTTTATAGATTTGATATCAAAATAATGGAAGATCCTTTTTTCTAATTGATAGATACTCTGGACATTATTTTCCAAATTTTGAATAATATCATGCATTATTCTAGTGGTGACTTCTGGCTATATCACATAGAATCTCACCAACAATCACAGATAGTGTAGAATTTCATTTTTTTTGGAAAATACAATATTAAAATATAAGATAAAGGTCTAGATGTCACAGATATCTATAAATTACATCTGTAGGTTTATTTTTAAAATTATTTATAGCTACGTTGGCACAAGTTTATTTAGTTTCTTACTAAGGTCAAATCAGGTACCCATGGAGTAAGAAAATGGAAAATAATTTTATTGAATCTTTTTAAAAATTGCAGGAATAGAAATAATGGCAAAAATAAAAGTGTAACATGAAACTAAAACAATGATAACTAAAGGCAGTTTAGATGATAATCAACAAAAGTTAAATTTGTCTGGTTTAATGTATATAATGGAAAGATGGTGGGATATCTTAAAGAGTGAAAAGAAAGTTGAGAAGTTATAACTCTAGAGGAAGAGAACCAGAGATTCCTTGAGAACCCCAACAGCATGAGATCAAGAAGTACCTCTGACTCACCTCTGAAGGAACCCAATGTAGTAGTTATCTGTTTCTACGTAATTAATACCCCAAAACTCAGAGACTTAAAACAAAAACATTTATTTTTCACAACTTTTGTGTCAGAAATCCAGGCATGACTTAATGAAGTCCACTGCTTCAGGAATCTGTAGTCGTCTCAAAGCTTAATGAAAGATAAATTGCTTTGAAGCTCACCCTTGTGATTGTTGGCAGCATTCAGTGTTTTGTATTGGTGGACTGAAGTATTCTCTTCTTTCTGGCTGTTTGCCAGAGGCAACCCTCAGTTCCTTGCCACATGGACCTCCTCTCTAACGTGATAGCTTGCTTCATCAAAGTGTGCAATAGTGCTAGCAAGACAAAAGTCATGGTTTCTTGAAACCTGATCACGGAAGTGGCATCTCATCACTCTGCCACTTTTGCCTTATCCTGTTCATTAGAAACAAGTCACTATATCTAGCCTACATGCAAGCGAGGGGGATCACACCAAAACATGAATACCGGGAGGGGCATCTTTGAGAGCCATGTCGGATGATGCTGACCACGCACAGTCTCTGTTTTTCTTCATTCCAAGATTCAGACTCTTGGATGAAAAAAAAAAAAATTAAGGAAGCTCAAGTCAGTTGTTCAATATGGAGTGGAGCAGGACAGAATAAGAATAGAAAAAATACTGCCAGTCAGAGCTGAACCTTGTATATCAGGAGCTATGTCTAGAAAAAGAAGAAATTAGCCTAAGCCAGGCGGAAGATGAGCTCACCACACGTGTCTAAAATGATATATGATGTAAGTTAAAATAACTTTAGAATTTATTGTTAAAGGTCATACTCATAAATATTTTCATATAATTTAACTTCTTGCTTTAAACACCAATGATGCTTCTGCCTTTTTATGTTTAAAAGGGTGGTCATTCTTAATAGGATTATTTCCCCTATGCTATTCTTTGAAGATCAAAAATTTTGCACTAGATACTTCTGACAGAAAGGAAAGTACAGTTTCCCTCTTATCTGCAGTTTCTCTTTCCATAGTTTCAATTCCTCATGGTCAACTGTAGTCCAAAAATATTAAATGGAAAATTCCAGAAGTGAACAATTCAGAAGTTTTAAATTGTGTGCCCTTTTGGGTAGTGTGATGAAATCTCACACTATCCAGTCCCACTACTCTGTCCCATCCAGGACACAAATCTTCCCTTTGTCCAGCATATCCACTATGTATGTGCTCCTTGCCCATTAGCCACTTAGTAGATGTCTCGGTTTATCAGAGGGACCGTCACAGTATCGCTGTGCTTGTGTTCAAGTAAACCTTATTTTACCTCATTATGGTCCCAAAGCACAGGAGTAGTGATGCTGGCAATTCAGATATGCCAAAGAGAAACCATAAAGTGTATGCATATATAGGGCAAAACGTATTATATAGGGGGTTCAGTACTACCCAAGGTTTCAGGGGCCTTAGAACATATCCCTGCAGATAAGGGAGGACTGCTGTAGTGGGACAAGTTACAATTCTTATTTCACTGAGGTCAAAGTGGTTATACAGAGAAAGGGTCAGGGGAGAGTCCACCCTACTGTCAAAGGAGGCTTCACAGTTTTCTTTGGTAAATTTGATAAAATTTCTTCACTTAATCTATTTAAAATGTATATAAAGAGATTTATTATAAGGAGTTGCCTTGTGCAGTTACGGAAGTGGGCAGATCCCAAGATCTGCAGGGTTAGTTGGTAAGCTGAAGTTCCAGGAGAGTTGGTCCTTTAGTTCCAGTTCAAGTCCAAAGTTCTGAGAACCAGAGAGCCAGCCAGTGATGCAGTTCCTTTCTAAAAACTGACAGGCTCAAGACTCCAAAATAGTCAATTTTTAAATCTGAATTTGAAGGCAGGTAAATAGCTGATGTCCCAGCTTCAAGAAAATGTGCAAGAATTCTTTCTTACTCAGAGGAAGGCCAAACTTTTTGTTCTGTCCACATAGGAGGAACAGTCTGCTTTCCTTAGTCTTCCAGTTTAACTGTCACTCTCTTCCCAAACACCTTCACTAAAACACCCAGATTAATGTTTGCGTAAATATATGGGTACTCTTTGGCCCAATCGACTTAACATAAAATTAACCATCACAGCCACAGTACCTAATTTAATTCTTTCCTGTGTACTTTAGCTCTATCCTTTTCTGTCTTCAGCAAAGTTAGCATTTGACAAATGTTACAATAAAATATAAACATAGCTTTTAAATAAGGCTTAGAAGATACCCTTCATATCATCTTAGCTAGACAAATATTGTGAAATTGATACTGGCAATAAATATTTTCTTACCGTAGAATATTACATAATTTTTTAGCTAGTTCTAAAATACAAATATAGATTTCAAGGCACAGATGCTTTTGAGAGTTGATATGTCTTAAATATGATAGAGACATAATACCAGAGTAAATAATTAACTGTGATTGGTGGTGCTGTACCCCCATATCACTTAGCTCAAGTAGCACTGAAACAAAGAGGAATGAACATCTACAACCAGACACTAAAATTAAAAACAAGACACTTCATCCTACACCCATGGCTTTTACCTGATTAGATCTGCTTTGTATCTTTGCATTTTATTACTACCCATTAAAAAGTCTTTTAATTAGTGGAGATGGTACGTGTTGATTTGTTTCTTTTAATTATTCTGAATGTAGAATCACTAGAGAGTAAATCAGGCCTGAACTAAATTTAAAATCAAAGATTACATATTTTTTAAAAATATTAAGGCACAGATAAGTGGGACTTATTAGAGATATAGGAAAAACAATTTCGCTCTTTTTGCTTTTGCCTGTTCAAGCTCTCTTTATGAGGTTATTTCCGCCCTTGTCTCTTGATTAAATCCCAGGCTGGCACCAGAGCTTTTTGCTGTTGTTGTTTTATTTTTATCTCTCATTTAGAAAAAAGAATGAGTCACTTTAGTCCTCTGAAAAATCTCAGTTTAATAATGACATAGGCAATCCAGGGAAATAATCGCAACTTTGAATTTCAAGATTATTAAATCACATCATAAACACAAACACACGTGCTTGCATACAAGTAATTTTAGATGAATGAGGTCTGTGAGAAGACAGAACAAATGTGGTGAGCTAGCCCACCAAATACCACATGTTCATGCTCCTATTTCAGTCTAGAAGTGTTGCTGAATTGAGGCCAGCTAGCCGAGGATTATATCCCCAAACCTTTCTTTCCTCTAGGTAGTGCCGTGCGAATGACTTCTGACCAATGGAGTGTTTGCAAAACTCACGTCTCTGCTTTAAGTGCTAGCCCATAAAACCTACCAAGTTATTCTTCTCTCTTTTTCTTCTGCCAATTGAACGTCAAACCTCAGGGCAACCTTGGAAGAAGCTACACTTTGAATCCAAGTGATGGGTATTTGGATGTATATTGTAATATTTTAAGACATCTTTATTTGTTTTATTCTCACTTCCCCCAATTATGCCTAATTTGGGAAGGCTAGTTTCAGTGGGAAAACAGCCATGCCCAACCCTTTCTCAACTCCCCTAACTTATCCTTTTTCCCTTCTCTCCCATATGGCTAACCATGGTTTCTGACATTTCCAAGGTTCATGTGGAAAGGAAGAGGATGAACAAGGGAGATATAAGAGAACAGAATTTTTTTTTCTTGACTAGTCATATTCTAAGCTGTTATAAAATTCTCTATGTGGTAGTAGAACTACTTTTTCTTTTTTAAATTGTTGCTTGTGGTCTTTGGTGAGCAGCACATCAATAACTGGGGACCTGTTGTGTATACTTTCCTTTCAGATGAAGTCTTATCCCCTCCGGCTGGCTGTTTTGGGTTGTTTAAAAGACAAATTTATGGCAGTGCCCTCTCTAATAATACATGTCTAGTTTGTTGAAACTCATCTCTAGACCTCGCATCAGCATAGTAGACCTAATTCCTAACCGAATCTTCCCTTTCTGTGACGTGGGTTACTTTGGGCAGCCTCTTGGATTTTAGATTTCCCAAGTGGGAGTCATACACATTTCCACTATGTCCTCTAAATTGCTATGGTTGTATATAAATCTCTCTCAGTGCTTACTTAAAGCTACTTTCACTAGGCTTCAATTGAAGTATGAGCACCTGCCACCTCCTCTCTGTAGGGGCAAGGACTCACAACACACAGTGGAAAATTATCTCCACTGAATTTTTTCCCTGAATACAACTTGTACTTATATTTTCTTCTCAAATTCATTTTTTATTTTTTTTAATGCCTTGGCATATGTCATTAAAAAATAAAAAAGAATATAGCCAGCTTTTGTTATTATGTGGGGTGAAATGCTGCCTGCTGAGAATGGGAACCAGAGCTATACAAAAAAATAGTCAAGCAATTTAGGAATTAGTCCTGGAAAACATGGCTATTCATATATATAAAATCTCTCCATAAAGTAAAAATAATTTCCAGATGGTTAAAATGTACAAAATTAAATTATAAAAATTTTATAAGGAAACATAGAAAAATGTTTTCATGTCACTCTTAAATGATTCAAAAAGGACAAACATAAATAAATAAATTTAAACATATCATTATTAAAAACTTCTATATAGGGTAACACACACCACTGACATTTACAATACATATAACCAGTAAAGGATTAAATGCACACATAAACATATATCTTTTCAATCATTAAGAATTATAGAGTAAAACACTTTAAAAAGGCAAGTGCAAATCTAAGTAGAATGTAGATAAAAGGGATTTTTTATACATTATTAGTGAGATAAGTCAAAACCATCTCTTTTGGAAATAAAATGGAAGATGTGCATATTCTGTTACTCATCAATTCTCCATTTATGTATATACTTAGGCTCTTTGCAGAATCTTCTTTATTATAGCTGAAAATAGGCCTCATCTTAATTATTTACTGATGGAGGTAGATTAATAAATTATTATATACTCACATAATGGTGTCCCATACAGCAGGTAAAGTGAATAAGTAAGTATAAATTAATCAACAAGGATAATCTTCCAAAACTAAAAATTGTTTAGCGAAGGAAAAAAAGCAAGATATTTTCTTCTTTATTTTCAAAGCATGACATTCATCCTAGAGCATCTCTGCCACTCTACCCATATTTCTTTTTCTCTCTCTTAAAGAGCCCCAACGTTTCAGAGTCTATTTTCTCAATTCAAGCATGCATAAACAGTTCTTGTGAGTTCAGGGATCCTGAAAGTATACGAATCTCTGAAAGTGTCTGTCTTTTAAAATAATGATTTTAATTTGTTCACTGAAGATATATGTCCGCTGAGCTTTCTAAGACCATCGACTTTTTTGTCTTACTAACTTACCTCTACCAAATTACCTTTACTCCTTTCTTTAGAAATAGTTATCATTTCTCCTACCCTAATTTCAGAGATGTCTTCTGCTTTTCTACCTTTTTCTCTTACTGAACATATTTGTTTTTATAGCAAGCCTCTTGACATTTTTTTAGTTTCTTAATGAGTTTGAGCAGAAGCTATCTCCCGGAATCTTTCCTGTAATTATCTTAAGCCTCTTCTTTGGGAATTATTTTGAATCCTGTTCCCCTGGAAGGTTGAAAACAGAATAAACAAGAAACATCATTTCTGTTGACTGAATAATTTCAGCTGCTGCTAGTAGTTCTCACAATGGATTATTCCAATCTTTAAGGGAAGATGCTTGGTCCTTTTTCCTAGACATAGGTCTAACATGTTGTCTTTCAGCTGGTAAACTAGTCTGCATTCAGAGGAGAAGAAATAGGAGTTATACATTTTACAATTATTCAGAACATATGCTTGGAAAAATGCATAATGAGCTATTTCTGAAGATCTTAGACATGCCTTCATAGTTACTGGAAAAAAATTTGTTCAGACTTCTGCATTTCTGAATATATTCACCAAAGAATAGAAGTTTCTTGATTTCTAAGAACTTATTTTGCAATTTGAGAAATTTCCTCTTAGATTGCTCTGATTTGAGCTAAAAACTTTCTTAAGCTTTTAAGACCAGTTAAACAAGGTGAAAAGAAGTATTACAAATTCATCAGATGAACTTGATGAAACCAGACAATCAATCCAAATTTAAAAAACTTTTCTTTCCACTCTTTTGTTAGAATATGCTTTCCTCTTGATTTTCAAATAATGTATTTTTCCCAAATAAAAAAAGTCTTCATTTTCAGAAAAATCAAAAACTTCTACCTAATGTCTAAATATTTGATCTACATAACTACTAAACATCCAGAATTTGGGGAACACCTTGACAACTGTTCCTAGGTATCTTCCATTACTCCCCAATCAATGTCTATCCACATATATACATTTTTGTGAATTATTTTCCTGTTTATCTATTTTTTCAGTGAATCTCTGATAGATGATTGACATTGTCAGTATTCATATATTTTTTTGAGAAAATATTACACCACAGAGATCATGATGGTTTTCAGCAGGAACATGGGCAAAGCATAACAGAGCATAAGATAATTACTGTCTTTGTTAGCCCTTTGCAGCCATAGGTGTTAATCATTAGAGCACATATTCTACATCTAATGTTTAAGGACATAGAGCTTCAAGTGACATTAAAGTTTTTAAAAAATCTTTGAGGAAAGATAACAACTAGTTGGAATCTATCTTTATTTTAATAATAACCAACGATGAATAAATCGTACTCTACTAATAATTGCAATGCATAGTGGTTGGGAGCATGAAAAAGCATGAGAATAATAATTTTTCTCTATATATGCTGACTTGTTCTCTAAGCAGTTTATTGTGTTTGTAGGTGAGAATGTTTAGAAACATGTCAATATAAGGAATGATACCATATATTGAGCAAGAACACTTGCTTAGGGCTTGCGAAAAGTAGAAGTGCCCTCTCTCAGTTTACAGCTTTATTATCTTTCATTTAATTCTTCATAGTCATTTCTGTTCCTTACTTTAAAAAATTCAGTGGGTCCTCATGCACTTTTGTGTTCAATCTGATACAAAGGACTTTGCATCAGTCAGTTTAAGTGGTGTTATACAGTAGCAACAAATAGGCCCAGATCACAATGACTTAGATAAAAAAGATTTACTTCTTGCTCATGGTGCATGGCATTAGCAGGTTGACTGCAGCTCTGCTCCAAATTATTTTAATTCTTGGAGCCAGACTGAAGGAGCAGAGAAAATCTGGGCATGCAACAGAAAGGAAATACATATAATGGACAGTACACTGAGTTTTAAAACTTTAGCGGAGGTGACAATCTTTTGCTCTCATTTCACTGGTTAAAGGAAGTGACATAGGCAAGGAAAATATCAATGGAGTATGAAATATAACCCTCCTGCAAGGAGAAATGCTAAAGAGAGAAGCAAAAATCCAATCTGTCTCATTTTTCATGAGCTTATTATTATCAGTCTCAGCTAAAAGTCCTCCCCATTTTCTTTCACAACTTGATGTTTTCATAATGTGTCTTGTTTGCACATGTATCTGAAAAAATTTAAATCTGTCAGAATCTCTTGCTTTGACTTTCCTCCTGGAAATTTTTTTCTCATTGTTTTGGACCTATAACATCTTCTAAGGACCTTTTAACTTCAAGAATCAATGTGGCGCATTTATTTTACTGGTAAATTTCCAGTAAGTGCTTACTTCCACTGTAGCCACAGCTAAATATGTCAATGAATATCTGATGCTTGTGCAATCTGTCTCTCAGCCTCCAAAGCTGATGACTCCTAATTTGGAAAGAATTCCATGTTTGTTTTTCTATAAAGTGATATGAGCCAATTAAACAGAAAACTGACAGAGATGCCTTACTTTGCTTCCATTTAAAGGCAGAAATATTTATTTCTTGAGTTCTCTAATATGACTGTACTGCACCTCTTTAAGCATATTTTTCCTCACAGGCCATGTGTGCTGAGTATCAAAAGATCACTATATAATTAATATATCATTTGGTAGAGTACTATATTAATTAGTATATTATATAACACATTATTTGTTATATTACTCATTTTCTTACATGTAGTAACCCCCAAATAGTTATTCTGTCTTCCTTAACCACTGCCCTTATGTTCAGTCTTTGGTTTAGCAGTCTTATTCCTCCATTGGAGTGGGTGGTCTCCAGACCATCCTCATTCCATGGCAGAGAGACTATTATGATTTCAGTAGTTAAAGTTCTGCTGTTACAGAGGAATAAAGGGGCAAAAGTTGGAGATACTAGATAGAAATGTCAACATTATTAGATAGGAACCCTCTTGCTCTCGTCTCATACTTCTGGGAATTTCTTCATGTCTAGGGGCTTTGGTTAGCTCTAGAATTCCATTAACCTGAGCTGACCTGAGGTTTAGGATGCTCTTATGGTTTTAAGGAGAGAGAAGAACTAGCAGACTGCCAACTGGTAGTGGAAACCAATAGGTTTGTTGACTAACATGATGAATGTGTTAAAGTATGAAATTTGAGAGTTGGAAGAAACTCTAGAAATGATCCACTCTAGGAGACCTCAAACAGAGCTGCACATAAGAATTAACCGGCAGATATTTAAATTACAGATGCTGGAGTCAAAACTGCAGAGAAGCTGATTTTGTGGATCTAACGTGGAACACAGAAGACTTAGTCACTGAGTCCAAGCCTCTCTTTACACTCCACCTGTCTTTTCTGTTATCTTCCCATAGTATCCAATTCAGGAAGCTCCAGAAAGCAGGTGCATAATAAATGCAATTGAATGACGTCTAGTATATATTCAAAATTCATGTTTTACTCACTATAACCTGTGCTTGTCTTATAAAATGATAGACAACTAGACTATTCTTTCAGCATGTAATATTTAAGTCAACTTCTTTAGTTTTGATAGACATGTCTGATTCTTACCTACTGGTTCCCATCTAGGTTCTGAGGTCAAAGAGTAACCTGACTAGCATCCCCCAATAATAATAATAATAATAAAAATCTCTAAGAGTGAGCTTCTACTTAACCTACTGAGCTGAAAAAGAATGTTTGTGAATATCCTTGGGATGTTTTCAACTCTTCATCCCAATAAAATTTAAAATTTTCTAATTCAGTGTAATAAATCATTTTGAGCACTACTTTATGCCAGATACTCTGCTAGGTAATGGATTATATGACCTTAATTACACTGATAAAGAGCATGCAAGTTCACAGCAGAAGACTGAGCTAGTTATCATCCTATCAGCCTCCTTGCCCCTCACACTCAGCTTAATCATATGCCCCTAACATGTTCAGGGATGCAATTTCAATGCCTGGATGCACTTTACTTCCAGTGCCTTTATCTCTTTCAAGGTTGCATTGAACAAATATCTCCCTCTATTCTGTCCTCTGGTTTATCCTTCTTTTCTTTCCCTAGGACCCAGCTTGCTTTTTCTCCTTTAGTTCTTATGAAATCTAAAATGCCTTATCTAGTATCTGGTTGTTTTGTCTTTTGAAAGTAGTCACATTTAATTCTTAAATAGTTACTTAGAAGAGAATGTCACCACCTCCTTTTTAAAAAATAATCTGGATTAAATTCAAAGTACTGCCACACAGATTCAAATAGTTATGTTGCAGACATCACGACTAGCCAAAGCAGCCTAGTTAATTTTTAGGTGCCGTACTAACTGGCTCTAGGACCAACTTGTTCTTCTGTGTTCCATTTTCTTGCCATTGTTGGTGTCTTGCCATCACTCTTGGCCAAGAGGCATCATGACATGATTGTTATTGCCTGATCTTGTGTGAATTTGGTCACTGCTGTTCGTTATTGTCACATTAACCAAATTGAGTAGTTGGTAGTTGAATTATGCGTAGCTGGTAGTTTAGTATCTGATCTTGTGCGAATTTGGTCAGTATTATTCACTGTTGTCCCATCAACCAAATTATGTGTACTTATGTTGAATTTAATTGCTTTTTAAAATGTCTTCAAAAAGATTAGAATTAGCCATTGAAATAAAAAGTGTATGTCTGCACAATGTTCTGGACACAGAATAACATTATATATAATAATCTAAGTGTAAAAAAGTCTAAAAGTATTCATTCAGTGATTATCAAGTAAATATTCTAAATGTAAAAAAAAATCATGTCATCCTTTCATTAGCAGGAGCTTTTCTTTTCTTTCTTTTTTGATGGTACATAAAACGATGTGTTTCATACTCAGTTTTGTTGAAAGAGGCATATTGCCCAGCAAAAGACTTCATTCTCCAGCTTTGCTTACTGACTGACATAGTTATATAGCTTTGTTCCAAACATCGAGATATAAACACAAATCACTGGGTTGGGATTTTGAAAAGGGAGAGATAAAAAAAAAAACAACTCTCTTTTAATGGGCAGACTTAACTGGCAGATACTGTCTTCCTTTCTCCTCACCAGAACAAGGACTCGATGCTGGAACCTGAGTACTTTTCTTAAGACAACATGGCCTTGAATACATGACAGAGAGAAAGATTGGAGCAGCCTGATTTTATTACTTTGTGAGTTCAAGATACCAGCCCTGGACTTCCTACCTGCAAATTCCCTGGTGCGTGAGAAAAATAAAGCCCTTTATTTTTAGTATTTTTCAGATATCTATAATGCACAGCGGAACACAAATCTTAACTCTACACATAGATTCAAATGAATAGCATGAGATTTATGAAATGTTTGATAGCTCCCTAGTGAAATTATTTCCAAATAACCCAGTAAGAATGGTTTTCCAGAATATTTTACTGTCTTTTAAAAATTTATATAAGTAATACATGATCACTATATTATATGTAGAAAAGTAAATTGAAAATAAATTATCATCATCTAAATTCCCACCACTCAAAGATTACTAATTAAACTTAATCAATTACTATTACAATTTAAAGATTAAATATAAACATAAATAAGTATTACAGTCAAACTTTTACAAAACTGTATCAAAATATGTTATACTGTAGGACTAATTAGAAGCTTTTGAATTTCAATGGAAAAAGGGAACCCGATGTACTGAGACTGAATTACTGAAAATGCCTGTTCTCAAGTATACTCAAATTTGATAAGCGAAATGGCTTACAATGTGTTGTATATGAATCCCATCGTAGAGCATTAACGGGCTAGTCCCCATAACTGATTACAAGTCAGTTCTAGCAAGGGATGTAATTAAAGTCTCAAATGTTTCGATTTTCACAAATAGAAATTTGTCTTCCCTTGGTGCCTTTTTTCCCCATGCTCAGAGTTCTTTGCAATTATTAGCTCATTAGTCCTAGTGGATTTTTTAATTTAATTGTAAATTAGTAGACCCTACAGAGTTAAGTATAAAACAAACAGAATGTTAATAGCCCATTTCATGAATATATATACTAATGTTTCAACCTTTATTATCTCAACATATACATTAATAATGCCAGCATGACTTTAACTCTCCTCTAAAGCTCAGTTCCATGCTTCTCACATATTAGTATTGCACAGAATTTGTCTTAAACTGAAAATGACTGTTCTTTTGGGCATTTATTTTTTACATGCCGTTCCAAGGTTTAGCTTGTTGTAGAATTTCTACATATGTTTATCATACTACTTTGGTATATTCACATAGCAAAATCTCTCATATATTATGGACAAAGGATCAAACATTTTGATCAACTACTTTGTTTATTAAGATATCATTGTATATACCAGGGATCTTATATTATCATTGCTTCCATTAACATCTTCAACCTGGAAAGGAAATCATGGATATTTCCAATGTTTCTAGGGTCCTGAGAAACTCTTGGCTTTGTGTAGATGAGAAAATATCAAGTGTAGTTGAAGTGTAGTTGTCCTGGAAGAGGACAAAGATTTATCGCATAAATAAATGAAGAAGTGAACCTTGATGCCCCTAAAATGGAGAGGAAATAGGAAGCTGTATGATTGGCAGCTAAAGTTTGTTCTACCCACCCTTCATTCATCCTCCAGTTCTGACTTAACCCGGAGCATCACCTCTTTCCTCAGTCTGTTCCAGAGTTGTCATTTCATTCCTCGTATGGTTGCCCTGCACATGATCCGAGCCTGGCCAGAATATTGCTTTCACTTGACCATGCTGATTGATCCATTTATTAGCTTCTTGGCACTGCCACAGCAAAGTAGCACAAACTGGGTAGCTTAAACACGAAAGTTAATGTCTTACAGTCTTATGGTTCCATGATCAAGGTGTCAGCAGGGTTAGTTTCTTCCAGAAGCAGTAAAGGAGAATTTGTTTTATGCCTCTCTCCCAGCTTCCACTGGTTTATTGGCAATCTCTGCTTTTTCTTGTGTTCTGCTACATCACCCCAATCTTTTTCTTCATTTTCATATAGCTTTCTCCCTGTATGTCTGTCTGTCTTCAAATTATTTTTTTTTTAACAAGGATACCAGTCATATTAGACGAGGGACCCACTCTACTCCCATAGGACCTCATCTTAACTAGTTACATCTGCAGTGACCCTATTTCCAAATAGTGTCACATTCATAGATATTGGAGGTTAGGACTTCAACACATGAATTTGGAGGGGGAACAACTCAATCTGTGACAGTCCAATATAAATGCATAAGCCAATAAAACTCCATGAGGCTCAATAAAATTTTCACCAAATCCTCAGAAATACTCTTTTTCCATACTGCACAAGAGCATGCAGGGATGGAGTCATCCTGCTGCAGTCCTCTTATAATTGCTAAGACGGAGTGAGGTCTGCAGAAAATGCAAATAATGTTGCAGAAGCAATGCCAAGAAACAGAGCTAGAAATGTCTATTTGCTTCTTATTGAACACTCACTAAACCATATCTGAAGTCAAATACTTCCTTAATTGTTCAGTTATAATTGCTGAAGTACACCTCCTCCCCCCCCCACACATACTTTGTAAGCCTTTTTTTTTTTTAGTAAGCTTTCTGCCTATTGCCACAGAAATAGAGCCATACTTAATGTAAATAAAGAGTCGGCTTAAAGATGGGGTATCCATGTGAACTGCAAAAAGAAAGGTGATGGAATGAATCATTTCTTTCTGTTTTTGTATTATTTTTAGGCCAGACTCAATTTGATGAGTCCCTGCACAGTAATATATAGTACCTCAAAAGCAAAAGTGAATCTGATCATTCTGTTTCTATGAAATATTGAATTCCTTCACACAACAGAAATACACAAAGGCACAATTTTCCCTAAGAACAAATCTCCCAGCAAAGGATCAAGCTATGTTGTTTCCAGATGTGGGTTCATGCCTTTTTGGGGATAAAGAGGCGGCCAAGCTAAGGATGAGAAGATTAGTGCAGAACTAACCATATCACAGGTCAAATGCAGATAGTCAAAGCTGGCAGTTTAGAGTATCAAACCTTGTGATTTGGGCTTATACTCAAAATTGTTATTGTTTGTTTTCTCTTTACTGTATGCCCTGATGGGAAGCCACACAGTTCTAAACTGCTACCATGGTTGCAGTAACTATGGATGATGAAAGATCTAGTCTTTGGATTGCCCACAGGGCCCTCCGGAGTGAATTTTGTATCACATTTCTGAACTATATGTCAAATTAGATGAATTCAAACTCTCTAAGTTTGATAATTGGCTTAATTTTTATGTAGATTTGCTTCCCGGAGTATGTGTAAGGATGAGATCGAGGCTAGCAAGTGATAGTAGGAAATACTACCTAAAATATTTTCTTACCAAACTTGGTTGAACATCAGAATCACTGGAGAAAATATATTTTGAAGATACAGGTTCTTGAGCTCCACCCTCAAAGGTTCTGACTCCATAGATCTAGGCACAGATCCTGAGATCAGTATTTTTAAAAGCATCACAGGAGATTCCGATACATAGCCAGATAAGGGAAACAGTGATCTAATCAGCGGTCCCCAAACTTTTTGGCATCAAAGACCTGTGCTCCTATGAGAATCTAATGCCTGATGATCTGAGGTGGAGCTGAGGTGGTGATGTTAGTGCTGGGGAGAGAGACTGCAAATACAGTTACTTTGCTCACTTGCCTGCCCTGTGACCCGGTTCCTAACAGGCCACAGACCAGTACCAATCTGTGGCCGAGGGTTGGGGACCATGATCTAAATAATTCATGTAAGAGATTGTACTAAAATTTATTACCTAAAATTATAAATTTTTTGAACATAGAGTTGGAAGCTCAGATTTTCTAAATCACATATCCTAATTTACAAGTGAAAAAAAAATCTTCACATTATGATTTGGAAAGGGAAGTTTAGAATTTAATTTTCAAAATTAAACAAAAAGTTTAATTTTATATATTTTGACCTTCCTGAAAATTAACATGTGAGATAATTTTTTACACACTTTCATTTACTAACATCTATAGGCAGACAGTTAAAAAAATTATCTCTAGGTATAGTAGCATGTAATAGAAACTGTATACAGTTAATTATAAATATTTCATCAACTAATTAGGATTAATTACCAATACAATTAAGACTTTGATTGACACAGGTCATTAAGTTGATTCTTCTCAAATATGCATGTTCCTAAAGTAGTCGTTAACTTGTTTCAACAGTAAAAGAAAGGGAGATGGTATTTTTCTTTTCAGAAACTAGCTTAGTTGACGAGTGCTCCTTTGTGTCCAAGTGACTCCACAGCGGCTCAAGTTTGGTGAAAAGTCAGAGAGGACTGAGTTTAGGAGCCTAGTTAGCGAAAGGGTAGGGGCCCTTTCCTTTAAATCTGAAAGGAAGTTTTGTGTTGTTGTTGCTGTTGTTTGTTTATTTGTTTGAATGGTGGTGCTTTTGTGCACAGAAAAAATGGTGATGGAAATAACATAAACTTACCAGATTTTGTTAACCAATGTCACCATAAAAAAATTGATTAATTAATTAAAATATATATATATTTGAGCTCTTTCGGCATCTTAGCAATGTATTTTATATATTGACTAGAAATTAATATTGTTCACTTATCAATGCAATCACTCCCTCTATGGATATTTATTGAGAACCTATTGTTTACTTGCCATAAACTAATAATAAAACATCTATTTTCTCTAAAAAAGAAAAAGAAAGAAAGAACATAAATAAGAATTTTAATAAGCAAGATTTTAAATATAAATTGGCCTCTTGAGATAATTTTTTTTGGCTATGTTCCTTAGCTAAGGGGTTTTCTGACATGATGAACTTAATTTAGATGAAAAGAGATTTCTATGAAAATGAAGTTAATTTGTAGAATTATAAATCATGGATTGTGACTACTTCCCTGTGGCAGAAATGTGCAGTTACCATGGAAAATAAAAAAGAAAATACAATCATAGCAAAACCCATAAAAAAAATAGTAAAGCTACTAATCCAAAATTTCTATTCATTCAGTCATTCAGTCAACAAATATTTATTTAGTACTTACTCTCCTAAGCACTGTCCTAAACAGTAGGATTATATCAGTGAATAAAATTCAACAAAATCCCTGTATGACTAGAGACTTACATTTTCTATTTTCTACTTCTGCTTTTTATTGGAAAAATTTCTGTGGTATTACCAAGAGGAACTGAGAATTACTTATTGTTCCTTGTCTGAATATAATGTCAAAGCAGCAATACACCTCAAATATGGTGCAAATTGCAAATTATAGTACCTATGTTTCACTTTCACTTACTTTTTGTTATGATTCATGGTGACAGCAACAATACTTGAAAATATACATGGTCTCATGGAAATTATCATATATCTGGAGACTGCAGAGTATATGCTGCATCATTGATATAATTTACAAAACCATCTAATCTGAATTTGCCCGAGTGAGAAATTTTGATATTTCACTTAGCTATGTATCTGATATTCAGAGTCTCAATAGAGTATATTTAAAATGATGTATTTTGTACTAAACTGAGATAAGCTATAATAAGAGTCTTCGAGAAATTAGAGTCAAGTTAGCAGTTTAATAAGAAATTTAATTTTCTGAAAGGCAACTTCATAATGAGTCTGATCTAAATGATCTCTCCAAAAGTAATGATTCAAGTTCAGCCTCTTTTGCCTAATCTTGTTTTGCCTGTCAGTGGTTCTTTTGCATCTGAGAAGCACTTATTTGTGTCACTGAATCTTGGAAATAGAGCATTTTATTATGACTCATTAATGGAGTTTAGGGCCCTCAAAGGAGTAGATGGTCTTGGATTTTTGAGGTACAGAAGAAAAGCATGGCTCAAAATACTACTGTACTATAATAAGGCATGTGGCACGGTATTCTAATACTGGCATAAAAAGAAAAAGAGAGAGAGAGAGAGAAAGAAAGGAGAAATAAAATCCACAGTAAAAGTGCCTCTGAAACAAAGCATAAATAATGACCATGCATTTTGGCCACTGTGGAAAAAGCAGGGTTTTTGACAAGCCCTTTTTTCATCTTTATTTTTCTTTCTTTTCCTTTATTTCTTTTCTACCTCCTCCTTCACTTCCTCCACTTCTTCATTCTTCATCTTCGTCTTCTTCTTTCCCCTTTGAACTAAGGGAGGAAAAGAGTTTGCTTGATTTATACTTTGGGTAACTTTGGATTGCCACTAAATGGGAAACTCAGCTTTCATTTCCCTTTTCAAGCTGCTTATGCTGCTGTGTCTAGACTCTAGATCATACTCCAGCGAGAGCCAGTTAAGATCAAGGCCACCAAGTGTGTGATTATCAGACTATGCTCACACGTGATTCTTGTGTGGAGCTCTATAAATAGTGGTAGTCTGGTCAGACAAGTCACCTGAGGCCGGCGGCGAGGACTCTGATTTAAATGTTTGTTGATTTCTGTGGTTTAAAGTGCTCTCACTGTGGCTGATTTCAAGATATCAACATGATGTAACTGAACTTAGCATTAGGAAGGAAGCCACCTTGTACTCTTCTTTTGTGGATCAGCTTTATCTTTTCTAAAGCCCAGAATGAGCAATTTAGTGATGGATGTGGGACAGTTTAAGTTTAAGTGTAAAGAGGACGTGTCACTATAGGAAAGTAAAGGAAAATTCTAAAAAAAAAAACAAAAAAAAAAAAAAAAAAAAAAACTGCTTGGGGGTTTTTTTTTTTTTTTTTTTGCAAGAATTTTAACTGAAATTGAGGGAACTATAATAAATCATCTGTTGAAAGAGCAGGGAGACTGGACTCAAATTTCCTGGGACCTATTATTTCTGGTCTGCAAGATTAGGCGCTATTAGAACCTTCTGTCATCCAGGGTTTTCTTATGTGTTACCAGTAGTTACCTGCTAGATAATTTATCTCAGAATATTTTTCCTTTTTCTTTCTCCAAGTGTAGGACTTTCCAAGCTTTGGGTGCCATCTGATTTGTTGAGGAATAAATAGGGATGTTTCCAGGTGATGTTCAGAGAGTCTAGATCCACTCGAAAATATTCCAATGCTCAGGACAATAAAAGTTTCCTAAGATTGTCCAAGCCCAATGACAGTCTATTTTCTCTACAATATGCAGGACCTAAAGGGGCCACAGCTTCAAAAGTGGGATAGAGAAGTGGGAAGAATCCTCAAATTAGTGCTTGCACAAACATTTGGTTAACTTCATCTGTTATTACAAAGTTAAGTTTTTTTATTTAAGAAGTTGATATTATTGTTTATAAGCTTTTTTAAATACGAATATCTATCCATGAAATAGATTTCTTAATAAGGAGTAAAAATAAGGTTCTTCACTTAAACTTATGCTCCCCCTTATCATTGCTTCCTCTAGGTATGACTAATTATGTAATAGAGCAATAGGAAATAGAATGAAGGGCCTCTTGAATACTTAAGTGGTCATCAGACCAAAAGCTTATTGTAGGTAATTCAAAATATGAACTAAACAGATAGGTTCAATGATGGTTTTAGTGTCAAGAATCTTTCGATCCAATGTTTCCAAAATCTACTTAGTAACATGAGAAATATGTATGTTAAAATATTATGAGAATTATGAGTCCAAATTTCATGTAGTCTATGATCACAGTTCCATGCATGGACTATAGAAAATACACTACAATGTTAATATATAGTGAGACTATGGATAATTAATATTTGTTCTTATTTTCTAAATTGTGTATAATAGGATATTACAAAAGTTTTTAAATTAAAAGTATAATCACTCAGTTTATCATTAAAACAGCCATTTAAAAGAAAATCTAAACATAATTTTTGGCTTTATCCGTATTTGAGAAGAATATCTGAATTCCTTTTTATCCTCATCAACTTTTAAATCCTGGATCAAGAATTTAAAGCTTGCCTTTAAAATTTCTCATAAAGAAGATTTACAGAGTTTCAGAAGTGAACAGATACTACTCCCTGTCATTTTAATTCATCCCCCAAATTGAAATCTTCCAAACCCTTTGTGTCCCTGAGTCAGAGTTTCTGATGACTTAATTTTTCAGGAAGAATAGGGCAAAGGTTGATGATCAAAGGACATTTTCAGAAATCTAATGAGATAGATATCACTGAGCAGATCTCTACCATCTGGGAGGCCAGAGCCAACAAAGACTCTTAAATCTTCTTGAAAACACATTTTACCATCGACTTTGAAAGTTCTCTCAGGGTCACTTATGGCTTTTGCATTTTAACTCTAATTTTATTCCAGGTGGAATTAAGTTAACATGTTATTTTTAATTATAAAAATGTGCTTATTTTAGAAGATGAAAACTGTGGGAAAAGAGAAAGATGAATAAAATCATCTGTCTTACCCCATGAAGGCAAAAATCACACTTCATTGTGATTCCTTTTAGTATTTTTTCATGAATATTTTCACTTATAGATAAAAGTATTGCAGCATGCACAACTTAAG
This sequence comes from Rousettus aegyptiacus, assembly GCF_014176215.1. Classification (NCBI taxonomy): domain Eukaryota; kingdom Metazoa; phylum Chordata; class Mammalia; order Chiroptera; family Pteropodidae; genus Rousettus; species Rousettus aegyptiacus. The sequence continues at coordinate 23,536,633 of NW_023416306.1, forward strand.
TTTCTATTTTGCTTCTTAACAATTTAATATAGAATCGCTTCGTGTTATTTCTGGAAACACCTAATAATTTTAAACTACTGGATCAGAAAGGTGAAATTACACAGTGAAGTAAAAAATACACTTAATTGGGAATTGAGAGCCATGAGTTTTAATCTCCACAATGCCCCTCTTTAGAAGTGCAAATATGAGTACCAGCCTCAGATATTTGGATTCAGCTACCTTGAAGTAAGACCCAGAAGCCCATATTTATAATAAGGACCTTGAGTGGTTATGTTGCAGGAAATTGTGGGACCACATACTGAAAATCAATGGATTAGATTACACTTTGTTTTTAGAAATTTTTTAGGGAGGAGTTTGAAAAACTCATAGACAATAAAGGATGTGCAGAAAAGATACTAAAGTTGCCAGCACTGCCTCTCTTGAGTCCAAGAAACCTAGGATGCATGGTTTCCCAGGCATAGCTTGTCCAAGGCCCTCAGTCTTTTCCACCCAGCCATGTCAAGCATTCTTTACTTTCACAGCATCCTATTTGTCCTGCCTCTTCCTTCATGCATGCTTCCCATCACCTTTCTAGTCACAAGTTTATTTAATGGCAGAGATCATATCAGAAGCTAGATCCCTTGACTCCTTTCCAAGGATCTTCCTACTGAATGAATCATCCTTCAAATTTAAATTTCAGGGTTCCTGAAAAAATCTCTTTCAAGTAATATCTCTTTCAAGAAGCCTTTCCCAGTTTTCCAGTTTCTTCTGTGTTTCTACAATAACTCCTCCCACTCCTGTGTGCTTACTTTTTTCATCATGTTTTAATAGTTAGTTCACTTACCATCCTTCCCTACTAAACTGAGTTATCCTAGTGCCAAGCACAGTCCCTGGCACAGAATATTTACACAATAATATTTTATGAATTAACAAATAGATATGTAATCTTTTTAAGGCATTTGTGGTTAAAAGGACATAGCACGTCTGTTTAGTATAGGTTTTTCTCTTCTTGGCTAAGTTTGTGTTTCTTCAGATGCCAGTGTTTTAAAGTTTCATCACTTGTTTAGGCAGCATTCAAAGTAATTCATCCTTTGTGAAACAGCAGGAGTATATCATTTTACTCTACTACACATACATCTTGAGGTAGAATTTCTTTTTAAATTTATTTCAATAGGTTGGTCTGATTTCTATCAGAGACTTCATTTCAAATCGTTATTTTATCCTCTGATAAGAATAACTACTCTGTAAAGGAAAGAAATGAAATGTTCAGAGAAGATAGTTATGTCTATTGACACTGTATTAAAATGCAAATGCAATGCAAACTGGAAAAAAATCAGCTGCCAAATAATCTGGATCACTTCTGAGTCAAGGAGAAAGATTCAAATTACTCATTTTATCTGTAGCAAACCATTGCAAGCCTCTATATGCATTTTCTTTGAAAGAAAAACAGAGAAACTAAAGAAGGAAACTGGAGGATATTTATTCTTCATGCTTGGTTACCCAGTAAGAACATCCATTGATATTTTCTAACATATTTTCAAAAATAAACTTTCATTTAAAAATATATGTATCATGCAAATTATTTCTGAACCATTTTGGATTTCAAAGAAACCCTAATCCCGTCTTCTTGGCCCCATGCTGCCTTCATATAGCTTTCATATCTGTCAATAGACCTCAAATGATTCAACCTGTTTTGTTCACCTGTTAGTAGTCATTACTCTTGAGGATTTCTTTACCCATAGACAAGTCAAAAAGTTCTATAGAATCTCTCTAGCTCTGTGATTTCTTGTAGAACTTGAACATAGGTCTCATAATTTAGGAATTTCCTTGCTAACCATCATCTTACTATGTTATCTGACTTCCAGTTACCTCTCTGACTTTATCTCTTACATTTTTTCTTTGCCTTATTCTATTCCAGCTTCTTTGATCTCCTTGCTGGTCTTAAGCCACCAAGTACACACCTGACTCAGGTATCCTTTCTGCTTTATTCTGCTTTATTATTTTTTCATAGTATTTATCACCCACTGGTATATTACATATTTGATTGTTTTAGGAGCAGCCTGACCCTACTTCAAGGTCTCCCCAAATGGCATTTGCTGCAACTGTTTTCCTTTAGTTGGTGGTGGAAAAGAAGCTGAAATGCTTTCCCAATGAAACGTTAATCTTGAATGATCTGAAAAAGAAGGTTGTTATTAAAACAGAATTATCTACAGAAGTCAAGGTGGTCCTATTGAAGTGAGATAGAATTGTGGTCATTTTGGACCCCAAAACTAAGGTGTTCACATGCACATACAGTTCCCATAATTTGCATGTCTTGGAAACCTGCTATAACCCTAACGGCCTTTATGTCTTGTGTCAGTCACAACAGCAGCAATTCCTTCCTGGCCCTCCCAGGCATGCATGTGAGTCATGAGCAGCTTGCGGACCTGGCCAGCACCAAGTTACTGCCCATGGACATTCCCACATCCAAGGGTATCCTGAGCTCCATTGCTCTCAGTCTGTACAGGACAGAATTGCCATTTGATAAAGGGACTCTTACAAGAATAATTTTTTACTTCATCAGGGCATCTAATCCAGGAACTATGAAGAAGATGTGAAGCAGCAAATATTTATTGCATTAACCAGTCAAGATGCTTCCTGATCTGTGTATCTAGTGACTGTAGCGCAGTGCACATTTTTGCTGTCAAAGATCCAAAAAGGGAATGAACAGTATAGTTTCACATCAGTCAATTTCCTTATGAAATATTTCAGTTCCAAGTGAAGTTTCCCCAAATTTCAGGTTCCCTCGGGCTCTCCATGCATTTGCACTTTTGAAACAGCGTCAAATACTGTTATTTCACTTTGTGCAGCAGGCAGCTACTATACACCTTCCCATTCAGCTTCAATGAAGAGTACATCCGGGATGCTTCTACACCAGTCCTAGAAATGACCACTGACAAGCCATGATTCTAACCTAGTACATGCCATCAGTGTCCATGGCATCCGCCCCACTGAATTGCTCAGTGTACCCTTTAGACCTCTCTGGGACCGGTGCTGGCACACTGTGGACCTTGTGGGTGACAGGCTTGGAGGGACTGCCTCTATGACCCTTGCCCCTGAAGCCATATGTAGTTATTTGCTTTCCTAAGGAAAGCTTCCTATTTCCATTATTAAAAGAGGAATAATTACGAAGGCAAAAGTAGATTCGTGAGTGACTGAGCAATTTGTGCCTATTTGTTGGCTTGTTGTCTTTTAGTTCAACTGTGAAGTTCAGCTTTAGCGATTCCATTGCATCCTTTACATCTAAAATTAGGGGTCATTCCATACAAACTTAGAAACTAGGTTGAGAAAAGAATGAACAAATTCAAATTTGTTTTTGGCAACAAATACTGTCATTTTTACTGAGTCTAAAGTGAAGAAATGAACAAATATGCAAATGTTAGTGTTTACAGTATAACAATTTTAAATATAATAATAATACCAGCAGCTTGCTTTAGGAAAGAAGTCCTCTCCAGCTAAACATGAAGAAAAAGTCACAACTATGCTAGAAAATGCAATGTGGACATTTCCCCTGTGTAAATTCAGTGTTATTATTTTTTCTGTGCCTGTAACTTTGGTTATGTGTGCACACATGCTGTGTGCTGTCATGCCCTCTTTCTGCACTGGAGTTGTTAAAATTGATGCAAAACACTAGACTCTGTGAGCCCAAGCGTTCTGTGGTATCATTGTCAGGAGTAGCCAGTCTTCCCAGGGACCGTGGCTGAGTGTCCTAAACGAGGAGAATTGGCTTTATTCAGGATTAAAACAAATGTCTCTGTTATGTGTAAGGAACAAAGTAATGCATAGACCTTAGAAATCAGTAATTTAATTTAGAGTCTATAAAAGAAAATATTCAGCATTTCTTTCAACAAAGTAGCATTGTCAGGAATAGCCAGTCTCTGGTAATTTCTATTGGTGTTGCTCAAAACGCCTTTGTCAGTCTGCCCTTTCTGCTTACCTTTCTCACCATCTTTTTCTCTCCCCAACATTTGCAAGACTAGCTGTACACTAACACTCTGGGAACGGAAGACACTTTACATTTTTTAAGCAATAGGTTATGGGCTCTATATTGTTACGTACTATATGAGGTACATATTTAATTTTCTTAAGTTTCTGATAAAGAGATTTAATTTTGTGTCTTTAATTTCAGGTTGCAAACATTTAAAATCTGTATAGCAGCAAATACTCAGTTTTGTAACAAATATGACCAAGGGACTTAAGTATGAACATAACATGACAATTATGTACTTCCTAGTCTTGATTGTAACTCAGGTGTCCTTAATGGACACTTAAATTTTATTTTAATAATAACTTCAGGGGAAAAAAATCTGCAAAACACTATTAATGCATTTTACTTCCAAAATATATTTCACTTTGATAAAGTTTTTGTTTTGTTTTAAATTCCAAGCTGCGCTTTAAATTTACCTTTATGAAATAAAATTCTCAGTTTTAAGAAGTCACATTTTAGCACTTGGTATTCTATTAGGAAATTTTACCAGACTAATCCTCAGCTCAAACTGGTAGAGATTGATGGATGCATATGTTGAGTAATACACACTGATTTTTCACAGGAATGAAAACATTTGTAGAGATTGACAGGACAATTATTTTCAGACACTGTACATTTGGCTTTTCCAACCATTTACATTGAAAAAGATAACAGTTTTCTTAGTTTGATCTTTTCACATCTCTCTTTTGGGATAAAAGGCAAGCATATCTTCTGAATGTATGTCTATAAAACAATGTTCTGGATGAACATAAACAAAATATAAGTAAACAGAAAATCCCTGAATAAAAAGTTCCTTGATCATACGCACAATCCTTAGGAAGGCATTTAATTGCATTGTCTTGGATTTTGTATTTAAAAAATTAGGATTATATTTGCATTATCACTGTGATTTTAAATATTGTGTCTCAAAGAGACTTTACTTCCTCATTATGTCCAGGAGGCTTTTCAATAGTCTTGCCCTCTTTCATCCACAGGAGCATCGCAAATATTTTCTAAACCAACAATCTAACTATATTTCTTTAATTCTTAGCCATCTTCAAAGTCTCCCCTTGCCTTCAGGATAGTTATAAAGACCTTAGCATTGCTTTGAAGGCTTTGTAAACTACTTCCCCTGACCAAACTTCTGTCCCTTCTTCTTATTACTCTGCCCTGACCACTCCTCGAGCTATGTTTCAGCTATCAAGATTTTCCAGAGAAGCTAGTCTCTTTCGAGACCCTGTGCCTTTGTTGGTTCTTCTTTCTGCATCAAATGAATGTCTCCAGCTTCTCTGCCTAGCAAGAAAAAACTTCATCCTATGAGATCCATCATAGATATAATTGTCTTAGTGAAAGTTTACCTACTTAACCCAAGGTAAATTAGTCTTTCCTTCTTCAGTCCTGTAGCACCATCAAGTTGGCTTCCATTATGCAGTTTATTATGCTGTTATTGATGTATATAATTGATCATTTATGACTGTGTCCTCCACTAGACTGGGTACCCTTTTAGGATGTGGATGGTGTAAGTTTCCCACTGCTGGAGGTGTTCAAGTCCAACGCCATAACCAAATGATGAGGCGGGCGGTAGTGGGAACCCAGCCTTGAAGGCATTGTTCACCGAGATGACTGTGGGTGCCCCTTTTAGTTCTGCATGTGGGATTCCCTTTCTGGGATTACCATTCTTACTGAGGAAAGGGGAAGAGAAAGTTGGGGCTGGAGACTGTACAGAAGGTAAAATCCTTGGTAACAGTGTGTCTTTTCCAACTTTAATCAGCAACTTTATATACACTCCTTTCTCTCCTCATTTTTTGAGATCCCTCAGGCTCTGATAAATGAAAAGCAGTTCTCCTCACTATAAAACACTTTAGGAAACTGCTGGGCTTTTGACAACTAATGTTATTAGGCATTCGCTATGTGCTTGGTATTCTAAGTGCTTTACATATATTAATGCACTCGACCTTCATGAAATAGGTGTCAGTGTAGATGATAAAAATGCAGACATAGTTCATAAAACTTACTTAAATATATATTGAGAATTAAGTGGCAGAGCTAGGATTCAAACCTGGGCAGTACGGCCCAGGTTCCTGCAGCTTTCTGCAGGCCATGATTAGGGATGCATTGTCAGAGCCGTTGTTGCCTTCTCAAATGGTTAGCCTCTAAACTCATTTGTAGGGCTTGAAGTCAGCACTAACTAAACATAGCTGTTTTCTGAAGTTGTTTCCTTTGAAAGCCCAGGAAACGACATACCATGTTCATGTGACCTCGTTACCCTTTGCTTCTGTTATTCTTGTTACTCTGTTACCCTTGTCACTCTGTTCTTTTCTTCACTCCCATTTACCCACTGCAGCCAACCGATGTTAAAATACACAAATCTGATCATGTCACTCCTCAGCAAAACAACCCTTCAGAATCGTCCCCTGCTTTGGGATAATGTCCAAGTATCTCAACGTAAAATGAAAAGCGCGAGGTGGGCCCATTGTTCAAGTATCAGATCCAGGCTTGATAGAAGCCAGAAACGAAGTAAGCAATTAGGCCATAAGGAGACCCTGAGTGGAGCTTCAAGATGCGAGGCTCACCATAACATATATGCCCTAAATTCCCGAGAACTTCAAATATACCAGTTCTTTCATGCATGACACTTGTTCCCTGACTGACCTTTGCCCCTCTTCCTGACGAATTCTTATTTATTGTAAAGTGTTGAGCTAAGCCAGATCACGAAAGACTGATCTAGGCCCAAGGGCCTAAAAGCTCAGACTTAGGTTAATTTGTTCCACAAGAGGGGGCCAAGGAAGAAGTTGAACTGAGTTGCTTCAGCTGACCTCAGACTGTGTTAGTGTCCTGTGGCCGCCATAACAAATGACCATAAACTGGATGGCTTAAAACAATATACACATTTCCTCTCACATTCTGGTGGCCAGAAGCCTTAAATGAGTATCACTGAGCCAAAATCTAGATGACTGTCAGGCCACACTCCTTCCAGAGGCTCTAGAGGAAAGTCCATCCCTTGTCGCTTCATGTGGTTGCTGGCACTCTTTGGCTTGTGGCCACATCACTCCAGTTTCTGCTTCTGTCTTCACATTGCCTTCTCCTCATGTCCTAAAATTTAGGGCCCATCTTGATAATCCAGGATAATCTTTCAGTCACGAAACCCTTAATTTAATAACATCTGCGAAGACTCCATTTCCATATAAAATAACATTTACAGGTTCCAGATATTAGGAATTGGTATCTGTGGGGAGAATTTTTTTTTAGCCTACCACATATAGAATGCTCTGGAACTCAGATGACCCACCAGAAAGGCCCTTCATCAGAGGCAAGACAGTTAAGACTTTGAAAGCCTAAGTTGATAAGTTCGACAAATCGGGCTGCCGCCACCAGTGGAGGCATGTCTTTGGATGAAGAGGCCCTTTTGGAGGGAAACAGTTCCTGGGGGGAAAGACTCAGCTTTGCGCCTTTGGCAGGTAACACTGCTGGCAGCTGGGTTGAGTGTTTTGGTTCTTCAGAGGTGATCTGGGTGTCACATCACTACATCCACTCAATCTGCTACCCTTTATGGACTATTGTGCCACAGTTGCTGATTCTTGGTTTTATATTTTACTGTGTCATGAATTGTTTCACCAGCCTGGCCATTACCTACCACAAGGGTATAATTTAAATATCATTTTGTATGTAAACCTTCCTGTATCTTGCCTTTCTCCTATATAGAATTAGTCTTTTTCTTTTCTGTGTTTCCCTGTCACTTTATTTATACCTCTTCTAGTTCTCACTCTCCTTGTGTAATGATTAATATTCACATCTCTGTCTTTCCTTAGTAGACTGTTAGCACATTAAGGGTAGGTAGGGTACCTACCTGATTTGTTCTCAGTCCCTCTCGGATAGTAAATGCTCATGAATGTATAATGAATGAATTAATAAGTATAGCTTAAAGCAGCCACTCTCTGCCCCTTCATCAGTTGGTAGAGCAGACGGAACAGCCAACTGTGAACAAAAGCCATCGAGCGTGTCCAACAAAAGTGACTGAGTTTGTATCTAGAGGCAGTAAAGCAAACAATATCTCAGGGGTCACAGCTGTTTCATTCTGTCTTTCAGCCAAGAACTGTTGTGATTTACTTTCTGCTCTTGCCAAGGATAAAGAAATAAAGACATAAACTAAAAGTGAAGGAGTGAGGAATTACTGAGTTTGGATGGACAAGTCAATCCACTTGCCCGTCTGTGGCCAAGCAAGTGTGATCAAAGAATAATATACTTTCCCCTTCAATTCCCATCTCATAGTCTTTATTTTTTCACAAAAACAAAGGGATCTTCAATAAGAAATGTAATTCAAAACCTGGTGTCACTAACCAAGTCATTTTTATACACAGATGACATTGGGTACCCCCAACATTGTAGGTTTATCAAATTTTTTCTGTCCCGGATATATCTCTTCTTGCTTCAGGTTGTTAAATTCTAAAACTGCTCCTTCACTGAGACATTAGAAGGATTTAACCCGCTAAGAATTAATGAGTACAGAAACTTAGGGTAGTACACATGATATGTGCTTAATAAATGGTTTTGTCTCCTTTATTTTCCTGTAGCAGTTTAAGTTTAATAACAAGTATTTATTCATATGGAAGATTTAGAAGAATATGGTCAATGTGGCATTAATATATGTTTTATTTTGAAAACTTTACGTTTATTAAGTAACATAGGTACATAGTAAAAGTTCAAATAGTACGAAGCTTGTATTAAATGAAAAATTTTTGTCCCCAAATCTGTTAGCATGCTTATTCTAAATAATATACTGACATCTGTTTTTTTTCCCCAATATATCAACTTTAAATAGTAACTATAAAATTTGCCTCTTAAAGATCTAGGGATTTATTTATACTACATCTTCCCTACTAATTTTATTTATATTATTTCTTGATTCTTCTATTGGTTTCATTTATAGTTCGAAATAATATATATTTCTGTTTTTGTCATCATGTAGATTATTCCTTGATTCATACATTTAAATAATTAAATTATAAATTTGCAGAATGTTATACCCAGTGGTTTACTGGTAAACTGGCGCATTAGTGGGGGTGGGGAGGCTGACTTGTAACATTTTTGCCTATGTCTGTGGGTGATTTCAAGCTGTAATAAACCTGACTTTACATTCCTTTGTATAATTATAATCATATTAGATGCTTTTTCTATGACATTTTTTAAAAAATCAATGAGCTGCATTTACAAAATTGTGATTATGTAAATGTTATTCAGTATAGAACTAATATTCCTCATAGAGAAAGAAATGTAATCTTGATGGGAAATAAAATATATAATGAAATAAACTAGAATTTTTCCATTCCAATTGTATTTTAGAGATAATTAAATCTATCAATCTGAAGGATAACATGGCTCCTCCAAAATTCAAAAATGAAAATGCAAGGTAGTAGGAACAACGGATAACAGAAAATGAGTGCTAACCTTGTACAGAGTTAGGACCACAGTAGCATGCTGTTCTGCAAAATGCTTGGAAGGACGACTAGCATTATTGAGAGCTGCCAACAAAAAGAGAGCGGAGACAGAAAGTTATTTCCCAGCCATATTAAAATGGCCTCGCAAAAGAAGCAATGGGGAACATGGGCCTAGATTCCCAGCAGGAACTTGAGTGGTGTGAAACAAAGGGGAAACAGGTTTATGGTTTTGTGTAACATGTAAAATTATTGGCAACTGCAAACCTTTTGCTTCTCCAAATACATGTAAATACTAAGATGCAAAATTGCCCATCTTCTTTCATTCATTTTTTTTTTTCTACTGGTCTCCATTATTTGTTGGAACAGTAAGAGTTTCAGTGGTGATTAAAATGTTTTATTTTTCCACTGTTCAATTTTATTTATTCATTCATTTATTCATTTATGCATTCATTCATTCATTCAACAGTAGCCACTAGCCCATATAGCTACTGAGCACCTGAAGTGTGGCTAGTAAAACTAGAAAAGGAATATTTAACTTCATGTAAATTTAATTCCATTTAAATTTAAAGGCCACATATGGCTAGTGACAATATACTGGCAGTACAGTTCTTAAAGCAACCATAGACTAAGGAAAGACCAAGTTTCCTCCATTGGGAACTCTATAGTTTAGTCTGAAAATGAAAAAAATCTTCTCAGCTACTGCTTAAAAAGTCCCCCTTGGCCTGGAGGTCTGGGTCATACAGTCAGGAGGAAGTAAGAGAGTCAATAATTTATGATATTAAACCTGTGCTGCTGGAAGATAAATATTCTAAGCATGAAAATCAAATAGTCTCTTTCATTTTTTCTTTTTTTTTCAGTTGAAAAACATTTATTGAACAATCTGTACATGGCAAACAACATATTAGATGCTGATACAAATAATAATGTCATTATTTAATAACGTTACCTACATTCATAGATCTGGAACTAAATAAATGTCAGTGATTAAAGTTTTTTTTTTTTTAATTTTTTGAGGAAGGATAGCTAATGCAAGTAATTTGTCATTGTAACTTTCAAGGGTAATGAAGTTTAGGAGTAGTTTAATCATTTAACTTTAAAAGTATTTCTTTAGAAAATTGTTTATACATCAACTTTGTTTTAATTGACCATGTTTCCTTATAGCCATTTACACATTGCGATAAGAAGATTTACAGCCCGGCACTTATCAGATGTAGTGGGATTTATGGAACTGGAGCATATTTTATCTGGAACAAAAGATATGGCTGACTGTATATTACCAGCCACTGCTAAGTTTGCTCAGGACAGCTCATGAGAAACCAGGTGAATAGCTGCTAAGGACTTAAAAGAAAGAAATAAATGTTTTAAAAGAATGAACATTTTTCTAAATGGACAAGTGGTGTCCCCAGGGATTGGTGCTGGAGGATGGTCTGATTTAACCAATTTGTAAATAATAGTGTGGGAATGGACAGTGAATTCTCCAAATTTACAGATGATGCTACCTACTTCTGGATAGAAATGCCTTGTTGCAGGAAAGGACTGCATGAAAATGGCACAAGAGTGTATGAGTGGGCAGAAAAGTGGCAGAAGAACTTCGCTGTGGGCAAATGTAAGGTAATGCTATATTTTCCAAGGTAACCCTAAATGTACAGGGAATGCTATATTTCCCAAGCTGTCAGGTAAAATCAAGGACAAGAGGTGGCACATGAAAAAATAGATAGCATACTGTCTCCCAAAACTGCACTTGGAAAATTTCATAAATTCTTGATTGCCATCTGTATTTGAATAACTTTTTTATGAAGGTTAAGAACAGTCAGAAAAAAGATAACAAAATAATTAAGACATGGATGGTACAGTAGCTGTCATGGTGGCAGAAATTTTAGATATAATCAGAAGCCTACGTTTAATTCCTAGCCCCAATCACTGTTTGCCCTTAAGCAAGTTACTCAACCTCTGTTAACCTCAGTTTCCTTGTCTGTAAAATTAAGATGGTTGAACTGGGTGATTGATAATGTCCCATACAAAAACCTAAAAATTTATGGCAGTTATATATGAATTTAGATTAAAAGGGGTGAAGGAGAATCCTGAGTTCATAGAGACTAAAGTAAAGCAGGATATCAAATATTTAACAGTTTAAGACAAAGATGTCCATTATGTTAGGCAACTGGAGCTAATCTTGTGGAAGTCATTACTCCAGAAGCTCATGTAGATGGTAAATATGTTTATTTTCTATTGCTGTGTAACAAATTACCACGAATGTAGTGGCTTAAGACGACATGGACTTTTCTTAGCTGACCATTCTTTAGATTAGACGTCTGGTGTAGCTCAACTGGCTTCTACTTAGGGTCCCACAAGGTAGACTTCAGGGTGATGACAGTGCTGGACACTTATCTAGAGGCTCTATGGAAGAATCTGCTTCCAAACTCATTCAGGTTGTTGGTCAAATTCAGTTCCTTGTGGTTATAGGGCTGAGATCTCTATTCCATCCAGGGTCCTCTTTCAGCTCCTTAAGGCCACCTGAATTATTTACCATGCAGCCCCCTCCAACTTCAAGCCAGCCAACAGCATGTCAAATTCTCTTCATGCTTAGAATCTCTCTGACTTCCTCTTCTGCTACCAGCCACAGAAAGCTTGCTCTGCTTCTAAGGGCTCATGTGATTAGATTATATCCACAGAGTCTCCCTATTTTTTTTAAATAATGTTTTAAAAATTACAGTTGGAATGCAATATATTAGTTTCAGGTGTACAACATAGTGATTAGACATTGTATAACTTACAGTGATCACCCTGATAAATCTAGTACCAATCTGACACCATACACCATTATTACAATATTATATATATATATGTGTGTGTATATATATATGTGTGTGTGTATACGTATTCACACACACACACATATACATACATATATATATATATATATATATATAGTCAACTCACCTGGCTGTCCTGACAACAGTCCCTAATTACTTGGACTTTACATTATGACCCAGTTGAGTTCTGTGTCCTCACCTGACTTTTCAACTACAGATTTTCTTTATTTGTGTTCTGGATTATTTGCATTCTCTGTTCTGATTTATCAAACAAAACAGTCCATACCGCTTTCCATAATATAAAAATTCCTCAGTATCCCTGATCGCTAATGCTCTTCTCTCAGATTTGGGGCTATATATAGGTTATTCCAAACTCATAAACATTTTAATAGATTTTGGAAGGAAAGTAAGTCCATCATGTGCTACCTTAAACTTGAAGGCAGAATCTTTACGGGCTGATGAGGCTGGAACATGAGACAGCAGACCATATGGGGGCCGTCCTGAGTGGGCCATCACAGTGAGGAAAATATTAGAGACTCAGACCTTCACTGCTATGTCCTGAAATCCTACTAAGAGTACAGTGATTGGACTATATGGCTTCGTTATATGTGGTGTGCTAAAAATTGATATTGTTAGGCTATAAATCAGGAGATTGACAGACTGAGCGACTTACGGAGAGTCTGTAGGAAGGGGAGATAATAGTTAAGGATGGGGATGGAGACATCAGTAACAGTGATTCAGTGATAGCAATATCAGCGTGAAAGGGATATTTCTGTCAAAATACAAAGACATCTCACATGAGAGAATGTTTTCTGGAGAGTCTTGGTTATACAGTTTTAAAAGATTATGTGTTAAGGTCTTTTACTCATTTTTCCTAAGAAGAGGTTATCTCGAGGTGGGCTATCCTAATGATGAAAAGTGAAGGCACTAGAGCCAGATTTGGGGGGTTTGAAATCTGTTAAATATAACAGCTTGTTAAATAAGCACTGGCCTGCAGGCCTGGAAGACTGGAAGAAATGGTACTCAGGGATTTCAGCTCAATTAAATGAATGTGTACTGATTATGATTGCATGGCAGTCCCAGGGCTGGTTCCTGAGGCCAGAGAAACAGGAAATGTATTTTCCTGTGCGTAGAGAGCTTACAGCCAATTAGGGAGATGGTAGCACAAAGAAATCATCACTCGTATCTAATTTTTCTAGGTTAAATTAAAATATAAAGATGTAATATAAAAAAAACACATCTTTATAAATATAAGCTCACTATCGGAATATGAACGTTCTTATATGTATATGAAACTTTTTTCAGATCACATGTCAGAAGCTTTGTTGCTCGACGAAGTGCTAGCACATAGCAGGAATCTAAAGGGAACTGGATTGACATGCAGGAAACTATTAACGAAATTACTAACACATTTGATAATAATGTTTAGTGAAAATATCCTAAACACTAAAAGAGAAGAAAGAATTTAGGACATTTCTAGTTTATCTTCCTTACTTTACAAATAAAGAAACTGACCTGGAAAAAAACTAGAATTTAAGGCCAGATGCAAACCTTCAGTCAGAAGTTCTTTTCCATTGTAGTTGCAGGATAAAAATCTCAGATAAATTTCCCATGGCACACTAAAGGCATAGAAATCAATTTTATTATGTCACAGCACTTATCTTAATGAGCAGTCATGCTTCTCTTGCCTTATTTCATTTTAACCAATTATCCATTCATTCATGAATGTGAAGAGAGGCATCTATTCCGGTCCCTGTGCCTTAGAGTGCATGGTATAGAAGGAAACACAGGAAAAAACAATATATTATTGTTTTATGTAACATTTATATTATTACAACTATATGTAACATATGTATAAATAGATATACATCTATATATAACAATTATATATGAACATAATTGCCAAATTACTAGGAAAAATGATTGTTCTATGTGTAAAAGCAGTAACAAGCATGGAAAAGGCACAGAAACAGAAAAGAGGGTAACGACATAGTCAGGAAAGGTTGTAAAGAGGAGGTTTCCCTGATTATGGTGATGAAGTAGGATCCTCCAGGTGGAACCTGGCAGGCAACTAATTCAGGTGAATGTGCCCACCTCCAGATGCTCGAGCATGCTCAGTAAGAAGAGGTTCAAGTCAGATGCTGCCATATCCTGGGCTACACTGGCTGTTCTACTCCACTGAGACCCTTGCTCTTAACTTTTGCTCCCGAAACACTTTCTCAGCTATCCCTTCTGCTTTTTTACTGCCTGCAAAGTCGACCTCTCACCCAGAGCACACCCGTGGTGGTGGAGGGGGTGAGGTGGACTCACGGATCTGCATCATTGCTATTTTTATTTGTTTATATTTTTTCAGTTAGGGAATGCATGGTGGTAGATATAAAGTCCATTTAACTCTGCTAAGAATGTGTTGTGATAGGTGACCATATTATTTTTCTCTTTAAAAAGGGAGAACTACAGGGTGCCCAGCCTTTGGGAATAGCTTAAAGATACATTTTCCAACTCAAACATCTCCATACTCCTTTCTCAGGAGAGAAATTAGAATGGAAGGCGTGATCTCAGTTACAGACTCGTTTAAAACTCAAAATTTTCCTGTTGCAATAAACTTAGACCTATTCAAAAGTGATTGTTTATGAAGATAGGAGAAGGGAGCATTTCATTTTTAAATGAGTATTGATTTTTTTCCTATTGGAACAAAACAGTCACAGTGTGGACAACAGAGAAAATTAGAAAGAGGAAAGCAAAAATACCTAGTGATCCCATCTCCCCAGGTCAGTTGCATAGAATATTTCTTTAAAGTCTTTCTTCTAACTATATGACACTATACTTGCAAGATAAAATCCTAATCCCTTGACATATTAAATTATTTTAATAGAATCCAGTTCTAATATTCAAAAACTTTCTTATACTTTCTATTTCATGAGCAAATAAATTATCTGCCCTTCTTTAGATTTGCTGAGCAATAACTGGAAGCTTCTTTCTCTCTTTCTAATACACTTCTATCCCTATTTTCCAAGCTCTTTTCTTTTCTCTTTCTCTCCCCTCTGTGCCTGGGATCATCACATTATTCTACATCTTTCAGCCTTCTGTCTTTAGCTTCCATGTTACCTCAGCTGAGTTGAAACAGTCTTCTAGTCAAAGGGTTTATTTCATGCAGCAATATTAAGAATATGATAAATAATTGATATTTAAACTTGACCCAGAAGGTCAGTCCTCAGAATATTAGAACAATAAAATGAAAACAAGGACATAAAGGGCTTTTTGATCTCTGGATTCCACAGAGCTATATGGTACCAATTATTTAAATATGGAATAACCTTATGCCTTTAGTTCAAAGGACAGAAGAATATTCAGATCCATCTCAGTGGGACACTGTCTTATGAAGGAATCAAAGTAGAAAAGGAAAGTTGCAAGGACTTGATAATACAGATGTACGCAAATAGGAAAATTCCAGGAAAGCTGTAAAAGCTTTAAATAAAAACCATTAGATTATTGAGTAAAACATTATTTATGCTATTGTAATTAGGGTAACCTTAAGCATAGCACTCCTCAGAGAACTTATCTTTAACAAAACTACAATGGCAGGGTTGCTGTTAACTAAAAATTATTATATTCTTTACTTGGCAAATCAGAGTTTGGGCCCTGCTTCTAGAACAGTGCTTTAGCAAACAGTGTGTTCAACACATACATGTTGAACAAACGATAAAAAAAAATGAGTAATGGATTGCTGGTGGAAATGTTTGAGCAATTGTAAACTTGAGAGGCAGAATTATATTGGGCAGTGAAATGTCAGCAGTAGGATGATCCTGGTTGTCATTTAAAAGCAGGGGAACCCATTCAGGGGCAGTACTAAATGATAAACTAAAATCGAGAGGCCAGAATGCTGGGGGCAGGAGTAGAGCGAACTTCTGGGTGAAAAATAAGATCATGGACTTCACAGATTTCACCCCATAGTATCTCAAATGGTCCACGTATCTTCTCGTAGAAGCTGACAAAATTGATTCTGATCAGTTGGGAAATATTGATTGATTTCACCCCCAAAGCACAAATACTACATGGTCTATTTCTTAAGACAGGTTTACCTTGTAAAAGTTTATAATTTAAGAAGGAAATGGTACAAGAAGTATTTGGGTTTTTCCCTTTTTGTTTTCTCTTACCTCCATATCGTTGAGCAAAAGGTTCAAGGGTTAATACAAATTGGTATTAACTCTCACTTTAAATATTAGTCTTTACAAAAATCTGCGTGTCAGGACTACATCCCATTTTTCAGTTGGAAAATTTGAATTTATTGAGTTAAGTCAATGCCTTTCAAACTTTATGTGCATGAGAATCAGCAAATCTTGTTAAAATGTAGGTTTGGATGCAACAGACTGTGAGTGGGACCTGGGAGTATGCTTTTCTAACATAACAGCCTCCAAGGTGATGCCTTGGAGCTGGTCCACTACTTCCTTTTAAGTAAACATTATTTATGCTATTGTGACAAATAATAAAGAGACATGTTCAAGGTCACAAAGCTAAAAAGAGCAGGACCAAGGTTTGAACTTACTTACCTTATATCTGAGACCAGAAAACAAGGAGGTAGCACTCTATTTTCTTTAAAGATAAGAGAACAAAGATTAGTAAGACTCTGTCCCCTTTTTGACAATGTCTCACACCGCTTGGGTAGGAGAGAGAATCCTAATTACTGATAGGAACTGGGAGACTGTAAAAGGAAGCCTACTCTTCTCTCCTTGTGATAGTTTCCAATAACTTCTCCTGGATTTCGCTTTCTTTTACCAATGAACCTGCTCTTGCCAGAGCTTTCAATGATCTCCTTGATTTTCAAAACACTGGATATTTTTTTTAACTTGACGGCTCGGGAGTATTTGACATGGATCATTTTTTTCTCTCCTCCCTTGATGTCTCTCTCAGTGCTCCCTTTGTGTCCTACCTCTCTGGCGGCTGCTTCCTTGTCTCCTGTGTGTGCTCCTTCCCTTCTGCTCTTCCTTCCTGCACACACATTGGTTCTTGGTCCCAGCCCTATTGTACTTTCCCTTCATCCCTGTGGATCAATGTTTAACCCTCCTAGAGAATTCAACATTTTACCTGCAAGCTATAACCTCCAGATTATATCTTTAGTTTAGATCTTTATACTCCAGGTGTCATATAAAAGTGCTTATTAAATATCTCCATTTTTATAACTCACAGACATCTCAAATTCAAAAACCTAACTGAATTAATTTATAATTATTTTTAATTAAATTATTTATAATTTATAATTTATAATTAATTTATAATTATTTTTATTTAAATTATTTTTTCCCATTGGGCCATATCTTTGGTAAACCCATCTACTTGGTGGCCCAAAAGAAAAATCAAGTCATCCTCTTCACTTTCATCCTTTTCTTTCCACATTTAATCTATCTAATCTTATAGACTGACCTTCCTAAATGGCTGTCAAAATGACTTATGGGTTTAATTTCTGACCAATACATAATCAACACATCCTGTTAAGAGCATTTAATAGTTAAGGACCCTCTTCTTAGCAAATATCATTTTATCACTTACCACAAGAGGTCTAATTATCATGCTGACAAGGAGATTAGACTCTGTCACCTGCCCTATTTGCTCTTACCCAGTTGCATACTCTTGGTAAAGGGAGTGAATGGCTCTCAGATCAGCTGCTTTAATATTTTTCTACCTAATTTTATATTAAAGGGTGATTCTCTACTCATGATGGAAAGCCAAAATTGAATGTCTTAAATGGAGATACAACTGGAGGCAGTGTTCCTGTGGATTGGGGCTCTTACTTATTTTCTGAGATCTTTTTGGTTAATTCATTTTTATTTTTGTAACATGAACAAAATAATTCAAATTATAAAATTAACGCTCGTTCATTTAAAAAGATTTAGGCACTATTATTCAGAGAGGAGATAACACAAATCACATATAACCCCACATTCCTGTGATAAAGTATTGAAGTTTTGATGTATATCTTTCTAAAATAAATGTGATCGATAATATATATGTTGTTAGGTAATTTTATTTTTAAGATTAATTATTCAGTTATTTTATAACATATCCAAATGTGCTGTCAAAATCAAAAGTATTGTCTTAAAAAAGTTATTTCTACACCAGAAATTTCAAAATGTGAGTGATAAACAGAATAGAATTATTCTAATTATTCATATTAAAAGGTTACTAAAATTGGAAATCACCAACCTTATATTTTTTTATATTTTTAGAACAAAAAGTTTTTATTTTGTAAAGAATTTATAGAAAATACAGTTGTGTTGTTCAATATGCCAGTCATTAGCTACACATGGGTACTTAAATTTAAATTAATTGAAATGAAGTACAATTAATATTTAGTTCTACAGTTTCTCTAGTCACATTTTGGGTGCTTAATAGCCACATGTCAATAGTGGCTACAGCATTAGCATAGACATAAAACATTTTCATCATTACAGAAAGTCCTGCTGGGGAGTGTTGGTGTAGAGTTCTAATAAATATGTTACAATTTAAGTTTAACAATTTGTTGAGCACCACGTATGTGTCAGACATTATATTAAGGCTTTTCACTTTTCTCACATGTTATTTTATTTAATACTCAATTGTCTGTGCGATAGATTTGTTACACCAGCTTTTCAAGTAGAAAAATAATGGGGACTCGTGAAAATGAATTGATTTAATTTAAAGGATTGCATTTAGCTGTAATTTGTCCAACATCACATTAGTAGCTGGTCAGTTGGGGCATTTGGCCATGTGGTACATAGGATGCTCATTTCCCCTGTCAGAGCAGCAAGGACACCCAGCTTCTTGTATTCCACGTTGGGAGTCAGGACTCATCTTCATCCACTCAGTTCTTTATGGCAACATCCCCTTTAATCAAGCCGAATTTTTCGGCTGTGGTTCTCAGCCACTCCCCTGTGTTCTTAAAGTCCAAACTTCTCAACATTACTCACAAAACCCATCACAGCCTTCTCTGAACCTAACTCTCTGGCATTATCTTTCCCTACTCCCTACTTCCCAGCTCATGTGCCAGAAGGTTAAATAATAACTCCCAGAAGAGTATCTTGTTGCCCTTTTTTTTCACATATCTTGTTTACTTGGCCTGACAGCCTCTTATATTCTTTCAAGCTATTTAACTATTGATGATTTTTATTACTCAGCTCAACTCCCGCCTTCCTCAGGATGCTTTACATCAACCACAGAATATGACTTAAGAATCCCCTGGCATATTCTTCACAGTGCCTTGTTTTAAGCTCTTCCATAAGTCAAACTCATCACAGTGTAGTCATTGGTTAACTTGTGTGTTTCTCCATGGACTATAATTTTTTTGAGAGTATGGTCCATATCTCAATCTACCACAATACCAGATATAAGTATAAATGTTCAACTTCAATCAATGAGACAACTTTTTTTCTCCCCAGGTATGATGAGATGTTGTGTTATCTAAAGATAGCAAAGTTAAAGGACGAGAAAGACTCCATCTTGTTTTCACATCCCATATATTCATCTTCTCCAAAAATAGGTAAGGGGAGTCACCGATCTTTGACGTCCTTGCCACTAAAATGATACCTAGGAATACCTTGGCAGCTTGCTTCAGAAGGTAAGAAGATGAGGACAAGCCCCACACAGAAGGGCCTGTAGCTACCCAAGAAGGTGGGGACAGCACACTTCTCTGATAACTTTGTCTCCCTCAAAGGCCAGAAGTAGACCTCTTCATATGTGCTTGAGAGGGAGCCTTCTCCCTTCAGCCACCCAGCTTCCAGCCGTGCTGTCCGAATGCTTCAAGACGTCCCCCCACCACCATTCCTTCATTAACTCCCCTCTGTACCAGACAGAGCTGGCTTGCTGTAACACCTGCCATAAAGCTGACAGGCAATCACTTCGTGGAGGGTGCTGCTCTGCTACAGAACACACATCAGACTGACACACTGCCTCTCCTTGATGGGGAAAAATAATTCTTCCACATCCTTAGGTAGAAAAAACCTGGTATAAAATGCCAGGTTTCTGTAGCAATATGATGTGAATAGAGACATTATAAATATGGGAGTTTTCAAAACTGTCATTCACATTCTTGGCCCAGAGATGTGTGACACATGGTTATGATAATGACTTATCCTCATTATCATATACTCTCAAGCATATGATTCACTTACCCATGCATTTATTTGTGTGTTCAACAAATTTGGTGTGTGTGGGGGGGGGGGAGGTATTTTCTAAGATCCAGACACTTAGTAAGTGCCAAGAAGGCCATAGAGTAAAAAAAAATATGGCCCCCACCATTAAAAACATCTTATTCAAGCAGAGATATGGGCACATAAATATGATGGGAGAAGGGCTTGTAAGAGAGGCAGACATGCAGTATTGTTAGGCAGACAAAATAGAAGGAGCTGTTCATGACGCCCGAGGGAATCAGGAAAATTTTTCACAAGGGAAATGAAATAGGAGCTGATGTTTGAAGGACAGTGCCATTCACATGGACTAGATAGGGAAGAAGTCCTTCCTGGCAGTGCAGAAGAAATAAGTGTAAAGGGGCATGGTTGCAGTGCTCTGGGGCTGGAGCGTGACTTATGAATGACAGGAGATGGCATCAGACAGGCCAGTGAGGGACCTCGTATGCAAAGCCTTTGACTTTCTCATGTTGACAATGAGCAGTTATCAGCAATTCAGAAAAGGTTGAGCACAATCCGAGATTTTCAGGTGAATGCTCCCCAACCTTATGGTATCAGGAGCAACAATAGGCTTTTTAAACATTTGTATCTTACCCTTGTTTGTGTCTATCAGTCTTTGTTTCTGTTTTCACAGTAGTTAAAAATGCTAAAATGTACACATGAAAGGCCTGCTGGTTTACGTTTGTGGGTAGCATGGATGGAGGGGCAGCATGGGAGACTGAATCTCACTCTACAGGGTAAAGCAGGTTATAGCAGCATAATAAAGAAAAAGGAAAGAAGGCTGAGAATCCAGGAGTTAGTAAAGTAAAGGAAAGAGGGGCCTAGAGGCACCAGTCTGGGTCAGAGAAGTGGTCCAGCATCCTTGGGGCCTAGTTGCCTGGTCTGTCTCCCAAGGGCTAATCTAGTATAAAGAGACAATTGCTATGCAAGAGTCTGGAAGACATATACATGTATGAGGAAAGAGCCATGGATAAAGGCTAAAGAGTCATGGAAAACACCACAAATAGCAGAGTCATCTGTGCATGTAGAGGTTGATGATTTGTTGACCGTGTATTTACTTAGACAAGGTATGTCCAGTAAACCTTGTATGTGGGGACAGAGAGGGAGGTGAAAAAGATATTGTCAAAACAATAGCCACATGGGCCTTTCTTTTATTCCCCAAAGGATATAGCCAACACCAAAAGGCAGGAATCCTGTCTAAGAGTAGCAGCAAAGGTGTTGGGGTCAGACAGAACTGAGTTATATCTACTGCCAAGCCTTTCTCCCTATTTATAAAATAGGCATGAAAATACCCTTTAGCATGACTGAGAGGACTAGCTGAAATAATGAATGTAAAATTTTCAGCCCACTGCCAGGCATTCAAAGAATAGAGCTATTATTTTACACAGTTTATGTATTTTCTATGTAGCACAACACACGGCACTAAAGAAACTTAGAAATATTCCTTGACAAGACTTATCTTGGCTTGCAAGTATACTGGAAGTTTAATCTTTTGCAAGTATAAGGCACATTAAGAGTTATCACTGGTTGGTATTGAAGGAGATAGTCATTTGTCAGTAATATTGACTCAAGGTAAACCAGTCAGGTGTAAAAAGGCATCACTTTGAAATAATGTGACAAATGAGGTTCCATCACTCAAATGAGGAGACAGTAATAGGGTCACTGGATCTTGTGGGCCCTCTCTGACACATAGTTAAGTAGTCATTGCAATCCCAATAAGCAGGATCCCTTAGTCATTTGTACAAGCTAGGGGTTAAGGGTATGAGTTCATGGTAAGAGTAGAGGTAAAATTTGTGTACCTCAGGCATCAAAACCTGAGATAGAATGACTACGTGAGAAATAAACCTAATGACTTGAAAAAATGTAGTGAATAGGTGTCAGTGTTCCAACAAAATATTAGTACCTTCGTAAATATCTCTTTGAATATGTATATCACTCATTTGTTAGAATTATTCACCAATAAGCTTTAAGTGTCCATCTCTGAAGACCGGCAAACTTTATTTAAATTTAACCAAGAGCAGGTGAAACTTTGACATACTTCTATTACTCCTTTGGCATTCAGGCTTATGTTTAATTCAGTGTTTCATAATTTCCAATGAAAGAAACTTCATGCTATGAAAAATTTACAAAATGCGAAGCAAAGGGAGTATATGTCAGGTACATAATTATATTATTAGCTGCTTAAAAAATAGTTTATGTGCCATGAACTTAACACTTGTTCATGGCACATAAACAATTTCAATAGCTGTGTATTGAAAAAGGAGATAGAACTTAAAATTAAAAGTTAAAGAAACAGAAAGTTTTGTATTCAATTTCTAGATCACCATAGACAAATTGGAGGTTCGCTGCCTGCCCAACATCATTCTAGAGACTGTGGACAACATCACCTTTAGTCTGCAGGTTTCCTGGCCTCCAGCCCCTCACCTCTAATTCTCCAACAGCAACATGAAAATTGCCTTTATAAAATGAATGTATAATTCCAAACTTAGTTTCTATAAGTTCATTTTTTTTTCTCTTTGCATAGCAGGAAGCTATGAACACCAGTAGCCTTGATAGTTTCTAGCAGGAGGGCAGTGGGTAACTGGCCAATGTCTGCAGGATTTACAAGCCCAAGAGTGGTCAGTAGTTCTAGGAGAAGCAGCTGCGACAGCTGTAGTAAGCTCCATCACCACCATAGATAGTGAGTACTTTCTTGGGTCTCTTAATACCATCTCTTCCTTTTTGTTCTTGTAGTCCTGGGACCTTCCTGTACTTCCTAATCTCTGTATTACCTCACCTTCCCCTTTCTCAACTTTTCAAACACAGTTGAACCAATAACCCTCTACTAAAGTACTTCTATTTGAAATATACAGAATGATTTCTATTTTCTTCATTAGACCTTGATTGACTCAAAGTCCTATCAGCTTATAAATATAGATGGAGTCAGAGTAACAATAAGAATGCAAGTTTTGTTTTTCCCATCACTTACTTATGTGGACCTTAGCCATCTATATCATCCTCACTCAAGTGTAATGAGGAGTCCACAGGAAGATCTCCTGTGTGCCACTTCAGTTGAGCAGAGCCACTGCATTGCCAGGTTTCTTGGGCATCTCTCATTTCCTGTCATGCGTCACAGTCTCCATCATTGCAGCCTTCCTGGGTACTGCCACTGTGCCAAAGGACTCCGTGTGCTCCTCTCCATACTTCATCATAGCTTTTCACCTGGAAACCAAAGCAGCATTTCTTGTGTCACAGGAAATCAGACTTCATTATAAAAATAACTCCTTCGACT
Source organism: Rousettus aegyptiacus (assembly GCF_014176215.1). NCBI lineage: Eukaryota > Metazoa > Chordata > Mammalia > Chiroptera > Pteropodidae > Rousettus > Rousettus aegyptiacus. The sequence goes on from NW_023416306.1 coordinate 23,560,293, forward strand.
TTGATCTAAAAGCCCCATACTAATTAGAATACAAGCTAGGCTGATATAACAGAAAGAGCACAACACATGGGGGCTTCATCATGACAGAAGTTTATTTTTGTCGATGTATATTCTAGAAACGAGCAGCCCAGGACTGACGGTGGCTCTGTTTCCATCAGGTTGATGGACTAGTTCTGCCATCTTCAACACATGGCTTCTGTCTCTGTATTCCAGATGACTACCCCATTGTTGCTATTTCCCACACAGACGTAAAAAGAAGAGAATATCCAGGACAGTAGGGCTTTTCTTAAGGAAGATAATTGGAAGTTGTTATAGGCATCACTTGTGCATACATCTCATTAGTTGGAACTAATTCCTGCAACCAGAGGCTGGGAAAGTGATGTCCAACTGGGTAACCAAAATCCCAGTTCAAACCCTGGGGTGCAGATGTGCCCTGCTGAGCAACTAGGGAAGCTGATACCCAACACATGCTGGGTTCACCAAGCCCTACTCGACCCTCTTCTTTACACAAAACTCTGCTGTGAGTCCACAGGCCTGTCTCTGCCCAAGGGAGACTTTTCCCTGATTTGTACAAGATGACTATTTAGGCTGGTGACAGTCCTAGGGTTTCTTAATGAAAGATATTATCAGTCTGTGGCATACATTTTCTCTTTAAAGGGTTCCTATTAAGTCCATAGGGCTGGAGAAGGTAGAAAGAATTTAGGAATAGATGTTACCCTTTTGCCTCCAGTGTTCTCTTCTATATGAGCACCATACCAAAATCTTTCTGCTTTGACCAAAAATAGAAGCTTTAATAAAAAGTCCTCTGCAAATTGACTGCTTCTCATATCTTCCTCCACTATTTCATTCACCTCCATTATCCTCAGAAGTCTAGATTGTTACTATTATTTATACGTTGTATGTAAGGAAACTGAGCTTCAGAACTATTAGGTAACTTGCCTTAGGTCACATAGCTTGTAAGCGATTAGATATGAATTTGATCCCAGGTCCATCTGATTCCAAAGCCATTGCTTGTTTTATTATGCCACACTGTCTATTAAGTTACAAGCACTTGTACCCTGTGATAAAAAATAAACTACTTATAATGTGAATCTGTTAATAGAGAAGTTCCAGGAACAGGACATCACTGGGGCCATACTGGCATTGCGGTTTACACTTCCCATGAACTCGTTCCAATAAACATTTCATTTAAATTTAATAAAGTAGTTAATAAAGTCGTAAAGGTTAATTACTAGTTAAGGGAAAAAATATGACTTCACTTTGGCGAACACGTGAAAAATGAATCAACTTCATTTTGCCGTTAACCCAGGATTATACAGGTAATAAAGCATGATTATGGATTTAACATGTTAATTCCCAGTGGATTTAATAGCAGTGCTACAAAATACATGACCAATTACTAACTCATCTGACAAGGCTTCAGACAGCACTAATCAAAATTAAATCACTTGGCCCACATGTGGATGCAATATTTCTTTCAAGATGAAATTAGTGTAATTTTTCATCGTGGACTTATTATAAATGCCTAGTGATAGGATGAAAAATAGAGAAGAGAAAAGTGGGGGACACAATCTATGATCTCAATCTAATACTTCACTTTAGTAGCTGTTTTGTTTTTTTTTTTAAAATAACCTTTACTTTGTTTTTATAATTTTAAGATCCTTTTCGGTATAGTATTGCTGGCTCTGATGGTTCATTATTTACCTATAATTTGTAGAATAAAACAAACCATCCACATTCATTAAAATATTTTGCTTTTCTAAAATAGACTATTGGCAGAGCCAGCCTTTTGTAGCACTAATATTTGTAGTTCAACCATTCATTGTTTTATTTGATTCTTAAGAAGTAAAATCTTAAATAATACTATATCTATTTTTTTAAATCACGAATTGTACTACCTGATAATCTCAAATGAAAAATGTATGTTCTTTTTATTGCTTAAAGATCAAGAACAGGGGTCTTAAAATGATGAGCCACTGGTGAACCAACTATTTTTGCATCATCTTTGGCTACTTTTATGCTATGATGGCAGAGGTAATTAGTTGCTACAGAGACTATTTTCCTACAAAGCCTAAAATATTTACTATCTGGCCCTTTACAGAAAGATCTTGCTGACTCCTGATCAAGAGATTTATTTTTCTGAATTCTAATCTAACTAAAACACGGTTATCTCAGGGCTTTTTATTTCTCTCATTCATATCATCAAAACTGTTCCCTACCATATATCATCATGGTGTTAAGAATTAGATAAGGGAGCATATATTTTAATATGCAATAGGTGCTAAAAAACATAAATTCTTTGCCTCTCCTCCAACATGTTGTTGTTGCTGTTTTAACAAGAGACAGTGCAGCGGGATGGTTAAGTGCATGGATGCTGGCTCCATATTGCTTGGGTTAAAAGCCCAGCTCTGCCACCATTAAATGTGTAACCTTGGGTAAGTTCCCTAAGTTCTCTGTGCCTAGGTTTTATTTTTATTTTCTTTTTAATATGTAAAACAGGAATCATAATAATATATCTTCCTCAAGGGTTCTTGGCAAAATTAAAAGAGGTAGCACGAGGAATATGTTAAGAATAGTGCTTGGCACTGTTGTAGTGCTTATATACCAGTGTCAGCCACTACCACCATCATCATCATCCTCAAAAGAGCTTAAATCATGCTGGAAAGAATTAGCCCATTTCCTACTGGTTAAACAAGTGGATTTATTTTAGATAAGTGTGAAGTGTAGGATTGTTAAATCTAAGCAGCCCTTTATTCGAGTTTTGTCACCTTCTAGTTTTTAAATCTTAAATAATTCATTTAGCATCCCTGAGTCTCAATTTCTGCATATTTAATATAAGGTTAACAAGACAGACCTGATCAGTAAGCCTAGGATTAAACCAGCTATATAAGTGAAAGCTGCTGACTCTGTCCCAGCACACTGCATGTGCTCAATAATTGGTAGTTTCCTTTTTTTCTCTGTCTCCCTGTTCCTTTAATGGTAGCTTGACCCTCTTGAGTATCCTATTGCCTGATTATTTATGTTCAAATCCCAATCATGCTCATCACATCACGATTTCCCATTTGCCTTCCTTTGTTTTCTGCCTCTTCAATGCTTGTGATGGGCCAATTCCTGTGTCTAGACCTACCCATGTCCTCTCATATGCCAACTCTTTATAGTAATAATGATAATAAATGATAGCAAATAGCGCACACACACACACACACACACACACACACACACACACACACACACACATTTATATAGCACTATGGCCAGGCATTGTTTTAAGTATTTTACTTATATTGACTCCTCATAACAACTCTTTGAGCTAAGAACTATTATTATCCTCAGACATGGATGTGGAAATGGAGAAATGGTGTTTCAAATAACTCGCCCAAGACCAAACAGCTAATATGCATACAATAAGGGTTCTAATCCAGATAGCCTGGCTCCGGAGTAGCTTTAAGCTACTATGCTATATTGCTTCTTTAAATACTTTTAAAATGCTCTGGTTACATTTGTGATTTCTAAAGCTTTGTTTGTTTGATCAGAGCTTGATCCTAATGGACTTCATGAACAATCCCTAGTGTATTTCTGTCTGTGAATTTACATTCATGTACGTTTTATGATTCTGTGTATAGAATAGTCCGTCTGCTTCCTACACATATAATGCAAAAATTATGTAGTCTGTCTATGTCTATCTGTCTGTCTGTCTAATCTACCTACCTACCTACCTATCTATCTATATTTCTAGAGGGACTTATTTAAATGGTTATAAATAATGAACAATTACATAAGTTTATTGATTAGATTCTATTCATACTACCTCAATTTTTTGTTCAACCTAAAATCTTGTCTATTATAGTCAAAATTATTGGATAGTATGTGATAGTAGACATGTATTTTAAATTTTTGGATACAAGCATAATTTCTAGCTGGAGTTTAGCTTCACATTGTTATTTTAAAAAAGTGTTTCTCAAAATAGTGTGCATATGAGTCACTGGGGATAATATTAAAATAAATATTAAAATTCTAATTCAGATTAGAGCCTGAGATTCAGAATTTCTATCAAGTAGCAAGTATCATTTTGATGTAGTACAGAATAATTCATATTTATAGATAAGTGATTATCTAAGGGCATCCGTTAGAATCTGCTTGAGATTTACCTTGTTTGGCACAGTTGACTGATTTTTAGGTTCTGTATAGAAGAGAGGTTGAAATGGGTCACATTGGATTTCATGGCAGGGACCCTGCTTGTCACTATTTCCCCATGATTGCTCTTACAATCGCTGATCCTACTCAACTCACATCTAAAACTTTGTATCTTTCATCATATACTTATCCATTCAGTGTTTACTAAGCACCTACTATGTGCCTTGTCTTAAAAAACTCTCATCCTTGAGGCAGAAGGAAGGGGAAGGTAGCCTCAGACATGTAAGGTATAAAGTCAAAAATGTTTTTTTTGTTATTATAATACAAGTTTGTATGGGGCACAGAGAAAGTAATTGTTCACTTTTAGCAGCTTGACATATGGGGAAATATCAAATAAGGTTTCAAATATCAAATAAGAGAAGGTGTTTTTTGGATGGATTCTAGAAAGTATTGTCTAAACAGTGGAGCAAAGAACATTCTAAGGTAAGAAATAATATGAAGTTGAACAATGGCCTGGCCTGATTGAGGACATGATATTCCAACGGTATCATTACATCATAGGTCCTTAGACCATATTTTAGTGGGAATGGGATGGGGGAGGGAGTTGGGGGAAGCAAAGAACTTGGTAGACAGTAGAATCTGAGAAAGCATTAAAGGGTTAAACAGAGAAGCAATCGACCATTTCTTTGAATCAGCAATTAGGCTGTTACATCTGTTCCTTGCCTGTTTTAACATCCAGGCACTATAATTATGCTTCAATATAGTACCTATTCTTCTGAGTCCCTGATAAATAAAGCACATATATAGAATCTTCATATTTCACAATGTTTTGTATAGTGTTTGGTACCTAAAAATAGTATTTATAACATATTTGTTTGTAACATAAAAAATATACCTGTCAACAACCTAAGCAGTTTTACAGTGGAGCATTACCAAAACTGTTAAAGCTACCTGTGTTCTTATATCTTATAACTTATATTAATAAATTATATATCAATGAGACAAAATGTGACAATATTTCTCCACAATTTCCTAAGGTTTTATTTTGGATCAGTTAATAATATGATTAAATTTGTTATCAGTACTTAGGTATAACAATACTTCTAGTAGCTTAATAGTCACTATGAAGTGACTATTTAACTTAATTATATTAAAAAATCAAAGATTTATTGAATATTAGGAATTGAAAGAAATCTAAAAAATCCTTTAGTAGAGTATTACCAAGTCCAAATTATGTTACAGGCTAATAAAAAACTGAAAATCCTCCATGGATTCCAAAAATGTGATTTTAAAAAAAAACTAGGTGAGAGCGCATGATGAGTCCAGTCACAACCATTGACACGAAGTATGAGAAGGTTCAGATGGAAGGCTGTGACATTGTCTTACAGAATGTTAGATCAGTGGTTCAAAAAGTGATTGAATCAATTTCATTTAACTGAGGTTAAAACTGAATTGCAGGAAAGTTAACTAACTTATCCAAGATCAAACAGTTCAATAGTGTCAGATCAATTAGAGGCAATATGTTAACTGAACACCTACTCTATGGAAGACAATGAAATAAGTGTTGTGAAGGGAATATATTGTCTAAGGCAGAGAAGTTACAATCTATTCTATTGGTAGAGACAATGTATGCAGACATGAGGATGTGCATATATATGTCCTCATGCATGATGTATATGTATGTATGTCTGTGTTTTGTGACAAAAGAATAGAAGAATGGACTGGGGCCAGAGAGTCCTTATATGCAAGACTGAAGAATTTGGATTTGATTCTCTATGTAACAGGGAACCAATGGAGAATTTTAGGCAGGGAAATTATACAAATAAGTTTGTGTATTGGAGTTACTATAGCAGTTTGGCTGATAATGTGGAAAGAAAGATCCCAGAGGCAGGGAAACCATTTAGAAGGATATACTAACGGTTCCAGTGAGCACAGATGGAAGGCCTTTCCTAAGCAATGGCTGTGGGGATTAATAAATACACGTTAGCTAAAATATGCATGACAAAATGATATAAACATTAAAAACCCATTTTTAAAGAATTTTTGCACATAATAGTGACTCAAATCTCTTCAGAAATCTTATTTCTCCTTATCTGCCTATCATTAGGTAATGAAATGTACTCCAAGGAAGGTCAGCCCAAAGAGCATTAAAGTCAAGGACAGAGATAAAAACTTCCCCCGGGCTTCAGTGCCTCAGCTAACCCACATGCCATAGTAGACGATATATGAACTGAAAACATATGTATTGAAAATCATTCATCTGTCTCTTCCCAGTTGGCTGAGATAAACCCCATTACCATCAAAAGGACAATTTGGGATGAACCTGAAAAAGAGGAATTGGCTTTTATCTTTATAAATAAACAGAAGCAACCCTTAATGCTTTACCATGGATGGTTATATTCATGTTCTGGGTTTTGAATAAAAAGTGTTCTCGATAACAGAGATTGGGTGAGTAAGGGTCATAGATATATTTGAGTTAGACTTGAAAAGCTCAGTCAGGCATGATTAGCTGTATAAATGCAAAGCCTGGGCAGTTTAACCGACAGTTTGGTTCTTGGCTCTGTTGCTTGTTATGCTATAACCTCTTTGAAACTAGTTTTTCTCATTGAAAATATAGGTATGATTAAACCAACCTTATTGTTCAAAGGTAAAATGATATAATGTTTGTGAATGTGTTCACCATAGGGTATGCAAGATAGTAGATAATTGATAACAACAACAACAAAAAAAAGTAGCCAGTGTCAAGTCGAGTTTTAGATCAGTGACTCTGGAGTTAGGACCATCTGGGTTTCAATCCAGATTGCAGCATTTACTAGCTTTGTGCCCTTTGGCAAGTAACATCATTATGCCTCAATTTCCTTCATCAATAAAGTGTAGATTCAAATAATATCTTATAAAGTATGTGGGTATCTCACAAACAGTAAACTTTCAATATTATTGTTCTGCATTATTGAATGTTTTTTGTCTTCTTTTTCCCATCCAAGAAGAGTTGTTGCACTATTTAAAGTTATGATATGTTTGGTTCATTAACAAATTTCTATAACTCTTTAATTAATCTTGGAATCTCTGAGTTAAATGGGAATTTTTAAAAACATCCAGTCAGATCTCCTGTATTATTGGGATTCAGCCGAGCATGAACACTTCTGAGGATGAGAGCTTCTCCCTCCACTGGCCTCTTGGTTTACCATATGTCCACTCTCATAGGAACCTTATGGTTACACTGACAGGACAGGCTTTCTTTGATTAAGGAAAAATTACCTCTCTATAACTTTTTCCTGAAATGAAGCCACATTTATTCTCCGAATCACCCAGAGAAATATACTTTCTTAGAGAACACCCATTCATGTTTTTGAAGGTATTTAGATCTCTATTTTGGTTTTCCCTACCCAGAGAAATTCTCTACAGTTTTGAATGCAGCCTAACATCATTCATAAGTATACTTTTGACCACAATAACAATTTTGCTTTCTTTTCTAATGTTAACTACTGGTAAGTTGTGGTGACCTCGGATCACTACAATTGATTTCCTTTTGCTAATTTTAAGACTTTGCATATATTCCTATGAATTTTTACCATGAAGGTTTTACCTTATGGTCAATAATGGATTGCTCATTTAACTTAATGAAAGTGCAGATTATATATATATATATATATATATATATATATATATATATATATATATATAGAGAATATATATACACATATTCAGTTTATAACTGCATATACGGGAACACATTTTTATCTGTTACACAGCTTTTCTAAGATTCCTTAAAAAACATGTCTCGACTTTTTTAAAGGGAGTGATTAAAATAAAATGTTATTTTAAAAATATGAATTTGAATTTTGAGTCCTGTGCTGCATTTAGGTGCTTCATGCCTGCTGTGCACCCACAAAATTCACGTTCCATTCCTATTCACGTTGTGGTATCGGCCTCTTTCCTCGATGTCTCGCTCTAAATTTCCCAGTTGGAGAGAAAGTGCTGGAAATTTTTTTCCCTTTTTTTTTTTTTTCAAGTTACTCACTTTTCTCGATGACTCCTTCCAACACATTCTCCCGGAAAACTCTTATTCACTCTTCAAGCTCATTACATAACCTTTCCAAGAAGCCCTTAGAAACCTCCCCAAGGGAATTGTTGATCCCTGTCTACTCTCTCACAGGCTCCCATCATTCCACTTCACAGTGAGTTGCTTGGTTGCAAGTAATTGGAAATCCCAAAACCTAATAAGAGTTAAAAAATAAAACCCTGTGAAGGGCAAAAGGGCAGCTCAAGTTCTAGAAGATCCAGGTCCTGACTCCAGGACTCTCTCCTCATGACTTATCTTACTTTTCTTTGTTAGCGTTCTCCTCTCTTACCTCAAACTGACTTTCTTAACAAATTGAGAAATATAGGTATAAATAGTATCCAAACTTTAAATCTTTTGTCCTCTGCCACTAGGGAGGGGACAATGATCCTTTTCATCAGAACTCATTTGAAAAATATCAGGGAAGTACTGTAACTTGACTTCATGGGCTCATTAATTATGTGACCAGAACAGCAAAATACTGTGATTAGCTTGACTTAGGTATTGTCACAACTACTGGACCAGTTGCAGTGAGTAGGGAATCAGTGTCATCTAAAAACACGGCAGCTTTTGATGAAGATACCTAGATGTCTGTGTGTGAAGGCACAGTTTTCAGGGTAGGGAGATTGGAAAGCAGTGCTCAATATCCCACAGGTGTTCATTTTTCCTATTTATTTGTAGCTGTTTTCAAAACTAGATTGTGAAATACTTGGAGACAATAACTATATTGTAAGACAGTGATCATGCCCTCTTATTTTCCAGGTCTGGAATATATAAATATATATGTATTTTACATATATTTTATATATTAAATATATACGTATTATTAATAACACTTGTGTTTAGAAAGACTTGATATGCATAACTTGTGTTAAGTAACATGTATGCTCCTGTTGTTAATATAGTCTCTGTGGTGTTGCTACTTTTGGGAGCCAATTTTCAAAGTTAAATCTGGGAACTAAAAAATATGTCAAATATTTTAAGAATTCAGTTAATAAGAAAAAAGACATAATATTTATAAATGTGACCAGTTTAATAATACACAGTTGTCTCCAAATGAAGCTTTGAATTTAATTGTTATGTTTTTAGTTCCAGTTACAAAAGGATAGGATGAATCTTTTTAGTAATCTTTTTCAGATTATATTCATATTTTCAGAGATCCTCAGTGGTAAACCGATTTGCCTTTTAAAACAATTTATACCTGTGTGTTTCCGATACTTCGTCTCCTTTGAGTTCATTCTCAGCCAGGTGATGTTTCTTAAGGCTTGAATTCTTTTTCTTTTGGATTTGCCTCCTGCAGGCAGGTGCACTTACCTGCCTTATAGCATTCAGATTCCCCACTTCATCACTGACTACTTCTGTAGTTTGTACATCCAGACACTGACATTTATATTTTTTGTGCCCAACTTCTCTGGTCCTTCTAGCTCCAGGAAATGTGGCTTTTTGCATCATGTCTTCTTTACTTGGGGATCTGTATTTCTCAGTCTGTAAGCATGTGGGACTGTTACAGTGGCTTCCGGCTTGGGAAGCACTTTCACTTTTAGAAGGACACTTGGGCCTCTTCCCAGCCGTTGAAGGACGCTTCGTGTATTGGACTGTGGCTGAAGATGCCCTCCCATACCTTGATTCATAGCCATGCATATTCTTTTCATTTGAAGGCTCACAGCATATATTCTGGGTGAAGTGTTTGCTTCTGTGGCTCCCTCTCAGAGAGGGATTATTTGATTCTCTGCTTACAGATCTCTTTGAAAGTCTAACACACCAAGATTTGGATCTGTGAGTACTGGACCTTGATTGTCTTTGGGTCCTTCTACTGGCATGTGAACCCAATTCTACCAATTGGGAAGATTGTCTGCATTTCATCCTCTTTTTTCTGGACGAGCTCAGCTTTCTGCCATCTCTCTTAGAAGAAAGGGCATTTTCTGAAATGCAACTCCACGAGGGGTCCCTCTTTCTGCATGTGCAACTTACCAAGGAAGTGTCTCTGGGCAATCGTTTTTGCAAGATCTTTGGTGAAGTATCTGAGTATTTGTTATTTTCTGCTTCTTTTTTCTGTAAATTGATCTGCTGGCCTGGGCTCAAAACTCTCATTTCTTTAGAACTATACTTCCTTTGCTTCCCCTGATTAAAAATTGCTGGGGAACTGAAGGCGCGTGCAGCTGTTTCATCTTTTCCCAGGTCCATTCTGTGGCCAGGAAGCAACTTTATCCCTTCTGTCTTCCTCTCTTGAACATTTTGCTTGCAATTCAGTAAACCTGGGCCCCTCTCCCTTGGGGTAGCCCAGTTCAGGGACACATTATTAGTAGAAATCGTGTTTTTATGGTCACCTGATTCTGGTTTGTCTTTGATCCAAGCATGAATTTTGCTTGTTGTTTTATGATGGATTAGTGGCATTTCAAATTCCTTCAAGGAAGAGTTACCACTTGGAAACTGTTTCAAGCCTGACAGAGGTCTCTCATTATTCCATTGGCCATGGGTGTTTTTGGACTGCCTCATATCATATTGAGCTTCCAGCAGAGCCCGATCTTTTGGCAAAGGCCAAACAGGAGCCGATGCAATGGGCTTCTTTTTCACCCATGGTGAAACAGAACATTGATAGATGGCTCGTTGGTCATAAGTCTCCATGTTATAAGGCGAATGAACAAAACTGATAAACTCATGCAGAAAATGGTGGGTGTGTTGTTGGAGATAAGGTTCCAGGAGGTGAATAAAGGACTCACTGTCCAGATCATATTCTGTCATGTGATGGAGAATGGTGCTTAGGATGTTCTTCACGGTATAGCCATAATCTCCATAAACAGCTGTTAGTTCCCGTTTCAGCCAGGGGACTAGCCGCTGCAGGCAACTCGGGTTTCTCTTGAAATAATTAGCTGAAAAGTGCTTTTCAAGACTGTAGCCTTGGACATGTGTCACCCATATTCCAGAATAGTACAGAGCTCTTCTGAACTTCATGACCACCTGATCTCTGAAGTGGCCCACAGACATGGAGTTGGGGTGGAACTTCCAGTTATCCCCAAACTCCCTCAGTAATTCTTCGAGCGTCAGCTCTCGCAATGGTCTGGTTTTCCTTGTAATGCCCTCAGGGTTCAGACTGAGAGGGTTGTTCTGAGATGATTGGACATAGCTTTTCTCCTCTGAGGGAAGAAACACTGAGTCTCTTTTGTTGTTATTCTCTGGCCTGGTGGAAAAACACTGAGGAGCAAAGCACTGCACACCAGAAGAAGGCTTGGATTTCTTTCTTGATCTTGAATATGCAGAGTCATCACCACTCTTGTTGGAACAAGAGTTATAGTCAGACTCAGTTTGAGTACTCTCCAAGCAATTAGGGCACTCACAATCAGATGAGAAATCTAATGACATTGCCCTGAACATATTGTATTTCATAGTCTTATGTGAGAAAAACTGGTTGAAATTAATTCTTCATCTGGAATGAAAAATATCTATTAAAAACATTCCATGCAAATTTGTCTACTGCATGGAATACATTCTAGAATAAAGTTAAGAAAAAAACTATTCTCTCAAATTAATAATAATGGGCTCAAGAAAACCCAGCACAGATAAGGCAATGAGGATTCAGACACACTGATTTTCTCTTTCTCTCTCAAATTAGTGTATCAAACTCTGAAAAGCAAATTAGACATAAACATCAGCATTTAAATATCATGTTCTTTAACCTAGCAATTCTAAAGAATTAATCTAGATATATAAATCTACAAGCTTATATATGTTGATTTTTAGTAATAACAAAAAAGAAAACTTAAATATCCATCAGTAGGGAACATGTTAGATAAATGATGGTTTATCTATAATATTTAACATTATGTAGCTATTTTAAAAAAGCAAATAATTATATGCCAATATGAGAAAAATGACAGAATATATATATAGTTAACTAAAAAAGTTAGTTTATGTAGAAGTATGATAGACTAACAAATTCATAGACAGTAATCATTACTTTCTGGCAGTATTGTGAACTAGACACCTTGAAAAGTTGTTCCACTAGGAATAACAACATAATACTAGTTTTAATTGACAACATTGCTAATTGTAAGTATATCTAAGTTTAGAGGAAATTAGTGAAATTCTTAGAGGCCACAAATGAAAAATAAATAGGAATCCAGAGAGGGAAATGAACTCTGATATCACTTAGTTGCCCCTTGAGCTTCAATCCTGATAGTCAGGACTGGTAGCTGTGGATGATGTCTACTGGGAAGCCCCTGCATATATCTGTGTACCCAAATATCTATATTCTCACTGAAAAAGTGAATTGGAAAAACAAAAAAAAAAACACAAGAGTCAGCAAGAAGTCTTAGCTGAGATTTTGTAAGCAGAACTAATTAAGTATATCTGCAGATTAAATTCAAATAAATGGTTTTCCTGAAAACCTCAAAAGGATAATTTATTTTGAGGTTGGTATTGACCCCAGGCAACTGGCAAAGGCAAACTACACATTATCCCTGGAGTAATACAATTTAAACTCAGGTTTCATGACAAATTTTCTCTAAATGAGTTAATAAAATCAATAACAAACACAAAATAAGCCATCATAAGCATGAGTCCATGGAAATAATAGAGAGCAAATCTGGCTCCTAAGAGACTCAGTAAATAAGATGAGTATGCAGGATGTATATAACTTTCATCCCTTCTCTTGATGTTTCACACTGTTCTTTCTGGAGATAATGCTTTCATCAAGTCTTCATTCACCTTTAAAAAGTAAAAAGACAGAAATTACATTATTTAGCCAATTTACCTCCTAGAGGATCTCAATGTGTCCATACTCTTTTGAGCCTTAGCTGCTGGATTAATTTGGCTGTAGTAGATCTCTGTTTTGTTTGCCTTAGAGACAGAATTTAGAACACAAAACAAGTTCTGCTGTGGACTGGGGGGAGACAGCTCCAAGTTTTCCATGAAGCTTGACATCTTATGTTTCCTCGCAGTATCCCAGTTGACTTTAAGATGCAAGCCCTGAATAAGATGGAACTCAGATCCACAAATTAGAGGTCACCACAATTCTTTAATTTTCTAATAGACTAGTCACGTCAGAGCCAACACGTTATCAACATCTTAGTTATTTGTGTACCGTTTATGCACCAAAATTATTCTAATTTTTGGACCAAAAGTATTAAATTGTATTATTTTGGGGGGGGGGGACCTTATTCATTACAGCAAAGTATCTGTTAATATAAACAACATATTTGGAAGTTCCCTTAATTTTTTTTTCTTTACTCACTGTTAGGCTCCTTTTAAGTTTAATCACATGTACCAAAGTTATTCAGCCTCTCAGATCCAGGATGAATATTTTGGTGAATTAGATTCACTATTTTGTGTAAGAGCTTGGTAACTAATAGCAGTTCAATAGAACACTTACTTATTTTAGTGTTATTTTGTAGATTTCATTATGAATGCCCAAGATAGCTCATCACCTGGTTAAAAAAATGTATATTTTGTTATAGTCATTAATATTGTAATAATTCTGTATAGTGCCAGGTGCATTACTTCATAAATTACATAAATGTCTAATCACTATGCTCTAATACCTGAAACTAAAAGAAATGTGTTTTGTATGATTTTTATAACCCAAAATAAACACCACTTCTGATACCTTTGTAACTGCAGGTCCATATAGAACTTCAATATCCCCATAACCTTCATATCTATGTCAGCATTATAGAGAGAAAAAAACAGTATAAGCATGAGTTCTTATTCTACTCTTACTCTGGGTAAATTCACATATGCTCCCTCAGTCTTGGTTTACTCTGTGAAATGAAGCTTATGAAAAACTTCAATGAAATAATGTATGTAAAATGTACTTTGTAAAATCCTATGCTTATTAGTAAAAAAGTGCCCTCAGAGATAATCTCACATATACACTGTGCCTAACAGAATAAAATAAATAAATATCTATTGAAAGGAAGAGAGTGAGGAGAACTGGAGGGCTGATGAGAGGGAGGGAGGAAAGAAGGAAGAACATAAGAGAGGGCCATTCAGGTTTCTCTTTCAGATGTTTTTATTTTAGTCCATCCCTCCATTTTTTTTTTTTCTGCCATCAGTTTCTTCCTTTCTCTTTCTTCTTATTTGCACTCCTGGGTTCCTAAATACTCAAAATTCTGAAGCAGATTAGAGAGGACAAGATTGTTGGGGAAGAGATGCATTGGCATTCAAAGTGAGAGCACTTCAGATTTTTTAAATATTAAGTTGACAATAGCTGGATGATGCTGAACAATTAATCTGACCACTGGAAGCCAAAAGATCAGATCTTTTCTTTCCCCACCTGAGTCCTGAGCTAGCTGCTTAGAAGTCTTGCTCTTCTGTCTTTTTCCAAGGTCCATGGCTCTAGAGCAGAATTTCCCCACTTAAGCGCTATTAAGGTCAGATAATTCTTTGTTTTGCTTTGTTAAGCACCATCCCTGGTCTTTACTCAGCAGATGCCAATCACCCCCTTCCCAAGTATGAAAACCAAAAATGTCTGTCAAACATCCCCCGGGGAGCCCAAATTCACCCCCATGTTGAAAAGTGTTGCTCTACAGACTCTTATTATTTTGAGATAAGCTTTTTCTCACAGGAGCTAGAAGTAGTTCTACCAAGAAGTTGGAGTATGGGTATGTGCATTCATGAGAAGGATGAAGTATAAATTAGTTCAAATAGCATGGGATTTGAAGCCCAAAAATATGAGCTTGAATTTCGACTTTTTTCATTTGGATTTGTTTTTCATACACAACTTAGATAACTTCTCTGAGTTTTATTTACATACTCTGTATACCAGGGTGTGGAAGGTTTCCTCAAAGTACTTACCATCACCAACATATTATACATTCATGGATCTGTTTCCTTTCTGCCTTTACTAAAATGTAAGTCCCATTAGGAAAGAAGGGTGAGGATTTTGATTTATACACTACTGTTCCCTCATTACTTAGAAAAAGTCTGGCACATTGAAAGAACCCATACATATTTGTTGAATAAATTTTCCATAAGTACCACAAAGTTCAATGTCTAGTAGATAGTGGGTGTCAACAATTGTGTTTATGGTTGATTCTCATTATGCAAGGTAGTCATCAGAAACACTGAATTATCGAATTTTGAACCATTGCTCCTAAGGGAAATATAGGGTTAGATTTCTTTGAGCTTCTGGTCACATTTTCATCTATATAATGATACATAACCTTGTTCTATTTGTGTCTGTTTACAGACACATTGTTGAATGAGGTCATTCTAAATAGCAAAGTCAGCCTCCCCCTACCCCCTACCCCCCAAAAAAGCACAAAAATGCAAAACACATGACACATGACACCTGCGGAAAGGAGAGCTATTTATAGTGTGGGAGCCGAAACGCGAGGGCAGAGCATCATCGCCTTTCTCAGCCTCGGCTGGGAACGTGCAAGTTGGGTGACTCAAATTTTTCACCACTGTGCCCATGTCCATGAATGACCATGGAAACACTATGAGTATTGATTTTAGAGTTACAAATAAATTTTGGGGAGCAGGCAAATTCACAAATATAGAATTCACAAATTATTAGGATCTATTACATTTACGGACATGTCAGCTTTTTCAAGGGAATGCTTACTAACTAACTTAATTCTCAGAGAGAGTAATGAAATCTCATCCCAACCCTGATATTTTCCTCGTTATATCTAAGAACAGAGCAGAGCTTCTCTCTCCACAGTATTCTTTTCACCAACACACACACACACACACACACACACACACACAGCAACAACAAATTTCTGAGTGTATGCTCTGTTTCAGTCCTGTCTTCCCTGTGGTCCCTAATTCTTTACATATTTGGACCTTTTCCAGCTATCTTTCTGTCATTAATTCACCCATTTAATTCTACTGTGGTCTGACAGAATACTTTGTATGATTTCTATTCTTTCGAATTTGTTAAGGTGTGTTTTTTGAGCCAGAACGTGCCTGATTTTGGTGAATGTTCCATGTGAACTTGTGAAGAATGTGTACTCTGCTGTTGTTGAATAGAGTATTCTATAAATGTCAATTAGATCAAGTTGATTGATAGTGTGGTTCAGGTCAATTATATCCTTACTGATTTTCTGCCCACTTTGTCTGTCAGTTACTGAAAGAGGAGTGGTATTTAAAAGTCCATCTATAATAGTGTGTTTGTCTTTTTCTCCTTACAATTCTATCAGTTTTTGCTTCATGTATTTTGAAGCTCTTTTGTTAGGTACATGTTTTCTTGGATAACTACTGACCCCTTTATCATTATATAATGTCTGTCTTTATCTCTGAAAAATGTCGTTGTTCTCCAGTCTGCTTCATTTAAGATTAATATAACTACTTTGGCTTTCTTTTGATAACTGTTAGCATAGTATATCATTCTTCATTCCTTTACTTTTAATCTAAGTCTTTAAAGTGGATTTCTTACAAACAACTTATAGTGGGATCTCTCTCTCTCTCTCTCTCTCTTTTTTTTTTTTTTTTTTTTTTACCAACTCTGACGGTCTCTATCTCTTCTTGGTATATTTAGTCACTTCACATTTAAAATGATTATTGTTATAGTTGCTTTAATGTCTGCCATATTTTTAACTATTTGTTGCCTTTATTTTTTATTTTTGGTGCTTTACTGGATCCAGACAAAAACCTCATGAGAAAAATAACTCATATTAATTTCTTTTCAGAAATTGAGGAAATCAACACTACTGAAATTAATGACTTAACAAAGGTTACACAGGACAAAAACAACAAAAATAATTTTGAAACTTTCCAATGTTCTTTATTTGACTAAACATTATCCCCTATATGCCCAGTGATTTCAGCAATAAAACTCTGATAAAGCCTCCAGACCAAGTAAAACTATGCCTGCAGAATCTCTAATATCTGTAACCCCACCCCCCTTCCAACCCCCATGCTCTCTTCTCTCCAAAACCAACCTGGGAAGGAGGGGTTAAGAACCTAGAATCTTTGCTCTAATTAAACTAAGACACCATAGATTAATTATCAGTTAATACACTTTAATAAGGTTAGCAGAACAGGGGTAAAAGGGGAAAAATAGTTTTTGCTTCATTCATGAAGCAATTAGAATTATCCATTTAAACCAAGCCTGTAGTTACAGGGTATCAGTTTTCTTAAAGAGCAAGAAAAAATTTAGCCCTATTCTCAAGCCAGGCTATTTAGTTTTATGTCCCATTGACTGCAGCCATTTAAAATAAATTGTTACAACCCGGCTCCTGAATCACCATCTATTTTTCTATAAAAGTGCCTCTTTCTGATTCTGCAGGGAGGAGAAGAAAGACAGAACTGGACTTGGGCCCAAACCATAATTTTGGTAATTACTAAGCCAAGTGACTGCAGCCATAATTGAGTCATTCAAAGCCAAATGGTAGCAGTAATTAGTTTGTCAAATTTGAATAAATGAGCTTTTTTGGAGGGAACAAGTGGAGTTGTGCTAAGGAGGCCTGAACTGTCAGCCGTGGAGTGGGAGAACTTTTCCAAGCATAGAGGGTCTTCCTAGCACTGTGGTTCTCTTGTGACAGTGATAGATGTTTCTTGTTACAGATTATGGCCTTGTCACACTTAAACTAATCTCTCTTCATGTCCTCAGGCCCTGCTCATTCCCCTGGGCAGCAGTCATCAATTTACATGGTGAGACTCCTAGAGAAACACAAAATCTATTTATCACACTTGCTCCGAGTGTACTAACAGCGACTTAAACCAAGCATAGATGCACATTTCAATCAGGTTTCACCTCTGTAGCATCATAAATAGTGTCAAGGGATGTAGTGTTAAGAAGACGGATGGAAGCAGAGTGAGAAATTCATGTGAACTATGGGAGTCAGTGAACTCCACCCTCATATGATCACCTCCATGTGTATAAGAATTCAGCATGGTTCAGACTTCCTAGACTAGACTTTAAACTTCCTAGACTCCTCTTAACTTCCTAGAGTTCCCCTGCTAACTTGATTGCCACTTCAGCATGCCAGCTGACAGAGCATAAGATACATTAGGTTAGAAATACAGAAGCAAGGGAGGCAGAGTTCATATTCATAAATCCCCTTCCCTCCAACTCACCCACCATAGTTTGCATTCCATTATTTATTTAATTCCAGACATGTTCCATATTCCCTACTATCTCTTAAGTTCTACATTCATTCCACTGAGATTGGTCAGTGCTATCTCTGCCCAAAGCTGAGTTTGTCTCACTGTTTCCAAGGAATGTACTTTCTTCCTAAAATCATAAATGTCTCAGGCTTTGCTAACAACATAAATGACACTGCTGGTATTCTTTCATGGTCAGGGAGTCAAGTAGGAAGCAAATCTTTCAATGTTGTTGGATGCAAGGTCCCAGAGATCCATCAGTTTAAAGCGTTGGATTTCCTCCCCTTTTCTGAATCTAACTTGAAGATGATCAGTACCTATTTATTTTGAGTAATTTTTTATTTTATTTCCCTCAAAAAGATTTGTAGCTTTACATATTATTTTCATATAGTAACCTGAGACATGCTCAGCACTATTTATTTTTAATAGTTTGTATGCCTCTTTGTTATAATAGATTATTTTCCTTATATTGACATTTTCTGTCAATTTCATGCAATGGTTATTTGAGTTTGTGTATTTTACTGTTCTTACCAAATTTCCACTAGAATTGCCTGATATGACTGGAGTGCATATAATCAAAGTGGTATTAAATTAAATGATATTAAATCTGTCTAAGATATTAACAAATGATGGGAAAGGGAGAGTCAGGAGATCATGACTAAAATCAAGAATTAAATATTCTTGATCAGTTTAGTGAGTGTATACCTCAGTAAATTCATATTACTCATTAAAAATTATGACCAAGGCTATGCTTAAAGACAAATTGATTGTTTCATAAGCTTTAACTGAAAAAAAAGTTAGCTAATAAAATAAAGTTTTAAGAAATTTAAAAAAGGAGCACCTAAAAATACAGACACAAAGGTGAAATAAAGCAAAAAGCGAACAGTTCTGAAATAGAAACAAGAAAGGTTGGTGAATTGATAAATAAACTAAAGAGATGATGTTAAAAAAATAATAGTAAATGAGAAAAGGATATTATCAAAAACAAGGGAGATATTTAAAACATAGAGAAAATTCAAACTACAGCACTTTGCTTATATAATTCATTATCTGGGTAAAGTTTGCTGTAAAGCCATATGCCTGCAAATGAGGCCACTTCAATAAAGCAATTCCCACTGAATTTAGACTGCATTTGCCTCAGACGCTTGCTATCTTCATGTCCTTCTCATCCCTCTCCTTCCTGTCTGGCTGAAATTAAAACAAAGACAATGATTTCACACTGCTCTGAGGAGTCCCAGATGGCTGAGCCCGGATCCCCCTCAGTACACAGATAGGAAAACTGTCATGTTTCCTGTCCTCTCTCTACACCAGGTAACTCAAACAGGAAAAATTGCTCCCCAGAAAACACCAATATTGGGCTGTGTGAAATAATAAATGAATTTTCTCCTTTTGCTGCTTCTGCAACAGGCTGCCTAAGCTTAAAAAACCAAACAAAAAACAAAACTAAAAAGAAACTCTTATGAAGTCATACATTTTTAAAGACATTTTTACTATTTCTATTGGATTTTTAAAACTCTCTTCCCAATTACTTCTATTTATGTCACTTCAATTTATTTCCTGATTTAAACTATTAGAGCTGGAAGAGAGTCGGAATCATGATTTCTCGCATTTGTGTTTTTATGTATTCTTTTTTTCTCAGATGTTACCTTCATTTCTTTGTTGGCAAATTACTACTCAGTTATTTAGCATGTATGTCATAGCCCCTTTGAAAGTCCTTTCCTGACCATTCAAGGTTGCTGCATGCCCTTTACAACTCCCAAACACCTTATTTTGTGCACATTATGATTGAGAAGCCACAGGGGCTACTAGTTAAGAGGAACACACTCTGGAGCCAAAAGACCTGGGTTTGAATCTCAGCTCTGCCATTAATGGATATGTGACCCCCAATAATATGTACAGCAGATTCCTCATTTGTGAAAGGGGAGTGATAATAGTTATGAGGATTAAAAGGGCATTATTCACAGTGGCCAGGACATGGAAGCAACCAAAGTGTCCTATAATAGATAATTGGATAGAGAAGCTGTGGTACATACAATGGAATATTACTCAGCCATAAGAAGAGATAAAATACTACCATTTGCAACAATATAGATAGACCTCAAGATAATCATGCTCAGGGAAATAAGCCAGATAGAAAAGTTGAAAATCACACGATATCACTTATATGTGGGCTATAAACCTGAAAGCAACAAAGGAATAAGACAAACAGAGACCCACGGACATGGACTATAGACTAGTGGATACTAGAGGGTAGAAGGTGAGGGAGGAGGGGGAAGGTAGATGGG
Organism: Rousettus aegyptiacus; assembly: GCF_014176215.1. NCBI lineage: Eukaryota > Metazoa > Chordata > Mammalia > Chiroptera > Pteropodidae > Rousettus > Rousettus aegyptiacus. The sequence goes on from NW_023416306.1 coordinate 23,580,822, forward strand.
ATAAAGGGGGTCAAATATGTGGTGACAGAAAGAAATCTAACTATGGGAGGTGAACATGCAGTGTAAATATATATATATATGCCTTACTGTTTAAGTGTATAGCTAGAGCTTATGGGATTTCGTTAACCAATGTCACTATAAAAATTAATTAATTATTTTTAAAAAGTTTTCATGTGTATAAAGTGCTTAAACAGTGCTTGACACTGAGTAAATGGTGAAAAGCAACATAATTGCAAATTTATCTATCTCCTATCTGAGACTGTAAGCTTTTTGAGAACAGGATACACCATTCATTTGTTGAAAGAATAAATAAGAATGTTCATCTTTTTAACACATTTACCTGGCATGAAATCCACCCATTTTAAGTGTATAATTCAGTTATTTTTAGTAAATGTGCCAAGTTGCGCAGCCATCACCACCATCCAATTTTAGAGCATTTATTTTACCTTACTAACTTATAGTTAATATCCATCCTCATCCTCATTTTATGATTAAGGAAACTGACAGACCCAGAGAAACTGACCCAGAGAAATTATTTGACTTTCTTAAGGCCATAAAAATTATATGTGTAATAACCAGGTCTAGAGCTCAAGTCTCCTAACATCCTCTATGGCCAAACCCATTTCACTATCCAATGCTCTCTGCCAGGATAATCTAACAATAATTAAATCTGAGAATAAGGCATTACACTCTCAGTGTAAACAATAATTTATTACTGTCGTTAGCATTTTCATCATCACTGATGAGGATTATGATATATGATACTCATTGTCTACTTGTCCTAGGCATCATGCTGCGTAGATTATCTCCTTCAAGGTAGAAGCTCTCACTCATGCCCCATGGCAACTTTAACCATTTCTGTGTACCCAAGGTGCCCTACGACTTCACTGTCAAGGCCATGCTATTTTCAGTTTTAATGATTATTTGCCTGGCTTCCAAATCAGTAAACTCAATCTAGAACCCTAAAATCTATCAGTAAAATGAGTGGTGAAAGCTGGACCATGAATCAGAAATCCTAATTCCATGTAAGACAGGGTTGTGGTACTCAAACTTTTGCTTAACAATAACAATTTTAGAACAGACTAAAGGGAACAACAACAACAACAACAAAAATTGGAACATTCATAGCGAAGTCATGAGAAGCTTACTAAGCTTCCTTTTCTCTGTTGACCTGCTTCTTGATATGTGTAGTTCTTTCTGCTAATCAAGAAACCATTAGATATCAAAGTTCTATGAATAGTGAAATTGCATTAGCCCCAGAACACCACCCTGACTGGCTATGCTGTCGTCAGAACATGGCAAAAGTGAATTTTCCCATAAATCCTTTGTGTACCAATAATGTTTTGGTTCATGCTTCAAGTAATGGACTAAATCAGTTCTCGAGACAGCTGTTCATAACTCACTAATCCAGGATGATTACTTTGTGAAAACAAGCACCTCTCAAAACACTTTAGCAGACATCTACTTAAAAAGAAGATAATGTTGGATAAAGATCAAAATGAAAATAAAAATGTTGACGTGTAGTCCTTACATTAGGCTAATTAACATCTTGGCAGTTCTAACACTGAAAGCATGTAATTATCATAGGCCAAGATACTGGCCATCAACATTTTTGTAATACAGCTGGCACTGAAAGTATCATACAAATAACTTGCAGCAAAAGGCTAATGGAGACAGATACTAATGCCTCAGACCAGCTTGAAAATGGAAGCTGGAACTGAAAGCAATTAGATCTTTCATTATGAAAAAGTAACTGTGGCCATTCAAGAGTGACGCAATTCAGACATCCAATTGCTTCTCAAAAATAAACTACCATCTTTTATTCTTCTCCATGTGAAGTTGAACCTTCACCTTGTCAAAACCGTCTAAGGACATGTGCAATGCTCCTTCCAACAGTGCAACAAGAGATAATCAATACTCTGCTCATAAGGTGGCATTGCCGAAAAGGATGTTTTGTCTTCTCACGTACACCCTGCATTTTATTCATGCATTCAGGGATCTCATGGTTCTCTGAACCCCATTCATGGAGTTGCCTATTGTAATGCCTTTGTGGGTGTAAAATAATAACATACAGTAGGAGAACACTATTATTGTCCAAGGAGTTTGTTTTGATAATAAAATGACCAAAGTGAAAAAATAGAGGTTAATTCAACAAATACATATCGTGTGCCTAATATGGGCCGAGTACTCTGCTGTGGGCCCTGGGACACCTGTGCAAGGAAATCATTGTCTTTGCCTTGAGGATCTCCCATCTCAGCATGGAGGCACATTTGTGAAAAGAGAGATTCAAGGTAAATTGTGTTATGCTGGTGAAATGATCAGGTTATGAAAGAGAACCAGAGAAAAGAATTGAGATCAAATCTGGAGGGAAGGGTTGAGGCAGAGCTAATGAATGCTTCATGAGGATCACGCTAGTTTTCATTTATGACAGCACATATGCATGCATTTCTGTAACTTAAACTATTTAGCTTTCCCACACCATGAACTGTGCGAACTACCAGGGCCTGCCACCGAGAACTAGCTACTCATTTTCTGTTACGCACTATGTCTAGACACCATCTTCTTTTGGATGTAAAGGCAAAGCCTTCAGGGTTGGACTTTTTTGGTAACATCTTTCCTAATAAAAGAAGTCACTGAGCACCACTGTGGTAGGCAGAATCATGCCACCTCCTAAAGACGCCCGCTTTCTAATCCTTAGAACCTGTGAATAATATATTATCTTTCATGGTGGGAGGAGGGGGAGAACTTTCTAGATGTGATTAAATTAAGGAGTTTGAAATGGGGAGATTGTCTTGGATTGTCTGGGTAGGGCCCATGTAATTAAAGGCGTCCTTATAAATGAAAAAGGGAGGGACGCAGGAATGTCAGAGTCAGAGAGATTTGAAGATACTATGTTGCTAGCTTTGAAGATAAGAATGTGCCTCTAACCAAGGAAGGCAGGAGGTCTCTAGAAGCTGGAAAAGGTAAAGAAACAGATTCTACTTTAGAATGAATGCCCACAAAGAATGCCTCACTAACACTTTAACTTTAGCCCAGTGAGAACTATTTTGGACTTCTGACCTTCATAACTATAAGAAAATAAAATTGTTAGTTTTGAGCCACTAAATTTGAGTAATTCATTAAAGCAGCAGTAAGAAACTGATACAAGTTTTTTCACATACCTCCGTTAAACACAGCAAACTAAAGTGTGACTTCTCTGTAAACTCGTAATTACTCTTATAATGTGAAGTGAGTTAAATAAAGTTACTCAAACATCAGTAGTAAACTGTAATCCTTTTTGCTGGTCTACTATAGTTCTCTCTTTCAGGAGTCTACTTCCACAGAGACCTTTCCTGGTTGGAATATCAGTCTTTTTCATAGATGATAGTTTACTTGGCAATCAGCTGTTCTACCTTACACAGTTTCCCTTGAATTCTATCACTGAGAAATATTCCCCTACCCAGCTAGATTAGGTTAGCATAATCAGAGAATTTCTAATTCTTACCTTCCCATATAAACATTCCTTCCTTACGTTTCTTTCCTTTGGGAGCGCATCCCTTTGTATTTGTGAGAGAGAAAAATAATATTTCTTCTACTCTCTAGGGTCTTGGCTGAGACACTCCTGTAATGAAAAACACAGATTAACAGGAGAAAAAATCCAGAAGTTTAGTAACAAAAACATGTTATTAAATAATATGTAACCTCCTATATACATGGAAGAGAACCAGAAAAACTGAGTCACTTCTTGAAATGGCCCAAGCCATTCGTTATGCAGATTTCGGTCCTTGCTTTCTCTACTGGTAAGAGTTTCTAAAGATTTAGTGATCTCTTCCTGGTACTGATAGGGAATGGAGAGTTTCCTTATAAATGTAAATGTCTCTTACAAAAGGGTAAGTTCTACTCAGTTCTCGGAGCGTAAAAATAGCCAGCTCAAAATAATCAATATGCCAAAGAGGCAGGTTTGGGGGTGGTATATTTTTCTCCCCTTCATATTCCCATGTGTCTGAACTGAAAATCTTGTCCCATTGCAAAAGTAGGGCAAAAGACAGAAAGTAATGATTTTTCACTTTCTCATAGCACGAAGAAAATGGTGTTAGAGAAAATAGGAGTATAGAGTAGGGCGGAGAGGAAAAGGGGGAGAAGGTGAGGGAGGGAGTCAAACAAATAAAAGGAAAGTTACATGAGGATGATACTATAAGAAAGTTTATTAATTTGATGCTAACTTAGATGATATCTACAAGAAAGGGAACAGTAACGAAATATATGTATGTGTAACTACTGAAGCTACACATACATGTACCCTGTGACTCCGCAATTCCACTTCTGGGTAAATACCCCACACAAGCAGACGTGTACGAGAAAGTTCATAACAGCCAAAAAATGGGAAACCATCCCAATGTCCATCGGTAATAGAACAGATCAATCAATTAGGGTATATTTAAACAATGGAACACTTCACAGAATGAAAAAGAATGAACTACAAATACAAGCAATAACATGACATAATGCCGAGTGAAAGAAGTCAGAAACAAAAAACTAGCAAATTAATAGATAGTTGAATCAGAATAGTGGTTACTTGAGAGGTACTGATTGGGGGGAGCACGAGAATATTTCTCTAAAATACTGGAAAAATTCAAAATTTTTATTTCAGTGAATACATATATGATTTTATATGTGTGTGAAAGTGTATTTTGCTGTGTATGAAAGATTTATGCAATTTGTTGTATGTAAGTTATATATCTGTGAAAATAAAAGATACGAATATGTTATTTATAAGCTAGATGGTGCCAAACATAGCAGAGTGGGATTCAAAATATTTAACTACCAGTGTAACATGAGCTTTAACCAATGAGAAGAAATGCTCAGCCAGACAGAGTGTATGTCATGACTCAGATAACTGCTATTCAGAACAGACTGACATGACAGTCTAGTCAGAAGAGACAGTAATTCTAGCTTTGGGAACTGTCCTTGACAAGGTCACTCAGTTTGTGCCTCAGCTGATAATTTCCCCAGAACGCTGCTTATTTGCTCTGGTTGACATTTCTTTAAAACTCAAAATGTCTGGCCTTTTGTTCCAATTCTAAACTCCTCTATTCTCTGGTACCCTCGTTTCTTCATTCTTCTCTCACACAAGCACACGTTTCGTCAGTATTCTCTAAAATAAAGAAACCACTTAGTTTCAAAGATCTCTTCTGCTTAAATTCTGCCTTATCTGTCTTATTAAGTTAAATTGTAGTCCATATTTGCTTTAAGAAAGATCTTTGTTAATTCCCTATTCTATTATTTACTAGTTTACTTGCCTAAACATAGGTCCTCATCTTTATTCTTTTATTTTCAATTTTTAACTTTATCAGTCAAATTTGTTGGTGACCACAAATTAAACAGAAGACCTACTTATAAGCAGTCTCTCATTACTTTGCTTTTCTATCTTGCTTCACTGCCCTAGACACAGCTCTTTAGATTATTTCTGCTTCTTAATACTCTTGGTACTTATCTCAAAGCTGTAAATAACATACCTTTGCTCCTTTAAAAAAAATCAACTTTGAAATATATGGCACTTTTGTTTAATTTCCCAGTTATACAGTACCTTCAGATATGCATACTAGGTATAGTGAATTTCCAAGCATATGAATCTTAGCTCTGCAAGATGAAAGTATGAAAACTTAGTTCCCCAACCTCCTCTGTAGGTAGGGGACATGGGGACAGATATGTGACTTCATTTAAATCAATCAGACTCGATAGTATGAGAGTGTGATTTAGATGTAAGTGACAAGGTAAAAGGCTTTAATCCTTTCTGCTGAGAGGGTTGGGGTGGTGAACTTTGAGGGCTTCTGTGAGTTTGGGGGTTTTTTTTAGTACTCAGCGGGGCAACCACAGTGATAGAAATTTCCTCATTAGATTGTTTTTGATGGTCTTTAACATTGTTCCTAGAAGCTTAATCCCAAACCTGGTTATTTTACCCTCTCCAAAATTATGTTAGTTTCCCCATATTTTTAAAATAAGCTTCTTTTCTGCTAGTCAGCTAGAATTAGATAATTCAATTGTCTCTTCAATATAAAAGATAAGCATTTAGGTCAATTATCCTATACTGATCTTCCATCTTCCTGCTCTCCGTTAGATATTCATATTATTTTTAAATTCTTATATTGATGACCTATGTAATTGTTTTCATCAATTTTCACCAGTTTCTCTGGCTTTCTTTCATTCTAATATTATTTGACCTTATACTATTCTCAGTCACTTTCAATTTTTAGTTATGCTCTCTATCAGGACTTGTTTTTGTTTGTTCGTTTTGTCTTATTTTCTCTTTCATGGAGCTATCCGTGACTGAGATTGTTTGTCTTCTAGATCTGCTATAAAACTGTAACAATGGAATTCTTTTGTTGTTGTTCTCCTAGAGTGAATTCATCCTTTCCTGGATTACCTTATCTTCCAGTGTATTGATTTCCTCTTTTATTTTGTTAAAATATAGCATCAAATCACTTTCTGCAAAACATTTATAAGAAAGAAGGCTAATACAGCCGCAAATATTTACATTGTTATGACTTCCATAAAAGTTATGTATTGTGGTACAATTTAGAGAAAGAAAGCCTTTCAAAATTTAGCATTTTCCTTAACAAATCAGTGGCTGTGGCAATGAAACACAAACATTTTGCGTTTCAGTACTCTAATCTGAAAACAAGAATATGAGTATTTTCTTGATTGTGCTAAAATCTATTAGTTGTCATTCCTATTCGAAAGAAATACAATAAATAAAGTAGAAGTAACTGGAACCAGAGCAGGAGAGAAATAACACAGTGGATGTCAGCTTGTAACTGTAGTAGACCGTCTGTCGGTGGACAAATTGGCTCTTTTCTGTGAATACTTAGAAATATTTGCTGATGTGTTATTATGGTTGTTGAGCAAGGAGGTCTTGAAAGTAAAGATTGGGACAGGAATAGAAAGTATGAATTATTAGTGCTTGTATGACTTTGTTTATTCAGGCTAGTAATAGTTATCTGTATTTGGCAAAAATGTTAATTAATTCTGTTCCTTCTCCACATTTGTTCTCCCCATCTGTAGAGTTTGGTGACAGTAGCATATGGCCCTTGGGAAACTCTAAATAGATGCTTATTTTGCCTTCTTCTAAGATCAAACTGTTCATGGGAGGCTTGTCTCAGCTTAGGGAGACAAGAATCTATTTCATACTCAAAAAGGCATCAATAAAACATTTCATCATGTATCAGGAAAAAAGAATCATTTTCTAAAACTAGGATATCGATCAGATAACATCAGAAAACTGAAAACAACAACAAACCACATCGTAGTTGAGCTATAGTTTACTCATCTCTAAAATAGGATGACAACATGCTTTACATCATAGGTCTCACTTGAGGATTAAATGTTATAAGATATGTGAAGTGGCACACAGTAAATGCGAGTAAAAGGAATTTGGGAGAGTAAACAAAAAATAATCCCCTGAATGGTAGCATTTTTTTTGAAATGATAATAAAATGTAAAAATATTCAAGTTAGTGGGGTAAAAAAAAAATAGCAGAAACCTGATAGTTCTCATATACCATTATAAACCCACAATTTCAGCATTAAATCAAGGTCCTCCAAATTTCAGGACCATCAGTGCTTCAGAAATCCTCCATCTCAAGAATTGTCCTTTTGACAATTGATCAATGCCTCTTTCTTTGCTTATGAGTAGACATTTCTTCACCTAGGAATGTCTTCACTTTATTTTCTCATAGAAGTCCCGTTTAATCTTTCAAGGGTCAGTTTCATGTCATTCCCTCTCTGAACTCTTTGCACACAAAAGCTGCTGGATATACATATGATATCCATCAGAATTAGTAAATCTTTCTCTAAAATCCCTCATTACCTCCCATGAGGGTGAGACTTCAACTCCTCACACTGACTGGACCCCAAGCCAAGTTTCCTGACCCCGCAGAAGCACTAGGAACAGGCCCTGTGCAATGGGAAGCACCACTTCAACTCGTTCACTTACCACTTCGAGTTTTAGTTTTTCTTCTTTACTGACCTCTTCTTCCCTTCCCCCCCTTTTTTTTTCCTTTTGAGCTCAGTGATTCATCTCTTTTGAAGTTACATTTTATCCAGCATTTCTAGGTGTTGGGTAGCAGGTTTTTTCATATTAGCTGAGTCCACTATCTTACCCAAACTGCTGTATTTACTCAAACTATAACTGTTTATCAAAATACCTGCTCTTCAACCACAGCAACATAACACTAATTTCTCAAAGGTGGCATTATAGACTACCCTTTAAAAAACAGGCATAGTAGCATCTGGTTTATATCCTTAACGTGTCATTTATCAAAACGGGCTGCATCTAAGTTTCATCCCAAAGCTAACTGCTGATGTATCCATTGCAGTATCTCTTAACATTAGTTCTCTTCAGCCTCAATCCATAGATGATCTTGTGCCCCTTTGCAAGATAATTGGTGCACATTGAAGGTAGTCTCCAAGGTGATAGGGAAATAAGAGCTATGTACACTCAGTAATGAAAGAGCTTTAATGTGCCCTATTTTGTGGTGTACCTGTATCCTGATTCACATGATAATCAAAATCTCTTTGCTTTAGTTTGTAGACACAGATAATGAGTGTGCCTTTCTGCTGCCGCTTAGTAGAATTAAGGTGCAGCCTTCCTCATTTGTGAAGGCAGGTTTACTAGAAATGATTAATAATGAATAAAAGACAGCAATTAAATACATGAAAATGAATTACAACTTTTTGGAGAAATTGAATCTGGTGTTAATTTGATGATCAATGATAGCATTTGAATTCTGTTTAGCTTTATAATTTAACTTTCCAGCTATCCTTCACACGTAAACCAATTTATGAGAGACAATTGTTGGTACATGAAATATGTAGCTCTTCTAGGTGTTATGAATATACTGTTTATCTTTTCAGATTCAGCAAGCTCTTGATTATGTTCCACAGTCAATTCATTTATCTTTTATTCTCAGACTTATCCTGAATGTCTCATTCAGATGTAACTTTATAAAAATCACAATATGGCTAATGGGGGAAAAAAATAGCATGTATTGCTTGGCAGGATGTTTACTTATTGCTAAGATAGTACAGGTAAAATTCTGTCAGTATAACCCATCGGACAAAGTGGAATAACATCAAATTTTCTTTCAATAATACTGAACAGTTCTATTCACTCTGCAAACCTTATGACCTATACTCTCTAGTTTTCTTTCCTTATTATGTCCTTTTTATAAATGGATGCTTAACTATCATTGTGAATTTTATAACCTATAAATATTATTTGAAATATAATGTAATGGATATGAAATAGTTTATGTAATGCCTTCCATATGACATAGAAATGTAGATTCAAAAAAGAAGGTCACAGATTACAAGGAGAAAGTATAAAAATGATCGCCACTAAAATCTCTAGTAGTTATAATCTTTACCATGTAACATTTTTTAAATTTATGTTTTAGATTAAAGGAAACAGAAGGACCATTAATTAACTCAACTCCTCATTACTCTTGGTGCAGGATGGGTTAGGTGGCGGAGTGCTTACGGAAAGTGTTGGGCTTCCCTAGGACATAGCCTGGGAAAGGAACTGTCAGCCTTTCAGGAAAGCCCTTCATCTCATGTGGCAACTAATCCAATATGTCAAGGGATTAGTGGATGATAAGGGCAGAAAGAAGTGTCTAGACTGATTGGGTGAGATAATGTTATCAGTTGTTCACAGACTAGCTGACGCATATGAAATATCTAAGAGGGAAATCCAAGGAACATCAGAGAAGTACAGAAGTACTGAGAAGCACGTGGATCTAATGAGTCTTGTGGTTGAGATGATCAAGTGCAGCTATACAGACCCTATGAAGCAAGTAAATGGCAGGTCTATGCACTGGCACAGGCTCATATGCTAAGAATCACCAGTTTCATTATCATCAAATGCAAGAGCCAAAAAAGCCAGAGATATAAAGGATGTGCCAAATCAACTGGAAGCCCGTACAGAACAGTAACCAACACCTCTATCACCATACATGCAGTTAGATCCCCCCTCTATCCCCAGGTAGAAAGTGAGTATCCCTTATGGAGAAATTGTTCTTTGAATTGGCTGAATATTTACCCTCTTCACCAAGTTATAAAGAGAATTTCAACCAGAAATGCAGAAGTGCTAATGGTACCTTGGTATCTTATTGGTTAGATTCTTGCCTCTCACTGGGTCCTACATGACTGTCCTAAAAATTACCAGATTTAACAGTGGTTCCAGTTAAAGATTAGCTAATTTAGGGAAAACAGATAAAAATGCATTCTTTGGAACATCTGAGCTGAAGTGAATAAGTATCTATTCTTACATACTATATTCAATATCTTACCCCGACCTATGTATATGAGAGTTTTAGGCAGCATATGGATGACACAGATTGAAAAAGAAAGAATTTTATTTGGCCACTTTTCTCTGTGAGTGCAGGTGCCCACTCATCTACCCACTCACTTCTGCCCAGACTTGTTTCAGGGCGGAGCACCTCCTCCTGCCCGTATTGATCCACAGCTATCATTTGCAAATCACACCATTAGGGCTTCTAAGGGAAAATGATGTCGATGATGTCTTCCTCCAGAAGTTCCTGATGTTGCTAAGGTTTCCTGTTGGTATAGTCCTTCCTTCTTCACTGGCCATATGTACATTGAGGCCAAATCTCATAATCCATACTTTAACACACACACACACACACACACACACACAAGGTGGTGGTAGGGGAGAAAAAATGCAGCTAGAAATACTACTCTCTAAAACAGATTATCTGTCTTGCTGGGAAATTGTTAAATTCTGCCAAACTTTGAACAAATTTATTCCTAAGTTCTCCATTATAAGTACATTTTTTTATTGCCCAAAGAAAATGATAAAATGCTTTAGAATTTTGTAACATCAAGTCACTATAGCCATGATTCTCAATAGCTTCCCAAGATACAATTACGCAGGAATATTTCTCCTAATAAATTTTACTGTGGAAATAATTTCTTCTATAGGAAATTTTTTGTTTATCAGCAGTCATGATTGTGTGCGTGCGTGTGTGTGTGTGTGTGTGTGTGTGTGTATGTGTGTGTCCAAGTGGAACTTTTATTCCCACTGTTTTTGGTAGCTTATATATTTCTTCTACCCAAGTAATTTTGATAATTTGACACAATCAAAACACACCACTTTCGAAACTAGGGCAGTCTCTCTAATGAGAGCTATTGGGATACAAATTAGAGTAAGTAGTCTTTAGAGATAAGCCAACCTAGGTTGAATTCTAGTTCAAGCTAGCTGTGTAAGATGAACATCATACCATTTTTTGAGCCCTTTAATTTTACATTTTTAAACTGTGTGGCAGTATATGATAATAAAAAGATCAGCCCTATAGTGAGGATTAAACAAGGTGTTGTAACATAGTACTCACCATAAAAAGGGTTCTCAGTAAAAGTTACTCTTTTTGAAACCAAAGCTTCAGATTCGATGTACCATTAATGTGATGAGCTTTTATTTCAGAATATCTTAGCTTCGAATCATTAATGCTTTATCTCTGTGTTTCATCAACTGTTGTTCTCTTGTTCATTATTTGAGGCAGAACAGACTTTTTACAGTATATCTTTTTATTACAGTCATTCTTCAAGTCTTTTCTCTATATGGCCAATTGATTTGCACTTTAGATTGTGAGCTGAAATATTAATTTATTACTTAAGTTTTGGATGTTTAAAATGATTCTTGAAAGGATTACTAATTATAATAATTGTTGCATGACCTTTTAGATGAATTTAGGAAACCTTAAGCACAATCTGGGCAGGAAGTGTAATATGTTTGACTCATGGCTAATACTCAACATCATTTATTGAATAAATATTTTGAAAGTTCTAAGATGTTCACATTTTCATATGAGAAGGAAAAAATTTACAAATGCCTGCTGAAAATATGATTCATAAGCAACATTCCAAAAATAAAGAGCACCAAGAGAACTAGGATATTCTCTGGCTCCTATACTAACCCATCTAGTGACCTCAGAACTCAATTCAAAAATGTATAAGAGGAGTTTGGAGTCATGACCTCAAATTTTTCAATTTGTGCCCAGTTTCTCCACATATTTTCCTATGTGAAGCAAATAATGCATATTCACAACTACACCTAGCACAGTTTTGTCACCCTACTTTAAATGATCTTTAATGCCCTGTAGATGTCAATAAGTATGGAGGTAGACAAAATTATTGGAGAGAGGCAATAGGGCCATAATACAAACCTTTATGGTAACTATTATACCCATATTATACATAGGCATCTAGCTCCTAGCTTCTGTATGCTATGAACCCTGAGAGGATAGGGACCATATTTACTAACCCATTATTGAATCTTCAGCAATACTTAAAGTGTTTGGTACATGGTAGTTAATGAATAAATATTTGTTAGATGAACGGTAAAATGTCTTCTCCATGATTAAGGATATCTAGTCACCAGGAGGTTTTCACTGCAGTTTACTGTTCATTATTTAAACAAAAAGGAATATAATAGTACAAAAAATATGTGCTGAACCTACTAGGAATCAAGGACTATGATTTTTCCTGAAAATACAAATCCTAACCCTGAAAAACTGTGTGTGACAAATATGTAGGGGAATATTTCTGTGTGATATGGAAAGATGAAAATAAGTAGATTATTTCTACATATTAAATAGAGGCATTTATCCCAGCCTAAGAGGAAGTTCTGGCAAGGCATTTTGGAAGATAGGATCCCTGAGGTGAATCTTGGAGGACACGTATAAAGAGAAAAAGGTATTCCAGGTTGAAGTAACATGCTGTGAATTAAGCTTTGCCATTATAAAACAGTTCTGGTCTCTCCTAAGATTTCTAATTACAGTGGGTTATTTAGCAACTTTGGAATCTGATATATGGGTTCTGAGTTAGATGGATGTTAAGTTATTTAGTAATTAACTAGACTGCGGTGGTTACTCCCAGAGGGAATCCTAATTGAGAATCCATTTAACTAACCAGCTCTTAAGAGGTTGGTCTATAGCACAACAATGACAGCATTTAAATCAATGTTTCCAATGGGAAAACACAATTACTAATTTTAAATTGATTAAAATCGAGTATTTTTTTATTCCGGAACAAAAACTATGGTCAAGGAAAGTTAACCATCATATAAAAAAGGTGATTTTTTTTTTTTTGACATTATCTGCCATTGACTTCTTGTAATACCATGAGTTCCTTGAGTATGCATTTTAGGAGTATGTCCGAGGTCACAAGTTAACTCCTGGAATGCATGCTTCATGTAAAATTTTCTGACAATTACATTTTGTTTTTCATTTCCTATCTTGACTCACATTCCCTGATTTTCCTGTGATGTTAGTTTGACAATAAATGACTGAAAAAGTTTTTTGCAAACTTTCTAAATCACTCACTCAGACGTAGCCAAGTGAGGCACAGAGCATCCAGGTGTTGATTCTAAACAATTTATTTTGATTCCCTTTTCGTATTTCACACTAGACCACAACTTTCCAAGGAGGAAAGACGATATCTGTCACTCTTATGTCCTCTGTGCCTAATCCAGACCTGGTGCGTTGTAGATACTCAGTGATGTTTGTGGTACGAGCTAATAGATGGCTGCAGTCATGCTCTACATAACTGCATAGGAGCACATGTTAGCATATAGGAGAAAAATCTAAGAAGCAAAGACATAATGTTACGATTTGATTTGCCTCTCACAAGGCATTACTGAACAAACATCTATCATTTCGTCATTTGCTTTATGACCTTTTCTTTTTCCATTTCTTGATTACCACTTTTTAAAATTACTCTCAACAGCAGAATCGTTGCCGCCCTTCCTGTTGGGGTGAGCATAGTTTTAGGCCACCTACTTCACCACTTGCCCTATCATGGCGCCCTTTGCTCTGCAGAGATGACGCCTTCACAGAGCAAGACACTCTCAGGCCAAAAGCTTTTCTTTCCTAACGTAGTCCCTTAGATGATTCACCAAAACAAATTCCTGACTGTAACAGGTTTATCTCCCCATTTCCCTAGGCAGCTATTCTAAAACTTTAGTTTTCTCTTGTCTCACTGCACCCCTTTCCCATACATTTTCAGGGGATAGCTTGATATTTATCAAGGAAATAGAGCCCACTTCTCTGCCTGCAAATCTATCTGTGATGGCAAAAGTGACATTGTTTCCTCCAGTTTTAGAAATGTCTTTTCTCTCTTCAGAGCCAACATGGCTCTGTGGGCAATTTGCCTCAGTTCCCTCTGGGTACCCAAATTGTTTGCTCTATAAATTGTAATAACTATAGCTTTATTCTTTTCTTTCTACTGGATTGTTCCTCTTAGAAGATACGTACCTCTCATTCCTAAAGAAAGGTTTCCCTTCGTTCCATGTCTACCTACAGATACTACAACTTTCTGCCCCATTCTCGACCATCATTTTGCTTACAAACTCATTCTTCAGTGCTTAATTCATCATAATTTGGCTTATACTCCTGCTACTCTATGGAAATTGCTCAGCCAAAGGATACTTGCCAGTAATCTCCTTATTAACAGATCCAAAGAACGACTTTGCCACAAACAATATGGTGGACCTTGCTTCTTAAATTTTTTTTAAATTATTGGTTTCCATTATATTCTTTCACCCTCATTCTTCTCTTACCTTTTTTAAAACCACCGATTCTCAGTCTTCTTATTGATTTGTTTCTACACAGTTCACATCTTAAATACTGGTGTTTTCTCAAGGATTCTGTACCATGCCTTCTCCACTTCTCTTTCCACTTCCTTTCTCTAGGTGACCTCAACAATTATCATGGTTTTACCACTCCCTCTACAATAATGACTTCAATATATTGTCACTACCTTTGATCCCTCCCCTGGGCTTAATATGACCATCTTTTTACTGTACCAACTGGGCATTACCACATAGATGTTTCATATAAATCAAATCTAACATTTCAAAGCTCATTTTTTTTTGTTTATATACTATGGATTTATTCCTCTCGTGACTCCTCTATTACAATGCATTCTGCATTATCCACTGAATGACCCCACACAAAAACCTCACAAGTTTGTACACTCCTTACATTCCATCACTCATTTGTCAGTTAGGATTTAATCAGAAAAATAAAACCACTAGGAATAAAGAAAATATAGGATTATATAGGAATTCAACCTAAGAATTGTGGGAGCTGGCTGTTCCTTCTGTATCTGGTGCTAGGTCTGGCTCAGGAAAAGCTGCAGGAAATCCACTGGGAACTGAAGGGGCTGTGGGCTCAGTTACCTGCTCAAGCCAATAAACTGAGCCAGCATATCAGTGACAACGTGTTTGAGCTGCAACAGTGCGCAGTGCCCCCACTGATATCTCTAGCATAAAAAAGAATATTACTGGTATTTTACTTCTGTCTTCTAAATCTCACACAAAATATCTCACATTGTTTGGGCTAACCTAGAACTACTGAGGGAAGGGAACTCTAAGAAACATAGGTCCAGACTAGCTAATCTGGTCTCTCCCTCTTTAAGGCTCATGTCCACTACTTCATGCCTTGAAATTTAGTGATTCCGGATATTAGTTTCTGTTCCCCCAACCACATAAATTTTTCAGTTTGCTCATGCTATATCTTTTTATCTGAATTACTCCCTATCTAATCCTTACCCCATATGCAGTAACGGCTGAATCACTCTTATCCAGGCTTAGATGTAATTTTATTTGAAAAATCTTTCAGTGACCACCATTTATTCTTTTCTTTGGACTGGCTTAATACTCTCTCATTTAAGCTTTTTTTTTTTAGCAACCATACCTTGGGCATTTCACATTCCTAGAAAGCACCATGTTATTTTGAAATTACCTGTATGACCTCTCCCTGTAGCAGAAAAATCAGACCAGCAAGAAACCAAATATCACTTGGAGAGTTGGAGAGCTCAGGTTTATTACACTGGCGGTCTCAGAAGAGCTAGTGCTCTGAAGATCTGGGCCCCAAGCTCAGGGGTAACCTTGCTTTTATAGGGCTTATCTGCACAGTTATAGTTGGCATGAGCCAATTGGTTAATTTGTCCTCAGGCAGTTACAGAGTGAGGGAGTTGCTATGGGCTATGGGCAGTTACAGAGAACAAGCAAAGGGGATACATCTATTATCTAGACAGAACAAGCAAAGGGAAGGGTGAGTCACCCTGCCCTTTGGCCTATGAGGCAAGCATATTTACAGAAGTAGAATAAAGAGCTGATTACAATGTTAGCCATCTGAATAGAAAATTCCTCTTTATCCCCTCTTGGGCAATAAGTTCCTTTAGAATAAGGACTAGAACTGGTTTATGTTCTTTTCTTCTTAGTGCTAAGATCAAGTTTAATATATAAAATATGTTTGACAGTGTTTGCTAAATCAAACTCAAGTGACAATGTCTTCCTGTCTTCCAGAAAATGTATTCTGAGACTGGCCCTGTGATATCAAGGAGAAATAAAAGAAAGGAAAATAAACCCATTGTATTTTATGTCCAGGAAGAACTATTACCTTATCTCTTTCTGATGTGTGCCTTTCAGTACTTCTTTCTGAGAAGACTCGAATTAGATGAGAAAATTAAACTCTCAGAAAATTATAAAGAATTTACTTTTCATGAGGAGATAATAGCTCCCTGAAAATTTATATTTTTATTAAAGTTTTATATTGAAATAGATTTGATTACTCAGAAAAGTTAGCTGAAAAATAGATAAGATTTATAAGAATTTAATCAAGTTGTCAGATGCACAGTAAATATGCGAAAGTCTATAACTTTCATTTAAACTAGCAAAGAACAGTTAGAAAATGTATTGAAACAAATAACCTATTCCTAATCTCAACAGAAAACACGTAGAAATAAGAAATACACAGGATTTCTATGAAGAAAACTATGAAGATTCACTGAGGTGTATAAAGGAGATATGAAGAATTGACCATGTTCCTGTATAAGAAGAGTGACTCTAAAAATAATGTCACTTATTTTTATTGTGATTAATAGATTTAATGCAGTTCATTCAAAATATAAAGAAAATGTTTAAAGAACTTCATAAAACCATTTAAATGCTCATTTTCAAGTATAAATGGACAGGAATAGGCATGTAAATTTAGAAAAAGAAGAGTTTTTACAGGGACCCAACTTTCTCAAATGCTTTGAAGTGTATCGTGGAACTAAAAGAATTAAAATATTTTCTAAATGGATGTAAATTAATTGAATAGAAAAATTGTTCTAAAGAATAAACTAATATGTATATAAAGTAAAAGCTAAAGGTAGCATTTTAAATCAGTGGAGAAGGAAGCATTGTTCAATAATCTTTGCTGGGACAATGGCTTATATATGCAGAAGAAAAATGAAATAAGCTTCTACTTTTATTCCAAAATCCAAAATATCTTTCAATTTGTGCCCCCTGCTCCCCGCCCCCAGTATTGATGCAGATTTGTTGGAGAGGGCACCGCTCACTAGATGACAGAGAAGTGGCTCTGGTTCTATGCCAGCACAACGTGGTGAAAATCCACCCTCCAGATTTCAGTGGATAGGGTCTGTACATCAGCTGATCTTAAATGACAATGGTAGAATTTTCTCTCCGTGGTATTTTCTTACCTATTGCAAAGACTGGAAAGAGGTTAAGGTAGATCATACTGCCTGATAGACTCCCCTGTTGACATTTAAATCTCTTCTTCTCTCTAGCTCCTGGTTGCAGACCTTTCTGATACCCAGGTGCATTTTCTGCTGTTGAGTTGTGTGAGATACTTCTTTGTTCTTATGACTCATTCCCCTTTTGCAAAGGAGGTGTAGGGGAGAAAGGAAAAAGGCAAGAGGGACTAGAGGGGGAGAGAGAGGGAAAGGGAAAAAACAATAAAAATTAGCAAATGACATGAATATAAATTAAAGAAGAAATATTCAAATAGCTAATAAGCATAAAAAACTGTGCAATTTCCCCAATCTCTAATCATAATTGTATACTACTTATAAAAGAAGGTTTTGAAAAGGTATGAAGAGGTATAATATTCTCTCTCACCCTTTTTAGTACCTTATTCTTTCATCTCTTATAAATCATAATTTCAATTATGAGTTGGTGTTGGATAATTTACTCTTATATAAGTAATTTAAAGTTCATTACACCATTCAGTGGTCAGATGAAAAAAAAGTGTAAGAGAAATGGCAAGCATTTAAGCATTTAACAACAGGGAGTCACCAGGGAGCATAAAAATTGAAAAATGCAAAATAAATATCTTGTCTGCTGGAATTAATTGATCTAATCAAGAAGCATGTTGCTGTTGATGCCATGATTACTGTGATATACCCACAGGGGAAGCTGAAGCTTTTGTTTGCACTTGTGCTAAAAGCTATCACAGGATTTATTATCATAGAACTGACACATTTTCAAAACACTGAATTAAAGTTAACTTAAAAACTATAACTAGGGAATTGGGAAATGAAGGCCGAATATTCAGCATACCAAATAGCTTTAATTATCTAAATATGAGGCTCAAACGCACTATAATAAATAATAGCAGCTAAAATTTTTCAGAATTTCCTAGATGCTAAGCACAATGATTAGCACATTATCTCATTTTGTTAACTTAGGAGGTTGGTACTATTATCATCTCCATTTTACAGTTGAGAAAACTAAGATCAAAGAGATGAAATTAGTGGTCATACTTAGATTCAAACTGATCTGACCACAACATCCCTATCTCTTAGATGAAATATAGATATCTTTATTTCCATTAATTTTTAATTATATAATTTTATTCTGATTTTAAAAGAAAAACTTGTTCCCTTTAGGAAAAAAATTTTAAGTACAAACAGAAAACAAAAAAAATTACTAATATATTGCCTTTCTCCTTCTTGTAGTATTTTCGAGCAAATATATGTTTTATAGCCCAAACAGAGGTCATACTGTATATCTTAGAATCTGTTTTGTTTTCCCTAACTGTATGTCATGAGAAATTTCTAATGTTATTCTAAAACATGTATTTTTAATCATTATAAAATATTTAATCATATAGCTACATAATGATCTTTTAATTATTTATATAGTATTAAATATTTGGTTTATTTGTAATGTTTTAATTTTGTAAATATACATAAATAATATTTGTATAAAGTCATTTATAAAGTTCATTCCAATAAATTAATAGAAATAGTATTATATGTGAAGAAATCATAAAACCTTAGCCTCTAGAAAAATTGCAGCAGTTTCTAGAAGTTTATGGGAAGGCATGTTTTCTTGTCCCTTTCATCATAATGACTCTTGGCTATTACTTAATTTAAACACTTATAGAGAAAGTATTGTCTCCTTGCCTTATCTTTAATTTCTTTCCTCATAGTCTATATTAGATTAATGTTATTCCAAGCATCTTAAATAGGTTCCAATTAACTCAAGCACAAAAGAAATTTTTTTAAGAATACTGGATAGTTTGCAACATTAAAAATATAATTGAACAAATGTGATCTCAGTCGAAACTGGGTAATTCTGGAGATATAAGTAACGTGAACTGATGAAATGTTTCTTGAAGATGCTGCTGTTTGAACAACTTAGGTTTGACTTAATTCTGGGAAGAGTGTTGATTGTCCTAGTTTATGTTAAAAGGGGCCCAGTTTGGGCAAGACCCTATGGAGTAGAGGAGGCATATGTCCTCTGCCAAAAAAGAATATACAGAAACAACAGCAAACCTCTCTAGTGAAGAAGAAAAGATATATGTTGGCCATTAGTACTTTTCCTTTTAGTGAATTGCTTCTTCTTTACATGCCTTTGACTTTCTCAACTCCTATGTTTGTCCTTTTATAATTGTCCTTTTCTCTCTTTATATATTAAGAATCTATACACCATACTTTTCATATTCTTTGTAAATTTTTTTCTTCCTAGTTTGATTTCGTATTAAAGTGTTGAATATATATAATATGGTAGCTTATTTGCAAAAGTTTTCGATTTTTATGCAGTTAATTAAGTAGGTTGTTTGTGTTATTTTTGCCCTCACTGTTGTGTTTGGCATGTTATTTCCTGCCTAATAATCTATTTAATTTGTTATAGTTACTATATTTGGTACTTTATCTTATTATTAATATGTATTTTTTATACTTTTTAATATTTATTATATTTTTCTCTTTTTCTCTATGTTTTACTGTTTGCTACTAGTCCTTCTATCTCGTATTCTAATTTTACCAACTGGCCTCTTGCTAGCTTCTGTACTTTGAAACTGCCACCTCATATCCAAATACTAATAATCACAACATGGATGCTTTATTTCTTAATATTTAAATACTCGCTCAGTATCTGGACAGACGTCCCAAATCCTCTGAATCTAGGAGATAATCCATGAAAAACATTCTATTAGCAATGCCAGCATCTGCGTCATGGCTGTCTACTAGCTGATATTCATTCTGTTCACGTCTCATGAGATTTGCTCCCCACCGATGTCCTCCTTCTTGTCAGGAACTGGGGACAACAGTGAAGCAGTCCAAACACTGTAGGAAAGTCATCCTCTGAGAGCAACACAATTAGAATCAGCACCATACCTGGTGTAGAGTATTATGCCATAACTATAGATTATCTGAACATCAAATGGAATTTAAATAATAAAACACATCCCGAATACCAAGTCTGAAAATAACTTATTCTTTTAAATCTCTTACTAAGGAATCTTCAAATATATACAAAAGTAGAGAAAATATTTTAATGAACCTCTTTTGTTCTCAACTCCTGATTTCAACAACTAGCAAGATATTAAGAACACTTCTTAAAGGAGATTATTATGTCAAAATAGAATAACTGACAACATTTCTCTCAGCAGCATTAACAGCAATGTACTTCTGAAAGATCTCAATGGCTGCTGTAAGCCTCATACAGCTAACCCTAATCAAGTTCATTCTTCCTATCATTCATCAATATATGTTCAATATTTTGGGAGTTAAAGAGCAAATGAGATATCCATACACCTGGGGATACTTGAGCAATGAAGGAGAATGTAAATTTGAAACAGCAATGACTTCAAATTTCTATGGCTCTGCCATTTTCTAGTAATGTGTTCTGGGGCATCTTAAAGATGTAGCACTGTTTGCTTCTCCAAGAATAAAGAAAGAAAGAGAAAGAAAGGCAGGAAGGGACAAATGAATGAACAAATTTAATTATACCTGTTTCTTAACAATTCATAGGGATCAAATGAGATTTTATATTTCTATGTTCCATACAGTATCTTCTTCATGTGATAGTAAATGTAAATCTTCCCCATCCAAAAAACTTTTGATTTCCACAATTCACCTGGTAATTATAAACTTTTTGTTAACCATGTGAAATCATTTAGACCATTATTTTTAACAAGTTTACTTTTTTTTTTTTTTTTTTAATCTAGCGGCTGAGGCTAAGTTTAGAGTATGAGTAGTCAAGTCAGACCTGAAGGAATATACAGGACGTTGTTGAAGACAAGGGTCTGGAGATAACGAGCCAACAAAGATTTCACATAGAAGAATCAGACAGAAGTCAGGTTCTAAACTAGACAGACAGAAGAGGGCAGGCCAATTATGTTTTTCACATAGGAAACTGGGGAGAGATTTTTTTGGCCTAGTTCTAAGGAAAACAGTGTAGACTTTACTATATCTAAAACAAACAAGCAAGCAAACAAACAAACAAAAAACCCTAAGGTTTATATCAATCTATTGAAATGTCTGCAGCATTTAATATTGTGGTTTTAAAGAATCCATGGTAACATTTAAACAAAAATATTTGTATAATGCATTATTAAAATTTAAAATTTGTAAAGCAGGATACAAAAGTATGTGTATACTGTAGTTCCAACTATATAAAGTGTCGATTTATGAGAATAAGGAGTAAACAGGACCAGAAAAAATGAAACATTTTAAGATAATGAGATTGTTTTCTTTTTTCTTTTTGAATTTCTTAATGTTATAAATTGTACAGGAAATTAAAAGTTAAGAAATAAGAGTCTAAGGACTAGAGGAAGGCTGAGCAAAATCCCAAGTCTTTCAGAGGTTGCAACCCTCAGTATGAGTCCTAGACAAAGGTAGAGTCTCTAGGAAATATGCACAAGGTTATTTACTGAGCTGACCTTCCTTACCCTTGCTGTTGTGCCAGAGGGACAGAGATCAGAACTTTGAGAAGAAAGTCCTGTGATAGGTAGAGGGAGATGAGAGTTTAGCGTTAGAGACAGACCAGTGATGGTGTTTGGTAACAACTTTCTTGAATGCAAGAGTAGGAGGTCCACTGTCAACCAAGATTTGACCTGTGTTAAACTTCTCCAGCTGTTCTTCAGATCTCTTATTTCTTAACTTCAAACACCCTTAAAGTCAGGACTTAGACTTCTTCCATTACCAGCAGAAATAACAGTCAGCAACACAGATATCACTAAGGCCTCCATAAGGAAGGAAAAGAAGCATTTTCTATCACACAGTCAATAGTGTACTACCTCACAAGTCTTTCTAAGATTCTGTAGCTTTGCTAATAGCTATGAAGTTTTTCATCTTCACCTTTTCTCCACTCAGTTTTTAACCTTTCTTTTCTAGATCTTTTACCCACCTCTGCATAATTTCCTGTTCTTATACAGAGAAAGTTAGCCTGATTGTTGCTCCAATAAGCAAACCAGTAAGCCCTCAGACATTTCTTCTCTCAGCAAATAAAAGGCCCTCCAGTTACCTGAATCCACCCTTTTAGGAAGGTGTTGGAGATGAGTAATATTTATTTTCTTTTTCTGATTGGCATTGGATACTCTTTACACATGTGTTTTTAATCAACCAATAACAGAGTTTTTAGTTTTTAATCTCCAATATATATTTGAGACAGAAAAACTTGAGAAGACATTGCATTTCATAGATGTAAAATTATCATTGCAATTTTATTTTGGAGATGGAAATAAGGAAGTTAAAAAACATTATGCAATTTGATATTTTTAACATGCCTTGTTATTTCCATATTATATGCTTCATCTAAAATTATGGCACAATAGTCAAAAAGAGAAGTGATATTAATCAAGAAGGGTACCTTAGTAAATTTTTTTAAATGTTAAGCAGAGAAAATGCATTCGTGCATTTTTAGTGAATTTGGGAATTATACAAATAAAACATAGTAGTTCTAACTTTTGATTTTTAAAAGTGAATTCTGAACTCTGGTGGAATACTTATCATTTCCAGTTATGCTGCAGTTCATTTGTCATTGTTCCAAATCTGTAGCCTAAAATGAGAAAGAAAGCACATCTTTCTCCATGAGGGATTGTGACAATTTCTTAATTATAATTGAAGAGCTCCCTGAAAATGAGTAAGTAGTATATGAATTATTTAGCTCTATATTCACCTTCAGGGTAAGGGAAAAGTGAGGCTTTTTCAATTCTCTTTATGTACCATTTTCAGATAAAGGCTAGACTAAGTGCTATAACAAACAACCCCAACATTTCAGAGGGTTAATTAAATAAAGATTTATTTCTCACTTACATTACAGTCTAGGAATGTCAGATGGAGAGTTCTGTTCTCTATAGTCATTTAGGTACCCAGGCTAGTGTGTTCTCCCTTTAGGTTTTCTATCTTTAAGCCTTGATGTTTTTTTATTGGATCACCTACATATGGTCAAGGGATAAGGAAAATGTGTGTGAGGTGTGTGTGTGTGTGTGTGTGTGTGTGTGTGTGAGAGAGAGAGAGAGAGAGAGAGAGAGAGAGAGAGAGAGAGAGAGAGAGAGAGAGAGAGAGAGAGAGAACTCATTCAAGGCTGAGAAGCCACCAGGAGGACTGGAAGTAATCTCACATTTGTTTATCTACATTTCCTTGGCCAGAATTCAGTTTCAAAGCCTCATTAACTACAAGGGGGTTTGGAAAGATAGTCTGTCAATGTGTCCAGAAACACAAATATTGATGAGCAACAATTTTCTATGACCTTTGGCACAAGGTCACTGTCCAGGCACATGAAAGAGTCCTCAACATTTCCTTGGATCCTGGGCAGCGCTAAAGCCATAGAAAAAAGAGATGCACAGGGTTTCAGCACTCATTTAGTTTTCTAACACCGCCCTACAATTTTAGGTATCAGGAAATAAAAGAAATACAGGTATACTGAGGTTCAATTACTATTGCAATAGTAACTTAAGTCTCTTAATTCCTAGCTCAGAGTTCCTTTCCATACTACATGTCTTCATACAAATTATTGATATGTGATATAGTTCATCCTAATAAAAGATTCAACTATTAACATGATAATTATAAATTCTATTAAGTATCACATTTATGGCAAATTGCTTTTATAAGTATGACTTCAAATTACTGTGCCTCTTGGTGTCTCACTTTCTTCACCTTCAATAATGTGAGAGTTAAATAAAACATTGCATATAAAACATTTAAAATATTTTCTAGCACGAGGCCGCACTCAGTGTATGTTAGCTGTTTGTATATAATTATAGAAAAGGAAATGTAATGATATTAAAACATTTGAAAAAATGAGGAAAAGATCAGTCATTATTATACCTTCCTAAACAACTTTTCTATTTCAGTCTCTGTCCATGCATATTCAAATTGTTTGCATCATTCTAATTTGACTGGATTAAAGACTTAGATGTAAGACCTGAAATCATAAAACTCCTAGAAGAAAACATAGGCAATGAACTCTCTGACATTGCTCTTAGTAATGTTTTTTCTGATGTATCTCCTTGGAAGAGGGAAATAAAAGAAATAAATAAATAGGACTATATCAAACTAAAAAGTTCTTGTGCAGGAAAGGAAACCATCAACAAAATGAAGACAGCCTAAGGAATGGGATAAGATATTCACCAGTGATACATCTGAAAGGGTTTAAAACGTAAAATTTATGAAGTACCGAAACAACAACAACAACAACAACAACAACAACAACAATCCAATTAAAAAATGGGCAGGGGACCTGAATAGACATTTCTCCAAAGAGGACACACAGATGACCAATAGATATATGAAAAGATGCTCCATGTTACTAATCATCAGAGAAATGAAAATTAAAACCACAATGAGATAACATCTCACATCTGTCAGAATGGCTATCATCAATAAATCAACAAATAAGTGTTGGCGAGGATGTGGAGGAAAGGGAGCCCTTGTGCACTGCTGGTGGGATTGCAAATGGGTGCAGCCGCTATGAAAAACATTTTGGAGGTTCCTCAAAAAATTGAAAATAGCACTACCTTCTGACCCAGCAACTGCACTTCTGGGTATTTTTCTAAAGAAAACCAAAGTACTCATTTGAAAAGATACATGCACCCATATGTTTACTGCAGTACTGTTTAAAATAGCCAAGATATGGAAGCAACAGAATGTCCATCAATAGATAATTGGAGAAAGAAGATATATACAATGAACTATTACTCAGCCCTCCAAAAATAAATATTACCATTTGCAACATCCTGGGTGGACCTGGAGGGTATTATGCTAAGTGAAATAAGTCAGACAGAGAAAGCCAAATATTATATGATCTGATTTATATGTGGAATCTAAAGAACAAAATAAGCAACAACAAAACAAAACAGAAACAGGCTCATAGATACAGAGAACAAACCGATCATTGCCAGGAGGGGGGGGGGGTGGCGGGGGGCGGGGTGTTCAGGGGACTGGGTGAAAAAGGTGAAGGGATTAAGAAGTACGAATTGGTAGTTACAAAATAGTCATGGGGATATGAAGTACAGCATAGAGAATATAGTCAATAATATTGTGATAAATATGTATCGTTCCCAGGTGGGTACTAGACTAATTAGGGGTATCACTTCATAAATTATATAAATGTCTAACCACTATACTACATACCTGGAACTAATATAAAATAATATTGAAAAATAAATAAATAAAACTGATACTGCTAGCAAAGCACTGAATCATGAAGGATCCCAAAGGACAAAACACAATTTCCTCTGCTTGCTACCATCTCATTGACTATGTACTTGTGAATAAAGGTGGTTAAAAAATCATTTCTTATTTGATGGCATATTTCATGTCACACTTTCAGAATAGAACTAGTGTATTTGAACAATAATAAATTTGAAAAGTAATTTCAAGGAGACCATTCCTGGAGCAAGGACATGTTTTCCCATAATATTCTAATCAGTCATCATGATTGTTCCTTTTATAAAAAACAAATTAATAAATATCTTAATCCACCTAGTAGCCATATGTCACATCAATGTGATGACCTCTATTATAAGTGTAGCTGAAGTGACAGGGCTCTCTTCATGAATAACAATAGTGTGTGTAATAGCAGATTTTGATAATATTTTTTAAAATCATTTACTCTAACATTATAGTTATCCTGTCTGGATTTCATTTAGTAGATGTATTTATTATTAAGTCTGTGTTCTCTAAAATGTAAAAGAAATGTCCTATAGTGACATGCACTTTTAAGTATATTTATTACATAATTTAGCTTTGACAATATCCTTTGAGATAATTACTTGCTTTTTATAGATAAAGACATGAAAGTTAAGCTTACATAGATAGCAAACAATATGCCAGGAATATTAATACAGATATGATGGGCTCCAACGATCCATTATTATTGTTATCATTATTATTTATCCTTCACTCAGTTTTACTCAATGGTAACATTTTGCATAACTATAATACTATATCACATCTAGAATACTGACAGTATACCATCCACCTTTCTTTCCTTCTTTCTTTCTTTCTTTCTTTCTTTCTTTCTTTCTTTCTTTCTTTCTTTCTTTCTTTCTTTCTTTCTTTCTTTCTTTCTTTCTTTCTTTCTTTCTTTCTTTCTTTCTTTATTTCTTTCTTTCTATCATGGTGACATTGGTTAATGAAATCTATTAAGTTTCAAGTGTACAATTCAACAGTAAGGCATATATATATTGCATTATGTGTTCACCGCCCATAGTTAGATTTCTTTCTGTCACCACATATTTGACCCCTTTTACTTCATCTGCCTGCCTTCTCACCTGTTCGTTTGTTGCTTTTAGATTTATATCCCACGTATAAGTGATATCATGTGTTCAACTTTTTTTTGTCTGGCTTATTTCGCTTAGCATGATTATCTCAAGGACCATCCATGTCGCAAATAGCAGTATTTCATCTCTTTTTATGGCTGAGTAATATTCTATTGTATATAAGTACCACATAAGATCTATTATTTTTTAATATAAAGATCAATAATTAATATTGCTTTGTGGAATTGTATGATCACATACATAGGTCTGAATTTCATAGTAAATATAATACTTTAGAGCTTGTAGGTTCCCATAAGATAATGGTAGCCATCTTAATTCGATTCTTTCCATGCATTCTCTAAAAAACATAGGGACCAACAATAAGAACAAATAAAACTTACTGTGGCCTACATGTACAACTTAATTGACAGAAAATTCTATAAAATACAATTTATATGCAGGTATGTAAAATACTTTTGAAAGTTGCAGTGTCTTCCCCATAGCCCATGTTGAAGCAAAGAGGAAAAAGACTGGGAAGAGAAGAGGACAGGTGAATCTCACCCTGAGTGAGAAAATACTGAGAATAAGTTCAAGACCTCTTAGATCAGACCCATCCCTCTCTATTGAGGTAACGAAAGGAAAGGACCTAAAAGTGCTTAGGACTGGAGATAACAGTCTTGAGAAGGTACCACTTCTGGGGAAGGGTCAATTCTTAGAGGCTTAGTGGTAGAGGGAAAGAACCGAGCAAATGTAAAAATGAAGAGTCCTACAGAAAGAAAAGAGTATCAAAATTCAGAAGCAGCAACCCTTCCCTGCACAGAAAGATATTCAACTATTAAAAATTACATTTCACTCTACCAGAAGAAAAAGAAGCTCCGGAACTAAAAAACCCAGGAAGCTACCCAGATCCTACACCTCTTATCTACATATACATGACACTTCTATTCTGGGAAATGAAAGTTATTTTAAAATGAGCAGAAAACAGCAGACCACATATAAAATAAATATAAATCTAAAAAATTGAATCAAAACATTTTAGCTACTGAAAATTCTCCTCCCAAAACTGACCCCAAATCAAAATAAAGCCAAAACACATTTCAGCTAAATTAAATATTCCTAAACAATTATGTGCAATTATGAATAAATTCTAAATCACAGAAATTTTACAAAGAAAAAGGAGCAGAAAGAAAGATTTGCTGAATGCCTAAAAAAACTGAAGAAAAAGAAAATGCATCCCTAAGAAACTAATAATAAATTGCAGGGTATACTGGAGAGAGCAGATTTTATTAAATATGTAATAAGAGGATTGCAGAGATTAATTAAAATAAAATAGATAAAAAGATAACGAGAGTGGATAGTAATAGAAGAGAGAAAAATAAGTTCCAAACTATGTGAAATGAGTCCTTGAAGAAAAGTGAAACAATAGAACATAACTAATGTTTATATTTATAATTGAGGAAAATATTCCCAAAATAAAGGAAAATCTGAATCTGTGTGTGTGTGTGTGTGTGTGTGTGTGTGTGTGTGTATGCAAGTTCAATTGGCTTTGGGCTTGTAAACAGCAACATGTAAAACAAAGCAAAACTGAAGCTTCATTTTAAGAAGCCCAGGGAAAAATTGTGAGTTAATTGTTTTATATGCAGTCAATTTGTATTAAGATTTAGAAAAATAGTTTTAAATGTAACAATATTCATGAGCCCTTTCTATGGAAAGAAACATCCAAAATCAGGAATGAAAAGTGACTGGGAAAACTTAATCATATGGGCTTGGCTTTCAATATATTTATTTATAGACTCAAGAGAAATACAATATAGGGCCAAAAGAAGAAGAATGTTATGTGTATGTAATAGGTGTAAATGAAGTAAAAATAGTGCAACTGAAAAACAAGAAAGAAAAAGAGTAGAAAGTATAATAAAATCAATAATTAGTGCATAAGAAATATATGGAAGTCAAAGGATACTGAAACACAGAATCTTGAAATACCTGAAGCAAAAACTGAAGTACAAAATAGATGAATTGACAATTACAACTAGAGTTCAAAAGACCTTTTAAAATAATTCCTAGGACAAGTAGAGGTAAGATCATCAAGGATGAAAATGATTTGAATACTGTTAATCAATTTGACCTAATTCGAAATTATAGAACACTCCACTCAACAGCAGAATACAAGTGCATGCAGAACATTTACCACGTAGACTATATTTTGAGACAGAAAACAAGTTTTAGTGCTTCTAAATGGATTCAAATCAAAGTGTATTTTCTGACCACAATGGAATTAAATTAGAAATAAATGACAGAAAGATCTCTGGAAAATCTTCAAATATTTGGAAATTAAATAATCTACTTCTAAATAACCCACCAGTCAAATAAATCAAAAGCAGAATTAGAATACATTTTGCATTAAATGAAAGTGAAAACAGTATATCAAAATGTGTGAGATGCTGCTTAAACAGTATTTATGGCTGAGTTGCAGCACTAAGAAGAAAGATCTCGTTAATGTCTAAGGGTTTATCTTAAGAAGCTAGAAAAAGAACAGCATGAAACCTAGTGTTAGCAGAACAATATGTCAATTTGTATAAAAAATTGTTAGGAATTTTCTTGTAAGTGCATTAAAATTACAGATCAGTTGGGAGAGAGTTACATCTTAATATTAAATCTTCCAATCCATGAACAGTAGATATCTCACCATTTATTTAGATCTTTAATTTATTTTGGCAATGTTTTATATTTTTTGATAAAGTGCTCAATAATTTTTGTTGCATTTATTCTGAGAAATTTGATATTTCGATGCTATTTTAAGTTAAACTATAGAGTTTTTACATTTCTAAATATTTGTTACTAGTACATAGAAACACAGTTGATTGGTAAATAGTGACCTTGTATCAATGACTTTGATAAATTCACATACTAATATTTGCACTGGGTATTATCCATTTTTCTGTATCTATAAATTATAGATATTCTTGCATGAATAATTTATTTCAGAATAGACATTTTAAGACTGTCATTAAATTTCTAGAATGATGTATTTAAAGTCTAAAATTTTTATTAACTTAATGTAAATCAATATTATTATGTTTCTCTTGAAAATATGATACATTTGAAAATAAAATATCACGAAATTAAACTAAATACTATACTCCCAGGTGAGATTTTAATATGAGTTCCTAGTTCAAACTCTTGTTAAGTTTAGAACATTAATAAAATAGGAAATAGTTATTTTGTGTATTGTGGGAAATACTTTGGTAATATTATTTAGAATATTCAACCATATTTGTAGATTAATGATGCCTACCAATTCTTATTTTTGTCACCTTCAAGAGTTATGCAGGGCCTAGAAAGTGTTCAGCAACAATCTATTGAGTGAAAAGCAAAAAGGAATCATTACTGAGGGATAGATTCATTAATAGCCTTAGACATAAAGATAGAATGAAAAAAGATTACCAATGGTGTATTTAGTCCAGTTAAATTATCATTTTCCTGTCGTTTGCCTATTTCAAAATTATTTTCTAATTAGAAGAGTTGAATTCACTTAGAATCTGCCAAGGCACATCTTTCTTACTGTTTCCAATTTCTCACCCTATCAATCCA
Organism: Rousettus aegyptiacus; assembly: GCF_014176215.1. NCBI lineage: Eukaryota > Metazoa > Chordata > Mammalia > Chiroptera > Pteropodidae > Rousettus > Rousettus aegyptiacus. The sequence goes on from NW_023416306.1 coordinate 23,611,249, forward strand.
CCTTAAAAAATATCTGAAATATAAATCGGCCATACCAATAAATGTTTTCATCTACAATCCAAACTCGCACATCCAGCTATCTGGTTGCTACCCAGCTTCACACCCTTTCCTTCCTGCACCCGTCGTCACAGCAGACCTCATTGTCATTTACAACACAGCTATGGCAAATTATTGTTACAGAGCCAAAGAATGAAAGCATATATATAAAAACTACCAAGAACATAGTAATTCTCCCAAAGATGAGCGGTAAAGTTGTCATCACTTTTATCTATTTTGATCAAGAAATATGATTTTTATTTCTCTTAAGAAAAAAACAAAAATGATTTGATTCAAAATATATGAAGATGACTTTGTGTATGTCTGTCTATTTTGTCATGTTTGTTCTTAGAGTTATAATTTTCTCCCACCAAGATTGTGGGCATAATGTTATGATTAGGAATCCCCTATTGCCTCTCTAAGAGTATACTTTCTCTGTCTTAGTTTCTTCCTCAAGAGATAATCCTTTCCCCAGGGGTGTGATATCATCCATACAATACAACTATCTCGGAATAAAACAAAAATTATAGCCTTGTATATCAGGAAATGCATGCCTATAATAATGTGTAGTTAGAAGCTGTGGGGAAAAGAGATAAATCTTGTATTTCTTTAGAGTTATTTGCTGTTATTTCTGAAAAGAATGGGAGTTCATATTTGACCTGCTCAAAAGTAAAAAGTAATTCCTTTTGCTTAAGAATAATTACTCCAATATACATGAAGCATCCTTGTGTATTTTTTGATTTTGCAAAGACACTCAGAAGAATAGCAGAGTTTTAATCACTTCCAGCAGCATATTCTTCCTAGGTAAAGTATCTTTAAGCAATTTCAAATTAGCAACTTCAAAAGCACAAAGTTATTCTTTAAATGTAGAGTTTCTGTCTTATACTTTTGGATACCACCCACCCCCCACAAAAAAACATAAACAACTTTAGGTATGTTTATTTCTGTCCATTAGTGGTACATTTCACCTTTATAGAATGCTGAAGGGTCTTGTGGAAACTGTTAAATTACATATCTCTTAGACCACCCTAGCATTGACCTTTTATATTATGTGCCACATTAGGCTGCTTGGAAAATTGCAAGTTGTATCACTAAAAAGCTTTGATGCTTGTTGGGGTAAGCACATTATGGTGTTTATTTATATAGGACATTTCAAAGTGCATTATAATGACTTATTTGCATGTATATCTTTTAACTCTTGAACTTTTTATTTAGCTGTCTGGCAAAGTAGAAGTACTCAAATACTTGTTTATTGTGAACTAAGTAAATAACCCTCAGAACTTAGACATAAAATCACACTCTACAAGAGTTTACTAAGCATCAACACTAAATTGGATAAGAGTGGCAGGAACAGAAGTGACCAAGTCTAAAAGGTTTACAGATGTGTTCCTACGAGGAGCTTAGGAAACACTCAAAGCCAGTCGTGGAAACCAGGATATGTGCTTAGATCTAGACTGTCACTAAATAAAGCCTGGGGAAAAGATTGTCATGCTTCTTCACCAAAGCTAAAGACTGACTGTCTCCAGCAGCAGACCTTTCTCCTAAGGGCCATGATAAGGCTGCATTGTGTATATAGATCAATACTAGCTAGTTAGCATAAGCCAACGGTGAGTAATTACCTAGAGAAATCAGAAGCCAGTTGAGCCTGAAGAATACAAATGATCATGTTTAAGAACAAAAACAGTCATAGATACCATCTCAGCCATCCAATCCAGGATTAAATATGAGACTGAACACAAGAAGAGAAGTAGGTGGGCTCGAGCTACAAATGCACAGGACAGGAAGTGAAATTGAAGAATTGAAGGAGAGATTGAAGAAGGCTCATGAAGGTCCATAACTTTGCCTATGTTAAGAGTAAGCGTTTACCAGAGCATTCTCCTCCTGGATATTGAGTCTGCTGTACTCAGATCAGTTGGCCTGAGTTAAATTCTTAAATGTAAGATGAATACTAAGTGAGGGACTACCCTAGCCATCCTACATAAGTTATAATTTTAACCGACCTTGTCAAACCAAGCTTTAAAACAAGGACTATTGCCTGAGTTAAAGAGGCCGTTTAATAAGGATAGTAGGGTCAGTTCATCAGGAAGATGTCAAAAAAATAAATGTGCAATGAAAATGTTCTATGTCTTGATTGAGGTGGTAGTTAGATGAGTGTATACATTTATTAATATCCATCAGATTCTTCAGTTAGAATTTGTGAATTTCATTTTATATCATTTACCTATAAAATGAGCCATATTTTCAGCTATAATAATCCTAATAATTTAGCATATGTTATGAAGAATATATGCATGTGTTAAAAGTAAGGGGAAAGAAAACAATTCAAAATAGAACTATTTTAGTCCTAATTGGTGAGGTCCCCAGACAATAGGAAACATGAAGTCAGAGACTATACGTATTCAGTGTATTTCTTTATCTCCCATGTCTATAACAGAAGAACCTCATACATAGCGGTTAATCGGTACATATTTATAGAGTATTTATTGACTGATCAATGTGTTAGACTAGTTTCACAAGGATAGGGCTTCTCTTTCTTCAAATTCTTGAAGATAAGTTCTGTGCTATCTTGTATCAGTAGCAGTGACCACAAGTCCTGCTGTTTGATATTTCTGATATTAGATGCTCATCTCATCTTTGCCTTTAAAATGTAGCAGGCTCTTGCACATTCATGTTCATTGTAGCATTTTTCATACTAACCAAGATGTAGAAGCAACCTAAAAGTCCATCGATGGGTAAATAGATAAAGAGAAAGAGATATATACATCTAATAGAATATTATTCAGTCTCAAGAAAAGGAAATTCTTTCACATGCTACAATGTGGATGAACCTTGAGGACATTATGCTAAGTGAAATAAACTAGTCACAAAAAGACAAATACTGTAACAATCCACTTATTAGATATCTAAAGTAGACAAATTCATAGATGAAGAAAGTAAAATAGTGGTTGCCAGAGACTAGGGGAGGGGGAAATAGGGAGTTATTATTCAATGGATATAGAGTTTCTGTTTTGCAAGATGTAAAAGATATAAACAACTGTTTTAAAACAATGTTAATAATACTTACACTACTGAACTGTATACTTAAAAATGTGTCTGATGTTAAATTTTATGTTTTGTGATTTTTAATTACAATTAAACACTTTTTAAGTGTGGCACATTTTTTCACTCTTTATGTTGCAGAGACAATGTAAAAGCAAGCTACCAGCAAGGAGATCTATCTGAGGTTTTACTTTAGGGTAACTTCTTTTACCCACTGAACTTGGCTCTCTGTGTTCTTACTGCCGTATTTTTGAGATTTCCTGGCTCTGCCCTCCAATTTTCAATATTCAACCCTGGCTCTATTCTATGTGTTGGTGACTTACTGCTTGTTGACTTGTTCCCCACCATTGATGGTCCCTTGGAGTATGACTCAGTATACTCCTTTGACACAAAGAGCACCAGAGATCTGAGTAAGAGACACTTTCTCTACATAGCAAAGGCCCATGAAATCCTCAGCACCTTTGTTACCCATTCTGTTCATCCAAGGGAAGATGCATGGGAAATTTTGTATCTGGCAGCAAAATAGGGACAATGAAGACATGTGAACTTAAATCAATGTAACAACTATGTAAATATCCTTAAGCAGAGAACATTTAGATTGGCTAGAGATCTATGGTCAAAGGAACATAGCCAAGGTATTGTTCTAGGTACCAAAGTGTGGTGAGGAAGAATGGCTTCCTAAACAGGAAACTGAGTTGTGGGGAGAAACCAAGTTTGAGTGTATAGAAGCATGTTCTGTCTTATCCATGGGATGTTTAGCCAGGAATTAGACATAATGCCAGGCCCATATGTGACTCTTAAGTGGAGTCGCTAATCTTTCATCACAATTATTATACCCTTCTTTTAAGAAAAAAAAAAACTTTTTTACTCATTCTATCCAATAAACTTTTACTATTATCTTCACTGTAATATGTTAACTGTTTTTTCCAAAACTGGTTTAAAAGTATGCCTTTAAAAGTAGTATATGATTACAGTAAGGAAATAAAATAGATATGGCACATGTGTGTGCCTAATGGGGAGCCTTTAAGTTGAATTTTTTTTCTCATTTCATCTATGACATTGCCTTTTAGAAGCTATTTTTGTAAGATACTGAATTAGATATTTATCTCTGGGTTCTCCAAATACTTAAATATGTCTACTTTGCATTTATCTTAAGTCAGAAGTTCACCAATGGACATAGACATGAAAAAGCCTGAGAGTCATGGGCAGGATAGCTTTTACTGAACCACCAGTACTGGGATATCAGGGCAGGAAAAAACCTTAGTGATTATCTAGCCCAACCATTCCCATGTTTTAAAAAACTAAGGCCTGGAAAGGGCCTGATCATTGACCCTCCCGCCTCAACAACCAGTACTGGTCTCCTCTCCCCACTGTCAGAACCTCATCTAGCACAGCTGAAACACTGTGTCTTCCTACACAGTGGTTGAGAAATTCAGAGACATTGGAGGCATCTTTTATTATGCTGCAAACCAAAGGCATCCCCACCATGCAGTGTTGGAGGCATATAGGACAGTCCCTTATTCTCACACATATCAGTCTCTCTCTGACTCTTCTTCATGGAGTGTCACTGACATGCTAGGTTCTTTCAAACCAGTCCTGAAAAAATGTTGAGCACTCCTCCAGCACCTTCAGCAGACTGGTACCTTCCTGCCTCCACTGTTAAAGATGCTCAAGCCATCCTTCCGCCAAGTTATTTAAACACACCCTGCCCATGCCAGGATATCAACAGTACTGGATGTGAAGGAGCCTAAAACAGTGTTGCCCAATAGAAATTTCTGCAGTGATGGAAATAGTCTATAATTCTGAGCTGTCCAAGACAGTAGCCACTACCCATGTGTGGTCAGCACTTGAAATATAAACAGCAAAATGTTGTGAGTGATAAAGTTATTGGCATTTGGGGGAAAAAAATATTAAACTGTAAGCCATTACATTAAACTGTAAAAACATTTCTCTGTTCATAGCTCATCCAGCTCCTTAGAGCTCTACACCACGCCACCAAACTTCCTGTTGTTGCTCTCTAAGGCTCGTCAGTTATTCTTGACCTTAGGATCCAAGGAATGTGCCATCGTACCAGGATTTCTTCAGTACTTTTTGAATTTCAGGTTTTAATTCATTTGCATTGCAGAGTGAAGTTCTGTTTGGGGAAGTCAGAGATAGGTAGCTTCCAGCTTTTATATGTTTGATGTTTGATTCTTTTTGTTTTTAACTAACCCTCTAATTCATTTATTCAATCATTCATTCATTCTGCATGCATCCGTTGAGTACCTAGGTACTGGCAGTGCAGCAATAAACAGGAGAGAAAACTCCCTGCTTCATGAGACTTAATACTGTAGTGGGCAAGTCAAGTAGTAAACAAACAAATAGCAACTATTTATAAAAAGTAACACTACATGACATATGACATGCAGCGATAGATATTATGATAAAAATTAATCAAGGTAAAGGCAAATAAGGTAAAGGGCAGGTATTTTAGATAGGAGGGTCATGGGCGTCTTTCTGCAGAAGTGATATTTGAGCACAGACTAGAATGAAATGAGGGGACAATCATACAGCTATCTGGAGCAGAGCTTCTAAGTCAGAATCTTGAGCCAAGTCACTTGAAACAGCTCCTTGAGAAGGCACCTTACTAAGGTAGGCGAGTGTACAACAGGGTAAGGGAAAGTGAGAGAGCAGGTGAGGTCTGAGAGGTAACCAAGAGCTACCTGAGAAGTTGCTGGGAAACAAAGTTCCAAGTCAGACCAGAAGCTACAGTAAGAACTGCATTGGGTCAAGGATCTGTTTGAACTTGTCCTGATTAAAGTCATTCAGTGGCTCTAGATCAATGCTCCTCAAAGTTTAGTGTTTAGTGTAAGTGTGAATTACCCGAGGATCTTCTTACAGTGCTATTTCTGATTATATAGGTCTGGGTGGGGCTGAACATGGAACAAGCTTCCATGCTCATGTTGCTGGTCCAGTCTGTGATTCAAGGCCCTACAGTCTAGACCACCATCAGGTTCAAATACAAACTTCTTTACGTGACTTATAAAGCCTTGTTCCTGAAGACATTCAGCTTCATTTCTTACTCCCTGCTCTCCTCATCTCCACTCCCCTGCCCTTACTTTATATGCTCCGGATATAGCCTTCATTTCTTGAGCACACTAGGAATTCTCTCAGCCATTGGCCTTCACCAAGTCAATCTCTCTGTTATAGAGCAAACATCCCTCCCTCTTCACCAAGCTAACTCTTACATCTGTCAGTTCCTGGGTTAGTTCTTACTTGCTCTTGGCCTTTTTTTGATGCCTAAGTTTAGCTGCCTTTTTGTGTGTCACCAAAGCAATCTATCCTCCCCTATAACACTTACTCAACTCACTATCTGATCGATAGACTGTATCTCACTTAGCCAGGTCCATGGAGGAGGGAGGAAGAACCAGGTCCCTGTGCTCATTGTTGTAGTCCTAGAGCATAGTACCATGCTTATAACAGAAATTCCCAATACACATTTGATGAGTAAATATATGACCGAAAAAATCAATCAAACCACAAGACATACTGGCATATCCGTACAAAAAAGGAGTATTTAGTTAAAACATTTCAGGGTTTGGTGATAACAAAAGGCTAAAAATATAACAAATAATTCTCAATGAACAACTCAGCATTGTGATAATATTTTTCTGTTAACCCAGGCTAATTAACCTTTTAAATTGGTGTTATGAATTATTTTTGAATTTTTATAAATCATGATAAATAATAAGGGAGAATTGCTTCAATTAAATTTATTAAACTAATTAAGTGGGGATATTTTCATGCATAAATAAATCACTGCTGCATAAGTGTGATCCATAAATTTTACAGATTTATCACCTTTTTACTTTTCCAAAATGCTTCAAACACTGGTTAATCAACAGATTGTCTATTAACTAATCAGTATATTAGCTTTTGTCTGTTCTACCTTCTTCTCTCTGAATTTTTTGGTGTGCGTATTTGACAGGCATCAATCCAATAATTAGTGTGGTATACTCAAAGGCTGAGGCTAACCTAAGGCAAGATAGCATTAGTTCTGAGTGGGTTGCTTTTGCTTTATTACTTGTCTTCATAAGATTAATCAGACCAAAGAGAGCTGGAGGTCCAAACAGACTGTCTTAATTGGGTCAAGACAGGGAATCTGAATATAGGAACAAAATCAATGTCAAAAGTCAGACACTAGGAAATGATCTTTATAACAATAAAATTTTTCATACTATAATAGCCAGGGTTCTCCAGAGAGACAGACAGACAAACAGACGGACAGACAGACAGACAGATAGATGATAGATAAAGAGAATGATTTTAAGGAATTGGCTCATGAAATTAGAGGGGCTGGCAACTATCAGGGTAAACAGAAACTTGGGCAAGAGTTGATGGTTCAGTCTTGAGTCTGAAATCTGTAGAGGAGGCCAGCAGGCTGGAAACTTGGCAGGAGCTGATGCTGCAATCTTAAGGCAGAGCTTCTCTATAAAACCTCAGATTTTACTCTTAAGGCCTTTGACTGATTGGATGAGGCCCACCCAGATTATCAAGGGCAATCTACTTAAAGTTAATGGATTGTAGGTGTTAGCCACATCTACAGAATGCTTTTACAGTAGCACCTAGACTAGTATTTGATTACATAACAGAGTACTACAGCCTAGCCAAGTTGACACATAAAATTGACCATCCCACACACTGAACCACAGATCTCAAGTGTCGATCTAAGAACTAAATGAGCAAATGAATGGTAATGATCCAAGCAGCAGGCCATCAGCCAACTCTGAGTAGTCATAGGGAGGTCCAGGTTTAGGGAAAGAACATCTAAGAACTAAATACAAGAAAAAAAATTCACCTCTAGAAGGAATTAGGGAACATGGCAGGTACTAAGTCACTGAGGCATGGAAAGACAGGGCAGAGGTGACATTACTAGATAATTGCTACAGAAGGGACACAACATGTCAAATGATCCGTTTTAGAGTCAGAGAGCTCTGAGTTCAAATTCTAGCTCTGCACTTACCGAGAAAACTCTTTAACCTCTGTAAATCGTACATTTTCACCACGCCACTAGCACAGATGTTGTAAAGCCAAATGGACAGGAATGTGATGAAAATGAAATAACATCATATAAAATATGTGTTTAGTAGTCATTGCAACATGACGGATGCTCACTTTTTTTTTTAACTTTTCTTTTTCTCTTCATTTATAGGGAAGTAAGATAAGATCTTGGAAACCAAGGCGCCTAGGTCAGAACAGAATCAACAACATGCAGTCTCAATTCAGAGCTGCAGACATTAGGCCAGTCTCTTCTGGCCTTCCTTTTTCCTTTACCACAGGTCTGTAGCTGTTTCTGAATTTAGACAAGGAGAGGACCTGATGCTGGGATATTCTGGGAATTTACAATTTTCTTACCATTTATGAAATTCATTGTGTCACATTTTGAGCTCATAAGCATTAAGATAAATTCCATATGTTTCACAGCCAGGAGGTTCCAGGCCATTGTTCAGCACTCACTATGCAATCATATAATTCTTATAACATCAGCATCACATGATCATAGGTGGTAAGCTAGCTTTCTAACAACCTGACTAAAAGGCTCATTTCATGGATGAACACCATTGGGGCCATTTAAGGGTTACCTGCAAGAATTAATTCCTTAAGCCTGTGCCCCAGCTTGGCCGTATGGTCCCAGACTCTCCAGAAGGATTCTCTCAGGGCAAATGCTACAGGGCCAATTCACAAAACGAGTATCTTCAGCACCTGGAGATTCAAAGTGTAGCTGATTCATTAGGTTATTGGTGTCAGGTGCAAAAAGAAAACTCTAGCAAATCGAAGATGATGAAGTGACTTTGACACTTGGATGCAAGCATTTTATAGAGATGCAGGGCAGTTACGACAAAAACACAAAAAACTGAGAGGTAGAAAATGAAGGAGCCTTTGCCTTCCTAGACCCTTCAAATCTTAACCATCTCCCAGACAAGACGTGCAACTATTTTCTCAAAACAAAACAACAGCCAATCGGAAAAGTCATAGGATAAGTAAAGTGCTATTATAATACTACAAATTAATAGAGGAAGCACAGTATTATGAGCTGGCAAATGAATGAATGAATGAATGAAATATGAACTAGCTTAGGAAGAACATTAATTCACAAAACTTAGAGTGTGAGGTCCTTGGTTCTTTTTATTCCAAAGACATGTAGGATGATACTTTCTTCTTTGGTTTTAGAAGTTAAATATAAGAGGGAAATGAACCACAATTGCCCTCTCTTAACTAATCTGCTTATATTTTACCATCAAGTGTTTGCCATCACCCATCATATTTTAGAGTTAAAATCAGCATAAGTGCTGTTTTATACTGATGATTTAATTTTGTGTAATTTTTCCATTAAACTGGTTTTAAAAGTTATTTTTTTCCCCTCTTCTTAATACCTTTATTCTTACTACGTAACTCTCCAGAGAACAGGAGATAAATCCTACAATATTCAATGGCTCGCCACATCTGAAAATTTTAGGGCAGTTGTTTTTAGACACAGTGGGACATCCTTTCTAAAAGTAAAAACAGTTATGGCACAGTGTATCTTGTGCCACAAAGTTGGAAGCCCAATGCTGGGCAAGCCACTCTGGGTTTTGGAGGAAGTGTATTCTACGCCTAGGATTACTCCTTGGGCCCGTATACTGTACACGTGAAAAACAAAACAAAACGAAAAAAAAACTACTATCTTTAAGTGGGGCCCAGGATGGGAAAGTCTGCAACAAGACCAGGTTATGGTTCAAGAAGTCCTACCATGAGGTCAATAAAATCTGGCAAACTCTATGGCAGGCCACAAAGGTGCTGTGGGGAATTTATGGCAAATTCCACTGGAAGAATTACAGTGAAGTTACCTTGTTCAAGGCCACTTAAACAAGTTAATTAATTAGAATAAGTTATCGCTAAAATATAGAAAGTTAATTAGTTAGAATAAATCATCACTAAATTATATGAATCACAACTTTTAAAATATAAATTTTGTCATGAGATTTATAATCCCAATAATTGCTTTATTGCAATCTCGATCTATATGTCTATTTATTCCTCTGATTCTTACTTATTTCTTAGATCTAAACTGAAATGTCATTTAATCATAGAAGACTTTTTCTGACCCTCACAATTTAAATTATTTCAACCTCAGCTCATCCAGTTATTCTATCTCTCATAGACCATGTTGTTTTCTTTCATAATAATAATCACAGTTGGTAATTATATTTATGTATATATTTGGGTTTTTTTTTTCATCTTTATCCTCTTGTATCTATGTCTAACATCCAAGCATCATTAGAGCTGTAATTACCAAGTCTGTTTGTTCATCACCATACACTCAGTGCAAACTAGAGATCATTGGTGATCCAGGCAAAAGTAGTTTCAGTGGAATAGAAAGACTAGAAGCTCAGTTAGAGTAGACTGAAGAGCGAACACAATAATATTGGCAATACCACTACTCCACCATCATCTCTCTTCAGCAGATTAGGTATTTAGTCAATAAATTTACAATGTGTTTATTCAGTCCTTTACCAGTTCTCCCTTTCTAGAAGCTAAGATTTCAAGGTAGTTAAAGGATGGTCCCTGTCCTTGAAGATATTATTTTATACATATCTCAGAACACTCAGGAATATATCATTCAGTTCTGGGAACTTTTCAAATGTAGTTGTTCAATATCGTATCTGACAAAAGATGATTTAAAATTTTACACCTCTCCGATGCTTTACTCAGTAAGGAATGAGGCTAAGGCTTGATTTAGTTGTACACCTTTTCAAATCCTTCACTCTGGCCGAGTCTTTTCATTAATTTTATAACATCTTTTCATATTCAATTTTTCAAAAATCCTTTTATGGGCTTAAGTGAAATAAAGGATGGCTATTCATATTTGCAACTTCTTTAACAAGTTAACTTTATTTGCCCTATATTCTTGTCCTAAATGACTTGGCAGTTTGGGGTCAATAACTGACTATGAATAGATACACTTATTAAATTCACTAGTTCTTCAATAACTATAGAGAATTCATTACAATGAATGAGTTGCTTAGTGCAGTGATTAGACAGTTTGATATTGATTTTCCATGCTATGACAATTGCTGGCATTTCTGTGATAAAAATAACCACTATATTTAGAGAATCTTTTAAATATTGACTAGAAGTAGAAGTTTGAGGCACAGATACATCCACTGTTATACCAGAAGCAGTTAAAAAAAATTTTCCCTTTCCCACAATCCAAAGATACAGAACTATTTTTTTTTTTATCTTACTAACCTGAGGTAAAGGTTAGAATGCCGTTTTATACTATTTTACTTTCAAAAGGGAATATATTTGATTTATTATTGTCACTGATAAAGGGTTAAGGTTTTTCCTAAATGGCAATTATATAGAAATTATAAAAGGAAAAGAAACCTATGATTGCAACATCTAGAAATAATTACTGTTAAAATTTTTATATATAATCCTTTACAAATATTTTTCTGTGCTTATAGCTTCAAATTTAATGCTCAACTGAGAGTAGATCTGACTGATACAACAGTATTTCTTCCTGCTTTTCAGGGAATCTTTTTTTAAATTTATTTTTGTTTTCAAATAAAATGTTAGTTTTTATAGAAAATTCCAACACTACATAGTAAAAAGAGTCCCTTTCACCATCACTACCACCAATTTCATCACCCAAATGTAAAAAAGAGCCACTACCAACATTTGAGTGCTAATCTTTTCAGAATGCATTCTACATTTGTAGATAGTTTATATTATTTATGTTATATTTATATTAGTAGAGAGTTTGCTGTGGATAATTTTATATAAATTAAATCACATATACATCGCTTGCTTTTAAAAAAGAAATTAAAGTCATGACATCTTTTAACAGCAATCAATGCAGCATATACGCTTACGTGGTTCTAAGTCATTTATCGTTTATTTGATTGCTTGATAATGAACACTTAAATTCTTTTCAGTTACTTTTTGGTATTTCAAGTTGCAGTGAATGGTCTTGTACTTTCATATTTGCACTTTTGTCCATTTACATACTTTTCTACCTTTTATCTCAAAGTAGTATTTCTTAAACTATGAACCAGTTGTTCTTGAAATTTAAATGTGTGGCTGTAAATATGTCAATGGTCTCTCTCGGGGTGTTCTGAGCACCTGTTTCTCCCCTTGGTTTTCTTTCAGGAGGAAGTCAGCAGGGTCAGATGCCATCAGAAAACATCCTCTAGTGAATAAGAAGGACACTAGGGTACTGCATCCTCATTCTGTGAGACAAATAAGTATACGCTGGTTAATTGCATTTATAGAACGTTCTAGAAAATGCAGACAAATCTGTAGAGATAGAAAACAGATGACCAGTCGCTGGTGACGGTAGTGGAGTGGGAGGAGCAGGGCTGGGGGACTATGAAAGAGATGAGAAAGCTTTTGGAGGTGATGGGTATGGTCATCTTCTCAATCAGAGGAGGATACACATGCCAAAACTTGACAAATCGTACACTTTAAATGTGCGCCATTATTGTACACCTTAAATTTACACACTGTTATATGTCAATTATAGCCCAATAAACCTGAAAAATAATACATTGAGCGATGTCAATTCACTACTTAAAAGCTTCTCCTTTCATGTAGAATAAAAACTAAACAATATACTGAGGCATAAAAGGTGCCACACATCGAGTCCCCACTGCGTGGTCCCTTTGCCTCTCTCAGCACCACTGAGACCACCGGCATTGTTACCCTTTTTGAATATGTCAAACTCCTGCCATAAGACATTCACACATGCCACCCCCATGCTTGAAAGGCACTTTCCTCTATATTTTAAGTGGATTCCTCTTTGTCTTTTGGATCTCAAATGTCACTTCTTCACAGAATACCTTATCTAACACGAGCCCATCCATTATTCTCTCTCTGTTTCTTCTTTGTTAGCTTCATGGCATTCAACACAATTTGTAATTATGTCGTTTAATCGTTGATTGAATTTTCCTCCTTCTCTACACTTGAATCTAAGCTTTTGAAGGGTTGGGACGGACTGTATTTGTTTTGTTCAATATTAGCCAGAGAACCTAGCAGAAATTTGGCACATAATAGGAAATCAATAAAAATTTGTTGAGGGATTGAATGAATAAAAACAAAAATTAATTATAGCCTAAATATCTTCAATAGAGTAATTTTTCTATAAAGTACCATTCAGTTGTTTAAAATAATGAGAGTTCTGTGTACTGCTGTTAAATGGAAAAAGCGTTACATAATAGTGCATTAATTATAGTAATATTTTTATATAAAGTATATATGTGCAAGTATAATATATGAAAATAGTTATATATATATGTGTACACTATATGAATATAGTGTGTGTGCTGTATATGTGCACGTGTGTGTGTGTGTGTGTGTGTGTGTGTGCATAGATCTGAGCACCTATACAGGAAATTTTTAACAATGATTACAACCAAAGAAAGAAAGAATACTGTAGAGGTTAGGAATTGAGTGATGAGAGACCTTAGGGGTTTTTTTGTTTATTTGTTTTTTGTTTTTGATTTTTGTTAGAGTGAATTTTCATTTCTATGAGCATATTCAGGTTTTTTGTATTACTTAAAAATCAATATTTTTTTTGTTTGCTGATGCCTTTATTCACTATGTTGCAAATTAATTTGAGGAAAGTGAATAATCAAATAGGTGTGAAAAGTTACTAAAATCAATACATGGTACAAATAGAGATTTTATATGCAGATATTAAGTCATTTCAAGCCCTTAAACTGAAATTGTTAGACAAGAATAAATTTTTGATGTTGGAAACACTAAGGGCAAAAAAAAAAACAAAACATTTTTGCTCCTTCAAGAAGATAAGTTGCTTGCTCTTGCCATGAGTTTTCGGACTTGAAATATTGACTTTTTATGCTAATGAATTCCCTCCCCTCTCATTGGCACTGAGGGCTCCTCATCTACCGTGTCTGCGGAGGCCATGTTGGGAGGCTAGACTTCCACCCCCAGCCCCGTGGTAACAAAGCAGCCCTCTCTTTGTTTGTGTCAGAGGAGGCCAAGTCGGATGGCAAAATTTTGAGATGATTTGTTACACAATAGATAACTGGAATAGTGACATGTATAACTTGGTCTGTCATCATGAAAAAGTAAGTTAAAGCCACAGTGGTATACCAGTGGACACCACTCGGATGGCTACGATGGAAAAGTAACAATAGCCAGCCTTGGTGAGGAGAGGGCGCAATGGGAAGTTGCATATAGTCATACGACCACTTTGAAAAACTGTGTGGCAGAATCAAAGCTTAACATATTCATACCCAGTAATGAAAATGAAAGAACTACTGTTACAAGTAGCACTTTAAATGAATCTCACGAATAAAACAAAGATACACGCTTATTTGAGAAAATAATACTCATTCTTTACCCAAAATAAAGCTGGTATTTTGATCCTTGGTGCCAGACTATTTCTCACGTGGTTCAAAATGTTAGGGAGAAAGATCTTTGGTTTAAGTCTCAGATTGATAGATGTCTGTTTCCGATCCACAAACCACAGAATAGCATGGCTGTATGAGATAGAATGAGGTAACCTTTTCTTAATTTAAGAAACTTTTATTGAACTTAACAGGAAAGACACTAAACAACTCTGACAAAAGAATGAAGAGAGAAATAGCTAATATTTAGTGGCTATAAACTATGTGCCAGACGTACACTCAATTGGTAACATGCCACATCAGTAGAGGTCCTGCAAGAAATGAAATTTCACTCAGATGGTTTCAGCTCAGGGTCTTTAAATGAAGGACTAGTTACAGAGGACTGGAGAAAGTGAAGAGAACTAACAATGGATGCCAAATTGCTTAGGAGCTAACTAGAAACAACCAAAAACCAGCAATTATGGCACTGAGGTCCAAAGGACAAGAGGAAGAATAGTGTTGGTAGGTCTCAGTGAGAGCTGGCACCGTGGAGGAGGGACCATGGAACAGAAGGAGGAGGGTCGAATCTGCTGCCATAATGTGCCAGAGCCAAGACACGTAAGCAGGGAGAAAGCAAAGAAGACCAGCCGCTTCCTTCTCATTTTTTCCTGTCTCTGCTCAGTGCCTTGCATTGACCAGAAGCAACCGGAAACCATCCAGCCTGGGAGTCTGGGTGATAGGGTGTGTCGGGGTCATCTTCGAGGCACAGAGGAGGGTAGACAGGGGCAGAGAATGCATGGGATGGAGCAGGGAAGGGGGACAGTGCATGAAAAGCCACCAACATAAATGCATTATAAGAATTATCTTCTAATTTTCAAAAGTGTCTTGTGAGATAGATTCAGTTATTCTCATGTTTAAAGTGAAAAAAGTGAGATTTAGAGATGGTAAATAAATTGTTTGAGTCCCGAGTTCAAAGGCTTCATAACTAAATAGTATATTGCTCCAAAATATTTGCTTCAATAATGAATTGATTGAATGGGAGGAGGACTATATTTGATGTGATTTGCATGGATTGTGTTTATTAATTTAAGCTAATTAACTATCACAATTTTAATGAGTAAAAAAGAGATGACTTTTCTCCCTAAAATACCAAATGCTACTTAATTAGGATTAGGAAACAACTTAAGGGATATTCAGGATTAGAGCCGAAAGGCAGAGGAAACGGAGGTTCACGTAAGGCAACCAACAGAGCAGTCGTCCCAGCCGAGTTCCCCTAAACCTTCCTCCTCCTCATGCTTCTCGTGTGGTTCAGGCAAGGTGTGTCAGTCTAGTGTTCTGAGCGTGTAATCATGCCCCCAACTCTGTGCTCTTCCCTGGGCCTGAAGTACCTCTCCTCCCTTCCTCTCACTAATCCAATTATCCAACTTATTTTTCAAAGCCATTTCCTCTAAGACTCCCTCCTGAAGGCAGGAGACATGTCTTATAATTCTGTGTACTGCTCAAGCCTTACAAGTAGGCTGAACTATATAAGGCACTCCGTGAATGTGTTTAAATGAATTAAACGGAGGAGAAGTGAGAATTGGGTTCTGAAGACTGCAGACTGGGGAAGCAGTCCTGAGGGACAGAGGGCAGCAACAGGGTAGCTGTTAGGGTTAGATCGGAGAGATATAGATTAACAAGCCATCGGTAACATGTATTTCCTGCACAGCACAGAGTGGGACTCTGTTCCCCCGCAATTACACCCTGTGGACTCAGAGTCTCCACCCAAAGTCTCCCTCTAATCCCTTTGTTTCTCTTTGAAGAATTATGCATATGTGTTTCTTTGCCTTTCTCACTTTTATGCTTTATCCTCTTTTACAATGTACAGTTAAAATCGACTTGAATCAGTTTTATCACAAATAAACATATATTATTCCTTTATTAACGGAATGACTCCATTTTAATAGAATCTTTTTTCACATTATTCGTCTCATATTTGAGTTGTCTTAAAATCCATGATTAAAAGCGTCTATTGCTCACAACTCCATCCTCCTCTCTCCACTTTCAGATTCATATGGAGTTGGTTGCCATGGTGTTAGCTGAGGTATCATACAAGATATGGAAGAAGCTATCAAGATAAATAAGGTATGGTTTCTGGCAGGAGGAAGTTTAGGCTATAGCAGGAAAGAGTAAGAAAGATATATAGTAATTAATCTAAAGAGTAGAATTTTTGAGTCACAAAAATAATTTCTAGAGAGTAAAGAAATGAAAAAAACTCCTAATAAGAAGAATAGGAAGGGCTTTATGAAAAATGTAACATTTGAATTTTTATCCAATTTTCAAGGTACCATACATTTACGAACCAAGGAGCAGACAGAAGAACAATGAAGGTTTTCCCCTTCGCATCTCTTTTAAAGAAATAAGAAAAGGAATGGCATCCCATATTTAAGGTGACATTGGAAGAATGAGGGACAGCCTGTGTGTCAGCATGTGACCATCATGAAGGGATGATCTTTAAAATGATCTAATTCAAGGGAAGCTAAAGCTCAGACCCATATATGACTCAGGAAAGTCATAAATCTCTTCCCCTCCCACCCAGGGCCACCATGTTTCACAACATCACGAACACCACACACATCATAATCTACGAAAATGTGAAATAGTAAGGAGCTTTAAGGAGTTTTTAGATTTATTTTTCCCCCTATTGCTTTCTCATGAAAGCACTACTGCAGATATACTGAATATCCGTTTATGTACTGTATCTATATCATCTATATCTATATCTATCTGTGCTTCATACATGAAAGACTAATATTTTTACTTGTTCCTCACCAATAAGAACACATTTTCACCCTCTTGGTAATGATATCATCTGTGTTAAGATTGCACAATGGGAAATGAGCACCCATTTGGGTTACAGTGGACACCTTAAAATAGACCATGAGGTGAATGGTCCTCCTGGAGTGGAGAAAAACAGCTCCCCCATGCCACTCTGAATCACCCAGATTAGACAATAATTTAGTGATCTTATTACAGGCAAATTTGATTTTGAGCCATTTTAATTTTAGTCTCAGAGATTAGGTTATCTTAGTTGACATCTAAGTCAAGTCATAAGCAAAAACTACTGCCAGATATAGAGAATTCTCCCATTTTCACAAGATTAATGGGACTTTATTGAAAAGCTTTAAATCATCAGTCACACAGGCATCCAAATATGTAGCAGATTTTAGTGAAAAATTAAGGCTGCTCATCCTTGGACTTTCCCACTCAATACAACCCCCCTCACTCTATTATGTGGGACAATTGGCCCTTCATATCTGAAGATTCATTTCTGTTATTATTCTGGACTGGCAAAGACTTTGAAATATTATTCTTTCAATCTCACTCTTCTTATTAAACTTTTCCAAAGAAGAGGTCAGTATAGAGATTTATTTTCATACTGATATGAATTATCTATCAAATACACAAAGATATTAAAAGGTCAGAGTGGTTATTATTTGTTATAGTTTTAAATAACATTTTTTTTTATTATGATAAGTCATGCATCATTTTAGGTATTATAGTTTAAAAAAGAAAAAGCTCTATTTGGGGTTGCTAGCTAGACTTTTTTTTTCTTTCTTTTTTGCATTTTTCAAGTTTTTTTTTTTTTTTTTGTAACAGCAAACAACAGCAAAACACTTTCACTATTCTTTGATAGAATGATCTGTCTTGAGAATAAATTAGTTTCTCAGGGGCCTATTCAAGCATAAGACTCAATGGCCACTTTTAAGTTTATTAAATATAAAGAAAATTCTTACATAAAAAACAAGTCTAGACCTTGAAACCTCTAAGGCCCCATCTAACTCATAAGATCCAAAAACAGTATTTCTTTTTAAATATAGCAAGAACCTAGAAAGATGTCAATGTATGAGTTTCAGATGATAAGCTACAACCATGGTAATATTTTCACCAGTCATTTTCCTCCTCAATATCAGCCAGGGTCCTGGTCTGTACCATGCTCATCAATCTCCTTTGTTGCCTAAATTACTGAGATACTTGATTACCAGAAGTTGGGGAGAATTTATTGCATGAAGTTTAAACGACATGTCTATCTTGAAAAGGAACAAAAAAAGTACCTAAGAAGCTCTCTTTTTTAAAACATCCAGTATTTCCTGCAGTGTAATTCCTTCCTCATCCCCTAAAGACAGATCCGATCTCTTCACATCAGGCCTTCAATAACTTCAAATTGCCATCAGCAAAAAGTGAAAATTCCTTAGCGTGACATGCAAAGTCATCTCTATATTTATGACCTCATTTCAAGGTAGCCTTGCTTATACATATTGCTGGACTTTTCTAAACAAAGCTTTTTAAAAATCCTTTGTCTTTTCTTTTCCTTTTTTCTTTTTTTGTCTATTTGCACGCCATTCCTTCTGTCTGGAAGTTAGTTACTTTTTGCTCACAATGACCATCGATAATTCAGTGACAGCCGCCCTTAACAGGCTCTTACACAACTAGTCACACGTCCTTTCCTAGCAGCATCGCCCTTTGCACGTGTCTCTTCTCCCACCAGTTATTTGTATACAGACTCACTTGTGCTAATAGGCAGAGTCTTTTGTTCGAGGGCAAGGACAGTGTTAATTCAGTAAAGTGCTCATGACATTATGCGTTTAGTTATTAGGCTGAACTACATAAAACTGATGATATTTAACCATTTTTGACCTACAAAAATGACCATACTTATATTATTTATACTCTTTCTCATCCTAAAAATATGTCTCAAAATTCTGGCAAAAATACACTGAGACAGAGGCAGTATGCTCACCAAGTCTTCCATTTGAACTCTTACATTTCTTGACTCCCCTGTGATTGGGTGGGCCTTGCAGCCAGGCTTGGCCAATGAAGTAACAAAATGGTGAACAGAAAGAAGTATGTTACTTGCTGGCAGAAACAGCGAAGACGGAATGTGCATCTTTCCGGACTCTCTTCCCTTGCCGCAATGACCCAAAACACTGCATGTTCCGACTGTGCAGCTGCAGATGGTGAAACTTTAGCATGGGTTGCTGAGTGACGCAGCCCCAGGGCCCTATACCAATCATTGTTGTGTTAAGGCGCTGAGATTTCGGCTTCAATTCCTGACCAATCTTACATATAACCGAATGAAATAAACGGACAAAGAGATGAAATAAAGGGACACAAGATAGAATAAGGTTGAACCCAAAGTACAAGCCTTTATGTTCTCTATGGTCCAATAATATTTTATTCAAGCTTCCCCGTGGTCAAAAAAAAAAAAAAAAAAAAAAAAGAAATATTATCTCTTGCAAAGTTCAATGCCTCTAAAAATGGAAACTAACTTACAACAATGCTTTAAATTCTTGATATCTAACATAAGAAGGAATAAACTTTTTACATTATTGTTTATGTGTATACTACATATCAGGAAAATAGAGACTAGCAACATTGATTGGCTCTGGAAAGATTAAAGAGACTTTATGAGAGTGGGTCAGAGAAGCCTCTCAACTATGTTGGGGTTAGTCTAACACAGATCAATTACTTTGCTATCTCCAGAGGTTTTAACATCTAATTTCCAATTAGAAACTGATTCTAAACAAAAGAAGGCTGATGTTGAGGCAGACCACTCCATGCACGCATCTTTAATAAGCTCTTTTTAAAAATATTATTTTAGATGATACTCAACTTCATGTTAACAAATCCACAACGAAGGATTTTTTATTACATTACATATAAATTTTTAGCTCAAAAGTGATAATAACACCTCCAATAATTTTAATTTTGTGGGGATTGCAGTGCATAGAGATCGACAATAAGATATTAATAACTTTGTTCTCCAAACTTTTGGTAAAACTAAGACAGTAATTATATGAGTTGTTATTTTCCCAGTTACATATTTCCAAATTAAGATGTAAAAGCAAAATTTTTATGCATATACAATAAATGTGTATAAGCATTTGAATCTAATGACTTGTGAGATTATAGATCATTTTTATTATCTTCTTGCCACTTTTTGCTTTTTTCAAAATATATAATAACAAACTACATTATTTTTATAATCAGAGAAATCACATATAAAGTCAAACACTTTGCCATTTTAACCCAGCCCATTCTCAGTACTGTTTACTCACGCTCACTTCCTCATTCACAGCCTTGAATTCTTTGTAAACATGACTGTCATCTGAAGTTTCTTTAAAGAAAGGGATTATATCATACTGACCACTTATTACTACTTCTATCATCTAAAACTTCTTTGAGGACATAAACTCTTGTTATGAATAAGCTGGATTTATGAAACACAGAAGCCTCTTCATCCCCACTGACAAGATTCATAGAGAAGCCCACGCCTAGTCGACTTCTAGGTCCTCCTGCTTCAGCTAACGTGCACTAGCACCTCATCCTCAGTGCTGCAGTGTCCTTGTTTATTTAATACGATCTTGGGTCTGTTATGTTGCCTCTTTCCTCAAAGCCAAAATCATTCAGATGCTTTCTTTCTGTGCCGTTTTATCTATTACTAAAGCTGCACTACTCATTTCCAACAATGCACCTCCAATTCTGTTACCCTATTCAAAGCACGTGGCATCTCTGCATGGCAATTAACTTCTGTCAGCTGATGGTCGTTGGCACCAGTTCGACACCAACAGGAATCCCCAGCTTGGCGTGAGGTGAAGAGAGAAACTTTATTCAGTGCAAACAGCTCAATTGTGATATGGCTGGGAGAACAGCTCAACAGTTCAAGTATGAAACAGCGCAGCCTGCTCTGCTTTGGTCTGGTCACTTGCTCAGGTCTGTTCAACTCCCTTCTACACCCGTCTGCTCTGCTCTGCTCTGCTCTGCTCTGCTCTGGGGAGAGAGCTTCAGTGATTTAGCTGGGGAAATGCAGTCTTCATTCTTCAGTGGAAAAGGAAAGTGCCCTCTCCAAGCCACAGGGAGCTGACTTATATAAACACAAGTCCCTCCCCCTGGTCCCAGATTGGTCTGTCCTCATGCGAGTGAGGGCTCCAAATTCTCGCAGTTTGACGGGTCCAAAAAAGTACTGTTCTGAGCTGTCCTGAATTGGTCTGTGAAGATGCCGCTGTGCAGGGCTGGTGGGACAGAGAAAGCTTCACTCCTGTTGGCTGAAATGTAATTCCAGGAACTCCTCTGTAAGAGCAGGAGCACCGAGCAAGCGGCCAGTTCAGTGCAGGCTTCTCCCCCGAGTGCAGCCTATTTGAGAGGCCCCCTGTGTAGAAAGGGCAAGTAGGCTCTGCCTTATTTTATGTTTTTAATTCGAGCCCTTCTTAGGAGGCATCCTCTTTCTCAGGGTCCACGCTTCTCATACAATGTTTTACAAAAGGGAAAGAAGGAAAAATATGAGTTATTTTTTTCATATTCATTGATTTAAAATATGGAACACCAATCTTCTCACTTGGTGTTCAATAAACAATAATAAAATCAATCTATCAATAAATGATACTGTATTGCAATAATCTCTTGCTCTATCTAAAACTTAGGAAACTTAGGAAAATGAAAGAAATATCTCCCCTGTTCAAACCATTCGACCTTCCATTTTTTGAGTAGACCACACACATGAATGTATACACTTGTACACACACACACACACACACACACACACACATGGCCAAGGGATTCACCAAACAACCCATTTTTTTCCTCTCAAATCTATAGTATCAGGTTCTCCTTAAGTATAGTTTTCAGAAATACTGTCTCCGATACAAAATGTCTTAATACTTCTGAAGCTCAAGCCCTTTCATTTCCAATTTATCTATACTACAAAGAAGCTACCTGGCGTTTTTTTCCTGAAGAAATGCAAAATAACACATCATTTATACTTTGATAGAACCGGTGGTAATATTTAGTTGGCACAATCTTCCAGAGGGCAGTTTTGCAAAATATATCCAAAGTTAGATTTTATATAAGCTTTGGTCCAAATGTTTTACTTCTAATAATTTATCCCAAGGAAATAATAATGGATGAGTGCAAAGTTTGCTTAAAAGAACATTTAATATAAATTATGTATGATGCTCCTAGAAGAAAATATGAACATCTTCAATTTCAAGGTTAACAGCTTTTATTTCAAGGTGAATGTGATCATGTCTTTTATTTGATTCTTGATAGGTTTTTAATGTATTTAAGTTTTCCCATAATAAAAATGTAATCAGATGTAAGAATTTCAGTTTCTGACCTGAAGATAGGCCTTGTCCACAAGGCAATAGGCAGACTGGGATGACTGATGAGAATAACTTTGCCTTTCATGTAAAACTTTTTCCTCCAGAATCAGAAGAAGGGTGTTGTAAAAGCCAACATTTATTTAAGAAGTGTTCATCTAAAGTAAAAAGAGGGCCATTTATCCGAACTGCTGTCATGAGCAGGTTTATTTATTTATTTATTTTTTTAAAAGTCACTTTCTATTTGAATGATCTGAAGGAATTCCTGCTAAAGTCCTCTTTTAGAGTCACTGGGTTTAGTAGTCCATATTTGCTTTCTAGTATGGTCATGAATAACCAGCCCTCTGGTTTAGTTTGTATTACTGACAAATGCCTCAATAGCAGTGTAAATGTAGAAATATTGCTCCTACGTGTTGGTATACCTGGGAATAATACCTAGCCCAAGGTAGTAGTTGACACTCAGTGGCTGGTTGATCCCAGGGTACAAATGTCTGAAAGCCTTATTTCAATTCGTAAAAATCTCTGATTTGGTATTTCAGCTCTGGAGTTCCCTGTGAAGTTAGCTAAGACAGCAGTATGCTAGAGCCAGGTCATAACCTACTCACAAAACTCAGTTCTTAAACATTCAGGGAAAGCACACTGGCCTTGGTTATCAAAAGGCACAGGGCTGGTATTTATTGGCTTGGTAATTACCTTATCCACTTGAACAAAGTTATTTCACCTCTTGGAGCTTCAGTGGCATCATTCAAAAATAGAATAATTCCTACCTCACAAGAATGTTGCGATGATTAAATATGAAAGTGCCTGGCTCCCAGTAAATATTTGTTAAAGTAAAAATATGCTATCAAAAATAGTAACTAAACCACAGGAAATATTTCCAGCATGTTTAGTGAGCTCTTGGCTGTTTTCCTTTATAATGTCCTTTCTTCTATTCCCTCTGGCATTTCCTTGACTGGTAATGTTATGTACTGGAAAAGAATATAGAATATTGCAATAGGAATAAAAAGATGTAAGTTTCAACCAAGCTCTGAGCCTATAATATGGAATAATGCTTTCTAAGTTGTAATGACCTTAAGTACACTAGGCAGAATATCTATTTAATTTAAGGCACCATCATTGCTATTTTTTCATCTTTTTCCATACAAATTTTCATTGTGGATCAAGCTTGAACCTCCCCAGTTATACTTTTACCTGGGAAACGGCGTCCCTGCCCAAGTAGCTTTAAATATTCCAGTCACAGCTCAGCTATGAGAATGTAATAAAAGCTCAGAGAGAGATATCTGGGCATGTTGGATGCAAACCTTAGCTTAAGTTGCTTCCAGCGAAGCCTTTGGCAAATGGATCTGTGGCTTTCTTAATATCGCAATCATGCTTTGGAACTAATTGTGTTTATTTACTACATGCCACACTGACCAGCTCACTGGCTAAGCTGCGAAGTCAGTAAAACTTGAGTCCCTCTCGTTCTCACCCAGACGCTGGGCATCATACCAGCATCCTTCATCTTGATTGCCTTCGTTGGTGGGTGACCTTTCTCTTTAATTCACTAGAGCTTCTGGCGTGTTTTCTTTTTATCTTCCACAATAAAATATCTTTCACAACTGAGATCTCAGAGCCTCAGATAAGAAACCAGTTAAGGTATTAGGCCATTTTTCCATACCTTGAAAAGATATTTTTGCCATAACATACTGTTTCGTTTCAAAAGATTTGCCCCCTCTGAGATTCCTGTATCTCTAGGTGCCTCCGATTATTCCCGATTTCGAGTAGCAGCATTAGAGATTTAACGCAATAGATATATACTGATAATCCATGCCGAAAGTCCAAATTGCTTTGGAGACCATGTTCATAAATTTAACTGATACCTAAAATTTATAAAATGTTACCTTTTAATTATGAGGCCAATATTTTACTTTCAGTATTTATTTCAGAACATTTTTATAATTCACTTAAACAGCAACTTGGTAAAAGAGGAAATACCCTATTATGCTTTTGAATTATAGGCTGGATCCTGGTTCTATGGGTTGTAGAGAGTCTCTCTAAGAGAAATCCCTATTTCAGCGGTCCCCAAACTTTTTGGCCCCAGGGAATCTAATGACTGATGATCTGTGGTGGAGCTGAGGCAGTGATGCTAGCACTAGGAAGCGGCTGCAAATTCAGATCAAGTTTCATTCACTTGCCCACTGCTCACTTCCTGCTGTGTGGCCCAGTTCCTAACAGGCCACAGACGAGTACTGGTCTGCGGCCCAGGGGTTGAGGACCCCTGCCCTGTGTGAACCATGTAACAGCTTGAAACTTCTCATTTCTGGGAAAGCTTGCGTGGTATGGATTTTAAGAGAAAAAAATCCAAGACAGCTGTAGCACTACCACTAGAATAGGCACCCGAGAATATCCCAGAGCACAACTTCAGCTGCATATGGAAGTGCTCTTCAGCCTTTCTTTGGAGGCAAAGTCCTTGCTAGCTGGGAAAGCTTTCCATGAATGCAAGAGTACTCAGCAAGACAGGTGGCCCCTAGAGTTGCTGCGGTGGCAGCACTGATTAGGACAGCCCTGATGTCTTGCACTGTAGCAACAGGGGTACCACTGCAGGCCTACTTGGATGGGAGACATACCTGTGTGGCTGGTGAGTGATGTCCAACAGCTACCGAACAAAAGTCAAGGAAACCTTGGAATCATGGAAGTGGTCCTGACAACCACTGGAATTTACTCAGAGGCTCACCCAGCTCCTCACCTTAGCCTCTGGAGTGCCATCCAAAGGACCTACCATTAGAAGACAGTACAAAATGTTTGAGAGGATTTTGTGTTGTGTTGATGGAAATCAAAGTAAAGCAAATTGAAACAACAGTTATTATTATTATAATTATTTACTTATTTATTTTGGTCCTTGTTGGATAGAAGTGGGTTTCAAGTCTAATGCCAACATTCACCAGCTGTATGATTTGGGGCAAATTCTTTTACCTTTCTAGGCCTTGTTTTTCTAGCCAATACATTAGACAAAACAATGTATACCTTATAAGGTCATTGAATTCAATAGCATATGTAAAGTACTTGCTGTATAGTAGGTCTTTAATAAGTGGCAGCTGTCGCTACCATTAGGATGATGACGAGAATGATGATGAAAATGGTGATACTGACTTTTAAATAAATACTTTCACAGAGTTTGGCACATAGTAAGAAATCAATATTATTTTCTTTCCCTTCTCTTTTAGAAGTTACTTCATGTCAAATATTTACAGTGTAGTCTACCTATAGCTTTTCTCCCTGAAGCCCAAAAGAAGCACACTGCATCTTTCTCTTAAGAGTTATCAAAAATCTTCTACCTGCAGGAAACTCTATTGTGTTTCATGCTGACATGGGGAAAAAATGACCTTTAGAGTCAGTCAGAATACCTGAATTTTTCCCCTTTCACTATTCTCCAAGTATTAGTGAACATCTGTGTTAGTCATTTTTCTCTTCTATTAAGAGAACATTAATTACACCAAAGCTCCTAAGTCTTGCTCCATCCAAAATATGAGAGTAACTACCACTTGAGAATACTTACGGTGGAGAGCCGTACTATCTCATTTAACGTGTACAGTTTTATTAAGTGATTGTTACTGCCACTTTCATTTTACAGATGAGGAAAATTTGGCACATAAAGGTAAAATAAAAGTGTATATAATAGGCAGCAGAGTTGGGATTTCAACCTCCGTGACTGAAGCCTGTGCTCACATCCAACCCGCCATATACCTCCTCATCGAAGACGGAAACTCTAAGAAAGCTTATGCTCCTAGTGAACTATAAAATAATAAAAACTGAATGAACCAAATGTCAGCTTGTTCATTAAAATAGGAAGTACACACCATATAACAATGATAAATCAGTTGACTTTCTTTTACAACCTCAGTGTTTCATGGGAAAACTAAACTCATCAATCTTCTCCCCAACTAATCTCTTCAACATTAATACATTCCTAAAGTAAATTAGGAACTGGGAATTAATTTAATGAGTTTTTCTTCCTAATGACATAAGCTTCATATCATTGTAGTTTCCAAAGCAAATTGCCATTTAAGTTATCAAAAGGGGTGGATTGAAGCCCTCTGTGGAACTCAGAGTTAAAAATGGAATTTAATAATTAGGGTTTCACATTAAAGTGGACACTTTTATTCTCAAAAAAAAAAAAAATTAAAAAAGTGTGTTAATGTAGCCAGCAGCCTCATTTCCTTAGCAACTTAAGGATGTTTGTCTCTTGTCACAGGTTACCTGCTCCACAAAATGCACTCTGCCAATATAAAATATGGCTTGTATACATTTTTAAATGCACAATTATAATTTTCAATGAGCCATATACAAGAGATATATTGGTTCACGTCATTTGCATAAAATGTCAGTCAAATTGGCAGCTAGTTCACCCTTTTGCTGTCCTTGAGGCCGAGCACAGAATGCTGAATCCCACGCTGTCATTAGTGATGCCAGTCAGAATAAGAATCAGTCACCCACTTTTAACTGAAAGAATGAAAAATTGAATTACCTCTGATTTGTCAAATCATTTCACAGAGTGACGGTACCATTAATAAATCATATTAGTCCTACAAAGGCACCAGAATTCCCACCATGACATTTATGGCCACATCGTTATAGTTGAGAAAGAGGAGGATTAAATCAAAAGGTTTGGATACTTCTTTAAGTATGTCAGTATTTGGAAAGGATTAAATAACAAGTATTATCTTTCCAGTCAATCTACATTTGTGTGTTTGTTTGTTTGTTTGTTTGTTTGTTTTAATACCTCGCCTGGACAAGATGGTTTTGATCAGGGAAATGACAGAATAGATTAAAAAATTGAGTTGTCTCTACACCAAAGGATGAGTAATTTACAAAGTTTACAGGAGAGGTGGAATTGTAACGGTGAGGGATTTTGATACAAATGGTGAGAAAACTGGATTTTTAGCCTTGAGAAGATTCACTAGAGGACATGCTAGATGCTTTCATTTCATGAAGTGGATTAATAAATAAAACAAAGGCAAACAGGTAGAAGACACAAGGAGGCAGATTTCTACTCTATAGAGGAAGAGACTTTGCAAACATTAGAGCTGTGTATTACTGTCTAATCCGGATACCATTGAAAATATACAAACATAGGTTGAGGTTGCGAATACTCTAGGAGGGAAAAGTATTGTATTCAAGAAGAAAACTAGATAGATGGTCAGTAATGTTTCTTTCAGTCCTAAACTTTTCTGTTCTAGAGAGTAAGAAGACACAGGCAAGAAATTAACCAAGAATAATTTTTAAAGAAAATGATAGAAGCTAACAAAGACAAAACAGGGAAACCAAGTGTGAAGCATTGTCGTCACAGGTCGGGCCTCTCCAGAAGCTGACTCTGAGACCGAGTTTAGTTCCCGAGTGCTTATGTAGGAGCTCCCTTAAGGACAATCTCTGTAGAAGGGGGGAAAAGGAAAATAAGACCAAGCAGAGTAGTCAAGCCTTGTGGCAGGACCAACAGCCTTGGCCCCCTCCAAAAGCTGTTCTGGAGCTAGAATGCGCCTTAGGCGTTGTCCTGACTTGGGTCTAGACAGCCAGGCCTTTATTCACTTTCCTCAGTCATTCATTAGATGTGGACGCCCACTAAGAGGAGCAACGTTGGGTGAGGTGATTCCCTCAGTTGAGGGAGACCCTGAAACAGCTGACACCTGAAGGTGTCTCAGCCACATTCCCAACAGTTGGGGCAATAAGCCCATCACTCATGGGAGACCTGGATGACATAGTGTCTGTGACATCCACCGTTTCTGCAATCTGAATCTACTTCTTCATATACAACTTGGGAGCAACTTCTATAGGACTCCAGTAGATTTCTCTTCTTGAATGTACTTTATATAGAGAAGGAAAGTTAGTGGACGAACTACAGCCACTGCAGCTGGTCTCAGGGCCACAGCTGACACTCATTGTCTCCTTCCACCAGTGGACCAGCAGTCTCCAATTCTTGATGCCCCTTGGTAGCAATATTAGGTCAAGCAGCAATGGTAATTGAAAATTCATACTATTTGGCATATGGATAGACCTCTTTTCACAGCATATGTATTGTGTCAGATAGCATGAGCCAGACTCTTTAAGGAGAAGTCTGGGATGGAGGGGTCGCTGGTGCCCAGGTGTTCCTCATTCCAGGACTCCTGGTGCCACCCACCTCTCCTCGCCCTATATATCCTGAGATCCTGCAAGATTGGGCTTCCTCTGGGAAGAATGATCAGCGGCATCTTGGGCCTGGTTCAGCCATTCTCTGGGCCTCGTCTGAGCCCGTCTTCTCCCTGCCTCTCCATCAGGACCCACACTTACTCCCCCCTTCATCCCAAGCCATATAGCATTCCCTGCAGGCTCCTGTTTGCTTACCTGGGAATCCTACACTCTACTCCCCAACCCCAGCCAGGCCCTGGCACTCCGTGTCACTCATGGTGTTCAAAAGAGGAGGACATTTCCTGATGGAGGGGCTCGGGTGAAGGGCCAGCTCCCCTATCACGGGATGCTGGCAGTTGGGCTGGGTCAAAAGCGAGAGCAAGGATCTGAAGCTATTCTTCAGGGAAGGCTTGAGGAGTGGGCAGCGGTGATATCCTGGGATGAATTCAAGACACCCCACAGCTGCTGGGAGGAAAAACTGGCCTAACGTAACCGCGCCTTCATGATGCTGTGACCTTTGACCTTGCGGGAGGTAAGCCTGGAACCCTGAGCCTGTTCCGGTATCCTGCCCCAGGGGGGACCCTGAGCTTCCTGAAGGTGATAGACTCTGGTACTTGCGTGTGAAAATTCTCCCCCAACCAGGTCTCTGATGCTCAATCTCTCACTCCTTGCTGGGCCCCAGGGACTCTGCCGCTGGGTCAGAGATTTTGTCGTGGGGTCACTTTGACATGGCTCCTGAGGTTGGCCGAATGTGGTGGAGGGAGGGAGGGGGAGGCACTGTGTAACAGTGGTGGATTACGTGGGGGTCTTGGTTGAGCTGCTGAGGGACTTGTGCTTGATTCTTATTGTAATGTTTTTATCTTAAAATGAATTGTTGCTGGGCCCACTTGGGCTGTATGGTCACTGGTAGCCCGTGGTTAGGTGCTCCATCTCTACAAGGGCTCACCAGGAGTTGTTTCTCAGAAGATATTCAAGTCTCTGCTGCTCATGATGCAGCCTTGCCCTCTGGGTCCGGGCTGTGAATATTTCACTGGGGCTTTGTGAATTCCACATGGAAATACCACAGGGTCTGCCTGGTCATATGTTCTAAGTGGCAACGTGGCTTCCACCACAGCCTGGCCTTGCAATCGAGCTTCTCCAGTCTAGGGCACCACTCAAAGCTTCCATGTCACTTGGTATAAGGGTCGACACAGTATTCCCAGCTGTTGAATATACGGCCTTCAGAATCTGAGGAGGCCTACCAGTCACTGTGTGTCCTTACGCTGGGAGGTGCAAGAGGCAGTGATTTATCCTTTACTTTGTGCGGGATACCCCGAAAGGCCTGTGACCACCAGAGCACTACAATTTTTACTTACGTGGCATATGCCTGTGTTGTCATAGGCTTGCTCTCCCATTCTCCGGAGAACGGGCATCTTAACAAGGTCTCTAACATGCTGGCTGCTTCTTGCTCATCTAGTCCAATTAGCAGGATGTCATTGATAGAGTGGATCTACGTGGTATTTTGCAAGATGTTTAGATTGTCCAGGCTTCTTCATATTATATTATGATAGCAGAAGGAAAAATTAACATAATCCTGGAGCTACCCTCTTAAGTACATCCTGTTGCCTGTTCTCTGAACTCAAACTATTTCTGATGTTATACATAGTGATGGAAAAGAATACATTTGGTAAATCAGTGGCTATATTCCACGTGCCAGGTCTGTTTTAATCTGCTCAAGCAAAGATATCCCACCTGGCATGGTGGCTGTAACTAGGACTACTTCTTGGTTGAGTTTGCCATAGTCTATCACATTTTGTAGGAGCTGCCTGGTTTTTGCAGAGGCCAGAATGGTGAAATGGCTTGGGCTACCAGATGGAACAGTATCCCCACTAAACGTGCTCCTTAATTCATTTATCATGTGTCTCTTTTGTAATTCTGGTCATGGCGAAGAAAGGCTTTGAGGCTGACAAGGTGGGGTGGGCGTGGTGCTTTGGAGAAGAAATGTGTATTTAAGATCGGGAAGGCTCACTGAAAACCCCATCTGACAATTTTATAATTTTTGTTTTCGACAGTCATATATTTTAAAGAACTAAAGGAAAAAAGTTTATTTAATATATCTATTTACTGTTTCTGTGTTTCTTCCTTCATTCTGAACTTCCAAGTTTTCCTCTGATTTCATCCTTTTAACTATACACCTTCCTTCTTGAGAGAAGGTCTGCTGGAGACAGATTCTTTTTGCTTTATTTCATCGTAGAATGTTCTATTTCTCTTTCACATCTGAAGGGTTTTTTTTTTTTTTTTCCTGGATAGAGAATTCTTGGTAGACAATTTTTTCTCAGCATTTCAAAGATATTTTTCTCTGCTGCTCGTGGTTTCTGATGAAAAATATGCGCTCATTCAAATTGGCATTCCCCTATATGTAAGGTGTTGCTTTCCTCTGGTTGATTTCAAGATTTTTTTCCTTTAGTTTTCAGTAGTTTGATTACGATGTATCAGAACGTAGTTTTCTTTGCACTTATCCTGGTTAGATCTCACTGGATATTGTGTATCTGTTCAATTGTCTTGCACCAAATTTTGGATAACAACATAGTTTCTTAAAATAAAATTTCGGCATTGATTTTTCTCTTCTTTCCTTCTGAGATTCCACAGATATATATTAATTTTTTAATATTGTCCCATAAGGTCCTTAAAGCTTTATTCATTTTTTACCAATTTTTACCTCTCTTTTTTCTACTGGAAATTTTTAATTGATCTGTCTTCAAGTTAATTGATTTTTCGGTAGGTGAGCTATTTAAGTGATTTTTAAAAGTTCATTATATCTTTCAGTTCTAATTTTTTTTTCTTTTTTATAGCTGCTAGTTCTTTGCTGAGAACTTCTATCTTTCCACTTATTAAAAGAATATTTGCCTTTCATGGAGCATGGTTATAATTTCTGCTCTAAATTGTTTGATACTTCTGGCATCTCAGGGTTAGCATCTGCAAATTTTCTAGTATTATTGAGAAAAATCTTATTTTTACTGGTACTTTACCCATCGACTGTGTCCAGAATTTTTTGACTAAGATTGTTACAGTCCTCAGAGGACATTGGCATTTGTTTTAGCAGCAACCAGTCTCATTAGGTTCAGAAGCAAGTCTTAACCTTTTGTGGACTGTAGCTTAGAAGTCAATTTAGTTTTCAAAGTTTTTGCAGTGAGCACTCTTTGAGCTAGTATGGGAACTCGTCAGTGATTTAAACTATAGTGTGACCACACACATTGGGTCAATTCTATGCTCGTGTGATTCAGAGAGTGAGCGTGGGACCTGAGACACAGATTCAGGCATCCCTTACTACAGATCCTTCCTCTCTCTGCTTTTCCCAACACGTTCTGTCTTCAAGACATCCTTTTTGCTGATCCTCTGGATGTGAAGCTGAAGTTCTAGTGTCCTGTACTGTCATACTCTTCCTGCGATTGAGTCTACCTAAGCTGCAAAGTGATGAGAGATAAAAGAGAAAAACAATCTGGATTGTCCCCCACACTCTTTGGACCACAGGGACTTCTTTTCTGAGTCCTTCCGGTCAGAAAGAAGGATTTTATCTCACAGTTCTAGGTTCCTGAGTAGCCATTTGCTATTAAAATACAGCTTCATGACTGGGCCTTGCACAGGGCTGGGCGACTTGTATTAAAACTGAACTTTGTTCTACAAATATTCTACGAGCCTCCTCTCCTCATCTTCTGGCCAGGAGAGAATTTCTTGGCAAATTTTTTTTCCATACCTGCAGATTTAGGAGGTGGGAATCACGGAAGAAAAACCAAACAGGAGACTCAAGGCTGTATTGGTTATTCTTCGAGTTTTCATTTTCTTCCCAAATCTGCTTGCTATTACTTATTTTTCAGAGTTCTCAGTACCTTTATGTATTTTGTCCAGGGTTTTTAGTTTTAATAAGTTGGAGAGATAGGGTGGAGTGTGTTTACTCCATCAATTGGAGTTCGAACCCCAAAAGTTGAAGTTTGAAAAACTTAGAAATAAATTATTGTGAACTTCACAAAAGAATGTTAAGTATTACTAAGTCATTACTGTTCTGATAATTTAGGGTAATGACATTTAAGAAAATTAAAAAAATAACACTAAGGAACATTCAATAGTTTTTCTTATTAGACCATTTTTACATGGGTGGCTTTTGAATTATCCTGCAGTTTCGGTTCTTCTCATGCATTAAATGATTTCACTACTTTAAGTGTTTTGTTTCACAAATGGCTCATTTAACCTATTTATAAATACATTCAATTGTTTGACATGTCTACCACAAAGAATAAAGATCTTAGTTTTTCTGCATTATTTTTCTTCCTAAGTGAAATGATTCCTTACATGTTTAGGATTTTATAATCTTTGAGGATTTCTTTATAGCAAAAAATGGTTTTACATTCTATATATCATAATAAATTATAAAATAGCATTTATCTGCTCTAAGCACAACCTAAAAATTTTTAAATGAATTATAACAAGCTAGAATATTGTCCATACTACCCCTCGATGATGCACTAGGTTCAATAATTTTCATAATAAAAATGATCAATTTAACTTCTAATAATTGCCATGCTGCTTATAAATTTCTAACTTTTCAAATTCCCATAAATATTTTAGTCTTGATGGTGAAATTTAAATTTAAAAAAAAAAAAAACTTTCTCTATTCTGCCTCTTACCAGCGATCATTCAAAGCAAGTTATTTCTTCTGTTTGTTCTGTACCTTTTCTGGTATTAAATTGGAATAGCACCCACTATTTGACATGATTGTTGCCAGGACTAAATGAAGATAAAATATCTGTAAAATGAACAGACATGTAATTTGTAGTTACTAATGGTTATAACGTATTATTGTTTCTCCAAATGGCTATCATAACATCTCATTTTCAAATTCACACACTGTCAACAGATGACATTTGTACTACTCTCAGTGTCAGAGCTGGGCCAAAACTATGGCCCCCATAAACCCATCATCTAAACGCTCTTTTCAGTAGAATCCTCATGTGTTCTTGCTTTAAAGTGTTTGGGTACACAATGGCGCTGGCCCGCTGTCAGTTTCTCGTGGCCAATTGTTTTTAGAATGTTTGTAATGACGAGCTTTGTACTGATGATATTACAAGGCTGAAATGAGCCAAAGGGACAATGAATTATTTTCAGATGTGCAAGAATCATACATCCAGCATATATTTCCTGAGCTCCAACTATTTCCCAAGAACTGGGCTAAGATCGGGAAATCAAAATGCAGAAAAAAGTGAGCCTATCCCCAGATTTGAGGGAAAGTCAGAAATCTCTGAACTAAATTGTAAGTCCTTATAGGATAGGGAATTTGTTTCATTGATCTAAACGCTTTCAGCATTTAGCATACTTTCTGACATGTATAAAGCAATAAGTTAAATTTTTGAGCTGACTTGCCTGGCAAATTTTTGTTTCTAGGTAACATCACCTTTAAGACGAACTTGAGCACTTCTTTTCTAAATTGAGAGACCAAAGTCCCCACCAACGCCCATCACGACCTTATAACAGGGAAGGAATAACAATAGAAATCTTTCCTTTCCCATCTGTATTTCCTTCTTTGCACTCTAAGAGAGGAAACAGACATGTAATAGGCTTAAATGCTATACAACCTATTTAGAGTAGTGTTCTACTTTTTGAAATCTATTCATATAGTTTAGGGTCACACCCATTCTACAGAATAAAATGCAACAGTAAAACGTTAAGCTGCTTCGAATCGGGACAGGAACTCAAAGCTACCTGTCCCGATGGCAGTCTATCTATGGAACCCTATAGAACACAACTTTCAATCCCATGGCAGTCTATCTATGGAACCCTATAGAACACAACTTTAAAACCATCCTACTAATGAAATACCAGGCCTTGTCATCAGATGTCATCTCGTTAAGCGGTGTCTGCACAGTCTCTTTTCTTCAGTGCCTCTCAGTGTCTCTTAATGCAAAAACCTTGTCAGGACAACACACTATCATTTACACTGAGCAAAAATCACAAATTCTTTGTTACATTTGCATTGAAACAGTGGGAGTCAGAGGCCTGACATGTCACCAGGAAGGCATTCATGATCCTGTCTGCCTTGGAAGCAGATGACGTCCCAGCATCCCACAAAGTCACATGGCGTGCAGGGGGAAGATTTGCTCAAGTCGCTCTGCTTAATGATGGTTCCCTAGGCGTGTTTCAGTGAGGTGCTGTAAATCCTAGCCCCATCTGCTCTCTCTCCCACTCCTCATTTCACTCTGTATGGCTCTGAGTTCTCATCTCTAAATGCTCTCCTGGAATAAATACAAATAGAGTTAAGCCTGTCGTCTAAGGGGATAGTAGGAAATAATTGAGTTTGAAATAAGAATGTAGATTAAAATATATCACATATTTAAAAGTGTTCTGAAATGCCCAGCATAGCCTCCGCCCTGCCCAACTGGATAGCCTGCTCAGAGCCCCCAGGCACACATGGAGTCCGTCCCATGGCCCTGCTAGCTGAGAGCCAAGCCAGAAGCCTCACTTAACTGTGGAGCAGAAACCTGACTAGGGTGCCTGCCTGAACTGTGACCCAGGCAGTCTTGAAGCCCAGCCCATGGGACTACTTCAGTGCATATTTTTTTCCAAAACCACCAAGCAATTAACTCAATTCTGTGGACACTGATCTGAAGTTCCACAAATTTAACTCAATTCTGACACCATCTACCGGGAGATAGTGTCAGATTCCAAAGGTTAACGGCTCATCCTACAAGACTGACCCCACTTTAAATGCCAATTTCAAGTTCAGATTGATACCTGTGCTTCTGACCAACTGGCTATAAATCAGAGGTTCCCACTACCCTCTCCTCAGGTTCTATTAATTTGCTAGAGCAACTCACAGGAAACCAATGTATTTACTAGACTGCTGATTTATTACAAAGAATAGTAAAGGATACAGCTTTATGAAGACATGGGGAACGGCATGTGGAGCTTACATGCCCCTCTCCCAGCACCTCCAAGTGTTTGCCAACCTGGAAGCTCTCTCAAGCCCATTCTTTTTTTTTTTTTTTTTTTTTAATGGAGGCTTCAATAGGTAGGCATAATTGATTAAATCGTTGGGCCTTGGTCATCAAACTCAATCTGCAGCCCCTCCTCTCCCCAGAGGTCATGGGTGGGGCTGCAAGTTCCTAGTCTAAACACAGGGTTGGTTCCCCTGGCAACCAGCTTCCATCTTTAGGTTACCTAGGGGCTTCAGGTCGCCATTAACATGCCATTCTAATTACTTAGCAAATCCCAGGGGTTCTAGGAGCTCTGTGCCAGGTTTGGAGAAGAAGACCAAATATATCTTTTACAATTAGTGTTTTAGATTTCTTTGGATAAGTACCCAGAGGTGGAATTGCTGGGTCATAAGGTGGTTCTATTTTTAATTTTTTGAAGAAATTCCATACTGTTTTTCTACCATCAGTGCACGAACTTCCCTTTTCTCCACATCCTTACTGACACTTGTATTATTGATGATAGGCATTCTGACAGACGTGAGGTGATATCTCATTGTGGTTTTAATTTGCATTTCTCTGATTAGTGACATTGAACATCCTTTCATATGTCAT
This sequence comes from Rousettus aegyptiacus, assembly GCF_014176215.1. Lineage (NCBI taxonomy): Eukaryota > Metazoa > Chordata > Mammalia > Chiroptera > Pteropodidae > Rousettus > Rousettus aegyptiacus. Next base: position 23,647,525 of record NW_023416306.1, read on the forward strand.
TGGCCATCTGTGTGTCCTCTTTGGAGACATGTCTATTCAAGTCCTTTGACCATTTTTAATCAGATTGTTCTTTTGGTATTAAGTTGCCTAAGTTCTTTATATATTTTAGATATTAGCCCCTTATTGGATAAATCATTGGTTGAATAAATTCTCCAATTTGGTAGGTTTTTTTTTTGTTGATTTCCTTTGCTATGCAAAATCTTTTTTTTTTTAATGACTGCAGTTTTAATATATACAAAGATATATATATAAAGATACACGTTAGAATAAGCCAAAAGAAGGGACCCGTGAGTTGAGATCTGAGAGAGTCCCAAACATGAAGCTTCCTTGTCCTCTCCCTGTAGAGTCAGGACATATCACCATCCCAGTACATCAGTATATGACAATATAAAGAGTATTGCCACACAGCAAAGCTCACTCAAGCTTCAGTGTCCAGAGTTTATTTAAAATTTTATTTTATTAGTTTCAAATATACAGCACATTGGTTAGACATTTATATAGTTTATAAAATGATCCCCCTAATTCCTTTCTTTCCTCTGGCTCTCCACCTAGCCATTACGTTAATGCTAACTTCATTCCCTGTGCTATGCTCCCCATTTCGGTGACCATCAACTACTAATTTGTACTTCTTTAACCCTTCACCCCTTTTCCCCCAGCCCCCCAACCCCTCTCCCCTCTGGCCGTCCTCAGATTCTCCTCTATATTTGTGAGTCTGTTTTTCAGTAGTTTGTTCTTTTTGTTCCTTTGCTTCCACATATAGGTGAAATCAAATGATATTTATCTTTCTCTGACTTATTTCACTCAGCATACCTTCTAGGTCCATCCATGTTGTTGCAAATAGTATGGTTTCATTTTTTTTTTTTTTTATGTCTGAATAATCTATTTTGATGTAGTTAGTGCAGTCTTTTTCAAACTGCCATTTGAGGATCTCGGGAGGAATCTTAGGATACGTTTTTAAAGGTCCGTCATGTCTTCTCAATATTTAAAATTTTTCACTTTTATTTTGATGTTTAAAAATAAATGCCTACATATTTGGGGGTTCACCTCAACAACTTGCACCCTAAGCCCTGCATGGTGATTTCAGTGCTAGCATTTATACTTGCATAACAATCTCTTTAACATGACGTAGAGGTATTTTAACACAATGGGCCATGATGTAAAATAGAGGTGTCCTTATTACATATATATGATGTGTTCCTAGTAGAATGATCATAGATCAAATGACATATAGTGCTGTGTAAGGTTTTAGATTGGAGAATACTGAGGAATGTGTGTGTGTTTGTCGGGGGGATGCATTATACAGTTCCCACTAACATCCTCAAATGAAAAGAAGCTGCCCTGCAGTGGGTATCACTGTCTCTCCCTAAGCAACTTTATTTCACCCTTTATCAGCATAATTAGACAAATATTACGCTAAGCTTTGTTTTGTGGTTGCTTGTACTTATTTTGTATTTTTTAAAATAGTTTTATGAGAATAGAAGGTGAAAGGAGTTCATCTCAAAGTTTATGCCCTCACACATTAGAGTAAATCTTGTATGAAAAGCATTTTTCCCTTAGTTTTTAGATTAAATAATGTTTTAGAAACAACTGTGTAGTTGAAAGATTGTGAATCCTGAAAATAGACATATTCAAATCCTGATTCTCTTGCACCTTAACTGAGGAAGTAAATTAACTTCTCGGAGCCTATGTGTTCTCATCTGAGAGTGGTAATAGCAACTTTGTTCTTAAAACCAGGAAAGAGATCAAACTATGTACAATCAATGTATGCTTCTTCTTTTTTTTTCTCTTGAATCTACATTTTGCTCTTTAAAATTTTCAGCAGCAGTTCACCAGGGAGTAGCATGGGCGATGGATTAGCAGCACAGTGCACTTTTGGTCCATTTAGCCTTGATGGAAATTATGTGAGAGAGGGAGTGGAAGATACAGCTTAAAGTACTAGAATTATTTATAAAGGTAAATTACTCATGGTCTTTCTGGTCCCCAAAAGCAGAGGTAATCAGGATGTGTTTAACACCTGCTTCCTTATGCTGTGCTGGAAGCAATCTCAGGATAAAAATATTTTTTAGATTTTTTTCCTTCAAATTAACATCTGCCTTGAATTTTTAATCCTTAGTAATTAGCAGTAAAGCAAACTTCTATCCCTAAATTACTAAGGGATTTAAAATTTTGTCTGATTAAAGTCGATAGATGTGAAATAAAAACCTTTCATTTTGGAACACAATCATTTAGACAATTTATATATTTTTCATGCCTACAAAAACTACTAAGTATTAGATATAACATATAAAAAGGCTGACATCAATTATTTTAATTCTTAAGAAGTCTCCAGCATGAAATCTTTGCTTTTAAAATTTTACTGAGACTGCAATACAAGCATGGTTATATGACAAAACCCTAATAGCAGAGTGAATATGGGTCGAAAAATCTTTCTAGTTAGTTTGCTAATGTGTACAAGTGTGGTAAATGGGCTAAATACCATGGTCTAGCCCATCTTTAACTTTTATGAGTCTATTCTTTCATTAAGCAAATCTTTGAGATAAGGCACTAATTAAAAGGCTATAGGCTATAGAGATGCACTCAACAATTTAGTCTACTAGAACTATAACATTGCAGGATGGGTACACTGTTGATAGGAATGGTTTAGGGTGACTTTCACACTGAGAAGAGCATGAGCAAAATTACAGGGACAAAGTATGTGGAGGGGTGGCAAGTGTTGCAGACTGGGCAGAATGTAGGGTTCATAAAGGCAGTTTTAAGATAGGCTGGAGTTTAGAGGGTTTAGAATGCCCAACTGTTTAAATAGCTAGTGATGTGCATTAGGGCCAATACATGGAATGGAGCAAGAGAAATTTAGAAAATTCTTAATGACCATCAAGTAACAAAGCTAGTCTTACAAACCACATTAAAGAAGTTGTCTTGGAAAGGATAATGTGTAAAGCCTCAATCCATTGAAGAAAACTCTCCTTAACTGGAAGAAGAGGGATGGCTTATGCCTACCATTCTGCCTCTCACTAGATTGGTATGAAATGATCCACTAGCATGAGCCTTAGAACTGAATCACAACCTTTATCTCTACAATGCATTTAAACTCTCTCTCTCCAGTGAATTTAAATATCTTTTGCTCACACCCATGCATGACTAGGGTTCTCTGCAAGACAGAATGTGAATGTTTTCTCAGCTCCAGGCATAAACCCAAGATTATACCTAACTCATAGCTTGTTATATTATTTTAACGGCTAAGAGAGTACGAGCTCTTCAGACAGTCTGAGAGTTGAAATCCTGTTCCCCTCTCCTTCCTAGATGCATAACTCTGGACAAATTATTCTAGTTTCGCACGTAGAGCTGAGAATAAATATGGAGTTCAAAAAGTGAGGATTAGGCAATATTGATATTCTTTCTTGATACTAACAACAAAAATGAGATATGATAGCTTCTTATTTGCAGCATGGAATCTGAAACTGTATTAATAAATTTCTCATTCTCCTTAACAATAAATCCATAGGTCTTTCCTGTACTTAGAACGGATATTTTACCCATGCAGGATTCTGTAACATTACGCATTGGTCACTGGAAGTTTCCATTCATGGATTATGCAGACCCTCAAAATGTTAACATGTTTCATAATATAAAAAAAATCCCATGTTAGTATTACCATGTCACCAGAAGTCTTTGAGTATTGAGATATGACACTCACAATGATGAATATGTTTTGCCAAAATTCTAATTTTCATTTGAAACCTAGTTATTTGCAACAAATGTGAGATCCATATGATGGGCTCATTTTATTTTTGAGAAATGCCTACCAAATACTGTAGACTTAATAACCATGTCTTAGCTTATGATCAAGTAAGCTCTTTTTCATGATATTCCATGAAAAAGAAAAAAAGCAGTTACTTCATACCCAAAATGAAATAACTACATTTCTGCAAAATACTCATGATTTGGTATATGGCAGAAGTGCTTTATACATAATTCTCATTTTATCACTCCAATTATTAAAGACATGTACTCAGGTTGATATAAAATTTTTTTACAGTTTCATCGTAGAACCTAAGTGAAATTGTCATTAAAAAAAAAAAATTCCAATACACGGCTGTGCCAAATGTGATCAATCAGTACTACCAAGTGTGCTGTACTACTGCCTTGATTTACAGTGGGTGACTGCAGTTTTACCTGCCACTGTTTTTGCACCATTCATGCAGATGTCAGTTTTATACGTTTTGCATACAATTGACAGCTGTGTATGTTGCAAGTAATTTTTCCTACTGTGGCGTGGTGTCCTTTCATTTTCTTCGTGTCTTTTAAAGAGACTTTTTTCTTCCAAGTTCATGTTCCATTTATCCATGTTTGATTTTATAGTTTGTTGTGTCCTACACAATCTTTGCCTAATCTAAGGTCACAAAGATTTGGTTTTCGTCTAGAAGTGTTACAACTATTACTTTTAGGTCTGACTCACTTTAAATTATTTTTTGTGTATATATAAAGGGTCAATATTTGTTTTTCTATATATTTAGCTGTCAGCACCATCTGTTGAAAACTTGAGAATAGCTTATCTTTTATAGATGTTAGATTCAATTTGCTAATATTTTTGGTGTTTGTGAGGACTACTGTCCTGTAATGTCGTTTGGTATGTCTGTCAGGTTTTAATATTAGAACAGTGGCCTCATAAAATAAGTTGAAAGTGTTCCATTTTCTGGAAGACTGTTAAGATTGGTGTTATTTCCTACTTGAACGGCAAAATGTATTAAGTGAAACCATATGGAATCGAAGTTTTCTTTGTGGGAAGATATTTAATAATTTCAACTGCATTAATAGATGTGAAACTAATTCAGGTTTATGTTTTGGTTAAGTTTTACTTTTCTAATAATTTTTCTATTTTGTCTGTTAAATTGGCATAAAAACAGTCATAATTTTGTATCCCTTTAATTTAGGTAAGCTCCATAGTGGCAACTCTTTTTTCATTCCTGATATTAGTGATTTATAATTTCTTTGATTTACTTAATTAGAGATATTCCAATTTTGTTGATCTTTTGAGAACTAGATGTTGGTTTCACTGATTTTTCTCTGTTGCTTTTGTCTTACAATTATTGATTTCTACCTTTTATTTAATTTGGGTTTGACTTTGATCTTATTTATTTAGAATACAGCTTAGGGTAGAACCTTAGACCACCTTTTTGTTTTCTCAAGAAGCATTTAAATCTATCATTCTAACAATTTTTTAAAAACTGAAATGACACAAAGTATGATCCTTGACCGTAACTAAATTAAACTAGAAATCGGTAAGTGAAAGCTACTTAGAAAATCCCCATGTATTTGAGAATTAAGAAATACGCTCCCCGCAAAATAGAAAACATTTTGCAATTCATTTTATAAAGCTAGTATTACCCTGAGACCAAATAAAGGCAGTGGTGGTGGTGATAAGGGGAGCTCTACAGGCCAATGTCTCTCACGAATATACACAAAAATCATGACCAAACTATCAGCAAATAGAATCCAGCAATATATAAAAAGAATTATACACCATGCCAAGCAGGATTTATTCCAGAGTTTAATATTCCAAAATTAAGCAATGTAATTCACAGTACTGACAGGCTAAAGAAGTTACATGATCATATTAATCAATGCTGAAAAAGCACTTGACAAAATTCAACACCCATCCATGATATAACAGTGATAAAAAGTAGAACTAGAACTTATCTAACTTGATAAAGACTATCTAAAGCCCATAGCTAACATACTTAGTGGTGAAAGAGTGAATGCTTTCCTCTTAACTTTGGGAAAAGGCAAATATGCTAGTTCTTATCACTCTTATTCAACATAGTGCAGGAAGTCCAAGCCAGTGCATAAGGTCAGGAAATAAAAGCCATACAGATCAAACAAAAACAAAATTGCCCCGAAGACCACATGACTGTGGGAATGTTGGCCTGTTAAGTTACTCCACCATTTTAGAAGAGGGATCCTCAAGTTTATGCTTTTACATTTGCTATTAGCATACCTGAAATGCTGATAACAACAGTACTTACCTCACTGGATTATTATTGGATTAAACGTGAAATATGTGCAAGTGAGAATGGTGTCTGATATATAGAAAGCGCTCAATAAATGTTAGCTACTCATTATTGCAGGTGTGTGGAATAAATACCCTCATTCCCCTCTAATCAAAGAATGACATTACTTACAAAAATTTAATGTTTGAGGATTTTCATCAAAGAGCAAAGTTATATATGAAAAATATTAGGAAAGCAAATGAACAGAAAATTTGTAATAGGGGAAAGAAAATTAGTATATATGGCAAAATATTCGACCCCACAAGTTATTTATAAAATGCTAGTTGAAAGAGTGAAGTACCATTTTATAACTAGTAAATCAGAAGTATTAAAATTAACAGCCAGTGCTGACTAGGTGTGGTCAATAGGCACACTATAGTAAGTGACAGTGTAAACTGCTTTAACTGTTTTGGCAAACAATCTGCAATGCACTTGAAAGAAAATAAAAAACTTAAGTCTGTTATATGTGATATTGGGCTTCCTGTAACTCAGCATTTATAGCCTTATCTCCCTTGCCTCCCACAGTAGACAGGCAGAGGTGTTTTAAAGATTCGATCTTTTCCAACGTATCCCATAATATCAGTTACCTGGGTGTTGTCTGACATCCTCACATATGTATGAGGATGAAGAATGAGAAATGTTAAATCCAGGGCCAAGAAGTATGAGCATTCATTAGGGACAGGATAACACAAAGGAACTAAGACATATGAAGGAGGGATGTAGGATTAAAATAACATACCCTAGATCAGATTAGATCATGTCAGACCTTTCAAGACTCAGTTTGGAGACACTATTCTGGTGATATATCTAGAGATATCAAAAGCTAGTCATAATCATGTTTATTAGCACTATCTTTTAAGTTATTAAAGAAACTTCATCCTTTTTAACTGGAAAACAGAAGATATAAGAAACACAATAATCATCAAAATTTGAGTCCCTCTGGTAGAACAGATAGAGCTAATTTACTTACATATATATCTGATTGAAGGAAAAAGATAAATTTGGTTTGGTCCACTGGCTCCTACATTCTTATTCACTGAGAGATCGTTCATTGATTGGATTATGAAAAAGCTGACAAATTATACGAAAATATTGGGAGATGTCAGATAAACTTGCAGGAAGCATGCAACACACTTTCTCCCAAACTTCTGTTGAAATATAAATATTCTTTAAAAACTTAAGATTGCACAGACCAATAAGTAAGCATATAGAAACATGATAGTCAAACTTAATAAAAAGGGAAACAGACCCTGAAAGATTTGTCATCTGAGTCTAAATCAGGAATTTTCTTTCCTCAAGGAACTACCGACGAAATAGCTCAGTTCTTGCCTAATAGCTTTCTTTTTGTTCCCTTTGCTGGTCCAACTACTTGCTTTATAATTCTTCCTTAGCTGAATGATTTTATTAGCAACAGAAAACACATTAATATTACCACAGAAATTAAAAACTGATTATGAGCTATATTTATTCTATAATTTAATTTCATCTATTTCTTTGTATTTTTGTTTTTACAAACAGCATTTGCCACCAACCAGGTATCTCAGGCTCCCTAATATATAAAAGATGTGTAAGAAAAATAATTGACATATATAAAATCACAATCACAATAATTAGGCCACAGTTACACTAATTAAGAAAAGAGAATCTATGCTCATTTATAAGGAATTAAAGGAAGAAAAAATGGATTAAGTAACAAAATAACACTAAATTTTTATATAAACAAATTAGATAAATCCCAAGTTCTGAAAAAGTTTGTTTAAAAAATAGGCCAAGGTGAAGAAATCTGTACTTTTAACTTCCTCATGTGATGATCATTTGGGTCCTTTTGCCTTGGATTTGGCTTCCTTTGGAACCTTTCCATTCTGACATTGAGTAAATCTGGCTACTGTAGAAACACCATCCACGAACTTGGTTTTGAAAAGGACATTTGCATTGTTGAACATACCTTCCTTCAGGGACACCACAATGAACTTAAGGGAAAAAAAGAAAAAAATTATAAAAAATACTGCTTCTAAAATCCTTGAAGAAATTCACTCCCTTTTTTATACTGGCTGGGGTTAAAGAATTTTTCGGATATATTTTGATTTTGTTATTTCTTTAAATGTGTGGCTCCAAGCAAATTCGCGTCCTCAAATGCAGGTAACAAAGAGTTATAATATTAGACACCTGAGTGGATTCTAGCTTTCCACATTTGGTTTTAGGAATCTCTTAACTGTACCTTGAGTGCGTCATCACCCAAGTTCACTATTTCCTGCTGGATGTCTGCTTCTTGCTGTCTTCAGCAGCTGTCACCACTGCTTTGTTACTAGTTCCAAATGCTCCATTATTTTTCTCTGATAATTTAATATCAAAAAGGCTTCCAAGTTCCTATAGCACTACCACTAGCTTAAACAAAACATTTGTATTTATATAATTAAAACAGGTACCACTTCACTGTTATCTGCTAAAAAAAAACTCACCATATTAAATATAAAAACAAACTGTTCTTGGCTTAAAGAGATTTTCTCTACTTTTCAGGCAGGAGAAAGAGAGTACCCCACCAAGTGCCACATGATGGTCTTATGCATAAGTATGTTCCTGAAACTTTCCTGTTTAGACTGTGCATCTTCTGGTACCTAGCTTGAGAAACGAATACATTTAACCCTCAATTAATTCCAAATTATGAAAACAATTAGCTTCTTCCCTATTCTACAACAATTCTAATGCCTTTTTCTTTAATAGACTAAACGCTTTTTCATTCTAAACCCATTTGAATATAAGTATATATTCAAAGAAATACAAAATACTTTAGTATTCCTCAGTCTTAAATATCTGATTAATAATGACCACTACTAAAGAATAGTTTTAGAAGAACAAATACTATTACTGAGACAATTTTAAAACTTTTGTTTTTAAATAAAGACACTCTTTTTGGTTCCTACCTGAGAATGTGTGAAATGAGTACGCAGCATCTGCCCAATATTCTGGGTATGAGAGAGATCCAAGGCTGCGTCTACCTCATCCAGGATGTAAATTGGAGCAGGTTTGAAGAGAAGCATGGACAATATTAATGACAAAGCCACTAAGGACCTAAGAAAAAAAGGTTGGAAGAAAGCCATCAAAACTTGATTTACCACTTTTTACCAAAATACTGAAGCAAATCTGCTCTTCTGCTATTATAAATAGTACAGATTTAGTTAAAAGATCATCATAGGAAAAAGAATTTTAAGTCTCAAACTTCAATACTTGTATTAAAATGTTTCTTTTAGCTTTCCATTTATTCTCTCTTCAATGAGTTTTATTTTGACAGAACAGGTTTATATTCTTTCTAGTCAAATAATCGGATATTATACTTGGTACCTGTCTTAAGATCATGTTAGTAGTAATAGTTTTCTCTTTCCTTCCCCCATTGCTTATTATATGCCTATGCAGCAGGTGAGTGAGGACTACATACTTAATGTAACAGCTATTATATTGGTAATAATATAAATGGTTTAGGTGCCGTCCTTTAAACTATTACTATGCATGCATCCACATTGTGTGCACACATTATCTACTTTTTATTGACACCATTTAAGTTCAACAGATTATGGCCCATTACTCTAAATACTTCAGTGTGAGAAGTTTAAGCAGTCCTTATTGTGATGGTTAATATTGGGTCAACATGACTGAATCATGGGGCACCCAGACATGTGTCTAAATATTATTTCTGGGTATGCCTGTGAGGGTGTTTCTGGATGAAATTAGTACTTGAATGGGAAGACTCGATAAAGCAGTTTGCTTTCCCCTGTGTGGGTGGACAGCATTCAGTATGCTAAGTAAGGTCCTGAATAGTAAAAAAAAAAAAAAAAAAAAAGTAAAGGAAAAAAATCCCTTCTTGCCTGATTACTTGAGATATGGAGATTCTGCCCTCATTGTTCTTGGTACTCACACTGAATTACACCACTGGCTTTCCTGGGTCTCTAGTTTGCTGACAGCATTGTAGGACTTCTCAGCCTCCAAAATGAAATGAGCCAATTCCTTGTAATAAATCTCGTCATATATGTACCCTATGTATATCCTATTGGTTCTTTTTATCTGGAGAACCCTAATACACCTTATTTAAAATTTGTTGTTACACCTACTCTTAGATTATATAGCTCTTTCATTTTTCTTCTAGCTAACTTTAGCTGTTTTTGTTCTATCTTGGTATGAATAATCATAATTCTTATAACATTGTTTCTTAGTTTATAAAAAACCCTTGCTTATTTGAATAAAAAATATCTCTAATTACTTAACACTAGAATAAAAACTACAAAAATATTTGTAACACTTATTCTGTAAGTTCAAATATCTCCTGGTATGCAGCACTAAACTGTTAACCTACTACTTACTGCATTCCAATAGGGTATTTATTAAGAAATATGTAAGTGGGAAACATGCCTACAAAGTGGAGGGGGTCTAGGAAAATTAACCCAAAATTTCTAGCAAAAAAACTAAAACAGTACAATAAAAACAAATAATAGTAACATTTACCTCAATAGAGTGTAGCTGAGGTCATTCAAGCAACTTAGAATTATTTTTCATTGGCTTTCTCTGTGAGAAGTGTTTAAGGCATTGGGCTTTAAATTTTCTCATTCAGATATTATGGAAATAATTTTTAGGTCCCAATAAGAAAATATGCATACATTTCTATTTTCCCAAAAACATTTTCTAGGACTTTGGCAAAAATAGTAAAGATGCTGGGAACTAAACTGTGGAATTCAAATTTGGTTAAGAGACAGCAGGTGTCTTTAGACTCCAAATCTTTAGGAATTTTATCGATAAAGAAAAACAGAGTAGACTGCTATTCTCAAAAATGACAAAAGATTTCCTAAGGGAAATTAACAGGTCTTAGTATTTTCTATGTACATAAGAGTTATATGATGGCATTATAGGGCATGTGAACAAATCAAGGACTGTGGATTGTACAGCCTGGGGGGGGGGGCGGGAATTAATAACCATCTTCAATTATGTAAATATTCATAATTTTCTCTTAGGAGGTTTTAATTACTTGGCTCTCTGCAGGTAAGGAATTAGACCACATGGCCTTCTAAGTTTCTCTCAGTATGCTGACTGAGTCACTGTGGAAGGCTAGGAAGGCAGTTCCCTGAAGCCCACTTCGAGCATGCTACTTCCAACACTCATTTGTTCCTTTAAGTGGATCTAACTTTCTATCTGGTATCACTTTCCTCTCACTTGAAAACTTCCTGAACTTGTACAGTTCTGCTGGGATCAAATTCTTCCAACTTTTGTTTTTCTGGAAAAATATATTGCATTCAATTTGAAGACAATTTCTATTAAAATTCTAAGTTTGCGGTTTTTCTTTTTTAACATTTTATAGATTTTGTTCTAGGCTTGCATAGTTTTTGAAATCTAAAGTCATTCTTACCTTTGTTCCTTAACATTGTAATATGCCTTTTAACCTCTGGCTGCTTTTAAGATTTTTCTTATAATTACTGGCATATAAAATCACAGCACTTTTATATGACATGCCTTGATCTGCTATTATATGTGTGCACAAGTCTGGTGTATGTGTTTATCCTACCTGGGGTTCACAGAAATCAGGCCTGTAGGTTTATAGAACTCATCAAGTCTGGAAAATGTAAGGTCATTCTTCAAGTATTTTTGTTTTGCCTCTTTCCTTTTGGAACTCCAAATACATGTATATGTATAACAGGCTACTTGATATTGTCCCACAGGGCAGTGAAGCACAATTTTTACACTTTTATGTTTCTCAGTTCAGTTTGAATAGGTCCTACTGACACGTCTTTAAATACACTCATGTTTCTTATCATATTGTCTGTTAATCTCATGCAGTGAACTTTACTTTTAGGTATATTTTTAATCTCTAGAAGTTCCACTTGATACTTATTTAAAACACTTGTTTCTCTCATCATAGTTTTCTTGTAATTCTTGGAAATAGTTAATGTAACTTTTTACCTTTCTTATCTGCTGGTTTTATCACCTGTCATTTCTAGGTCTGTTTCCATTGACAGATTTTTCTCTTAGGTTATAGGTCACATTTTCTTAATTTCTGTCTAGTACTTTTTATCAGATGCTAGATGCTTATTATGTTGTTCAGAGTCTCAATTTTGTTATCTTTAAGTGTTGGGCTTTTCTCTGAGAAATAAGTTACATTCAGATTAGCGCAATCTCTTCAAGGCCTACGATTAACATTGCTAAGGTGTCTAAAGTAGCCTTCACTTCAGGGATAGTACAGAGATAATGCTATAGTATAGCTCACTGGGGCCAAAATTCTAATCTGCTTCCTTAATTTAGTGAGACTACTGGGCTTTGTGTGGGCTTCCCTTCCTGCATCTGCAGTCCAGAAATTGCTCCTAGGGAGAAATCTGAGGTCAATATTGGCTCACATTATTTTTTTCCTTTCTCACAAGTGCATAAGCCTAGGCTACTCATTTTCCAAAGTCTGAAAACAATTGTTTTTCCTAAATCTTGTCTAATTTTCTATTTATTTATCCTTATAGCCTTTGTTGCCTACTATTTTAATCAAACGTTCTAACTGAAATGTGTAGTCTTACATATTAAGCTCCTTAAATTCTACATGCAGAGAGCTAAGCAAAGCAAAACTGAAATAAAATTGGGAGGCAATGAAATGATGGATTATAATAAAATAAGAGGAGAGTGATTGTAGCTAAGGGATTACTCACCTCTGACCACCACTAAGTTCTGTTAGGTTTTCTTTCCAAGTATTTCCTAAAGCAACCTTGAACTCCAGGCCATCCAATACAGTTTGCCCCTCTGGTGGTGCAAGCATAGCATTAGCGCCAGGCAAAAGAGTAGAAAAAATAGACCCAAAGTCCTTGTTCACCTGAGTAAAAAAAATGATATTAAAATACAGGTTTTCCAAAAATAATCTAACAGTAATATGTATATATATGATCCAGCAGTGCGTCTTGCTATTACTCTAATTGAGGATTTGGCTAATTATGGCCCATATGACAAATCTGACCATATCCATTCATTTACGTATTGTCTCTGGCTGCTAGCACTACAACAATAGTCTTGTAGTTGCAAAAGAGACTATATGGCTCACCAAACCAAAAATAATTATCTGTCCCTTTACAGAATAGTTTACTGAGCCCTATTCTAACTTCCAGAGGGAACTAGAGGATATACCTCAAACTCTACCTTGAAGTTTTGATAGTTTTGCAGGCCATATTGCAGAAATTCTCAGAGACATACAACTATACAATACAAGAGATGGAACTTTCATTGGAAAAGCAAAAACAGAACTTTTTGCCATAAAATGTTGTCTTATAAAACTTTTCTAGTGACTGGTTTGGTAACATGGGCCTATGGTTATCAGCTGACCTTAAAAAACCTAAGATAATCAGGGTGACTCTAGGAGATTAAGAGGAATGAAATCAAACAACCAGATCTGCTCAAGATGTTGAATTGTTTGTTTGAATGCTTCTTCTCATAGCTGAAGAAGTTAAGGTGTCAAGGACAGGAACAGGATTGGACTCCAAGAGAAAAAGACTAAAGAAGCTGTTTGGCCTATTCCTATCAAGCCACAATAGGAGATTACAGAGATTTAGGACCAATATTCTAGCTTGTAATTAGGTAATTTTTGTGCACACACACTTAATCAGCGATTTGAGAATTCAGCCACCTGTTTTGAGACATGATTAATAATCTTGGAGTTCAGCAGACAAATCTCCTAGACATAAGCAGTGTTCCTGAATGTAGATTTACTAAGGGATACATATTTTAAGAATACTGCACACATGCTAGTTTCCTACAAAGAGGATGTAGGTTCTAGTTTTATATATGGGACAGATATCAGAGTTAAACAAGGGTTCATATCGAGGGAGAGGGTCACTGTCTCTTCTGAGAAAAATGGAAGATAGCATAGTATTTATAAACACCCTACATTCATTTTTCTCTTTGAATTTTTTGGCCAGGCAAGAGAGGCCGCTCAGAACTAAGACAGCAGTGGAATGCTAATGTTGATAATAATGCCTAACTAATATTACTGTGAGGATTAAATGAGAAAATTAATATGTGAATAGTGCATGACATATAAGTTTACTCGCTTCGGGAGAACCTTGGAAATTGGGGAAAAATCAGTTTAAAGGATAAATTTGTACCAGCACTAAATTCAGGAACCATGGGCAAAACAAGAAACAAAACCTCTCAGATCCAGTGTTAAATCCACATGATGTGCAAAAATAACAGGGTCAACTTTTAGCATGCTTTTAAAAAATACAGATGACTACTAGGAGATGGAACACTGAAAATTAGCTGCATAGGAGAAAAAACAAGGTGACTGAAAGGGATTAATTGTGCTGCCATTACTGAAAATAAAGTTCCTATAGAATTAAACAACAACCACCACCACAAGGTATCAAGTTAAATCTCAGAGGCACTGTAATTATGTTCAGAATTTTTGAGAAAGTGTCTTTTGCTATGGGAGATATAGGAAAACATATCCTGTATTAGATATCTACATGCAGATAATATACAAGAGGCTAAGGAATTATCCTAAAGGAGACAAATCTATACAGCTAGGGAAATAGAAATAATAGTAAAGAACCTTGAAATCTGCCAAAGTTACCATAAAACACAACATGGTAGTTGGGATTTTTTAAAATAACAGACCAGTAAAAAATACTAAACTTCCTCATTGTCAGTTCTTAAAGAACAAGGTAACAGCACTTAGCTTTGGTTCTAATTAAGGAAGAAGAATCCCAGTTTTTATAGTTTTTGGCAATATGATCTTCGAGACTAATCATTTTAACCTTTAGTTTCTTCATCTATAAGAAGAGTCACTGCTTAATATGTTAACTAATTATCAATCTAATGTGTACAAAATACTTTTAAAAAACCTACAGAAAAATATGAAATCTGAAATGCAATGAGTAATCTGTACCAGGCAAGGAATATACCAATCTTGCTGTACAAACAGTTTTAGAACTAATATTTGACTTCTGTGAGAAACCGAAGTTAGAACAGAAGGGGTCCTTGGGATTGGTTTTCCAACAATGAAAGCTTCCAGTTTCAAGAAGAGGGGGAGTGGGATACAACAGATACTGGGCAGTGTCCAAGGCTTCTTCCAAATATAAGAGCCTGTGATCTCGTGGGAGAAAAAGAGGACAAATAGTGTCCCCTTTAAAGGTGACACAGATCTAGCAAATAAGAATGAAAAATGAAAAAATCCAGATTAGGAATTTAATATAACCTAGGGACCAGAGAAGTAGAACATGAGAGTATGATGGAGCAATGCAAACTTACCTTTGCAAAAAGGTATAGTCAAGACCAAATGGGACAAAATGCATTTAAAAGTGTGAGGTAATTTAAGTGTGAGTAAGTGCCTCCTTCAAACACAAATTAGGCATTACCAATTCATCTTAGAATATAAACCTATGGACAAATACAGAATAAATGATAATATTTTTGGTTCAAATACCTTTTGCCAAGCAATATTTAGGGCTTGGTTTTTCTTCTGGTCAAGGTCTTCTATAGTTGCTAGTATTTTGGATTTGTCATTTTCTACAATTCTCTTCTTTTTCATCAAGTCATTATACTAGTAAGATAAAAAGCATACTTAATTGAGAAAATATAAAATTTTCTTATATTCTAGAATTCAGTCAGGAATATAGAGCTTTTATTATTGTTATATATAATATATACATTCCTATTTACCAAAAAGACATATTGTATCTTTTACATTAATAGCTATAAAGGAAACCAATAATGAAGAAAGTAAATTTATCATCTATATGTAAAATTAAATTATAACTGAGAATTTATAAGACAAGCTCCTAAAATATATTGATTCCACTAATATTCCCTTAAATTCCTAGCAGTTAAGGCACAAAAGAAAATGTCACATATAAACTCAAAAGTAACCCTGCATGCTTTCTTCTTAAGATCTTAGCAGTGACACAAAATTTCAATTCTCCTCCATGATCCTATATAATCTGGTCCTTATTTATCTGACTTTTTGGCATCATACTCTTCCCCAGGCTCCAGCCATATAGTCTTTTTTTTCAGTTCCTTAAACATAATAAGTTCATCATAGCCTTATGGCCCCTGCATTGTTCTTTCTTCCCAAGCATTCTTTCTCTATGTGCAACTTAACTGATGTCTCAAGTTTCAGCTCAAACATCACATCTACAGAGTGGTCTTCCCTGGTTAATGTAGAAATTTACTGAAAAAAAAAACTTTTGAGTAGCAGTACTTCCTAAAAAATCCTCTCAACTCAATTTTCTTTAAAGCCTCACATTTCAAGGAGGCCTCAAACTCTCCTTTAAAAACTCCAGCCAGTCCTGGTAGGTTCCTTGCTCTACCTCTCCTTTATGGCCAAGTTCCTAAGACCTCCTCTCTACATTTTTATCTTATTGCAAAAGGCTATATGTTTGTCAATAACAGAGCTTTCCTCTTTGGTACAGAGATGGGAGTTGGTACATTCTTTTAAAAAATATATTAGATCCAGTTATCATTAATAAAAGCAAACGAGTACAAGTGAACAAGCTTCCTGATGTTATGCAGCTTAAATTCAGACCAATGATTTCCTTCCATAAATATGCTATACATTGCAAAGCTTTAATGAAAAAATGAAAATTAGCAAGAACATTTTAGAGATCACAACACATACATTATTAGCGTCTTTGGTACCAACATAATATAAATTCTTTGTAGATACTAATGTCAGTAACACTTTAAAAAAACCCATTAGAGCAAAATTTCTTAAAAGTAATTGAGCTCATAAGTGTTATCGTTTAGAAGCTCTCATTAACTCTATCATGCAAATTAAAACAGAATTTTGCAGAATTAAAGGTATAGGGCACAATATAAAATTACTCAGACTGCTGATTCCTGTGGGGCTGTCAAGAATAGAGATTGCTTTTCCCTCTGGACTTTTCTAGTGACATGGCAGACTATAAAAGTTTTGTCAGGGAAGATGGATAACATAAAGTAACCAAGAAAATTAAAATAGAGAAGATGCTGTTTTTTACAGATTAGTAAAACATTGGTTAGGTATATTATAATTTTAGTCATTACTTATATAATGGTTCCAGTTATACTAGAGTTAAGAGGAAGAGGAAGCAGTATATCTTATTTTTCATAGACTCTCAAGGTAAGTGAAAGAAACGATAGGGATGTAAGGAATTAGCATGATCAAAAATTATTTTTATTTATACCAAGAATAAAGAGTAGAACATGTTTATGACAAAGGGAAAAACCAGCAGAAAAGTTACTCAAGGTACAACAGACTGATGATGCCAAAAAAAAAAAAGAAAGTAAACAAAACTGAAAAGAGATAAAAAGGAAAACGAAAGCAAGTAATCAAGGACATCAAGCAAAATGTTGACCCTAATAATCACCTCAGGGACCATGCAGATTTATTCATGCTACTCATGTTCCACTGTGGTCAGACAGTCATAGATAAACGACTTACCCGCTCTTCAGCTTCCGTTAGTACGTTCATAGCCCTCATGTTGACATTTCTTCCTAGTTTTTCCTTCATTTCTTGCAACTTCTGCAGTCTCTGACCAGCTTCTTTTGGGTTGTTAGTTTTGAAATCATAGGCGCTATTGGGTAGCCCAAAGAGGTGTTTCTCTGCATTAATCCAGTCATAATCTTTCAACATTTTGGATACCTAGCGATATACAGTAATAGAAGGATCTGTCATTGCTTAAAACTTACATTTAAAAACAAGTTCCTTAAAGATTTATTAATTTTAAATGGAACGCTTTGGAGAAAAACCCCACAACGACTCTTTAAAAAATGAGGTTCACTGTTGACAGTGAATCTCTATTAAGTATGAATATTCTGACCTGGAGGATAGGCTCCAGAAACAAGAGATTATACAGAAAAAAAATTCTCCTATTAAGCATTAGAAGAAAGCCAACTCAGATTTCTACAATGTATATGTAAAACATCTTCATCACAATGAAATGTAAATCAAATGAAGCTCCTTTGGATTTTACCAAATTCAATCTATTGCTTCAAAAAATAACTTGCGAAAATTAAAATTCTTATAGAAATATTTAAGTCATAGATTTGGTAAAAGTGTGAAAACCTAACCCTGACTGATAAATCTTCTCAATTGTAATCTAAGTAAAAAAAAACTGTCCTAAATGTTGATTGCATGCCACTGTCACCCCATTTTGACAAGGCACAGTAAAATACTTCTTTATCTAATTAAAAATTTTAAATTATGGGGCTTAAAGAACACTTCTATTAGAATTGTTTAAGGTTGGTTCTGGCTGGTAGAACCTAATCCTTGTCAGTTTGTTTATCCTTATTAATTCCTGGATATGGTCTCACCGTTAGGCTCAAAAGTAAAATGATCTTTTCTAATCTATCTTCCCTGCTGACCCATAAGCTCTATGAAGGCACCTTTACACATGTTCTTCGTCCTTATATGTTTAGTACCTGACATGGTATCTGATATTAGCTGGCATGCAATAAATATTTGATAAACTATGTATTTCAAAGAATTTTTGATTTTTTTAGCAGTTCCATTTCCACTTGCCAAGTCCCTTTCTTTACTCTCTTAACTGTAAATAAAATCCCCTACCAATCGCCAATACTAGTATTTTCAATTACCAAAAAACTATTAACAACAATATTAGCCTTGGTAATATTTCAGTGAATCCACTAATACTAGGCTAATGGGAAATCAATACTAATAAAATATTAGAATATTATGATGTGACCGTAAAAAATATTCTTTAAACCAAGTATTAAACCTAAACATGATTCTTTCAGAGGGTAGAAAAGCTGTTTTGTATGTTATGATCTTTTTGAAGTTAAAACTCTTGTACTTTTATGATGCTAAAAAAGATTTAAAAGGCACCAAACTGTTACCCGTAAGAAAACATAATGGGTAAATTATTAAGACCACATGGATGCAGCCTTTTAACCAAGCAATGATTTTCTGCAAAAGCATGTCTTTTCTTTAACGTACTTAAGACACTGTGATACATAAAAGGATGAAACTTTAAATAAGAGTGACCAAAAAAATTGTGAGATAACATCAAAAAAGATACCTGCTTGGTAAAACATCAGATTTCAGATGAGAATGCAAAAACTAACTATACAAATCCTAATAAGGACATCCAGAAGCCAATTAAATTTAGAGGTTACCTATATATATATTTCTTTGAGTCTTTAAATTCAATTTAAAATAAGGTAAAGAAAACATTACTACTGTTACATTAGTAATAATCCTATGAACACTGGGGAAAAAAAATTCATTTCCATGTGAGACCGCTAAATATTTGGTAAAAACATCTTGTAGATGGAATGAATACCTTAAGTTAAACGTAAAAACAAAACATTCGCCATTTCGTGAAAATAAGCATTGCTGAGAAGCAGTTAACATAGCTGTAAAACCTCAAAATTATGTTACACAGTAGTCTACTATTTATACATACCTTTGTGGCAGCATCTTCAGCTTCCCGTTTATGTTTGCTGATGTTGTGGTCCAGTTCCTTAATTTTAAGCTGTGAATAATTGTTTTGTTCCTTATGCTTTGCCACTTCTGCATATTTAGTTTTAATTACATTGTCTTGGGCAGTTATCACTTCTTTTTGCTTTGTCATCTCTTCTTGAGCTTTATTTAATGACTCCTGAACAAATCATTAGAAGACAACAAATAGCAAGGTAATGAGACATTTTTCACTTACTAAAACATCTAACAGACTTTTGGGCAAGATGGCGATGCGATTACAGGCAGATGGTCACCTAACCCTTTACATTTTATATCCCCATTAAAACGACTAATGAATTTATACATGGGAAAACCTGGATTACCACTAGAAAAAGGATGGGATATTGTGTTCATGTTGGGAGCAGCAAAGTTTTTACTGAATACAATGTAGTTGGGATTAACTGGAGCGAGGAGTGACTACTGGGTTCTGATCTGTGAGGTGTCTCAGAAAAGTGACATTTCCAGTAGTTAACACAAAGATAATCTGACAGACCCTCAAATGACATTTATCAGGAGGGGCAAAGAAAATAGGTAAAATACAGTAGGCTGGATTTTCCCTTCTGTAGATATTAGCCATAAAGACTTTACCATGGACAACAGAAGGTCTAGCACAGGGGTCAACAAAGAGAAATGGATGAAGAAGAGAAACTTTTTGAAAAAAAGATCTGTGGCACAAAGAAAAATTTGTTGTTCTGACTTTTCCTATCCCTCTCTCCCAAGGTTAAAGCCACTCAACCTCCAAAGTGGTCATTACAACTAGAATTTATTCTACCACTAATGCCACTCCCCCCAAAACAAAAACCCTTTGCTTCATCCTAGATCTTGAAAGAACTCACACAAATGCCTAAAAACAAACAAAAATTAGTTCAACTTGTATTTGGATGGTAGAAAACAAAGAAACAGGACAATCTGCTTGCTAGAAGGCTCTGAGAAAGAATAGTTCTCCATAAGTGATTAAAAGCACCAGTAAAAATTTAGGAATTTTTTAAGGCATACTCATTAGGAAACAAGATAATTTTAAGCAATAAAGAGTAACTGACATTATGATTAGGTACTGTGTGCCTAAAGTACTTTAATGTGCCCAAAGTACTTTCATTTCCTTAAGATGTTTAATCTGTGTCTTTAGAGGGCTTTTGTAGCAGGAGGAGGATAAATCGCAGCATTCATCTAAAAGACTTAAAGATATTTTAGTTCTTTAAAATGTTAGAAAAACAAGTGAAAAATACTCTAGTGACATAAACCAAAGGAAAACAGACATGGGTTTATAAACACTGTATCTGAAAAAAAGCATGTTTATGAGGATTCTCTCATGCTTAGATGTTAAGGGTTGCATTGCAGGTGTGACTGTTTTTATCTTTTTAAAAATCTTTTTTATAATGGTAGGAAAAAACAGGAACTCTGTCACTTAAGATGGAGCAGCAACAAAATTTTAGTTTTATTTGAAGCTAATTAGTAAGTTTCTTTTCTTAGCTCCCTAAGAGTGTCCTTACCAACTCTTAACAGCAAAAGGAAACAATTTAGAATGTAGAGTCTGAGCAAACAAGCTTTAAAAACTAAGTGATGCATTTCAGTTTTCCATAAAGAGAAATGGCTACCCTCTCCATAGAAATGTTCTGATTTTACCTTTATTTAGATCAAGGAAAAAGTGGTTTATTTCCATACTTCTCTTTAAAAACACAATATCTAGTTTTTGAAAAATTTACACCATGATGTTCATGAAAGACAACAGAAAATATTGAATTGAAAAATATACGAAATTAAAAGACAACAGATCAGAAGGAAACAAAATATTTCTAAAACTAAAATTTATTTTGGAAGCAAAACAGGAACTAAACTGTAGAATACTTGGCAAAACAAAGCTGAGAAGCATCACTATCTTAAGAAGCATCACTATCTTACCTTTAAAAAATAGTTTAAAAACTTTTGCTATTGATTTGATAAACACGTTAAGAACAGAAAACTTGAATTTAACCAAATATAGAATAAAGAGGGAATTTAACCACAAATAGAATCAAAAGGAAAGACTTACTTTCCAAAACACCAGATGCTAGTAGCTACACTGATTGAAACAATCATTTCAAGGGGAAAACATAACAGAAAATGTAGAATACAAAAAGCAAGGCAAAACCACTTTACTACAATGTAGGAAATGAATGGACCTCCTTTGTTGAAGCTATATACATTTTGTTCACATGAAAATCAATGACATATACTACTTGACATATACTAATTGATAGCAACATAACAGAAAACTTAAAAAATGAAGTTATATCACAAAATGAAAGTATGTATATTGTACAACATGTTTGCCATAATTAATAATACTGTATTGTATATTTAAAAGTTGATAAGAGTAATCCTAAAAGTTTTCCTCACAAGAAAAAGTTTTAAATATGTATGGCGATAGACGTTAACTAGACATACTGTGGCGATCAGTTACAATATATATACAAATATCAAATCATTACATTATATACCTGAAATTAATATATGTCAATTATACCTTAATTTAAAAGGAGCAGAAATGAAGCAAAAGAGAATTCCAAGTCAAAATCCCAAAAAAGGATAAGCGGTATTAAATATTAATGAGGGACAATCTCAACAGACATAATCCAACATTAATTTGCAGATAACAGGATGTCTTTATAACATTTGAAAACCCCTTCGTCCCAAATCCACCCTTCATTGCCCTGCTTCTGATATTGCAACATTTCTACTTTGTCAGATACAACATTAAGCCTGGTCAGTAAAGGATGCTATAGGGACACTATAGAAGGGGCTTTACTCCCTGGTTCTGGTGTGCTTTTCTCAAGGGCAAGCTTGTCATGTGCAAGGGTTAGCAGCTTGCATGGCTTCCCATGACATACCAGTGAGGGGACCTGGGCACCTCTCCATGGCCCACTGGTATCCAAGAAAGGTATTTCTCAGCAAGTGCTGCCTGTGTGGCACTATACTATGGATGGATCCCCCTGGCACTCCAGACTTTGCCACCAGTGGGCCACAGCTTTATCTTCTTCAACTAGATCTAGTTCTCAGACCTGCAGGTGGAATGGGGCTCTTTTCCAGATCTGTTCCTTCCATGGGTGCACAGGTCATGGTTGTTCCCTAAATCTGCTATTTCTACATTTTTAGAGTTCTCTTTAACCCCTTAGTGATCTCAATCCCAAACTCCTATTATGTTAATAACTTTTTATTTAACATTTACTTGTATAAATTACTGGGGAGTTTTTATGTCTGAAAGGCCTGGGCTAAAATAATATAATTAATATTTCAGAACTCCTTTTGGATCAATAGTCATCATTTTTGTTTCTCATCACGAAGAGTGAAGAGACTGAGACTTCTAAAGTCAAACATCTTTAAGCCAATGTTTCACAAGTGATTAACATTTGCTATTTTTCCACTACAGTAAGTAAATCTTACCTTATTTTTAGCCACCTCAGCTGCCATTACTTCAATCTGACCCTCATAGGATCTGATAGCTTCATTTACAGCTTCAAGCTGTTGTTCACAGGATGCATGCTCTCTCTTGAGCTCTTCTAGCTCCAGAGTGATAGCTTCAACTTCCTATAACAAACACAGTATCTGGGTGATCAACAGGTTATTAACTACTAAAACATACTTACGTATCAATAAAATTAGTAAGAATCTCATGAAATAAGACCCACAGCTTAGTTATTCAACTACCCAAAACACGTCAGCTACCTCCTCAGAAGGGAGGGAAAAGGAAATTATTTTCTGACACTTAAAAAATGACAAATATATGTGCAATATTTATGGGATCAAAGTACTTTGCATAACCTATTCTTTGGTTCCTATAGGGAAAAACAACATAGAATTCTATATAACAAGTAAACTAAGCAGAGGTAAAGCCTTTTCTAAACATAATTATTCAATGTCAAAAAATTAGTTTTTCAGTTTTCTTCTTTCCTATTTTAGCCTTTAGTTCATTAGAAAATACTCTGAGCAGCTATTTAATGACAGAATCATAAGATGGGTTTAAAAAAACAACTATGAAGGAAAGTAGGGTTAAGTGAAATTGTATAGAAAAGTGATTCGGAGCATAGCCATTGGACAGAAAAAGCATAGGTTCAATATCTAGCTTTGATACTATCCAAAAGTAATCAGATATCACTAGTTTATAACTGAATGGCACTTCATAAAATAACATGCCTTGCCCTACATCGTTCTTTCATAGTATACATTCACATCAATAATTACCAAATACATGTTAACACCAAATCTCTGACATAGTTTTGCCACGTTAAATCCACTCTAGAATGAAGCATTTACCAAAAGGCAACTTTGCTCTTTCTTTAAAATTAGCAAGCAAATGCAACTCACACAATTATCTGACACTGAACTGCACGGATGTTATTTTAATTTGATTTATAAGATGTGAAACTTATTTCCTAAAAAAGCATACCCTACTTTTAGATTTTGTGATGAATACTGATGAATAAGGCCAACCAATGATGCTCTACCACCTTCAGCTCTATGTTGATGTTAAAAGATTGGCAACATTTCAAGAGAGGTTATTTATTACCTGTTGTTTTTCTTTCATTTTCTTGCTGGAAGCATCTGCTTTTGTTTTGGCACAATCAAGCTTTTTCTGAGCATCTTTTAGTTCTTTCTCTCTTTCAACTTCCGCATTTTTCATTTTATTCTCCAATACTTCATATTTTTCTTCTGCTTTTTTTTGAATTTCTTTGGTGTTTTTTAAGGTCTCCTCACTTTCCTCTGCATCAATAAAGTAGTAGACAAATATAGATAATGAGGTCCTCCAACTATTAAGTTATAGATAATGCTTACGAATTAAATTTTTAATGAAAGAAATGGTCTGCAAAGTTAGAGGCTAGAGTTAAAAAAATTAACTGTTCTAACCTTATTCTAGAAATAGTATGTTGAAAGATATCCTGTATAAGAGCTACACTTGAATTATCTGAAGATCTGTGATGAAATTACTTCTAATCATATAAAATTGAATAATATAAACTTTACCTACAACTTACCTACTTTAAACAAGGTTTTGAAACAACTTATTAAAAAAGATCATGGACCATCTTTTTATTATATCTGTATACCAGAACTGAGAGAACTGTTATTTTTTTACTTGATTTTAGTTGCCAGAAAGGTTATAATTAATTTCATAAACAAGCTTACTTTGTGCTCTCTGCTCATTTTTTTATTCGAAAAATCTCTTATTAAAGAAGAGAAATATTGTGAGAATATGTCTAGGATGAAGCATAGTAAAAATATTTAAATTTGTGAAGAAAAAAATAAAAAGGTATGATGGAATAAACATATAACTGACACACACTGTGTTAGAACCTAGGTACGAAATAACCCTGGATGCCATTACTACATAATTTCTTATGCTATTATTCACTGCAGAATATTATTGCCAAAAATCAGAAAAATAAATACCTCGAAACTAATGAAAAATCTCAAACAATCTAAATTTATATCTCAAGGTACTAGAAAAAATCCCAAAGTTAGTAGAAAGAAGGAAATAACAAAGATCAGAGTAGAAATAAATTAGAATAAAAGATAATAAAAAATATCAAGGAAACTAAGAGCTGGTTCTTTGAAAAGATAAAATTGACATCCTTTTAGACTTACCAAAAAAAAAAAAAAAAAAAAAAAACCCAAAACAATTAGACACCAACAAATTGGACAATCTATAAGAAATGGGCAAATTCTTAGAAACATACAGCCTACCAAGACTAAATCAAGAAGCAAGAGAAAACCTGAATAGACCAATTATTAGAAAGATTGAATCGGTAATCAAAAACCTCTCACAAAGCAAAAAGTCCAGGATCAGAGGGCTTCACTGATGAATTCTAGCAAACATCCAAAGTACGATTAATACCAATTAGAAGAGTTGGAAACTGTTCCAAATTTATTTTATGAGGTCAGCATTACCCTGATACCAAAACCAAACAAGGATGCCACAAGAAAATTACAGGCCAATTATCCCTGATGAACATAGATACAAAAATCCTCAATAAAGTATTTATTTGCAAACTGAGTTTAACAGTACAATAAAAGGATTATACACCACGATCAAGTAGCATTTATTCCAAGAATGCAAGGAGGATTCAATATCTGCAAACAAATGTGATATACCACATTAACAAAATGAAGGCTAAATTTCATATTTCAATAGGTGCAGAAAAAGCATTAGACTAAGTTCAAGAAAGGTTACGATAAAAGTTCAACATATGTTTATGATAAAACTCTCAAAGTGGGTATAAAGTGAACGTACCACAACATAATAAAGTGCCCACTCTCGCCACATAGTATTGGAAGTCTGAGCCAGAGCAATTAAACAAGAAAAATAAAATGCATTCAAATTAGAAAAGAAGTAAAACTGTCACTATTTGCAGGTGGCTTAATATTATATATAGAAAACCCTAAAGACTCCACCGAAAAATTGTTAGAGCTAATAAATAAGTTCAGTAAAGTTGCAGGATACAAAATAAACACTAAAATCTCATTTCTATACACTAATAATAAACCATCAAAGAGAAATTAAGAGAATAATCTCATTTATAAATGTATCAAATAGAATACAATACCTAGGACTAAATTTAACCAGAGAGCTGAAAGACTTGGAACACTGAAAATATGACATATTGATAAAAGAAATTGAAGACGACAGAAATAAATTGAAAGATATTACATGCTCATGGACTGGAAGAATTAATATTGTTAAAATGTATATACTACTGAAAGCAACCTACAGATTCAACGCAACCTCTATCAAAATTGCAATGGCATTTTTTATAGGACAGAACAAATAATTCTAAACACTACAAAACTATAATCATTAAAACAGTATGTATGGTATTAGCATAAAAACAGATACATAGATCAATGGAACAGGACAGAGAACCTAGAAATTAACCCATACAAAAACAGTCAATTAATTTATGAGAAAAGAGCCAAGAATATACTATGGAGAACAGGTGATCTCTTTAAAATACGATGCTAGGAAAATGGACTGCCACATGTAAAAGAATAAAACTGGACCACTATTTTACAGAATATACAAAAATTAACTCAAAATGGATTAAAGACTTGAAAGTAAGATCTGAAACTATAAAACTCCTAGAAGAAAACATAGGTTGTTCAGTTCCTTGACATATGTCTCTATACCAAAAGAAAAAAAACAATCCAATTTAAAAAATAGGCAGATGATCTGAATAGACATTTTCCCATAGAAGGTACAGATGGCCAACAGGTATATGCAAAGATAGTCAACATCACCAACCAATCACCAGGGAAATTGAAATCAAACCACAATGAGATATCATCTCACATCTGTCAGAATGGCTATCATGAGAAAGGCAAGAAATAAGAAGTGTTGGCAACAATATGGCACTGTTGCTGGCAATGTAAATTGGTGTAGCCACTCTGGGAAACAGTATGGAGGTTCCACAAAAAAATTAAAAATAGCACTACTATGTGATCCGACAATTCCAATTCTGGGTAATTAACTGAAGAAAACAAAACGGTAACTCAAAAGATACATGCGACTCCCACCAAAAAAAATTGCATTATTTATAATAACCAAGATATTTGGAAACAACCCAAGTGTCCACCAATGGATGAATGAATAAAGAAAATATTAAGACAGATAGACACACACACATGAATATTATTCAGCCATAAAAAAGAAGGAAATCTTGATGTAATTTGGATGAACCTTGTGGGCATCAGCTAAGTGAATAAGTCATAAAGACAAATACCATATGGTCTCACTTATATGTGGAATCTTAACAATAACAAAAAGTCCAAGCTCATAAACATACAAAACAGATGGTGGTTATAAGAGGCAGGGGATGAAGGCAGAGGGGTGAACAAGATGAGTGAAATTTTAATTGTATAAGAGGGAAAAAAGGAATAAAGATGCCAGTGAGGAAATAGGTGTGTGGATATTGACCTAAGGAGTGAGAAAAATTAAAACTACTATATATAAAAATTTCTAATTGAAAGGCTAAGATAGGTTCTTAAAATTAAGGAAAGATATCTATTAAATTGAATTACATTAAACATAAAAAAACTTCTATATAACAAAAATACTATAAACTGAATATAAAGACAAGCACATAAGAATATTAAAAATGCAGATACCTTCCAAGAAATAAAAATATGAGAATAATAGAAACTAAGCAACCCAGCAGAAAAATGGAAGAAAAATAGTCATAAAAGTAAGAACCTAGAGATTCATGGAACAAACAAAAGAGATCTCAAACTTCACCAGCAATCAGGGGAATGCAAATTAAAATGCTAATGAACTATTTGTTCACAACAATCCAACAAGAGAATTTTTAAAATCTGGAAAGGAATGGATTTAGAGTCTAAAATGAGAACCTTCATATTACACTGATGGAACTGTGTACTGCCACAGATGGGAACTTTGACAATGTGATAATATGTACTAATTAAGTATTAAAGGTAATTCAAATAAATATATAATAAAGATCTAAATACCTAAAGTAAGGTTATTAGAAACAAATTAAGCACAGGATGTTTTCATCTTACCAATGGTTTTTTTAAGAGCATCTAATTCTTCTTGTTGCTTGTGATAGGAACTTTGCTGGAGTTTGGTTTGTAATAAATCTGCCTCCTCAGTTTTCATCTCCCACTGCTGTTTCAGCCGGCGATACCTTAGAAAAAGAGAAGTTTATAACAAATGCACAATTTTTCTGATGTCTGAGACAGACATTCAAACTACAAGCTTTTACCTTAAAAAGGAAAAAAACTCATGACAGTGGTTACAAGAATAGTTTTGATGAGTCTCACATTTCTGAAGCATCAATTAAATTCAAGTCTGATTTGGTCGCTGAAGGTAAATAACTAAATGACCAAGACTGATAATTACCAACTATTTACAGAAATACTCTTAATTTTAGAAAACACTAAAAATCATATATGAATAGGGTTCCTTAAAAATAATCCCTCCTACTGATCCTTACCAAAAAGAAAAACTTCACAACAGCTCCCCACCAGAAAAATAGATTAACAATATAAAACGATTACACAAAATTTCAAAAATTAGGTCTTTAATCTCCATTTTCAAATGTTAAAAGTGTTCCCTACATTTTCTAATGAGACCAATAGTTTAAAGGGGCACAGTACTGAACAAACATTTGCAAAACATTTTTCTTACAAGCCCTGTAATTAATTCTACCTCAGTTCTAGCTGCTTATTTCTTTGGAAGGTATTTAGCTAATTTTGCTACTGTGAAATTTCGACTTATAATAAACTCAAAAGGTAGCTTGTCACTAAGATTCATGAGAGTTGAGGAAAAGTATAAAACAAATACTCCCTTGAGTACCTTGCTTGAGACTGCTTGACAGCAATTAAAACCATAATTTTAACCTAAAGTCATTTTCAATTCATTAAAAAAATTCAGAGTGTAGAAATTCGGGGGGGGGAAAAAGCTATGTTCTTAATGTAGTCTACGGAAGAATGGCTTTTGTTGACCCTTCCACTTTCATATCTTTCAAAATCTATTTTTTCATTGATCTCAGTGCCACAATTAGTCCACAATACAATTCTGAAAAATAAGTGACTCATTACTGCTGAACGAAGTCAACAGTTCTAAGCCAAATGTGACCACAAACTCATTGCCTTGTCAGATCTTCCATATATCTCAGAAATTCTGTTGCATTTTTCTCACAGAACAAATCCATTCACTTTATGATTAATTTATGCTACTGAAGGTAAAATGCAGGCTTCACATGTGTATGATGTTTGAAAGTGGGCATTTTGATACAATTTATATCTTGGCATGACCACATTAACTGATTATGACAATTTCTTCCATACATAGTGTCCCAAAAAAGTCTTGGTACTATTCTAAGCTGTGATAATTTCTGAGAGGAATGATAAAAATTTACAAAATAATAATAATTTCAAAGTTTATTTAGTTTTTTAAAAAACTTTTTTTGGTATTGTGAATTTTGAATAAAATGTTTAATTTTATCTGTTATCATTTGCCAGCTGCAGAGGGACTGGAAAAAAATCACAATTAAACTTTCAAATAATGTATTTTATGAGTTTGAGCATTTAAACTTCTGAAGCTTTTAAAGCAAGTAAGGACTCTTTTCCAGGAATTTACTCACATCATTCAGGTATTCAACAGCCATCTTCTTAGTGAGGCTTTCCCTGGCCATCCAATCTGAAATTTCAATACTTCTTTGTTCATATCTCCTTTCCTGTTTTACTTTTTTCTTCTTAGAACTTAGCATTATCTAACATATGTCTTAGAGTTCATATCTCCTTTCCTGTTTTACTTTTTTCTTCTTAGAACTTAGCATTATCTAACATATGTCTTACTAATTTAACTTCATTTATTGTTTCCTCAACTATATATATGAAAACGAGGTGAAGAAAGAAATTTATGTTTCATTCATTACTGTATTTCCAGCTCCTAGAAGAGTATTTGACATATAGGAGGGGGCACTCAATAGTGAATAATGTTAAGTAACAATAAGAGGTTAAACAGCATGATCCCAATTTTAAAAATATAAAAACATGCATATACCTGTATTATACACAAACAGAAGTAATGTTTAAAGGTACATATACATACCTAATCTAGACCCACATAGAAGAAACATTGTAAGAAAAACTTTAATTTTATTAGTGACTTTCTGACATGAACTTTGCTCACTTCCTCCACAGGCGACCTAGTGATCGTCAATATCTATAGACCAGCCATAATGCTGCTACAGTAGGAACCCGGTCATTGCTATACTGTATCATATCATTTCAAATCAAGGACTCAATCAATT
The DNA here is from genome assembly GCF_014176215.1 of Rousettus aegyptiacus. NCBI lineage: Eukaryota > Metazoa > Chordata > Mammalia > Chiroptera > Pteropodidae > Rousettus > Rousettus aegyptiacus. The sequence continues at coordinate 23,677,842 of NW_023416306.1, forward strand.
ATCCTCTGGTATCAACCTCCAAAGTATCTATGGGTTTCCCCACCAATCCCAGCACAGGACATCCCAACAAGGGAAATAGTTGGCTAATTTTTTTCCTTTCTTTTGTTTAATTAGTTTTCCTCAATTTCTTATAACAAACATTATTTTTATCAGAAAAAAATGAGTAAATAACTGGTAAACAAGTTATCAACTCACAATTTATTCTACTAAAACTAAGGATATGAAAAAAGTCAGAAGTTGTATTTCTTTAAAATTTTATTTTTAATAAATTTTTAATAAATTTCATTTAAAAATTTATTAAAAGTTAATAAATTAATTTTAAATAAAATTTTCTTTCATTTTCTACTATGCAAATCTTAAAAAATACAGCTTAATCCAACATAAACCTTACTTTTCAGCAGTGTTTTTAAGACCTGCTAATTCCTCTTCTAGAGCCTGCAGCTCATTCTCCTTGATTCTTAGCTCATCTTGAACATCTTTGAGTTCTTGAAACTTGGTTAAAATGGAAGCCGCCTGGGATCGAGCACCTGAGAGAAGCAAATTAAAACAGGCCTTGGACATTAAGTAAACAAAGTTTCCTAAGAGAATTATACTTGGAATGACTCAATACAAAATCTTTTATAGTGAGCTTATGAAGCTATGGAATTCATTCCATAATTTGAATCTTAGGACATGCGTATTTGATTAGAAATGTTTCTAAGTTGATGTAGTGGAATATTTATTCAAAATCATCACTGCCCCTGCCTGCTGGGCCCATCTCCCTCCCCACTAACATCAGCCTTAGTTATATAATTTGCTCTGCTCAATGAAATGGGAAACGTGCCTCTTCTGAAAGTAAGCTTTACGAGGCAGTACGTAATTCACCATCCCCTCACCCCCGACCCCGGTTATCCATTTCTCCTTCAGCCTGGATCCCAGAATGAGAGCAGCATGGAATAGCGACAACTGACCTGTAGTTAAGGTAGCATACTTATGGAATAAACTTGTTATAAGCCACTGAGATTTGGGGGCTGTTTGTTATCACTTCATAACCTTGTCTGAGCTCAAATATGGAAGAGTAAACTGGTTTCATTTTATAAGCAATTATGATTTTATGTGGCTGTAACAGGCTGAGGTGTTATATTGGCAAGAAAACTCTAGGTTTGATAGGAGAAATTAGCTGTGCTTTATGAACACATTGTTAATATATGAGGCAACATATTTGCCATCCCTTAAACAGGAACTTCAAGAATATGCCAATCAGTGAAATCTAAAGTTTCTTTTGTTTTTGATATTTAAAAATATTTGGTCTATCTTCCAATTGCAGATACCAGTCATCTTATTGTGTACTGGGGAACTTTATACTTGTTCGTGGAATTTATTTTGTTGACTATTATTTTCTTGGCCTAAAAAGAAATTAAGCCACTGATATCCTAAGAGGCATTAACACAGCCTCTTGGTTTGATTAAAAGCACAAACTCTGAAATTACACTACCTGACTTCAAATTCTGAGTTTTAACACTTGCAAGTTATTAATCCGCTCTGCACCTTAATTTCTACAACTGTACATTGTAGATGATAGTAATATGCCTATCTCATATTTGCTGTAATGTGAGTTCATTACTTAGAACAGGGCTTAATAGAATGATAGAAATGTTCTCTATATACATTGTCCAGATACCCATTAACCATTTGTGGTTACTGAGCCCTTGAAATGTAACTAGTGCAACTGAGGAAATTATTTTTAATTTTAATTGTTTTAATTAAGTGTAAAGAGCCATGTGTAGCTAATGGCTACTGTTTTAGACAGCACAATCTTCCAACACTGCCTGGTACACAGTTTGTTATTACGTGATTGCTAGACATCTAGAAACTCTATAGCAAATATTAGAAGAATATGATCACTAAGAATTCCTTTCTTAAGGCATTAAAGCACCATCTTGGGCAGATTTAACCTTTCATTTTAGTTCTGACAGAAACAGTGACATGTACACAAATTAGAGGCTAACATGTTTCCTGAAGGAGAAATGGGTAATTAGGCTAAAAATGTACTAAGTAAAAAGACTTTTTTGCCCCTGAAAGGGGAAAAAAGCAAGAGAAAAAGAAAAAGGAATAGAGTTACTTGAAGTGAAAAACAAAAGCTATGGACTGATTACTAGACTAGGAGCTCCTTGAGGAATGACACTGTATAATCTCAATATTACTAAGTACCTATCATGGTATTCAAAAGAAAAGTCCATCCCTAAAACTCTTAAATCATTCTAATCCTACTATTTCCTGTGAAAAACCACTCATCTTATTCACCATACAGAAATATGAGGACAACATAATATAAAATGTACCTCCACTCAATGTCCCATGAGGATCAAATATATCACCTCCCAGAGTTACAGTTCTAGTCATTATCCTTTTATCGAAGGCCACTTTTTTTGCATTATCCATATTGTCACAAACAAATGTTGTTCCAAAGACAAATTCCATTGCTTTCTGAAGTTCTGGTTTGTATTCAACCAAGGAAAGAGCCACATGAACATTGTTAGGGCCGACCTGTGGGAAAATAAGATATGTCATAGTACATACTCCTCTTCTTTCAAAAATCAGTTTATAATATAAGAACTGCTATAATAGAAATTTAGGTAATACTTACCTAGCATTAAAATTCCTTTTTGAACTTTCTAAAATGCTATGGACAACTCAAGAATTTTAGGAAAAAAAAAAATTCAAGTTTAAACGCTAAAAGATCTATTGCTAAGTAAAATATTTAGATAAAGTACCAGGCATTACGAGAGCTTCTATTAAGCAGGAGCCATTATCAAATTTCTAAATCCAAAATGGACTATTTGGATATACTTTCTTAATTAAAATACAGCAATTGCTGGACCAACATTATTACATAAAATGTTGTTTCAATTATTAGTAATTTGTTCTACACTGAATACTTTTTCATTCAAATTAAACATGCTAGGGTAGCCACCTGCTAGTTACAGAAATAAAAATACAGTAATCGAGAGTAAAAAAATAATTTAAAAATTCTCAGTCTTTTCTTTTGATCCAACTATTTCTTCTCAACATTTGTTTATAGTGTCCAACTCTGCCTATCTCTTTAGAACTAAGCATCCTTTATAAAGCTTAGCAGCAGCATAAGTCAAAATGAAATCAGCTCTATGTAACATATGTTCAGCACTGTCTCCTGACACAGCAACAACAATTAAATGGGCCGGACTCAGGGATCTGCATGAAAGTATTTTTAATGTTACTTGAAATCCTAATTTACTTCTAACAATGGGACTGAAATAACTTCTAGAGCCTTCAAAGTAAAGTAAGTACTAACCAAAAATACCACTTTTCAATTATTGTGCACTCAGCTTCCATCTGACGGTATACAAATCACCACAACTATCTTCTGAAATAATTTTCATTGAAAGCTTTCAATTTCAGAAAGTACACTGAATATCCACTTAGTATCTTAATTACAAACGCATTGCTAGGTTTCATGGAATTGTCTTTTTAACTCATGTACTTGAAATGCCTGCTCAATAACAAACTGGTATTGCTACTGAATATTATGTTGGCTTCATGTTTTTACTCAAAATTATACGACCATAACAGCTTCTTAAATGAATTACCTTGTACTCATCATTTTTTTTTTTTTTTTAGTAGTAGCCATATCACTTTAGATCCAGTTTAGTAGCAGACTGAGGATACATCAGTCACCTGCTTTGTATGTCCATAGGGTGGAAGGCAATCTAGAAGAACTTTAATAGAGAGGCATTTCTATAGATGTGCTAGATGCCTTCCACAATGGTTCTTGCTCTGGGGCAGTTTAAATGTGCCTGGTATGAAAAATCTGAAGAATTCTGGTATTTATAAACTATAATTCTAAGTATTCATAAATCATAAATTTAATACTGTCAAGAGTTGCTTAATGACATCAATTATATTCTGAGAAATGTATCATTAGGTGATTTCGTTGTTGTATGAACATCATAGGGTGTACTTACACAAATGTAGAAGGCAGACAGCCTACATACCTAGGCTGTATGGTACAGACTATTAATCTGTAAGAGGTAAAAATAATTTTCCTTTTTACCCTTATTGGTTCTTGGCTTAGATATCTGTGTAATAAAAGGGTTTACAGAGCTTCTCAGGTCTGCAGTTTCTTAAAATTAACCAGTCTAAAATAATTCTTATGCCAAATAGACTTATTTTGGGGTCACAAATTGTTTCCCTACACTTCTAGGCCACAAACCTGTATTGCATGTTACTGTATGACATACTACAGGAAACTATAACACGAGGTAATTATTTGTATGTAAGTATTGCGCTATGATATTACTAAGGCTAGGACTTCACTAGGCTATAAGAATTTTTAGCTCCATTATAATGGTATAGGAACAAGGCTTTATATATGGTCCTTTATTAACTGAAACGTCTTTATGGGGCGAGTGACTGTATTTACTACTATCAGGTAGCCATGTGACTTGACTTAATTAAAGAGATGCTAATACAACTCTGAAATATCAAAGGCAGTTTTAGCCTTCCAACATTTCTATTCTATTTCCATCTAATTTCATAAATACCAACCCTATTTTTTTATCTTAATTTTTTAAAACACAATAACAATAAAATTTTATGGTTTGCCTATGATTATGTCCTCCCAAATTAATGTCCTCTAGTTAAAAAAAAAAGGTAAGATGCAGCTAAAATATATAAACAAGACTTACAAGATTCTGAGCAATCCTCAGAGTTTCTGGAGCTATACGTGAGGCTGAAATTTTATTGAGTGGAATTATAGTGTATCGACGCTTCAATTCCCCCTTTTCTAGTAGCTTTTTTCCAGTAACCTAAAACATTGTGCATTTGAAATAAAAAAATACATATTATTAATGATGACAGAAATATTCGAATTGAGAGAGTACACATTTAGAAATCCAAAAATAAATGTTTAGTGCCTCCTATCTTGAACAATCAAAAGTTGAAGATTGATAACACGCATTCTGGATTTCTGAGTAAACATGAGACTTCCTCTGGAATACAGCTAATCAAACATAATATAATCAATAATATAAGTCATTAACTGAATAGTTTTACCTTCTTGTAAGGATAAGTAACCTCAGGAAAAGCTTAAAACATTGAGAAAGTACCCAGTTTTTCTAGCAGCACATGACTTTCAAGCTGGACAGCAATTATAAATTTACTTTACCAAAATCAACTTACCTCTGTGTCTACTACAACATTGTAGAGTCGTTCTCCAGCCACCAATTCTAAAGCTGTGGTTGCAGAGGTGTCTTTCACACTAATCAGAGAAGCAACAAGTCCTTTCACACAATTTCTATTCCAGTTCCTCTCTGGATCCCTAAAATGGAAAAGTTGACAAAAATTAATTTTAGATAAGAAAATAGAAAAAGTTGTATGTATGTTACTACTCAAGTGCTCTGACAACACATTATATTGAAAGCAGAAGAATCATATAGTTTTGACAAAACAAAAATTTTAACATGCCCCAGATGACTAGCCAGCTATTGTCTGTAAATCAATCAAAATATCTTTCAGTATATTATTGTCAATGTAACAAAGAGAACTTTGACTTTCTAATCTTTATAATACATGTATTTCCTTAAGTAGTCAATGAAAAAAACCCATGTAGTAAAACACTGTAAAATGTTAATGTAGATATTTTACATTAATGGGAGAATAACTTTTAAAAACTGTGGACTGGGATTAAATTCCCCTCGTTTTGTTCTTAATTTAAGATTAGGTACATTAGCAGCCATTAAGTTTCACAAGAGTTTCCCCTACCCACATTTGAAACATTTCAATAACCATTTAAGGAAAAAATATCATTTAAGGTAAAGTAGTTTACAAATAATTGTCATACAAAAATCTTAATATCCGTGAAATTTGCAGATTGCCTTCCAGATTAAATATATCTTGGTTATTACTGTGTTAAAATTCAAGATTTAAATCTCGTACCTGTAGGCAAATTGAAGGTTGGGAAATCTGGCCAAGAGAGCTTCATATGTTTCTTTCAATCTACTGATATCTCGAGATAGCTGCCTTCGCTTTTCCAGAAGGCTTTCCTCCTTGTTTTCTGAACAGTAGTAAATCATGAGTAAATTGAAACCAAGTTTTAGAAATTGAAACGCTCTACTGTTTTAAGGAAATTATTAGTAACCTCTATTTCCAAAGCATTTCTAGAAGCAAAATGTAAATTTCTGATAAGTATTAAATAAAAAGCATGCTTAACATTCAAATTCCTATCAAGTGTCAAGTAGACATTATTTCTGACAAATATAATTTTCATTTCAAGAAACCACACATGAATTGAATGCTTACTAATGTAAAAATATACATATAACATTTTTGAGTTTTCAAGTGGCACTTCAGAGAGTCTGAAGCCGGAAATTCTCAGGAGTGAGTTTTCAAAAATTCGAAGTGATGGCTTATTAGATATTTTTGTGAAATATTTACAAATTTTTATTTGCAATTTACTTTATATAAATTAGTCTCTACCAATAATTGCTACCTCCTAATGATTTAATATCATGTCTTTAAAGGCAAACCTTCATAATTTAACTTTTTCATTTCAGCTTCAAGTTTTTCTTCAAGTTTCTTCACGGCCTCTAAAGCTTCTTGATCCTTCCTGTAGCCACTATCCATCTTCTTAACTTCAGCTTGTTTAGTCTTTAATTCTTGTTGGGCATGCTTCAACTTCATCTGAGCCTGTAATAGAAAAAAGAAACAGACTGTATGAGGCAGACAGTACAAGTGATTAAATGGCTACAGATTCAGATTGGTTTAAGAGACACCAGGCTTGAAAATGTAATAGTTTGGTCACTTGGGTTAATATTTCAAAAGAACAATGATCTTCCAGTATTTTCTCCTCAAAAAACTACTCACAGTATCAACTAATATACGCCTAACATGTTTAGATAATTTGCAACAGAAGTTCGTATTTTTAATATTTATAAAATATGACAGTAGCTCAAAAACTGTATCGAAGAATAATTGTCATTAGCTCATTAAATTACAAACACTACTGAAAAGTACAAATCCCAACTCTAGTTCTCTTTCTTTCCACTTAGAAGTGGAAGTAAATACAAATACAACCTAACAGTGGAGAAACTGTATTGAGCAATGAGATATAATATAATATAGAAAAGGGAAGCTAAATTGACAGAGAAATTTAAATGCTAGGAGTCTGATATTTATATGCTATATAATTGAGTACTGTTCCTTATAACCATAAGCTAGTATGCTAAGATCTATATGGCTATATCCTCCAACCCTGAATAATAGTGGACTTTTCTCAATACAACATAAGGTTACAGGAAAACTGAGATGACTTAAAAGTTTTTTTGCTATTGACTTTTTACAATAATTTGTGATCACCATCTTTAAATGAAAAAGTTGCAAATATGTAATGAAAACGTTGACTACAATTATTAATATACAAACACGTCTGTATATATTTTTTAAATGAGTCTTCCTTTAAAAAAAATGTGTGTATATTTTTCTTTCTGCCATCAAAACCCTTGCATTCACAGGACTTTAAATTGAACAACTATCTAAACCACTATAATAGTCTGACAAGCTTTTGAAGATTATTAAATCAAGGTTAAGGAAACAAAAGAATGGAATGGGGGGGGTGCATGGGAGAAATGAAGAGGACTTTTGTTTTCCTGTTAATGGTTAGGACTTGAACTTTATAATGTCAATAAAAACATCAAAAAAAAAAAAAAAAAGACAATCACATAGTGCTTAATGTCTGTATTTACCTGTTTTGCTTCTGTCTGAGCTTTACTTATGTCATTTTTACAGGCCATCATTTGACCAGCAAGAGTTGCTTCTGCTCCATCTTCATTACTGGACAGGCCAGCAGAGACAGCATTGAAGTGCTGCTGCGCAGCGGCTAAAGCTTCAGCATCTTTATTACTTGCTTCTTGAAGGGTGTTCAGCCCATCTGTTATCTTTTTAACCTCTTTTTCCTTTGCTGCTAAAGTTTTAGAATCCTTTAGGTAGTAAGAGATTCAGATTGAAAAGTATTATAATGTAGGAAAAACATCCATTTTCTTATACACATATATGCATATGTCTTATACACATATATACATGTCATCAAATTTGATAGCAATTTGAAGTGGGCATGGTAATAAAAATAACCACTCTAACTTTAAATATTTTATTCCCATTTTGAAATTACCTCTGTTTTTAGGATAAATTGTGCCTCTTATCCTACCAGAAATGCTTTCATTTCATGTTATAGTTGAATCTGGGAGATAATGAGGTAAAACATCATTGCAAATGTAAACAAAGCACTTGAAACTAAAAATCAGTTTCTAAATCTAAAAATTTGAAATAATAGCCATCCAACACCAAATTTAAAATAGAGGTTTTAGGATTAGGAGCATGTAGATGAAAATATTTTTATAAACTATTAAGGGCTATAAAATTTGAGTAAATAAATATAGAGACAGCATTACTTAACATCTTTTAAGTTACATTAACCAGATATCTAGCATTATGCAAGATACCAGCACACATGCACATGCACACACACACAGTCTAGCTATTTGTTTACATGAGCATGAACAAATATTGGCCCACTTGGTTAATTCACAATTCATTAAATATTTATTAGATGTTTACTATGTACCAGGGGTTGTTCTGGATATTAAGGACACAGGCTCCTCAGGGAGCCTATACTTTAGGGCAGAAAACATATTAAGCAAATAAAGCAAAGTAAAGGGATGGAAAATGATGGGGACTACTACTTTTAAAAAGAATGATGAGAGAAGACCCTTTTGTGATAACATTTTGAGCAGAAAACTAAATGAAATACAAGGACCATGCTAATACTAGGGGGACAGTATACTTGGCAAGATCTAAGGAATATGCTTCAGTGTTTGAGGCACAGTGGTTAGAGCAGTAACAAGTGTCAAGAAGGAGCCAGGAATCACATCATGTAGGGTCATGTAAGCCATTGTAAAGACTTTGGATTTAATTATACATGTGACTTTGAAACCATTGAAGGATTTTAAGCATAAAAGTGATGTGATCCAATTTATATTTTTGCTTTTATACAGAACAGACCATAGAGCATAGGGCAACCAAAAGGGACATTTTTGCAGTATCCCCTCATGAGAGGTGATGGTTTATACCAGGTTAGCTGTGAGGGAAGTGATGAAAGGTAGCTAAATTCTAGATATTTTAAAGTCAACAAATTTGCTGATGGAGTTAGATATGGAATTTGAGAGAAAAGGGGAAATATAGGATTCTGGGACTTCTGGGCACAACATAGTTTAACACTGGTACCCTTTACTGACATTACGAGAAAAATTTAGTATTTCAGGCAGGTTTGGGTAGGTGGAGAAAATTTAAGAGTTCTACTTTGGATATGTTAAGTTTTAGACTTTGTTAGTCATCCATGAAAAAATGTCAAGTAGCTAGATAACTGAGTCTAGAATTAAGAGGCTAATTACAGATTTGAAAGGTATCAACACATAGATGGTATTTAGGGCTAGAAGGGATCATCACTTAAGATGAAACGAGTGCATATAGAAGAAGTCTGAGCACTAGCCCGGGTGTGCGCCTACATTTGTGTTTTGATTTTTATTTCTAACTGGGATTCAATATTTCAACTATCTAATCAACATCTCTATTTAGATGTCTAACAGGCACCTCAAGCCCATTAGGTTCACGGTGCACTTCTTCCTATTCTCCACTCAACTCATGGTAATCATTTCTTCAACTGTCAAAGACAAAACTCTGGAGTTTTCCTTGAGTCTCTTCTTTTATATTTGACCAATCTCCAAGGTCTATCTTGTTGGACTAACTCTTAAAATACACACAAAATCCCACAACTTTTCTCAGTATACCCACTTCTATTCATTTATCTAAGGGTTATCACCTGGACAAGCTTCTTCCTTCTTTAGCCTCAAAACAAGAATAGGAGTCTTCTGGTCAAGATGATAGAGAGGTTAACACTGTGTTCACCTCCTCCTACAACCACATCAAAATTACAACTAAATTATAGAACAATCATCATTGAGAACTACCTGAAGACTGGCTGAATAAAAGTCCTATAACTAACATTATAAAGCAGCAACCACACTGAGACTAGTAGGAGAGGCAAACACACAGAAAGGCAGGTCCCACACCCAAGGTGTGGTGATTAAGAACGGAGAAGGATTTCTGGTTTGTGCAAGTCCTACCTGAGGAGCAAGGGGTCCAAGCCTCACAAGTATGCTCTCTAGCCCAGGGCTCCAGTGCCAGAAAAAGAGTTCCTATAACATCTGGATGTTAAAAGCAGCATGCATGGAATGCCTCCTATTGAGATAGAGGGGGTGCTGAAGACCTAGGCACTGCAGGTCTTAAAGCAGTTGCTCACAAATTCACTAGCTCTGAGCTCCAGAGCAGAGGCAGCAGCTTGAAAACCACCAGAGACATATAAGGAGGAACTAAATTGACTAGCTTCAGAGCAAGGCTGGAAAGGCATGCGTCTGGACAGTTCTCTCTGACATGGAAGTGCTGGCAGGTGATACTGTTCCATTATTGAGCTCTCCCCCAAACCCAGCCGGTCCAGTGCAGGTGGGCGCCAAATCCAAGTTCTACATTTGCCCCACTCAACTCACCCACTCAGCAGAACCCCTTCCAGCATCTCCTCACACAAGCAGCCTGCCTTGAATTGTGCTGCAGTTTTCTAAAATCTCTCAAAGGTCCACAAATCCCAAACAAGCCCCAGTGTGCCCTGCACTTCTTGCTTAACTACCCCAAACCTGGCAGAAGCGGCAACTGGCCTCAACTTGCATTGTAAATCCTATCAGGTAGCCCCAAGCCTGGCATAAGCAGTTGCCAGTCTTAGCTTGGCATGTAGCCTCAACTAAACAGCCACAAACCCTGCACATCATGGTGCCCAGCAAAAGGTACCAAACCAGTGGAGGACAGCTAGTATACAGAACAGTCTCTCCTAAACGCCTCCAAACTCAGTACAAGGTTCAACCAACAGTGGATCACCTGTAGCTCCTACGAAATGGCCCAAGACAGGCACAAGCAGTGGCTGACCTTGAACAGCATCAGAGCCCCTCCAAAGAGGCTCCAGAACTAGCATACCCAGGGCCGGCTTCAGACCATACCAGAGCACCATGCAACCAACTCCACAAATGACATACCTGAAGAATGCACTTGGCTGGCATTAGAACCCCACTAAATTAATTTCTGCTCTGTGAAATCAGCCCGTACACAACAGCTCTTTCCAAGGTCATGGCCAGTCCTCACTTTCAGCCTGAGGGTCAATCCCAACTGACGTGCCAATAGTAATCAAGGTTCAACTACAACAGGAGGGCACAACAATCATACAAGGGACATCCCTGGAACACACAGCTCAGGTGACCAGACAAACTGCACCAATGGATCCTACAGGACAGCCACTACAGAAAAGCACTCTGCCAAGACCAGGACACATAGATCTACCTAATATACAGACACAAACACAAGGAGGCAGTCATAATGAAGATACAAAGAAACGTCCCAAATAAAAGAACAGGACAAAACTCTTTTTAAATAACAAAACTGAGATAAGTAATCTACCAGATTGAGTTCGAAACACTGATTATAAGGATGGTCAATGAACTTATGGGAAGAATTAATAAATTCAGTGATAATTTCAACAAAGGGATACAAAAAAACATAACCAGTCAGAAATGAAGACTACAATAACTTAAGTGAAGACTACATCAGAGGGATTAACAGCTGATCAGATGAAGCACAGGACTGAAATCAGTGATCTGGACTACGAGGTAGTAGAAAACACCCAACTGGAAAAGGAGAAAAAAAAAAAGTATTTTAAAAAATAAAGATGGTTTAAGGGGCCTCTGCAACAATATCAGGCATAACAACATTCATATACAAGAGGACCAGAAGAAGAGAGAAAGCAAGGGCTTCAAAAACTATTTGAAGAAATAATGACTGAAAAATTCCCTAACCTGGTGAAGGAAAATAGACATACAAGTCCAGGAAGTGCTGAGAGTCCCTCAAAAGTTGAACCCCCAGAGGCCCACACCAAGACACATTACGAGTAAAATGCCAAAAGTTAAAGAACCTACAAGGGAGCTTCCATAAGACTGTGAACTCATTTCTCAACAGAAATTTTGCAGGCCAGAAGGAACTGGTAGAAAATATTCAAAGTGATGAAAAGCAAGGACCTACAACCAAGATTATTCTAATCAGCAAGGCTATCATTTAGAATCGAAGAACAGAAAATGAGCTTCCCAGACAAGAAAAAACTAAACGAGTTCATCACCACCAAACCAGTATTATAAGAAATGTTAAAGGGACGTCTTTAGGAAGAAAAATAAAAGATAAGAAATATGAATAACAGAATAGCAATAACTACATACTCATCCAATTACTTTAAATGTAAATGGACTAAATGCTCAATCAAAAGACAAGGTAGCTGAATGGATTTAAAAAAAGACTCATATATATGCTGCCCACAAGAGATCCATTTAAGATTGAAAGACACATACAGACTCAAAGGGATGGAAAAAGATTTCATGCAAATAGAAATTTAAAAAAAAAAAATGGTTGGAATAGCAATATTTATATGAGACAAAATAGGATTTAAAACAAAGGTTGTTACACGAGACAAAGGGTATTTCATGATGATAAAGGGATCAATCCAACAAGAGGACATAACTCTTGTGAACATCTATCTATGCACTCAAGAGAGGAGCACCTAAATATATAAAGCAAATATTGATGGACGTAAAGGAAGAGATTGGCAGTAATATGGTAATAGAAGAGGGCTTTGAACAACTAACTCACTGACATCAATGAATAGATCACCTAGGTAGAAAATCAACAAGAAAACAGCGGCCTTAAATGATGCATTAGACCAGATGTGTTTAGTTGATATTATTGGAGCATTTCACCCAAGAGTAGCGGAATATACATTCTAATCAAGTGAACATGGAACATTTTTTGGGCTAAACCACATATTAGACCGGAAAATAAGTCTCAATAAATTTAAGAAGACTGAAGCCTTATCGAGCATCTTCTCATATCATAATGGTATGGAACTAGAAATCAATTATAAGAAAAAAACGGAAAAACACATGAAGGGTAAATAAACATGCTATGAAATAAATAGGTCAATAATGAGATCGAATAAGAAATCAAAAGATACCTTGAGACAAATGAAAATAAAAACACAACAACCCCATATCTATGGGACACAGTGAAAGTGGTCCTAAGAGGGAAATTCACAGTAATACAGGCCTACCTCAAGAAACAGGAAAAATGTCAAATAAGCCAATCTTACATCTAAAGGAACTAGAAAAAGAATAGCAAACAAAGCCAAAAATGTAGAAGGAAAAAATAATACAGATCAGAGTGGAAATAAATAAGTCTTAAAAAACAATACAAAAGATCAATGAAGCCAAGAACTAGTTCTTTGAAAAGATAAACAAAATTTATAAACCTTTAGCCAGACTGATTAAGAAAAAAAGAGAACCCAAATAAAATTAGAAATAAAAGAGAAGTGAAGGTGATACCACAGAAATACAAAGGATTATAAGAAAATACTACAAACTATTATCTGCCAACAAACTGGGACACCTTGGAAGAAATGGATAAATTTCTAGAAATGTAATGTTTCAAGTTTCGATCTGGAAGAAACAGTTCTGAGCAGACTAATAACTACTAATGAAATCAAATCAATAATCATAAACGTCTCTACAAATGTGCCAGACCAGATGGCTTCACAGGTGAATTTTACCACACATTAAAAGAAGAATAAATAAATATTTCAAAAAATTGAGGAGAGAAGGCTTGTAAACTCATTTTATGAGGCCAGCATCAGTGATACCAAAACTAAAGACACTACCTAAAAAAAAAAAATCAGAGGCTGATATCCTTGATGAATATACATGCAAAAATCCTCAAGAGCACATGAGCAAACTGAATTCAGCAACGTATTAAAAAGATGATATACCATCATCCAAGTGGGATTTATTCCTGGATACAAGGCTGTTTCAATATCCACAAATCAATCTCACGATACACCACATAAAATGAAGGATAAAAATTATATGATCGTGATCAATAAATGCAGCAAAAAAAGTTGACATAATCCAACAGCCATTTATGATAAAAACTCTCAGCATAGTGGGAACAGAGAACAAACTTCAACATAATAAAGGTCATATCTTTGACAAACCCACAGCTGACATCATGCTCAATGGTGAAAAGCTGACATTTTTTTCCTCTAAGATCAGTGACAAGACAAAGATGCTCACTCTTTTATCCAACTCACCACTTTTATACAAGACAGTATTAGAAGTCTTAGCCAGTAAAACTGTCATTATTTGTAGATGACATACCCTAAAGATTCTCTCAAAAAAACTATTAGAATGATAAGTTCAGTAAAGTAGCAAGATAAAAAATTAATATTCAGAAACCGGTTGCATTTTTATATACCAATAATAAACTATTAGAAAGAGAAATTAAGAACAGAATCCCAATTACAACTGCATCAAAATAAAGTAATAAATTTAACTGAGATAAAAGGCCTATATTTAGAAAACTATGACAAGAAAGAAACTGAAAATAAAATAAATGAAGGGATGTACCATGTTCATGGATAGGAAGAATTAATATCATTAAAATGTCTATACTACCCAAAGCAATCTACAGATTCAAGGCGATTCCTATCAAAATACCACTGGCATTTTTCACATAACTAGAACAAATAATCCTAAAATGTATATAGAACCACAAAAGACATCAAATAGTCAATGCAATCTTAAGAACCAAGTTGGAGGTATCACATAACCTGATATCAAACTACACTACAAGGCTATAGAATTCTAAACAGCACATTACTGGTATAAAAAGGGACACATGGAATTAATGAAACAGAATAGAGAGCTCAGAAATAAACCCATGCTTAAATGGTCAATTAATCTATAGCAAATAAGGCAAGAATATACAATAGGGTAGTCAGTCTCTTCAATAAATAGTGTTGATAAAACTGTGACAGATATATACAAAAAATGAACCTAAATCACTTTCTTATACTACATACAGGAATAAACTCAAAATGGATTAAAAACTTATAAATATAAGATCCCAGACCATAAATCTCATATAAGAAAGCAGATGGTATACTCTCTGACATTACTCTTAGTACTTTTTTTTTTTTTTGAAGTATTTTTTTGGATATGTCTCCTTGAGCAAGGGAAAGAGAAGAAAAAAACAAATGGGACTACATCAAACTAAAGTATTTTTGCACAGCAAAGGAAACCATCAACGAAACAAAGACAACCTATTGACTAGGAGAAGATATTTGGCAATGATACATCCAATACAGATTAATATTCAAAATATATAAGGAACTCAAACAACATCAAAAAAACAAAGAATCCAATTAAAATATGGACATAGGACCAAAACAGACATTTCTCCAAAAAGGACATACAGATGGCCAATAGAGATATGAAAGATGCTAAACATCACTAATCATCAGGGAAATGCAAACTAAAACCACAATGAGGTATCACCTCACACCTGTCAAAATGGCTATCAACAATAAATGAACAAATAAGTTACTGGAGAGGATGTGAAAAAAAGGCAACCCTACTGCACTGTTGATGGAACAGTAAATCATAGAAATAACAGAAAGCAGTATGAAGGTTCCTCAAAAAAATAAAAAATAGAACTACCCTTTGACCCAGAAATCCAACTTCTGGGTATTTATTCGAAGAAATCCAAATCACTAATTCAGAAAGACATATGCATCCCTATGTTCACGGGAGCGTTATTTACAATAGCCAAGATATGGAAGCATTGATAGACGACTAGATAAAGAAGTGGTAGGACATATTTACAACGGAATATTTCTCAGCCATAAAAAAGAATGAAATCTTGCCATTTGTGATGTGGATGGACCTAGAGGGTGTTATGCTAAGTTAAATAAGGCAGAAAAAGACAAATGCCATATGATTTCACTTACATGTGGAATCTAAAAAGAAAATAAGCAAACAGAAACAGATTCATAGATACAGAGAACATGTTGATAGTTGGCAGATAGGAGGGTGGGTGAAAAATGGGAAGTAAGAAGTACAAATTGGCAGTTATAAAAAGTCATAGGAATGTAGAGTACAGCATAGGGAATACAGTCAATATTATAAATATGTATGATATCAGACGGGTAATAGACTTACCAGGTTGAATACTTTGTAAGTTATATAAATGTCTAATGACTAAGCTATACACCTAAAACTAATATAATACTGTACGTTGACTGTAATTGAAAAATTTTAAAAAATACCAACAAAAACAGTCCTATTAAATATAAAAAAATGTCATGCTTCTGCTCAACCAACTCTAGTGGTTTCCCATGTTACTGGGAATAAAGGTCAAAATCCTTCACATTGCCTTGTAAAATCACATGCAATCTTACATCCCATAATCATTCTGCATTCCTACTATTTAGTGCTAACCAACTACACCAATGTCCTTGCTTTTCCAATACTCTAAGCATTGGGGCAACCTATTGACTAGGAGAAGATTTTTTGCCTGGACCACCTTTCCCCACAGACTCCCAATTTAGCTACATGGTTCTCTGACCTCCTTTGGGTCTTTAATGGAATACGCCCTCTCAGTGAAAACTTCAGTAGCTACCCAATTTAAAAGCCTAAACCGTAACCGTTTCCTAATCCTCTCTCTTGCTTTATTTTTTCTCTATATCAGGTACCACTGTAGAACATACTATATATTTTGATTATCATCATGATTTTTTTTTTATCATTTCCCTCACTGGAATGAAGACCCACAAGGCATTTTGTCCATTTTTGTCATTTTGTCCTTTGGCTACACACCCAGCCCAAACAACTACACTCGATCCATAGCAGACACTCAATAAATATTACTGGAATTAGATACATGTCTACTAATGAGATTATTTGCTTACCTCAATCATATTTTTTTCTAGCTCTTTGCGTTTATTCTCTTCACTTGTCAGATTTTTCTTCTTGAGATCAAAGGCACTTTGAGATTTAGTATTAACTCGCTGAGCTTCTGCAAGAGCATCTTCTAAAGATCGAAGTATACCTCCAGTTTCCTATAATCAGATGTACCCAATTGAATCAACATATTTAAATTATGTTCATGTCATTTTCTTGTATGAATTATTTTTTACAAGCTATTTTATTGTCATACTTTTAAGATTAACAAATCAATATGAAGGACAATGCCCAATAGAATCATACTGTTCACAATTTAATGTTTTTACAGAGCATATTATCTATTCTAACATAAATGTCTGACCTTATCTTTTCTTTTTTCCAACTCTTCTATTTCTTGACTAAGTGCTTTTATTTTTTTATCATTCTCACACAATTCCTCTTGAAGCTTTACAACTTTATCCTGCATTTCTTTTAATTCCTCAGCTGAGCGTTCTTTGGTATCTTCGGCCAGCAAAAACTGATAAGCGATATATAAACGACTCAAATGTTCTATTTCTCTCATTACTTTTTGGTACTCCAAGTAGGAAGATCTTTCCTGAAAGAGAAATTACCAAGAAAGCATAGCTCAAAACTAAAAGCTTCAAACAAATTTGGAAAGAATCAAACTACAGCAACATGTATACAATCTCCCATTACATAACAGATTTTGTCTGAGACTAAGTGATCATGGATTATAAATTTTAGAAAACTTTACCATTAGAACTCTGGATTATTAAGGTAGCGTTATAACAGCTCTAGTGAATCTTATGTAGCTATTTCTTCTAATATATAATCAGGCAATTGGGATTACCAAAGAAAGGTGGATATAAGGTACAAAGACTGAAAGTAGTAAGAGGTCTATAAATACAACCTATATGACCACCAATGATACACAATTAAATGCATTTTAATAGTACGGTCATCCCTCTGCCTCTGTGGGACATCTGTTCCAGGGCCCTCTGTGGAGGATACTGAAGTCTGCAGATGCTCAAGTACCTTATATAAAATAGCATAGCACAAAGTATATGTATTACCAAAATGACTACCCAACATTCATTCAAGTATTTACTCACACATAACTAAATTGATTTCCATAAAGACTCACTAGGGCAAACAAAAATAACAATTAAAATTCTTAATTTGCAGATAAAGAAATTCAGAGTAGTTAAATGACCTCTCCTAAAATGACAAGACCTAAATCTGTTGTCAGATTTAGAAAGAATTTGGCAAAATCATGTATGAGATCTAGGTTTAAACTTGTGAACTACTGTTTTCGACTAAACTATACATAAAGGAGTACCTTCAAGATTAGACTTTTTGAGTTTATCCAATAACACTTATGCTACTATATTAATTCAGAAGACAGCTTTGAGAAGGATCAGATTTGAATCAGAATTTTAACAAATTCCTAAATGTACAACTTTGAAAACAATGTGCTATAAATGCGTTCTTTCACTGAAACATTGATTATGATATCAGTAGCTGCAAAGGTTAGGGAAAATCTAATTATCTTTTTTAACACCTTTCACTAACCAATTGCCTTAGAAGTAGTAATTGTAGTGATAGATAGCCCCTAGTAATGTAGAAGTTATTCACTCTACCAACAAGGTTTACTAAGACTGCTGCATCTTTAAGAAATGTTGTTCTCTTCAATTCTAATTATCCAAAAAAATCTAGACTTATTCTCTTCAACAAAGTATTCAAATCTAGCATATCATTATCTGAGATAATGAAGAGCAACCTCCAAAATTATGACTTAATAGATATGAAGTACATGTCCTCTATGAGCAGAAGGCTGAGTATAGGGGACCAACTCTAACTCATTATCTCATCCCAGAAAATAATTTCTAATAAATGGTACACATTTCATCCCTATGTGCATGATCTTGGATACATCACCAATTGTGAGAGACATTCTAGCTTGCTGTCCTCACATACACAGTATATACCTCTTTTAATTTTTGAATGGTTGGAGTAATCTCTTCTTCAAGTATCTGGAAAATAAAAGAAAATCAAAATTTTCAGTCTGTAAATTACCATTAAAAAATTTAAAAAGGAGAAGTGGCATGACTGGAAAACAGAACTGGGGAGGGGCAGGATTTCCCTCTTTACAGCAGAGAAATTTTAAATGCAAAACTACGCTTTAAAAATTTCTTATATAAATTTAATTACCGTCTTAATTTCTTTCAGCTTAGCCTCCTTTTTTTCTATAGTTTTCTGGGCAGCAATTTTTTTATATTCATACATCCTGGTTCCAGCTGCTTCTTCTATCATGGACAGAATCTAGAAAGACAATGCCATTAATGTTTTAAGACTCTGAGACAATGAGTCTCACTGGAATTTACATTAAGTATATCATTCAAAGCCTTGGCCTCACTAAGCACCTTACCAAAATAATGGCCCTAATGGACCATAAAAGTTAAGTATGCAAAATGCACAGTTAGCTGTAACACTAACATTCAAGAAATATTTCTGGCCTTCACTTCAATTTTAACATCAAACTTTATGCTACACTAAAGTTCCAGAGTATATTTCTTTTAAAATTGAAGCCAGTAATTCCTCACTCCTCTTTTCCTTCAAATACAAGTTTTAAAAAAGGCAAGGCTAACACCATCCAGCTTTCATTTTAGAGATTTAAATTGTCCCAAGTAAGACTTCAGCCATTTTTAGACTACAAGGATAAAGCATGGCATTACATCTGCATCCCAACCACAACACATGCTTTAATAACTTAAGTACGTTTTTAATTTTCTCCGTGCCTCAGTTTCTTCATCCAGAATACTGATAATACCTCATAGCATTATTGAGCATTAAACAAAATAACTCATATGAAAGGCACTCTGAAGAAGGCAATTATTAATCAAATATAATTTTATAAGAGAGGCAATTTTGCAGCAATCCCTTTTTAGAAGTTCCTATTCACCATAAACCCTATCTCAAGAGGATTATTTTTCTGGAAACCACTTTGATTTCTATGTATTTGGCAGATTTCAAATTAGGAGTTTTCCCTCAAGATGTTAAAGAAAATAAGGATGCCCCACATTCAAACTAGACCGATATCATCAATTAATCTTATTAGCTCTTCTCAATAGAAAGAAATAACTAAAGAGCCTGTGTTTCTATAAAACGTTCATTCCTTCATACCAACTCTTCTCAAGGGAGCTCCGAGAGAAAATGCCCTAAGCAATTTATCATATGCATGAATTAATTTCACTCGAACCTTTTTCTGTAGGTTTTTCTATAGGACTTAACTCTGACAATGAAAACACCAGTTGAGAAAGGTTGCTTTGTACAGTCAAAATTTCTTTTAATATTGGGCACATACAACTCCTAGAAAACATAGGCGGTAAGCTCCCTGACATCCGTCTTAGTGATGATTTTTTGGATTTGACACCAAAAGCAACAAAAGCAAAAACAAGCAGGAAGGACTACATCAAATTAAAAAAACTTCTGCACAGCAAAAGAAATCATTAACAAAAATGAAAAGACAACCTATGAAATGGGAGAAAATATTTGTAACTCAAGTATCTGATATAGTGTTAATATCCAAATACATGACAAACTCAACAGAAAACAAACAACAAAATTCAAAAACAGGCAGAGGATATGAATAGAGATTTTCCCACAGAAGACATACAGATGGCCAACACGTACATGACAAGGTGCTCAACATCACTAATCATCAGGAAAATGTAAATCAAAATCCCAATAAGATATAATCTCACACCTGTTAGGATAGCTATTATCAAAAAGACAAGATAAGTATTGGCAAGGATGTGGAAAAAGGGGGAACCCTTGTGCAATAATGGTGGGATTGTAATTGGTACATCCACGACAGAAAACACAGTTTGGAGGTTCCTCAAAAAATTAAAAATAGAACTATGATATGATCCAGCAATTTTATTTCTGGGTATTTATCTGAAGGAAACAGACACTAACTTGAAAAGGTATCTGCACCCTCATATTCACTACAGCATTATTTACAAAAGCCAAAACATGAAAACCACCTAAATTGATGGATAAAGAAAATGTGGTATACAAGTACACCTTATTTTATTGCACTTTGCTTTACTGTGCTTTGCAGATGTTGCGTTTTTTACAAATTCTGCAAGACCCTTTGCCAGCAAAAAGATTATGATTAGCTTTATTGTGGTGATCTGGAATCAAATCTGCAATATCTCCGAGGTATGCCTGTCTATGTATACAAAGGAACATAATTCAGCCATAAAAAAAAGAAGGAAATCTTGCCATTTGTAACAACATGGATGGACCTTAAGGGCATTATGCCAAAGTCAGTCAGATAGGGAAAGAAAAATACCACGTAATCTTGTATTTTTTCTCAAAAAGCAAACAAAAACGAATTCATAGATAAAGAGAACACTGATGGTTGCCAGAGGTGGGGACTGGAAGTGGGTAAAATCTGTGGTCAGAAGTATAAAGTTCCAGTTATAAAATAAATAAGTCCTAGGGATGTAATGTACAGCATGGCGACTATAGTTAATAATATTGTATTGTATGTTTGAAAGTTGCTAAGAGTAAATCTTAAAAGTTCTTAGTTGCAACTGTGTGGTGATGTTAACTAGACTTATTGTGGTGATCATTTTGCAACACATGCATATATTGAATCATTATGTTATATACCTGAAACTAATATGTTGACTTTATTTCAATTAAAAAAACAATTTTAAAAAATCTGCTTAATAGTGTCCCTTCACTTTTCTTATACATATATCCTCATTTAATCCTCAAAAGGATTAAATCCTTCAATTTATGGATTAAAAAACTAAGGCTCATAAGGGTTATGTTATAAAACTAAAAAATATAACAATGAAATACTAGGCACAGTGTCAAACATTTAAAAAAAGTACTTTCTTTATTAATCATTCTTAAATGTTTCCAAGAATTTTAATGAAAAAAAAAAAGTTGTTTAAAAAATTGATTATTTAGAAGATTAAAACAGTATCTATTATTATTTTTACTATTCATAAGTAGTACTCTTACCTCTGGAGGTTTCATATTCAATACTTTTGTGATTCGGCCCTGAAAATGAAATGGCAAATTTACTATAATAACAAATTACAGAAAACAACCTAAAAGCATACAGGTTTATTTGCACTGAAGTTATTATATACTAATATATTGATCTTTTGGGAATTCTTCCTTCTACCTACATGAAAGAGAGATGTTTCTTTTATTTGAGACTAAAGGTATCTTATAATTCTAGAATTTTGCTATTCCCTTTCTTAACAGTGATATCAATTACAAGTTATTAAATGATACAAAGTTAATTCAGACTATATTTCTGAAAGTTAATACTAATGATGTAGAAGTCTCCAATTCTAAAACAGATGGGTTATATCAATAAATTTTAGCATATTAAACATTTCTTGATTTTTTTTTTTTTGAATGACAGCCCTCCAAGGTAATTTCTAGAATCAGAATGCACACTTCTAGGTCTCAAAATTAGAACAGTAAAATGTTTTCCTTAAATGCCAGAAAACCATCAAATTACTTAGTACCCCCCCAAAAAACAAATAAAACTCCCCAAAACCCTGCTACCCAACTCTCAGAAAATCATATTACTTCAGATTTAGTTTCATTTAAAGTAAATTTTCAGCTTTGAGGCTGTGATGTAGTGAAAATAATTTTATTTGTCTCATCGAGATCCTGCCATTAACTTTGCTATGACTTTCTCAAAGGATAGCTGGATGGGTCAAGTGAGATAATATAAGGGCAAAATAACATTACCCTTATGTTTCATTTGAATAAGTCTCTAAAAAAGAAAGTTATTTAAAATTTAATACATATTTACAGTAATAAAATACATTAATACAATACTTTGAAAGGATATAACTTAAAAATTTTTTTACAGTTAGCAGGTATTGTTCTTATAGTAACAAAGTAAAATGAAAATTACTTCTAGATGTTCTACAAAATTCAAATGTTTACAACATGCTAGAATACACCAGTACAAATAACTATCCTGCATTTCTTAACAAGTGCCCAAACACCAGCAAAACTGTACATAAAAAAAGAAAAATCTAAAAAGAAAACAAAATTACCTGCATGATGAGAAAGTGAGGGTTGTTAACATTAAGGCCAACAGAACAAAATAGATCTTGAACTCTGGTATTGTTTGCATTTACTCCATTGATTAAATATTTATTTCTGCCACCAATAACCACCTAAAAAGGTAAATATTTTAAAAGATATAAACACATACATTATGAGCTAAGATGATAAATTCCAAAATACATTATCTCACATGTGTTTGTTCTGTCCAAATAATGGTAAAGCCAATCTTAGCAAACAGTAGAGGAAGTGGGACATGGTGAAAAAGAACACAAGATTAAGTCAGGACAATTGGTTTCTAATCCAGGGATTTTTACTAGCTTGTTAGATAATTGCACACAAGCCTCCTAAGGTCCCTGCATTGGATTGAGTCTCTAAGGTCTCTTCTAGCTTAGTGTCTAGTATGTGTACATATTCTCTATCCCTCATCGCCCTCTTTCTACAACTTTTCCACACTCAGAGGTTAACCCCTTTTCCTCCACCTTTTACTCATGACGTGCAAATACTTAAAAGAAAAAGAGGAATTGTGGAGCTTCGGCATGGGTTCATTAAGGACAACTTATATCAGACAACAGCTTGTTTAAACTCTACTATAGCACTTACATTGTCATTTATTGGACGTGACTGTCTTACCCCCTTTGAGATCCTAAAGACAGATCTGTTTCTCAATCTTTCTATCTATATTTTCCAGGGCATTTAAGAATGTCCAGCATGTTTCAGGTACTTGATAAATCTTGAATAAACATTAATTCTTTTCCTGACAGGATTATTAGGCTGATAGATCATCTATTAATATTCTTGAACAGACCTATTTTACCCAAAAGTAATTTAACCAAGTATATTGGTTAAAAATTTTGGTGAAGACATAGGCATAAGGACCACATGAGGACAGAGATTTCAGCCTTACAGAAAATTCCTTAAGGGTGGTTATTTGATGGATGCTTAATGACAAAGAACAGAATTCTGTCCAAACCGAGTTTTTTTTTTTTTTTTTTTTTTTTTTTTACTAAGGCTTTCATTAAAATACAAGGAAATCTGTAAGTTATACAATGCTAAGATAGAGAGTAAATGGGAATCAGAATTTTTAAAAATAAAACTTTGACAAACTGAAAACACTGACTATAAAAAAAAAATTTTAAGGGACAAATGCATTAGTTCCAAAAACCTGCTTACATACAGAAATGGTAGTAACTTGGCTAGTAACACACATTTTAAAAAGTGCAATTTTAAGTAAATTAGATATGAATTCATAGAGTATATTGAGGAAAAAAAGAAGTAGAAAGAAGTCACAATTCCACTTAATCCTGACCTAACTGCACCAATTTTGGTACATGGAATTTTAGGCACTGTGCATTAAGGAAAAAAAAAAAAGATATAAAGAACTGGAACAAATTCATATTCGAAGTGATCAAACAAGTAAAGAAGCTAGAAACAACTAAATATTAGTTGAGAGACCCAGAAATATATGGCTTATAAAACACTTAGATTTAAAGAACATTTAAATATTGAAATATAGAATAAATTAGATTTCCTCTTAGTGCTTTCAAGAGAACTAGGATTAATGTGTAAAACATGCAGACAACACTTTAGCTCAATTTATATGAAAAGCTTTCTAATTAGACCTATTCATAAACAAAATGAATTACCTCAGAAGATAGCAAGATCCCAAGTACTGGTAGGTGTTCCCCACACAGAGAGGATTCAAATATGGTTCAAGATTTAGGCATGGTTGAGTGCCTATAATGATAGATGACTTTTCAGATCCCTTTCAATGCTCTTGGTAAATGGTAAAATTTGCGTGACCAAAATTTTAACATAAGGAAGATATTAAGGAATCTAGTCAGTATTTAATGCATTAATTTTGCTCATAAACTTTCTCTCTGTAGCAAAGACATAGCACCAAAAAATATATCAGATATGCAAGTTTTTAGGTATCCAACCATTTAGTAGCCACTCACCTGCCTTGTTACTGTAATTTCATCATGGACCTCAAATCCTAAAGGACTTTGCTTTTTGTCAGAATTGTCAAAGGTGATTGAGACTGAGGCTTTGGTAATACCAGCCTGACCATTTTTATAAACTAAATCTTGTAAATTAGAAGCCCGAACCTAAAAGAAAAGAAAAGCTCATCAATTACAAAACTCCATGCTGCACAAAATGGCACAAAAAATAGGTTTCTTGTTGTTGGAAAATCATTCACATATATTATCCTTCCAGTAGCCAAAGACAGGCAGTTGCATTCACAGGTGAGGAAAATGGGCAACAACCTGAAATGAATGTCTTTTTCCATAGGACTTTTTCAACCCTGAATTGAATTGTTTTCTACTCCTTTAACAGAAGTTCATTTAAAAGAGTTAAGGGTAGATAGTAGCTAAGAATTTCACTGTTATCCAATTCCATTCGCAGATCATGAAAAGGCCCTGTAACACAGGCAGAGGAGAATACAGACTCTGGAATGAGACTGCCTTAAAGTAAGAATGACTGAGTGTGAATGCTGCTCCAAAATAAGACGAACCTTAGGCAACCCTTCCAAGTTTCTATTTTCTCACCATAAAAATGGAGTAATAATACCTACTTTTAAAGTGAAGTATAAGGTAATTCACGTAAAGTAAAAAATGTAAATATTGGCGAGTTTCCTAGTTCAATAGGATTCCCTTTAAGTTTCCCAAAATTAAATTCACATGAATCAGAAAGTTTACACTTTACCTGAGACAGGTTGGAGATGCCCAGCAAAAAGCAAATGGAGTCCAATATGTTAGATTTCCCGCTGCCATTTAAACCAGTGATAGCATTGAAGAGGGGATCGAAACCATTGACTTCAGTCCTCTGAGCATAGGACTTGAATCCCTCAAGAACGATTGACTTAATATGCATTTTCACTGATGACTTGGACAGTAAACCTTTGCTAGGACTCTAATAGGCCACAAAATAGATCTGTAGAAAACATAAATAATAACACATAAATGGAATGTAAACCTGGAACCATAATGAATGTAAACAACTAAAACACAGGAATGACAGCTCGATAGAAATAAAACCTGCCAAGCCATCTTTACATCTGATGTAAAGATGTCTTCCTCCAAATTAAAAACATACAAAAGTTAGTCGGAACCTGGGAGTTAAACTATTAATTCAATCTGGAAGTCAACTACTTATTTTCCCAAGCTTCTCTTCCATCGTTATAATACTCTAGCTAACAGACTACTTAATATTTCACATCCCATTCCTTTTATCCATAACATACTTCTCCCAGATACTGGCACGGTCCACTCTCCTTTACTACACTCACGTCTCTGCTCAAATGTCACCTTACTGTAGTCCTTTCTGACTACCATATATAAAAGAGCACCTTTACCCATCCCTTTACTCTTCTTTTTTTCCTTCATAGAATTTAGTAATCTGAACAGTACTTATTTGTCTACCCAATCTGTCATAATGTAAGTTACTTAAGGATCTTCGCCTATGTCCATTGCTGTGTGCCCAAACAGTGCCTGACTCGAGGGCGTGCGGAGGTGGGGGTGGTGTTAGTAAATATCTATTAAATTATGAATCTCATATCCTTCTGCCTCTGGCTGTCACTCAGGCTGTTCCCTCGCTTTGCCAGGCTTTCTCGTTAACAGTTCCTCGCCCCAGCCCAAGGCTGGGCAGGAACTAGTCATTCTGCCAGAAACCCTTTAGGACTAATTTTCGTCTGCGGTCCCTTCTTGCTACTACCCCTCCCGCCCCACTGCCCCTATCTCCCGCCAGGAACGCCAGGTTAGGCCCAACCAGTCGCGCGCATGCACCCGCCTCACCGCTGCGTCCGGCTGCCTGGGCTTGAGGCGCCCCAAAAGTTCTCCCTGGTCAGAAAGTGGCTCACCTTGCCCAGCTTCGGGCACTACGAGGCGAACTCTACCATAGCGGATAAAACCCTCACTCCGGGTTCTGCATCACGGCCGGAAATATTTATACCTTTGAATTTCGGCGCGAGCAAAGGACCCCACCTTCACTGCCTAGTTCATTAACTAGTGCCTAGGAGATGCCTGGCTTAAAGATTACATTTTTCTCCTCTATAGCACAATCAAAGTGACAGGAAGATAGTAAAGTGGGTCGCGTCAATAGCAGCTCCGGGGATGCGACTTTTCGGGCTTAAAGACTAAAGGAATAGGTAGCCTATGTTGAGACTGACATCCGGCACACCTCGGGCAGCCCCGCACCTCAGCCCAGGGGCCTCCCGCTCCGCAGTCCCCGCCCCACTTCAGGTCCCATCATGCTGCGGGCCGCGTCCCGGAGACCCCGCCTTCTCCTGGGCCTGGAGGGAACTGTGTGGTGCCGGTTGCTGTTGTCTCAGAGTGATGGAGGCAGGGATGCTGGAAGTCTTGTAATCTCCCCGGGTTGGCTTAGATTCCTCAGAAATGGAAGGTGCGCCTCGATGGGGCTGAGGAAGCGCCGGCCTTCTGAGGACTCGAGTCGCGTCCTGGCCCCGCTCCCCGCCGGCCACGGACCCTGGCGGCCCTTTTCATCCCCAGCGGCCGGTCGGCGCCGGACGCGTACGCTCGCAGCCAAGAGCTGTGCCGAGCCCAGAGGAGAAATTGTGTTGGGCGGGCAGTACCTGCTGGACAAATAGGTGTTCCCCTCCTTCCACTGAAAAAGTAATCATAGACAATGGCAGAACTAACGTTTCAGAGACTTTTTTTTTTTTTTTAAGACACCTTACAACAGCTAATCGTTCTTGAGTGCTGTGTGCCAGTCTTGGGTTTCAAGAGCTTCTTAAAATCCTTGAAGCGACCCTTTGAAATTCGTAATACTGTTCTCATTTTATACATGAGCAAACTGAGTCACAAAAGTTAAGCAGCTATTCCACGTAGCAAGTTGAGAAGCTGGCATGTGTTCCTAAGCAGTCTAGCTCCAGACCGCGCGTACCCTCATTTCGTAGTACTGTTCATATACAGAATCCATTGCTACCAACAACAGATCCTGTGATTTATTACTGTGTGTTCTTCCCTTAAAAAAATAAATAAAAGGCCAGTTTACTTAGTTGAGCACATTAATACTAATGAATTTTGAAGAGCTTGGGTTCAGAGTGCAGTGTGGTCCTGTCCTAGGTTATGTATAGAAAGATGGTGCGGGCGGTATACTATTTTAGGCCATATGTATAAAGTTCCTTTCTTGTCCCCGGAATGACTGCAGTATTCAACACTAGTCTTTACAAAGAACGTGCCAGTGTTTTGAAATTCTTTACCTAACAGCGTAATTTTTTTTTTTTTAAGAAAATGTGTTTATTCTCATATCCTACCCCTCCCATAATGGCAGTCACTACAGGCCTGACATTAATTTAAGGAGTTACCTTTGTCTACCTGAATTCCTGCATCCCCTACATTCCATAGCTGTTCACTTGTATTGATTCTATTTAATACATTTATTTTCAGCTATGTCCCTTTCATCACTGTGAATAAATAATTTTAATTTGCCAACAAACTAATGTGGATTTTATTAAGTTGTAAAATAATTCTTTAGGGTGAAAACAAGTGTTAAAACACATTAGCCTTTGCACTTATTAATAGATTAATAACTAGGTGACATTTAAGATAAATGGATGAAAACATGCAAATGTACTTTTGCTGGATAAAGACATCTGGGTAGTTACTATAATATATACATCTAACTACTCCCACTAAAAGTACTAATTAAAATGAAAATTGCTTATAAAGGGAAAGATTTATATCACTTTTAGCGCATTCCAGAAACACTTAAGGAATTGTTAGTACAGATAGACTTGAAGAAATCATGAATGGCTGACTTACAATTCTGTCTCCTGAGATCACAGGGAAGTAGAGAAGACTAAGGCACAAAGCTACTGATATCCGCTCCCTAAACTGGGGAGGAAGTAAAGGTAAACTGTAGGGTAGATGTAGTATAAGTAGAACATTGTTCTTGTTTTATCACCATGGATTAAAAAGCTTTTGAAAGCTTCAACTCTGGCATTCTAGTGGGGTCTTAGACCTTATGTGCAAGGCAGCAGCACCAGCAAGGATATCATTAAGATCATTGAGTGGGAACTAGGTCTTCTGTTCTTAGGTGTTGGCAGGGAGTCTCTTTTCCTGGTGCACTTTTCTATCTTTGGAGTCCTAACATAGCTCTTCTAGGAACCTGGATGAATCTTCTTTCCCTAGAATTTAGGACAAAAGAAAAAATGACTTCAACAATAAGGAAAGTTTGATTCATTTTGCTGAGAGATTAATTTCAGGTTTCAAGGGATGAATTGGTAATGACATGAAATTCAAATTATAAAATTGTACTGAGTAACAGCATATTTTGAATATGCTGGGTGTAACCTGTCTAGGAATCTTGGAAAGAAATGAAGTTGAACATAATTTAAAATGAGAATTAGAAAAGGAGGTGATTATATTCATTTACTTATGGGATCTGGTTGGCCTATTTATTTTCATTTCAATGACTATTGTTTTCAATGCTAGATGTTCTGTTTGGTTCTTTTTGAAATCCCCTTACTCTCATTATTTCTATTATTTTGCCTCTTAAGTTAAATATTTTATCTTCTTTTTCGGGAACTTCTATTATTTCCAGTTTCTGCGTTCCTAACTCTTATGTTTACAACATTTGCTGATTCTTATTCATAGTGATTTATTTCCTCACATGGTGCTGTTCTGGGATAGGATTGTTTATGGGAATCTCTTATGCCCTGAGTTGTGAGTACCTTTAGAGCAGTTGGATATTTGCATCTGTCAGAGTTCTTTGGCTCTTAAAGATCCCGAAGGCTTGGTAAATGATTATTTCTGCTGTGGCTCCTGAATTATGCAGAGAATGTATATTTATATCAGTTGTAAGCCTCAGATTTTGATTTCTCACAAATACCTTTTGTCTTTTTTTCTCCTATCCAAAGCCCCAGGGCAAGAACAAGCTTCTTTGCCTCTTTCCCAAGCAGTTCTTTAAGGCTCCACGTTTTACCTACCGAAGGGCCTACTTCCAGCTCCTCTGCCTCACTGAAGCTCAAGACCTTGTGCTTGAGCATTAAAACCCAGCTACTGGCTCTTGAGCCTAAGAGCCAAGTATAAAGTGTTGGAGGGCCGACATGGCATCAATTTCTGCTCTTTGAATGCTCCATTTGTTTCTGGCACTGAGATTTTCAAGTTTGTTGTTTGTTTATTTTTGCTATTGAGCTTGGTATGTGGTTTGCATAAAAATAATTGTATTTTACCCAGTATGTCTTTGAGTATATAAAGGGAACTTCAGTCAACCATGTTGGATGAGGTCTTCTCCTTTACTTTTTATGAAGGACCTGAGTAATCTTTGTTTTGCTCCTGCCAAGCCTTTCTTTCAGATTCTCACATTCCACATTTGAAGTTGCTTTTCTGAAAACAAACAAAAGCAAACAACAACAACAAAACCCAGAGAAAGAAGTCTGGCACTGGCTCTTAAAATATTTTCACTTATTACTTTTAAAATCCAGTCTCTTACTTATTTCGTATTTGTTCTTTCAGTTTTTCCTGTTCTACTTGGCTTTTATTACTTCCATGCTGGGATATAGCCAAAGCTACACATCTCCCCTCTCTCTCCTGCTTTTCTACACACCTTCCTTTATGGTGATGGTTACTGGCTTCTCTTTCTCAAATGTTCTGTTCATTTCATTGCTCCTGTCATCATGGTCCCTTATTACTTTTTATTTCAAATCTGTACACGTCTGCTTTATCTTCCACAAATTGGTTCCTTTTTACTATCATCTCAGTTTTTATGAAACCCAAAACTATTTAATGAATATTTATTGTATACTTTGTGCTAGATATGTCACAATAGGAATAGAATTCAGACAAAAGAATTGGAAAAAGGATTAAGGGATTACAGAAGAGGGATGATCATTTCAGGTTCAGCATGTGGGTTCATTTGCTGCTTTCTGATTAAGATAAAGAGAAATAATAGATTCAGAAAAGGAAAAAAAGACTTGAGAAAGGCTAAATATTGAAATATATGATATATTCCACAAACTATTCAATATTATAAGCTTCAACAAGTTAATGGTAGTGATTATTCTCATTGATCTAACATTAAAAAGAAATTTTATACCAGCTAGCAGGAGTGTTCTATTTGTGTAATACCATTAATGATCACTGTGACATTTCATAAGACTGAGGAATCTGCCATGAAATACACTATATAGCTTTTGTCTCAGTGCTCTCAGCATCATATACTTCATCTGGTCCTGTTTTTTGACCTATAAAATAAAAGCTTTTACTATGCTATGGGACTTGAAGTTTCAGGTTGAAAGAATATAATTCAAGTATCACTACTTCCTTAGTTGCTGCCCAGGTATAATTACCACCCCTTTTTTTGTGCTCCTTTATTACACTCTCAGACTTGTTACATATTATTGTATTTATTCATTTATATGTTTGTCTCTCCCCACTGTGAGCACCTTGATGTCAATGGTCTTGACTTATTATTGTCTATAAACCTAGCATCCAGCTCAGTTCCTGAAACAGGCATGTTCCATAAATGTTTACTGAATGGCCGAACAACTACAAGAACAAATAAAGATTATAAAAGTGGCCATTCTGTCTAAACCAGAGAACACTCATTCTCTGATTTTTAGATTTTTCAAATGAGCATTGATTGCTGTTTTATTATTTTTGCCATATTTAAATTCCTAGATCATTGTTCTTTCAAACATTTAACATGCAAGAAACTCAGAAATTATCTTGATCACTATCTCTCCTCCCTTTCCCATTCTGGCCTTATTTCCAAACAGTGACTTCTAGTTATCTATTTATTCCTTTTCAGTCTGTACTCTTCCTATACTCCATTTTCCCTAAACTCCACTTCCACTCATAAGGGTGGGTCTTGCTCTTTGTTTACCAAGGGACTACAGACCAGGATAAATTTCCTCAATAAATTTCTAAGAGTTTGAGGAGTTTTTCCTTCAAAAATACCAGGATTTGTAGGCTATTCACAATAAAGTTTGAGTGGGGCTTCAGCAATTCAAATCTGTCAGTGGGTAATGAAAATTGTCTCCAAGTCTTTTCTGCCGTTTCCAGATCTCCCTTCCCAAATCTTCTGTGGGTAACTGCTTGAAAAAATACCCTCATATACTTCTTTAAAAACAAGCAGTAATGTGCAGCCATAGAATGACCTAGATTCATAAACAGTAAAAAAACATGTTTTTAAAAGGAACGGATTCTGCAGATTCTGCCTACATTAATATCAATATATTACAATATTAAGTAAAGCTGTTTATTCCCTTGGCCCTACATGTCTAAAACCTTCCTATTCCAGCACAGAACTATTGCTCTGTATTTGTATAAACTCGAGTACCCTTTCAGACAATTTTTTAAAAACAAAGGCTTTTTGTGCCAAAAAGTTTAATTCAATTCTTTACATTTTAGAGGAAAGAACAATGCTTGCAACTTTTAAACACCAGTTTCCCTCATCGCTGTTCTTCAAGGATTTAAATAATCTTTTATTTCAGACTTACTTTGAGTCATTTTATTATTATTATTATGTAATTTCATTACTTAAAATATTGATGTATACTTATACTGTGCCAAATTTGGACACTTCCCTAAGTTCTCTTATTATCCCTGTTTTATAGATGAAGAAGCTGGTTTATGAACTAGGCTTGGATCACAGAGCAGCACTGGGACTAAAGTCCAACCACCATCCATTCAATAAATGGTTGAGTGCTTGCAATGTCAGTGAATAGTATGACAAAAATTTCTGCCTTCACAGAGCTTATATTGTTGTGGATATCACTTCTTATTTTATTGATTATAAGTATAACTTTTTACTATAGCCTTTTAGTGCCCTAGGAGTAGCTATCAGTCTTAATGTCTCAAGTAATTGTTCTTTCTATGCGACTATTGGAACCCCAGCTAACCTATTTTAGTAGATGCTTGGACATTCTCAGTCAGGCTTGGGTTTATAGAGGCTACCCAAGTATACAAAAAGTATATTAAAATCTGAATTACTTTAAGCACTGCTCATAGGAAGTGAATTCTTAGTGAAGAAGCAATGCCCCACAAGGCATAAATGCTATAACAGGCTAAAAGCTAGATTTGTAAATGTTTATAAAAAGCAGATGGATTTAGTATAGATAGAAGTGCTGAGCAAGTGCAACAGGAGGAGACGTTCTTAATAATGCTGGTTGGTGGCATCTTCTTTTCATACAGAGAAATGTTGCCAGCAATTCTGCTTGGAATACTAATTTGGAGTAATTTTTATTTTGTATATCTTTTATTAGTTAATGGGATCTAGGAGTATACTAACCTGGTGAGAACTTTCCTGCAAATGGCAATCAAATTAGTCTTATTCATGAAACTCATAAATAAGCTATAATTCAGCATTTTATGTCTAGGGAAAATAAAATTGGGATCATGCTGTTTAAGAGGATAAGGGAATTTAAGAGAACACTGGGGGATTTATAGCAGATTTATGACGAAGATACATTCTAACTAGAAGCTTAATTGTGATTTAAATTACAGGTCAAGCTGTGCAATGTATTTCTTTTTAGGGAAAAATCTTTGGGGAGCTAGAGTGTGCTTGTTTAAAGAAGAAACAAAAAGCAAATGAGAAAACAGATTACATTTTCTTTTCTTTTTCTTTTTTCTTTTTTTAAATTTCAAGCTCCTTTAAGTCAAATTGCCCCCGAGTTCTTGATGAAGGCTGTTGTGAAATTTCTTTGTTTTACTTTGTATTATTCTAGCCCTCTGTTCCAGAGCTGTTATTTTACTTGACAGTAACAAAAAGATGCAAGCAGCATATCTGCCAGCAGGCTAATAAGGAACTGGAGATAAGGTGTTCTCAACCTTTCTGTAATTATGACATCCTATCATTTTAGGCTGACACATAAAATCAGCAAGTTCTGCAGATGGAAGATCCCTTGAAGAATTATAGCCACTCATTTGACAACTGGGAAATTAAGGCTTCTAGTGATTTTCCTACATCTACTCTTTATCTCAAGTAAATTAAGTAAAGTCTAATAAAGATGTAAAATATATGTATGAACAATTGTAAAAGTATAGAGAAATTGCTTCTGTGCAAAATAAAAATTAAAATAATTAGATAATGAGAGGTTGACTCTGTGGGAGGATCTCTACTAGGAAAAGAACAGTTATTGCTGACAGCCAGGCTCTTATTCTCCGACATTTCCTCTTCCCGCAACAAAATCTGTAACATCACAGCCACCACGCAGGATTCCACCATGGACAGGATGGAGTCGGGGCTGGGGAATGGAGACAGACGGCCTGAGAAGGAATTGAAATGATCTGCTCTGCCTTTAAGGCTCTGAACCAAGACCAAGTCAAGAATGAAACATTTAAACAATCCTTTAATAAAGCTTTAGGAATAATAATGGGAAAATAACCCATGGAATATGTTAAAAAGAGAGAAGAATCCAGCTTACAAGGTAGTTTAACAACAAGATACTCTGGTACTCACACTTAGTGTCACCTGTGTGAGACCCCAGAGAAACAAATGGCACTAGAGTGTCCTATTCAGATCTCTCGTGTCATTCCTCCCAGCCCTGCCTTCTTCCATCTTAGTTTCTTATCCACTATAGTTATCCACTCAGAAGACCTTTTCTTCATATAAGGCAAACTAATAACACAGGATTGGTGCAAAATACCAAGAAAGTCCACGAGAAAAAAAAAATTGTGGCTGAGAACATGATCAAGAGATAATTCCTGGGAGGATTAAGGTGAATCCTTAAGGATAAATATGCTTTTGACAGTTGGAGATAGGGAAACAGCCCAAGAGAACAGATCACTGTGGACAAAAACTCAGAGGTAATGGTTTCAATAGGTGATAACCTGATATAGACTTCTAACAATTTTGTTAGAAGTGAGTGCTGCTCTTGTAGTGGAAACTGTTGTACTGCACAGAATCCCCCTCAGGACCAAGGCATAAGATCCTCCAGTTGCCAGGATTACTGATTGCTAATGGCTCACTTCCCACACATTGCCTTCCCTGACAGAAGATGCTTTGCTGAAAGTTATAGCTCCTCTTTTGTGTTTGTCCATATTTTATAACTGGTTGACACAGGGAAACAAGAACCCCTCTGCTTTAATCAGGACCCTCTGAATGGCTCTTTATACCATTAGCTGAGGCCTTGTGACTACATTGCAGTTTGGCTTTCTCCTTTGGCCAATTCTGTTTCCTGCACTAGGTCACAGGTGTTGTTCTAGACAGCACTCCCAAGTAAACCTTCTGCACAGATATCTCTGTCTTAGTCTTTTCTCTGGGGAAACCACCTAAGATGATTCCAAATATAATTCGAAACACTATAGGCTATTTTTAAAACAAATTAACATAGACTTTGGAAAGCCTAGAGAGTACATACGATTTGGTCATTAGAAGTGCTGACTTGTGGTCTCTATGGTATCAAGTTGGCATCTTGAGTTAAGTACTGAATTATTAAACCAATTTATATTCCACTGACTAGAACTGAAAAAGGAGAGAAATCTTACATGAGCTGTGATTCTTCTGTTCTCAAGCTTTGTCAAACCCATCAATCGGCCCTATCAGAAAGGCTATATCAGGAAGTTATGCTGTGAGAAGGAAAAAAAAAATTATATATATATATATATAATTATGTAGCATGAACAAGAAATAAACTGTTGCTGATTTTTAAGCCCTTCAGATTATACACACACACACACACACACACACACACACACACACATCCATTATAGGTCAGCAGAGGGAGGTGTTTCTGCTCATCATTATCATAATCACCAAGGAAGCCAATCTAATAGAGCAGCTACTACTTAGAACTTTATAGATCCCTGCCAAAGTGAACAAGAGCTCTGAAAGGGTCTAGAACCAGAATTTAAAGTGTATCATCCAAAATGACACACATCACTTACAATTCACCACAACCATTTACCACAAGGGGCTCATGAAATGCCACCCCAAAATGTGCCTGAAAATATACGGTGTGCAGGGAGATGGGGAGGGACTGGACTCTTTGTCAGGCTGTACTAATAAAGACTTGAGGAGAAAGCTTGGAATCTAGAAAATAAAAAAGAAAAATCAAGTTAAACTGGTGGTTGAATCCTCAATTTTCAATTAAATAAAAAGAAGCTTAGTAGTAAGTAATCAGTGATCCTTTAACTCTTAAATCATATTTGTACTGTTTGGATTTCATATTTATCTATTTATAAACATGTATTAGGTGCCTTCTATTTACAAAGTGCTGTGATAGTTACCCTTGGGGCACAACTACGAGAAAATCTCTGTTGTTTCTTTAAAGACACTCATATCTAGTTGGAGATATATGCATTCAAAATATATAAGGGAGAGAACAAAAAGAGGACTGGGCAATGTTTAGTGAGTGTAAAGAGGGAATTGTAAAGTGCAAAGTTTCCATGTTTGGAGCCGGAACAGACAAAACTGTGCCTACAAGTATACCTGAAAACACCCTTCTAATCTAAGGGGTACAGAAGGAGTAGATAAGCAAAGTGAATGTTACATTGTTGCTTTTAGGTCCGCATCTTGATGTTCATTTCTCCCTTCCATTCCTGACCCTTCTATTTACATTTAAAATTCTTTCCATTGATAGTGCCACAAATCTTTATGTGGTTAGGATAAATGATTGCAAACCGAAAGCTGATATCATTGTGCCTTGAAATCAGGAGCCACGGTTTTTTCATATTCTGTACACTCTCCTCCAAGTTAATGATTACTTATGGTGATAATTATAATAAATTGGATTTCTAATGCCTCTTATAGCTTATAAAACAAGTTTGCATATACTATTAATGTTATTTCCACAATAAGCTCATGAGATAGGTTCAAGAAGCTTTAATAAAATTAATTTCCATATCATAGACAAATTGAGGTAGAAAAAAGTAAAATAATTTAATTATATTTGCAATTATTTATAGCTGTGAACAAACCATCCTAAAACAGTGGCTTACAATAATTGCACTCATTTATTTTGCTCACCTGAGGGTTGACTAGACTCAGCAAATCCTTATTT
Organism: Rousettus aegyptiacus; assembly: GCF_014176215.1. NCBI lineage: Eukaryota > Metazoa > Chordata > Mammalia > Chiroptera > Pteropodidae > Rousettus > Rousettus aegyptiacus. Next base: position 23,714,865 of record NW_023416306.1, read on the forward strand.
GTGGTCTCTCATGTGGTTGCAATCAGATGATGGCTGGGGCTGAGGTCACTTCAAAGGCTTCACTCACACGTGTAATGCCTGGGCTGGGAAGATTCAAACATCCGGTGTGAGAACACTGTGGGGGTCCTCAAATGTGGCTCTCTTTGTGGTTTCCCCATATGGTCTTTCCACATTGACTGTGGCTATCCTGTTCCCCCTGCATCAAAGGGAAATGTGGCTCTCTGAAGCAATCCCTGAAAGTGGTGACAGCTGAAGATTGCCTGCCAATAGGACTCCCAGCAGTGGAGGGAACAAGTTCTTCATTAAAGAAGAATTACCTCACTTTGGCTTCAAATCCAGTCCCCTCCCATTATACCACACTGTCTCTACTAATATCACTAATCTGTAGACATTAACAAATGTTCATTGTGAATTAAATTATACCAGTGAAAATTAACAATCACATTGGGACACTTTGTTAAACAATTACATAGCACTTTGCATGTACATTCATTACCGGAACATGCCATACCTTATTAATTTGTAGGTATCAACAAGATCACATCGACATTAGCACTCAAATCTTGCTTGTTTGAAGCTTTCTGCGTGCTTCCTCAACAATTCTAGCTTCTTTTCTTTCAAAGTAACCATCCTTAAACAAATGTGGGAATACCCCTAGATGGGATATTTGGACTACGGATCAGTCCGGGCAACCTGGGCAACCACTGGCTGTCGGCCTTTATCTATGATCCAGGATGCACTACCAGTGCTCCTATCCCTAATTCCATGTTTGTTTCAGAGCAGATTCACTGCTGTACTCCAACCCATCCATCAAGCTCCAGACTCCTATACGCAATGGCTTAATCAACACTTCCATTAACATCAAGCCAGCATCTCAAAATTTACTTATTCAAAACCACAGACTTGATTTTGTCTACAGAAACACCTATGCTTCTGCATTTAAGTAGATAGCCTAACCATTCTCCAAAACCTAGAATTGATCCTTGATTTCATTCTTTCATATCCCATGTGTGAATACCTGAAATTACATTACACATTTACTCATCTACTTGTTTATTTTTGGTCTCCTCCTCCTAAAATTTTATCTCCATGAGAATAGAAATTTCATTTATTTTGTGTCCTACTATGTGTCTAGCACCTACAAAAACTTAGAACTGTGGCTTAGGGTAGGCACTAGGCAAATATATGATAAATTAATTTGTGAAGAAATTATTTAATTTCTTTTAACTAATTCAGTATTCCACAGTCACTGACCTCAATAATTCTAGAGGTGTGTCTTCAAGAAGACACATCTCTGCTCTAAGCAAAGATAGCTCTCACTGTCCTTAGAATCTGTTGATTTCTACCACCACTATTTACTGAACCAGCACTCTCACAATTTGCTGCTGTCACAGCCAGGATTGCTAGTCATTTGGGGATTTCCTAGCTGCTGGCCTCCAAAACTGTTTTGCCCTTATTTTAATAGCAATGTGTTCAATGGCCTATGGTGGCATGAGGCAGCATTACTGCTGCCGATATGCAAATATCTCTGCACTTCTGAAGTATGTTATGTTCAGTTATAAGATAACAGCAGTTATTTGAGTCTCAAATCATTATTGAGTCTAGTGAAACAGACTTTTCGATTGACATACAGCCCCTTTTATTCTCCCCGGACCTACACACAATCATGACTGGGTTGTTAGGAGGGATACAAGGATACAAATAAAATTTAACACCTGCGGGGGCCAGTTTAAGACTAATTCCTTTCGCTCTTAAAGAAAATTCTCTTGCAGAAGCCATATTTTCCCGTACTATAGTCTGGCTCTAGTTTATCAGGGTTTATCCTTCTTTTCTTCCTTCTATCTCTTTCTCCTTCCCTATTTATCTTTAACAAAAATTCACACAGCGCTTATTCTACTAAGCATCGAGGAAACAAAGATGAATCAGAGTCTGCAATCCCAAATTACAGACATATACTTGAAAAGGTGCAAAAAATTGTTTCAGGTTTATGACAAACATATATTCAAATTACAATGGGTCACAAAAATAGGAGAAGTCAATTATTAGTGAGTAATTAATAAATTCTTAATTTAAGTGGAAAAACCAGTTGTGTCTGGAGATACGCCTAGATTATTTTAGGGTGACAATGGACTATTAAAGGCAAAAGGAGAAAAGGAGATACAGGCAGAACATCATAAGCAAAAATACACAGGGGTGCCCTAATTCTCGACATGTTGCAATGTATTAAATCAGTGTAAGTTGCACTGATTGACAAAGATTTGTCTTTATCTTCAATCAAAAAATATATTACTGTTCAGATATAAACAGTTCACATAGGGGAGAAGGCATCCCTTTATTTCTCTTTTATGAATTTTCTGACTATAAAAGTATTATAATTCATAATGGTGATTAAAATACAGAAATGTACATGATAACGTCCTGGTATAATTTCTCCCAATTTAGTATATGCTTCTGTATTATATATGCATTCTTAACATTAATATGAAAATTTTTATATGTAGCTAAGGTGATATTTTATATACTTTACTTTTTTCTGATCTAAAATACACATATTACTCTAATTGCTCAAAACCAAGGTGTAGTTGGGTGTGTGATCTAACTGCTTCTACTGACCGTTGTCTGTTCCAGGACATAATTACTTTTTGTGAGTGATCCAGCAGGATGTCAGTTCCTAAGATAAAATTATGGTCAACATAGCTTGGGGTTCTGACTGATCTGATAGATATATCCCTTTTTTAAAAAGGAGAGAAAAACACACATTTAAAAAATATAAATTGGAGTTATACACATATAGCTATTCATGTGTATAGAATACACATAAAATATAAAAATATTTTTTCTTCTTATAATGAAGTACAATCTATGTTTTCACTTATTTATACAGAATAATAGTTATGCTTTATCAGGCACTGATTACTGGCAGATACTATTTTCAGTTTTCTCATGTATACTATTCCCTTGTATTTACAGATGGGAAAATTGAAGGTCAGGGAGGTTAAATATTATTGCCCAAGGTTGCACATGTAATAAATGCCCAAATTGAAACCAAACTCAAGAGGATTGTGGTAATTATTGTGGTGCTAAATAAATATCACAATCTATTCTCTTGTCGATGGATACTTAGGGAAATAGACAATGATATTTTAATAACAGTTATCTCTGGTAGGATTTTGTAACTGAGTTTTATTTTATTCTTTACTGTTACAATTAGGAAAAGTTAATATATAATAGTGGCTCTGTCACTTCCAAGCAGTGTGACACTAGGCAAATAACCTTTTTAATCTTTTACCTTTGTTTTATCTGAAAATTGACAATGTCGAGCCAACATTTTGAGGATCCTCTCCTGCTCTGAAATTATGTGACTTCAATACTTGTCAGAGGATAGACTATTGCATGCGGAGGACTTATATAATATTGAGACTAAAGTTCATTTTTACATAATATTACCTCTAGAAATATATTACAAAACTCAATTTTGTATAGCAAATACCAATAAAATCTCAGCAAAAAACCAAAACAAAACAAAACAAAAAAACAAACAAAAGAAAAACAAAAAACAAAGAAACAAACTAAAAACTAAAAGGAAGAATCACTTTGGAAGAATAATATAGTAGAAACAACATTTTACTGAGAAGCTAAAGGACTGAGTTACATTCTACTTTCTGGCTGAATTGTAAAAATGTTTTCTCTCTCCGATTCTCATAATAAATGAGGCAACTGGGAGTTGAAGAGGTTAATGTATTGTTATATCAGGCCAACTTGACATGACACACAAAATCAGAATCAGAGCCATAGGCAAAATAGGCTTATTACTTTCCGGGGGGGATGGAGAGTAGGCAAAAACTGCTGGCTGCTGGACTATAACACAACACATACCAAAGGTGTCTCATTCTAAACACAAGATGAGCTTCTCAACTGGTAGGCTTCCTGGGAGAATTTGAGGGTAGAGGGGCAAGGATGCTTAACTATTGATTCCCAGTCTACAAAATACTAAAAGCCTTGCCCTGTGAGATCTGTATGCTTATTTGCAGAAGATTTACCTGAATACAGTCAGCCTTTAACTAATCAAACATTCCCTCCATATGGGAGTAGAGAGAGGAGCCCATTCTCTCCATTCCTGATTCTCCTTCCTACAAACTAAAACTCTTCCTTGCTGCAAACCATGGTGGAGAAATAGGTGTGGTTTCTCCCTACTGTGTAATTGTGACCAATGTTCTTGATAAGGAGAATCTGGCAGTTACTATAGTTGAGTACTACACTGAGGTCTGAGTCAAAAGAAAATAGGAATCACAGTTCATTTTAGGTATCATTATAGGATAACAGGAAAGCACATCATTTATTTTAGAAAGGAACATGTGGAGAAAGGGAATTCTCATACACATTGAATGAACTGTATATTGGTAACATAAAGTTGAAGGTGTATATTCCCTAAAACTCAGCAGCTCCTTTTCTAGCAGAGAAACTCTTCATGTGTACAAAGGAGATATGCCCAGGACTTTATGGCAGCATTGTTTGAAAAAGAAAGAATTGGAAACAATTGAAGTGTCCATCAACTGGAGAATAAGTAAATTGTGTGACATAGTCGTAAAATGGAATGTTACAAAAATAATGTAGTAAAGACAAACCAACCAAAGCAGCACATAGAATAAGATAGATGAAGCTCACAAATGTAATGTTAAATAAAACAAAGCAATTTGAAAAGTCATAACTGTAATATGATACCATTTCTATAAAGTTTAAAATCCTGCAAAATCATAATATATATTGTTTAGAGATAAATACAAATTAGAAATCTTAGAAAACCTAACTGTAAATAACATTGAATTAATGAGAGTAGATTACCTCTGAGGAGTGAACGTAATTGAAATATGAAGGATTTTAGAGAGAAATCCAATTATAACTAAAGTAAATATGGGATGATGTGAGAATATGATAAAACTTTATGTCGAGCACATGCTTTTTATTATATTATTCCATATTTTTGTCTGAGCTTTTTGAACTATCTAATTTTGAAACTCTAATTTAAAAAGCTTTAATGTTATATGTAGCACATTCGAGCTTCGGTATTTTTTTACATGTTTAAAAATTGCTTTTGACATGCCTGAAAGATAAAGTGTCAGTCAATGTTAGAAACACTAAAGTACAAGCTCATGTTTCTGCAGGGCCCTGTACAAACATATGAACCTGTGAAAGGAGATTAATTAGGGAAGTTTTGGGTTTCATTATCATAGAGGATTATATTCTCTTATTGAATGAGAGAAATTTTATCCATTTTTATATGACTCATATCCCAGCTCTGAGTTTTACTACATATGTAAACCCGTGTACATTCAATTTTCTCTTGGACATATTGTTTTTTTCAGATTATTGATTCAAAGCTCTTTGATAAGGTGGCTTCTAAAACTGTAAGTAAAGTCAGCATATTTATTTGGCTACTAAACAAAATGTGTGCTTTATTTCAGCAAGTAAAACTCATGAGGATGCATTCTCACCATGTCTGTCTAAGACACATGGAGGTAGTGAAGTTCTAAGGTGTTATGTTCCTGTAGATTTCTATTATAGTAAAAATCCTTGAAGCATGAGAAGTGTGTAGCCATACTGATTTTCTCCCCAGCATGAGATGCAGAATTTATATACTCTATTTCGCTCTCATAAAAAAAAAATCTATTGCCAAAAATAATGGTCCTGAACAAATTATATATTGAAAATGATCAAATACCTCCTTTTAAAATTCCCACATTTTATATGACATAAAAATATAAATTAGGAAACAGGAATTTGAAGAAACATGGTTAAAATTGTTATGGCTTTTAGCATCAGTTTTTATTTTGCTATATATTTTATGAATTAAATATAACTTTGAGACAATAATTAATACATCTATTTAATTGGGTGTTTCTTGTGGACACAGTGTGCAGGATATGGCAGGTCAAAATACAAAATGAGCATGTAATTTAGCATGTATTGGGTATATATATATATTCAAAGCATTTGCTAAATACTTTTTAATCAAGCATCTTATTTCATAATAGCTCTGAAATGTAGATATTACCATTATGATGATTTTGGAAGCTCCTCCCATCAAGGGGTGGAGTATATATCCCACCACTTGAATCTGAACTTCCTTAAATTTAGTTTTTGGCCAACAGAATGTGGTAAAAGTGACTGTCATTTCTGAGCTTAGGCTCAAAGAAACCTTCTACTTGTTTTCTCTTGTAACTCCTACTGCTATGTGTAAAAATGCCTAGTCTAGCTCACTGGAGAACAGGAACTTATGTGGAAAGAATATAGTTTTCCTGGGATTTTCCTAGATCATTAATTGCCAGCTAATCACCAAATATTTGAAAGAGCTCAGGCGAGATCAGTTAAGCTGCCTCCTTAATACAAGTCTCATTACAGATGCATAAGTCAGTCCAGCCAAGACTAGAAGAACCACCTATTTTACTCACGGATTTAAGAGCAATAAGAAATCCTTATTGTTTTAAGCCACTGAATTTTGGGGTGATTTATTACACAGCAATAGCTGACACTGATCTTTAGAAAAGTGACATAATTTAATTAGAGCTGAATATTGAATCACACTTGTACAACTTCAAAGCCAATGTTTTTTTCCATACAGTGCATGGAACACAAATAATGAAGAAGTGTATAGAACAAAGTGTACAGCTATTCCAAGTAGGCTGGAGTTACTTTAGCTGAAGTGATTAAGAAAGCAATCATAAGGAAGACATCCTTTAGATTGGGCTCTTAATAGCTGGAGAGGGAGGTTTGCAGTTGAAAATGAGCTAAGGTGCAAAAGAAGGTAAAAATCATGTTCAAAGAATGGCAAATGAGCCTGTTACCTAGAAAGTACAGTTGGTGAACAGCATTTGGAGATAATGCCCTCAAAGTGTTTTTCATTCATACTGGGTGTTCTTTCGTTCACATGAAAATTTATGTGGAAATAAATATTTATTGGTTTATAAGCAGATATAGTAATTGGTTGGCAGTTTTGATAATTGATTTATAACTTATTCATGTCGAATGAAAATATACTGATGTTAAAATATTACTTATAATGGAAAATTAAGTGTATAGAGAAGAAAATGTATTTACTCTTTTAAATGACTCAGTATAAGTGAAAGATCATAAAAGTTAGAAAGAGACAATATTGGATGTGAAATTCAGCAAAGCCATTTACTACGTGAACCTGGACAAGATACTTCTCTAAATCCTAGTTTCCTAACCTACAGAATGAAGACAATGGATATCTATTTCATAGGATAGTTGGGAAAATTAGATATAATGGTGGTTAGAAATGTCTGGCACATAACAGGGACTTGATATGTAGCAGTTATTTTTACAAAATCAACATTTAATACACTTAAAAAGTCCCCTTAAAATCAAAGTGTTAAAAGTAACACAATCATGAATAAGTTCAGTGGTGCTCTTAAGTGCAGGAATTATTTATTTGATTTCTTAGATTACATGTAAAAGAGAAATATCTATGCTATTATTCAATTATGGAGCTTGCAGCTACCCACCTCCCCATCATAACTGGTATTCCTACTTCCTCTACAAGATGAAATGCAGAATGATTTACATCATGTTCCAACATCTGAAAATACTGAATAAGTGGTTTTATGGTCACAATAAAGTATATGAATCCCTCTTAGACACAATTGAAGAATGAACCAGCACATTGGAAAGAGACTGAAAGAGGGGTAGGATCATCTTCCCCTCAGAGGATTCTCAGCTTCCTTTGTAACTTTGTCATTGTCTTAAGTCCTTATATCAGGGAGCCACAATCTAGAAGGGGAGAATGAGCGCACATGCCAACAATCAGTATGGAACGAAATTTATTAAAGAACTAAAACCAAATGATGTATATTTTTACAACTATTAAATCAGCATATATGTACAAGTGAGTTTGTTGAAACCTTGTGCATGAATGTATACTACTGAGAGTATAAATCATAGCAAACTTTTAAAAACAAAGGAGCAAAAATGTTGAGAATTTTCCAGTTTTTTGACTTGTTATTGCTATCATTGAGAATCTATATTACTTTAAGCAAACAGAAAACATCACATGCAAAAGTACTCATTGATAATTTATTAACAATAATGAAAAAGTAAAGGCAGCTTAATGTCTAAAAACTGAAAAATGGTTCAGTAACTAACAAAATGAATTTGTAGACTATATAAACTATTAAAAAGCATTATTGTGAATAATTGACATGTAAAAATATTTACAATGTAATGTCAAGTGAAAAAAACATTAAAATGTACATTATACTTTCAAATGCATAAAATTTGTTTTCTTATGATTGAAAGCATATAAAAAGTGAAAACAAAAGATTTGTTAGTAAGGTAGAATTGTAAGAGATTTTTTTTTTTTTATTTCTTTCATTACTGGTATAATGCTTCTTGTGCTACAAATAGAACACAGAATCAGAAATTAATAAAATGGAACTAATTACTCTGGTGTCAGACCTTGGAGGCAATCTACAGGTTAATTTTTTATAGTTTACCAATATCGGTGTAATTTCCTATTTCCAGAAATGCTTCACCTCCTTTGTTCAATAGATTCAATTAAATGTTCTTGAAGCGGTAAACTGACATCAATCTGAAATAAATATTATGAGCAAAATAGGCTTGCATTTATGTAGCCTGCACTGGGTAGAGTTTAGAATGAATGACGAAACAATTATCTATCAGTTCCCTGACACTTCAATACATCTTGGACAGGAAAAAAGGAAAAAAATAAATTCTGGAAAGTGGTTTTTTCAATGTCTTTTGGGTTATTTTTTGAAAAATGAGAATACTTACTTTTCAATAATAATAGCTATATGGATTTTAGCTAATTATAACATTCACACTCTACATTAAATTATACAATTCTTTATAAGAAGGTAGAGTTCTTTTTTTTTTCTTATTCACATGGCAGAAGGAACAACTATAATATCGAGCATTTGAAAGAATCATTTTTATGTGCTGAATGCTGATTGTTAGGAAATGTCAATACGAATGCTAACACTAATTTCTGAAAGAGATATTACCTGCTTTGAGCTTCACTGATCTTATCTGCAAACTGATAGTAATTTCTCTCTTTTCTCTGCTTCCCAGAAGTTATGACAAATCATAATGAAGAGAACTGTAGATTTCTGAAAATGTATGAAATAATAAAACTACTTCTGCTATCCATTTGAGAGGCATTAACAAAACTGAAAACATTCTATTACAAAAATTAAAAAAAATATATCTATTCAACATATTAATTCCTTCTGTTGTTTCATAAATATTTATTTGGGGCCCATTGTCACTGCTAGATGCATAGAATACAACCACAAAGCTGGCAAAAATCTTGTTTCACAGCTGAATAGGTAAGGCAGAAAAATGAACAGGCAATAACAGTAAAGTTTCATAAATTTTATGGTAGTGCTATGGATTGAATGTCTGTGTCCTCCCTAAATTTATAAGTTGAATTCCTAATCACCAATGTGATGGTGCTGAGAGGTGGGGCCTACAGGAAGAAATTAGGTTTGAATGAGGTTATGGGAGTAGAGCTCCCATGATGGGAACTAGAACTAAGCCAACAATTGGTACTGAGAAGTGGAGTTCCACTGTAACAAATACCTAAAAATGTGGAGGTGGCTTTGGAACTAGATAATCATTTGAAGCTGGAAGAATTTTAAGGTGTATGCTAGAAAAATCTAACAGTGAAATATAGAGTTTTTTTAAAGACAATCTTGGTGAGGGATCAGAACAGAAAGAGAGCTTTGGAAAAAGCTTCTATCTTCTTAAAAATGCATTCATAATCATGTACAGAATGTTAGTAGAGATATGAATGGTAAAGGCCATTCTGATGAGATCTCAGGTGGAGATGGGGAATGTATTAGACAGTGGAGAAAAGGCAATCCCTGTTTTAATGTAGCAAAGAATTTGGCTGAATCACGCTTATGTTCTGGTGTTTTCTGGAAGACAGAACTTGAAAGCAATAAATTGGATTTTGAGCCGAGGAGATTTCTAAGCAAAGTGTTAAAGAAGCAGCTTGGTTCTTTTTGACTATTTACAATAAAATGTGACAGGAGAATGATAAATTGAAGATGGAATTGTTTAGCAAAAAGGAATCGGAACTTGGAGAGTTGGAAAGTTTTCAGTCTGTCCATATTACAAAAAATGAGAACACCAAAAGTATGTCTGATTGACTTTTGATGAGGAAATTAAGTGTGAGTGTGAACCACGGATCTAATCAGCCATCTCAACAGAGGCCACAAACAGAAATGGGAATGATACCAGCAAATACACTTGCTAGCTTTAACTAAAGAGGATGGAGAATGTGGACCAAAATGAAGGAAGGTTATTGGATTTCTTAGACCCTACAAGACTGGACCATATAGCTATTTGGCTGTAAACTCGATCTAATCCTTCAAGAAAAAAGAAGACGGACTGCATGGGTGATTCAGAGATCATCAGGGTCACCACTTCAACAAGCCAGATGACTTCCAAACAAAGCCACGGAGGTGATGTTGCCACCCGAGCAGGCCAGGAAGGGTGAGCCTCAAACCACAGAGTTATCTTGAGCCTTAAGGTCTAAGGGAGCTTGCCTCGCTAGGTTTTGGTCTTACTGGAATCCATCACTCCTTTTTTCCTTCCCATTTCTGCCTTTTGGAATGGGAACATTTATACTGTCTCATTAAGTATTTTGAAATATGTTTGATGTCTGTATATAGGCCTTGTATCTTATGATCTAGTTAAACTCATTCAGTTATTAGAACTATTTTCATAGATTTCTTTGGAATTTTCTAAATAGACAAACATGTCTTCTGTGAACACATTTTTCCAACCCAGTCTATCAGCCTTTAATTTCTATTTCTTGCTTTTTTGCACTAGTCATAACTTGTAGTTCCATGTTGGTTAGGGGTGATCAGAGAATACATTCTTACTTTCTTCCCAAGCGTAGAAGCAAAGTATTCAGTACTCGCCATTAAATAGCTATAGTTTATTTTTTAAATGTCTTTTACTCTGTTAAAGAAATTCTTTTCTATTCTTAGTTTTTTTTGTAGAATGTGGACGTTTGGCAAATGCTTTTTCTATATCTATTGAGATAATCATATAGTTTTTCTTAGTCTGCTAATGTGGTCACCTAATTGCACATATCTTATCATTTTTATATATTTTATGTATATTTTGCATACTGTTAGATTTGATTTGCAAATGTTTTATGGCTAGTCTAATGTATGATCTTCTGATAGCAGCTCTAATACTGGAATTTGTCCTTGAGGCAATCAAATCTATTGGTTTTAGTTCCATTTAAAATTTTTTTAGGGGGTGACTACTGAATGTTTTTATTTCCTGTGAGTACTGTACTGCTTTATAAAGCATACACACACACACACACACACACACACACACACACACACACAATACCTACTTGTTTAGTATTAATAGGGCCCTTCCGAATATCTTGACTCCATAGGGTTATAAAGAGAAGTCAGCTCATCAGTTGAGTCAGAAGTACATATTCTGCCACATTTTAATAAGAAGAACACAGAATAAGGATGACGTGCGTTCTATCTACAATCATATAACTAGGAAGTGGCATACATAGGACAAGAATTCAGATTTATTTGCACCGAAGTCCATACTATTTCAAGAATACCATATTCCCACACTTTGTAGGGTACATCTAACGGGAAATATAAGGCATTATAAAATTCCTCATTCTTGTACATGTGTTTTCACATTCTTATGTGTAGGCAATCAATTGTTGGTTTTATTAGGAAACCATGCTATTTTATTGTCAGAGCACCCAGGAGCTTTTACTTTTACCACTGTTTATTTTATCTTTCTTCTACACTAACTGCGTTGAGATTTGCAAGAGCAAAAGTTTCTGCTTCTTTTTCAGGATTCCATGGCTCCAATATTTTGGTTGTAATTATTTATGTGGTCTGTCAACTTTCAGCAATTAGGGAATCTAGATTTGCTTTCATCGAACCAATACTGAAATATAGCTAGAGTTTCCTATAATTGGAGTATATTAAATTTATTAATTTGAAGGCTTGATTTTTATCCAAAGGTTTTTTCCTACTCATACCCATTTTGTGATTCAAATATTTTGAACATGTTGCATTATTGTGTGCTACTTTTTTAAGTAATAAAAATCCACACCTAATTTGACATGATTTCTTTGTCAGTTAATAAGAACACATTATACAGTTTAATGAATCTGCAAACTAAATAATGGTTGTAGCGGGTGTAAAAATAGGGATATTTAAATGCATAAGGAAATTTAGCACACATCCCAGTGGCCATGTAAACAGACTTCTGATTCTTTTATAAATTGTAAATTCTTGTGCAGAAACACAGTGAAAAATATAGTCCTGCATCCATACATAGAGCTCATTATCATACCTTAGAATGCTCACTGCATGTCTATTATCCACTTAAAAGCTCCATTAAAACACCCACTCTTTCAGCAGCAGCTAAACAAGTCAAAAACTAAGCCTCATTTGTCACTATTTATCCCCAGAGATTAAAGACAGCTGCACTGATGAGGTGTATTTTAAGATTACATCTCCAGTTATTTTGATAAAAAGCTTTCAAATATGACCCTGTGTCATATAAAATCAGTGTTCAAAAGCTCATTATCAGCGTAAATTTTAGAACAGACAGACCCAAGAGGAATAAATGTGCATGAAGAAAAATAACTGGGGGTAATAGACATTTGGTGGATTATACCGTTAATTTGCTATAAGAAACTTAAGCCTTTTGGTATATAATTGTTTACTGTTATTTACAATCTATGTGCAAGGATGTCTAATATGTTCAATGCTTTACAGGAAAGTAAAATAATTTGCAATATAACATATCACTAAAAAACAGAAATTGAGTTTCAACTTAGGGCCAAGTTAAAAAAAAAAACACATAATACAGAGGTTGTTGACATTCAGAATGTGCACAGAGATCATGCATTTTGAAACTTGGCCTTTTTAAAGGCTGTGATATTCTCTTCCCTTTTCGTTTGGTTCCATCTATCCTTTATTTGGCTACCACTGACTATTGTTTTAATAATCACAGTCTTGTCGTTAAATGGGCAGATGGTAGCAGTATATGCAAACACATATCAGAATGTGATGGGTTATACTTCTAAACTGAATAGACGATGACCAGTCATATGGAAATCAAATAATTGTATGCACTATGCCTGACCTGTGAAAGTATGACATGAGATGAATTGTGGTATCCATTTAGGTAAGCTTAGATACATGTATATGCATGTGCTTTTCATGTTTAAACATAAAAAGATGTATTACTATCTTGATCTATCCCTCTATGTTTTTATGCAAATATAATTAATGGGAGTTCAATACAAATTTTCAGCAATACAAAAACCTCTTTCAGAATGAGTGTTAGAAGAATCTTCCTAAAAATGAAGAGCTGTATGTCACTGTTTAAACATTTATTTCTCTTTCTTTTTATTTATTTTCAATCTGGAGGACAGCTACCATCTTGATATTTCTTGATTTCTGGATGCAGCAGATTTTGGTTGCTTACTGATCATGGTCCACTTCCTTTTATTTTGAAAAGCATGATTTTATTTAATAAGTAGAACACTAGCTTAATGAAAGTATGCATGAATAGTCTAAGCTAAACTATCCACTAACATCTCCCTATGTTAGTAGATAGTGAAGAAGTGAGCAGATAACCTGACTGTGGCCAATAAAGTACATAGAAGGTAGGGGTCATATGAGAAAATTTGTTCCCTGATGAAAAGGAGAAGGCGAGGTGGCTCTTTGCTAATTCAAAAGTGGGGACTTGCTGCTAGAAGCTATGTTGGAGTCATGATTTTACCATGTCTCATCTGTGCCAGTCCACAGAAGAGAGTTTAAACCAAACCCAAACAACTGAATTCCCTTGCTCAATGTTTAGTAGATGCTGGAGCTAATCTGGGCATAGACACAACTAATTAGCCACAGATAAGCCTGATCCATTTGGAGTCCTCTAATTTCACCCTAGAGTAGGAATCAATAACTGCCCTCAGTACGCCTTTCTATTTCCCATCTGTTCTTCTGTTTATAATAATTATCTTTGTAGAATAAAAAAATTATGAGTAAAGGAAAATTGCTATCAATAACTATTCTTAGTAGAAAAATTCATTCTCTGCGTCGATATACCAAAGGGTGGTATTATATAGGTATATCATAGAGTTAAATGCAAAAACTAAAAGCATCACATTGATTACGAGGACAAACACCAAAGACATGCTCTTTTCATGTTCTTTCTTTAATCTCACGTTAAGTACATAAAAATGGAGGACTTCTGGCTGAAGCAGAGGAAGAATCAGAATTGGAAAGAGGACTAGTGCCACACAATATTCATAAAAGGTCCCTTTTAGCCATCGTAATTATTAGGATAAAAAGACATTAGAGTGTGCAATGTAAAATAAGCAATAGAAAAATCGGTGGTCAGATAATGAGACACGTGGAGAAAGTCATCAAGGGGTGGTAAATTTTTACGTTTGCTCCTCCACCACCTAAAGGCAAAGGGTTCTTTGAAAGGATCGCTTTACATAGCTATGGCTTCTCCATTGTCCAAGAGGAGAATCTGCAGCTCCTGGCATAATCATATCCACTCAATGTTTATACTTTCTTTTCAAACAACTCTATAAAACCTGGAATTTCTTTGCGTCGAGACTTACCTCTGGAATTTTGACATTTTTTTCTAATAATGTTGCTTCACAGCTGGTAAATGCACTGCTGGAAGCATAATTGGTGACAAATCTCAATTACTGAATATTAAAAAACTCAATTGTTTTACTTTCAAGGAAACTAGATGATAGAATATGAAAATGTAGTTTAAGAGAATGGTTTAGAGAAATGGGTTTAATGAATAAATAAAAGCGATTGTAATTAGCCTATCATCCCAGGTATTTATATGTAAATGATACTTCTAAAGTACTTGAGCTTGCTTGAAAGTAATTTCTTTTTTGAATTAGTTATAAACTGTAAGCATTCGGTTCACAATGGTTTCCCTCTATTAATTTGCTTAACAAACCATTACTTTTCATTACCATAAAAATGAGAACAAAAAATTTTCTCTCTCTTTTTTAAAATTATCTTTACGCCTACAGCACCTGGTCTTCCTGTGTGGTCTCCCATCCAAGCACTAACCAGATCCGACCCTGCTTAGCTTCTGAGATCAGACAGGATCAGGCTTAATTCAGGGTGGTAAGGCTGTAGGCACAAAAATTTTTCACAATTTGGCATACCTCATTTTATTGAACTTTGCTTTCTTGCACATTAGAGATATTGCATTTATTTACGAATTGAACGTTTGTGGCAATCCTCTGTCAAGCTAGTTTATTAACACCAGTTTTCCAACAGGGTTTGCTCACTTTGTTTCTCTGTGTCACATTTAATAATTCCTGCAATATTTCAAACTTTTCCATAATTATATGCAGTATGGTGATCTGTGATTAGTGATCTTTAATGTTACTATTACAATAGTTTTGGGGTGCCACAAAACACACCCAAATAAGACGCAGAACTTAGTTAATTAATGTTGTGGGTGTTCTGACTGCTCTACTGACAGGCAGCTCCCTGTCTCTCTCCCTCTCCTTGGGCCTTCCTATTCCCTGAGACACAAAAATATTGAACTTAGGCCAATTAATAACCCTACAATGACCTCTGAGTGTTCAAGTGAAAGAGTCATACATCTCTCACTTTAAACCAAAAACTGGAAATGATTAAGCTTAGTGAGGAAGGCATATCAAAAGCTGAGTAGGCTGCAAGTTAGGTCTCTAACCAAAACTTGCAAAATAAAAATTCTGGAAAAAATTAAAAGTGCTCTTCAGTAAAAACATGAATGATAAGAAAGTGAAAGAGCCTTGTTGTTTATATGGAGAAAGTTTTAGTGGTCTGGATAAAAGATTAAAATAGCCACAACATTGCTTTTAAGCCAAAGCTAATCCACAGCAAGGCCCCAATTCTCTTCAATTCCATGAAGGCTGAGAGAGGTCTGGAAGCTGTAGAAGAAAAGTCTGAAGTTAGCAAAGATTGATTCATGAAGTTTAAGAAGCCATTTTCATAACATAAAAATGCAAGGTAAAGCAGCAAGTGCTGATTTTGAAGTTTTAGCAAGTAATCCAGATCTAGAGTGGATAATGAAGGTAGCCATTTTTCCATATAGAGGAAACAGCTTTATATTGGAAGAAGATGCCATCTAGGACTTTTATAGCTAAAGAGAAGTTAATGCCTGGTTTCAGGGCTTCAGAGGACAGGCTAATTTTCTTGTTAAGGGCAATTAATGCAGGTGGTGACTTTGTGTTGAAGCCAGTGCTCATTCAGTATTCTGAAAATCCTAGGGCCCTTAAGAATTATGGTAACTCTACTTTGTCTGTGCTCTATAAATAGAACAACAGAGCCCAGATGACAACACATATGTTTACGACATGGTTTAGTGACTATGAGACTGTTGAGAACTACAGCTCAACAAAAAGATTCCTTTCAAAATATTACTACTTACTGACAATGTACCTGGTCACCTGAGAGCTCTGATGGAGTCTTTTGATGAGAGTAATGTTTTCATGCTTGTTAACACTACGGATCAAGGAGTAATTCCAACTTTTAAGACAATATTTAAGAAATACACTTTGTAAGGCTAGAGCTGCCATGGTAGTGATTGCTCTGATGAGTCTGGGAAAAAGTTAAGTGAAAACCTTCTGGAAAGGATTTACCATTCTAGATACCTTTAAGAACATCTATGATTTATGGGAAGAATAAAAGGTCAAAATATCGACATTAGTTAAAAGGAGTTCGGAAGAAGTTGATTCTAATGCTCATGGATGACTCTGAGGGTTTCAAGATTTCAGTGGTGAAAGTTACTGCAGATATGGTAAAAAAAAAAAAAAAAAAAAAAAACAGCAAGAGAACTAGCATTAGAAGTAGAGCCTGAAGATGTGACTGAATTGCTGCGATCTTATGATAAAACTTGAACAAATGAGGAGCTGCTTCTTTGCATGAACAAAGGAAATGATTTCTTGAGATGTAATCTGCTACTGGTGAAAAAGCTGTGAAGATTGTTAAAATGACAACAAAAGATCTAGACTATTACATAAACTTAGTTGGTAAAGCTGTGGCAGGGTTTGAAAGAACTGACTCCAATTTTGAAAAAGAAGTTCCACTGTAAGTAAAATGCTATCAAACAGCATCACATGTTACAGAGAAATCATTCATGAAAGGAAGAGTCAATTGATGTGGCAGACTTCACTGTTGTATATTAAGAAATTGCCACAGCCACCTCGACTTTCAGCAACCACCACCCTGATGAGGCAAGACCCTTCACCAGCAAAAAGATTAAGACTTGCTGAAAGCTCAGATGATGGTCAGCATTTTTTAGCAATAAAGTATTTTTAAATTAAGGTATGTATATTTTTTAGACAATGCTATTGCATACTTAGTAGACTACAGCATATTATAAATATAATTTTTATATGCACTGAGAAACAAAAACTTTGTGGGACTCATTTTGTTGCAATATTTGATCTATTGCAGTGGTCTGGAACTAAACCCACAATATCTCTGAGGTATGTCTGTAACTGAATTTCATTTTATTAGGGTGAAATAGGTATAAACTTAATGTCAGAAGCAGACGTTGGCTACCACATTGGAAAACTTTATTTCTTCTGTCTGATCATCCCGCATAAGTGTCAGTTCTAGCTATAAAATAGATAATCTTGCTTGTAAGACTGCCTGTGACACAAAATCAAAGGATAGTGTCCACCTCTAAAGACTGTATGTCATAGTTCAACCCAGCATCAGAGGAAAATTTTGTGAGATATTAGGGCAGAAGAGTAAGTCCCAGGGAAAGCAGATTCATGAGTTTTGTAGTGATGTTAAAGGCACAATTGACTGAGTGGGAGCCGCCAAATGGAATCAGCTCTTGGGACAGATGTTCTCAGTTTAAAAAAGTAAATGCAAAACTATATGAGAAATAACTTTTCAGCACAAAAGCCTAGAGGCCCTTAAGGATAGATGATGCCAGAAAAATGTGAGATTATTGTGCCTGCCAGAGTATATTAATACCATAAATATAGATGATTTCCTAAGGAAAAAGATCCTTGAAAATGTACCAAATGTATGATCTGAATATCAAGTTAAAAAACGAAAACACAGAGTGCCAACTGAGCATCAGTTCCTGCCCTTCTCCTTCCTCACTGCATTGAAACATGACTGGGATGTCTCATAGGTACCTCAGATTCAAGTGGGCCCCATACAGAATTCATTAATTCTTTTATCATTAATTCTTACTTTCTGTTCAGATTCTCCATTGTCATTAAACTTAGAGATAGTCATCCAGTAACTCAAGAGCAGAATGATCAGGCTCATCATTTCATTTAGCAAATATTAAACAACTCTAAAGTGCCGTGAACTGTTCTAAGTACTTAGCATACATTTGTGCATAAAAGAAAGAAATAGTCCTACCCTACTGAAACTTATATTCTAGTGAAGATGAGTAGTGTAGACAGTGAACAATAAATATAACAAATAAGTAAATAATATAATATGTTTATAACTGCTATGGAAAATCAGTAGATACAATAAGGGAGGGTTTGGAATTGTGGTAGGGAATGGTGGGACAAATGGCTTGTAGTTTTCATTTGATGTTCGAGGTCAATAGAAAATTGAATAAAACTCAACTCTACTTTTCTTGCAATACCTAGCTGAGTTAAATTCTGTTCATCCTTCAAAGCCCATTCATGTCATCTCCTCTGTGATGCCTACCCCGATTCCCTCAATATTCCTTCAACAGTCTCTCCTTCACGTTCCCACATGTGGCTGACTGTGTCGTTGCTCACCCGTTTCCCCTCTGGTTGTGGACAGGTCCTGTGCATGTGCAGTCTGACAGTTTCCCATTTCAAGTGCTCACAACTCTGCTTCTCTGCCATAGAGCTTTCTCCAGTGGCCCTGTCAAAAGTACAAGAAAGCCCTGAAGTGTTGGGGATTTACTCCCTGCCCCCACCACTGCCCTCAGGGTAATCCTCAAACAAGAGATGGGCGTGCGTAGGTAACTATCCCAGTTTCCCATCCCCTGGTGGAGTAATTCTGAAATACACTCCACACAAATCCCAGTGGGAGTAAGCATCAGTTTCCCATCATATCTGTTTGTTAAGACTATTTGCTGGTGTTTTGCCCTTCCCTATCTCACTCTGCACTCTCACTTGTGCTGTCTATACTCATTTTGTGAATAATCTACCCACAACCAAGTCCTTTAGGGAAATCTAAATTCAGACACTTTAGCATTTCAATTCTGTACTCCGTATGATATTATTGGATTTTTCTTTATATTACATTATTTATGGGCATTTGCTCCTTCTCTTAACTTGTGAGTTCTTCAGTTTTCATCTTATAAATTCATATTACTAAACATAATTTTTGATCTTTAATCCAAATATTAAGTTGCCTATATATTTGGTGAAGGTGATCTGGGTTTAGTTAACAATACCTGGATTCAAATCCTGGCTCAATTATTTAATAATTGTATTTGTAAACACAATTCTATGCCTCAGATTTCTCATTAGTAAATTGCAGATAAAATACCTATCTTCTGGGATTGTTCTGAGGATAAAATAAGAAAATGTTCATACAGCTTTTAATATATTATGTGCCACATATTAGGCACCTGATAGGTTTAAATCCTTTCATGCCTCTCCTTCCTTTTCTCTCTTGATAAATTCCATTTTTAAAAACAAAGGAACTGGAACAGGAATAGTAGAATTTCAAGTCTGTCTGAAATATTAACATGCTAAACCAGAGGCATTTCCCCTGAGTAAGTACTATTACCAGAAACTGACATATGTTTCTGTATTTCTTCCTATTCTTTTTAATTCAATAAAAAAATTTGGCACTGTGTAGGGCAAACTTTCATTTATCTCTTTAAACTGTCTGATATATATTGTAGAAAAACACTAACAATAAAATAATCACTTTGGCCAACTAGTTACTTAGTGCAGATGTGTGCAAAAGTATTCATTATTTGTAGCATGTGTTTGTCAATCAAAAAAACGTGTTCATCATTAGATACTCATTTTTTTCCTATTTTTTATCCTAAATCAGTGCTTTGAGGACAGAAGCTCAACTATTCTAAGTTTGATGCTTTGCAAATTATAAGAAAATATTACTTAACTTACTAATAACTACAGATAGTGAAATATTTTCAGAATTCGACTTAAATATTTCCTGCATATGCAAAACCATGTATCAAGTATTTAAAACATACAGAGAAATGTAAGTATAAGGGGGAAGATTTAGAATAATACTATAGGATGGGGGTCTAATCTGTGTCATGAGAGAAGTATGAACTCATTGCAACATGGGTTCAAAAGAAAAAGGATAAGAAACTATGTCAGGAATCCTTTTCCCTGAAGCAGACTACCTCTCACCTTTCACAGGCTAAAATTAGATCACATGCTCCTTCCTAAATTAAATACTAATGAAAGAAGTGGAATGTCCATGTGGGTTAAGATGATTGAATTTATATCACTAAATCATGCCAGGGAGGAGTAGATGCTAGAAAAAATAGCTTTTCTTCCAGAAAAAAGGGAGGAATGATTGTTGCATACGCACCTAACAATCCCTGTAAAAGTCAAGGTGACCATATATTTTGGTTTGACTGAACAGCTCTGGCCCATACCTGCTATCTCAATGTAATTAATAATAGTGCCCTTTACGCTCTCAAAAGTGCCCCTGTTTGGACAATAATTTATATGGTCAATGCAGCTAAAATAGATCATTTTATGTAGTAAAGATGTGAGTGCAAGAACTATGAGTTACAGTGATTAATTAGTTAATGTGATTAAAAATATACTCAGAGGTAAGGACCAAGAGAATAGTTAGAAGATGACTAACAGTTCAAATAAAAGTCTCAACTAGTATGATGAAAATGGGAACGGAAAGGCAAAGAGTCTTCAGAAGAAATAATTTAAAATCTGGTATCCATTGATATGACGTAACAATAAACTAGAAGAAAAAAAGTGAAAGGAGGCTTTAAATATTTAAATTTGGAGGACTGAAAGGATCAAATTGCTCTTATGAAAACAGTAAAGTCAGAAAGGCACATTTCGACATCTTGAGTTCAATTCTGTTGAGAAAATTGGGTGGAAGTATCAAACAAGTTATTAGAGGTTTATCAATAGTTTCTGTGATAATTTAGGTACATAATATCTTTGGTAGGCTCTTATGGAGCTGGAACTTTTAACCCAGAAAAAAGTAAGCAAGTAAAAAAAAAATTAGTTCATTATTTACTCAATAAGTAATTACTAAGGGTCACACAGGCATGGTTCTAAGAGTTGAGGAATCAGCAGTAATTAGAACAGAACAAGTCTCTGCCCCCTTGGAGCTTATTTTGCAATGGAGGGAATCACTATAAACACATAAGTATGTTAATATGGCATATTTTGATAAAGGCTATAAAACAAAAATAAAAGTATTTGGGGGTGACCATGGAAGTCTTTTCTGATAGTGACGTTTAAGTAAAGAACTGAAGGAAATAAACCCTGTAGGCATTCAGTCAGTGAATATTCTAGTCTGAGGAGACAGCAGATGCAAAGGAAGGTTCTTAGAATTTGCAAAACAGCAATGAGACTAGTGTTTCAGGAGCCTGGGGAATGGTAAGGACAGTGGAAGTAACAAGGTCAGACAGATAACAGAGGCCAGGCTGCATAAGGCTTTATGGGTCCTAGTGATCACTTCAGATTTTGCATGAATGAAGCAGAAAGCCATGAGGATATTTAATGCTAATGAGTAAAGAATAGATTGTTGGCAGACAAGGGTAGAATGGGGTACTAGTTAGGAGGCTACTGAAAAAAATTTGACAAGAAATTATAATGCTTTAAAGTTGAGAAGCAACTATGGAGATGGTGAGAAATGGTCAGACTTTGGCTATACTTTGAAGGTAGAATCAAAAAATACTTGCTGATAGATTGAATATAGGGTGTAAAATCTCAAAAAGTCAAGAAAACATCAAGATTTTGGTCAGAGACATGGCGAAGTCTCTCGAAGAGGCATATTTGAGGGAGAGGTGGCATGTGTTAGGCACCTGATAGGTTTAAATCAGGTTTAGTTTAGAATCTTAACTTTTAAATGCTTGTTTTGACATTGGAGTGAAGATGTTAACAAAGTAGTTGGCTAAGTGGAATTTGAGTTTTGGCAGAAAATCAGGCTAGAGATATAAATTTTGGAGTCATCAAGTAGACGACATTAAAAACCATGGGTCTGGGTGAGATCTCCTAGAGAATGAGTAGAGATAAAAAAAAGAGAAGAGGTCCAAGAACTGATAGCCCTGGGGTACTCCAATGTTGAAAGATCAAGAAAATGTTGCAAAGCAAAAGAACTAAAAGGGCAATGTCCTGGAGTCAATGGTGTGATGGTAAATGTTTAAAAATGTCTGTCTAAAAATAAAGGCCCTGATTTGTAGAGCTTGCCAATTACTGTGGTATAAATACTTCCATTATGGCCAATTTTAAGTTATGAATTATTCAACAATAGGCTTGCAAAATTCCAAAAATTTAACAGTTGTCTCTTGTAAAGTGGGTTCCAGTGTACCACTGCCTGAAAGATAAGTAAGATGTTTCAAGGAAGAGGGATCAATAAACTCAGTCATATGCTGCTAGTGAAGTGAGCCAGAAGAACATTAAGAAATGATTATTAGATTGGCAACAGGGATGTCAATTGATGCATACAACCAATGAATATGACAAATAAAAAGAGTTCTAAGAAGGCTGTTTTTATGATAATTAGTGGGAAATGAGAAATGCTGCTTCGTAAGATGGTAAGTTAATGTTTCAATTTTCTCTCTGAGAAAGCAGTATTAGAGGATATAAAGCATTTAACCACAAAGAAGAGCAAGAGGGAGAGCATTTTGGGGAATGAGTTTTGTGGTTTCATAAATTGAAAGAAGTCCTACGTGGTTTAACTATAGTGAGCAAGACAGAGAATGGCCGAGATGATCTAGGAGATGTAAACACAATCATGGCGTTCCTTGTGGGCCATTATAAACTATTTATATTTATTATAAATAAAGTGGGATTACATAGGAAAGTTTTAAGCAGAGAAGCCTCATAATATGATTGGGTTTTTATAAAAGATTATTGGCTGATGTGTAAAGAATGCTTTGAGAACTAGGGGCAAAATAAGAAAATAAGAGTGCCCTAGTAGGAGAATTACTCCAGTTGTCCAGGTAGGAGATGATAGTGAGCTGGCAAAGGATGGTAGTAGGGAAATAAAAAGGGAAGGGATTACTTTTCAAAGTATAGAAAGTATGTGTTGATAGACTGAATATAAAACATGAACAAGACGGAGGGATTTAAAATGATGTTTAGATTTGTGGCTTGAGCAATTGGATGGTGGTCATGTCATTTATTGAAATAGGAAAGGTAGAGGGAAGAATAAATCTTAAAGGGAAAAACATACAGTTCATTGTTTATATGTTTCATGAACTTAGACTCATAGAATTATAGAAGAGAAGAAAGTTTTGGGCTACATATATATTAAGGAGTTGTTAACATATATACGACACTTAAAGTCATAGGAATGGATGAGATCAACCAGTGGGAGTGTAGAGAGAAAAGGTGGTAGAATGTAGGAAAATCAAGGAGACTGAGAAAGAATATGCAGAGATAGGAGAAAAGTCAGTGGTATTGCAGATTTCAAGAAGCAGGGTAAGAACAGAAAGCATGGGGTCACTGAGGACCTTAACAAGAATAGCTTGAGAAATGTTGGGGTGGAAGCTAAATAGCAATGAACTAAAGAGTAAACAGCTGGGAGAGAAGTATAGACTGTGTGCTGACATCTCTTCTAAGAAGTTTGGCTATGAAAGGGAGCAGAGAAATAGGGAACAGGAAAAAAGAGTAAAGAAATATTGTTTAAAGATGGGTGATGGTGGACAATCTTTGGATGCTTCTAGAAATAATTCAGTACAGAAGCAGAGACTGATGATATAGAAGAGAGGGAGACTAATCAGGAAGGAAAGCTCTCGAAACGATGAGTGGCCAAGGGGCATGGAGTGCATGTGAAGGAATGGTGTCAGCTGACTGTGGGGAGGGACGTACCTTCTCCATTGTATCTGAAGGGTAGAAGATAGGTATAGAGTCAGATAGGTTTGTTGACTCAGTGATAGGAAGAGGAGGGCTTTCCATATTATGACTTCTATTTTATCTGCGAATTATGAGGCAAAGTCACCAGAATAAAGTGGTTGGGGTATGTTAAAAGTAATAAAAAATAAGCAGCTGAGTAAAGAATAGGAAAAAAAAAAAGCTTCTTGGAGAAATAGAGCAGGTTTGCAAGATGTAAGTGAATATTTATTAGAGGCTGGTGATCATAGTGCTCATGAATTTAAAGTAACATTAATTACATCCTTTTCCCCAGTTGTGTGATTTTTCTCAGTAATTCTCATTATTTTGTTGTGCTTAGAAACTAAAATTATGTCCTGTATGTACATGTCAAAAAAAAGAAACTTATAATGTTTAAATAGGTAAAAGTAATCAATTTCTCTTTAGGCAGCACTTATTGAGCACCTGCTGTGTCAGGGACTAAGGAGTCAAGGAGAGAAGTCATGGTCCCTGGTGTGAGAAACCCACAGTAAAGTAGTGACCTAGGCATTTACAAAATAACAACCCACTCACATAAGCAAATAGGAGCATGTTGGTCTAGGCCATGTAAACATAGGCTTATATTGAATGTGTGAGGTTTTCTAGCTTGAATTTATAACAACTCTATGATTAAAAAAACACACACAAAAAAAGCAGCATTATCTGATACTTCATCAGTCCTAGGAATACACAAGCTAGTATATCTGATGTCCTATTCCCCTCCTTATGTATAAATATTAGATATATTTATCTTAAATAATTGTCAAAACAGCCTGATATCCTGTATCTAACATGAGTCAGAATCTCGGAAGGTAAATTACACATGTCCTGAAATTTTAAATACTAATTCTATATTGACATGTATATATTCTCCTTCAATATGAGCTACACACTGTCTTAAGCATGTAACACTTATTACTTCATTCTAGCATCACACATACAACAGGGAAAATGTATATGTCATTATTAACATTTTTTTTTCAGATAAGGAAACTGAGTCTAAGAGAAGCAGACAAATTATTTGCCACCACAGTTTGAAACTGATAAGATTAAATTAGGATGTAAATCTAATCTGTCCACTTCGGCCTGTACTTTTAAGAGAGGCCTCTGTAATTCGATTTTGATAAATATTTTTAGAAATTGTTTTAAATTTTTAAACATTTTTTAGGTCCCTCTCTTGTTCCTCATCTCTTGTCCTCCACCCCAAAGCAACAAAGGTAGAACATTCTTGTATATCTGAGAATATTTAGTCTTTGGACATTCGTAATAAGAAAAAAAAATGCTATTTATCTCCAAATAAATTTCTAGTATGCTATTCATCCTCATTAACAAGAGCTGTAGTGTGTTTTCCCTTAGAACTTCTGAGGTCAGATACCTTGTCTTAATCTCTCACTTATCTCTTGGTTCAGTTCCTGGCACAGAGTTAAAGCAAAAAATGTCTGTCTGTCTGTCTGTCTGTCTGTCTGTCTGTTTGAACTAAAGACTGGGTATGATACTGCAGTGGGAATTTAAGTGGCCATGGCTTACACAGAACATGATGACCTTTGGAAGCTCTGACCAAAAGCCTCAGCAATGCCTGGTGATTTGTGGAGGGGGATCCCATAGGCACTGATATTGCCTCCAGGATATTCTAATGACAGAGCATGTTAGAAAAATGGTGAGCTCTGAGTATGGGGTTTTCTTCGATTAGCATTCAAAGTTAGATCTTTCTTAGTAGAAGTGGCCAAAAATAGTAAGGCAGTGACTCTACCATACTTCTACAGCGTGGCGGTTCCACCATTGCTATGGCTCTTATCTCATAGTAGTGAGAGGAAGAGAGAGAAATAGAGAGAGAAAGAAAGACTGCAGTCCACATCCTGAACCCACCTGCTACTTCCTAGGTCTATAACTTTAGTAAGTTTTATGAATTTCACATTCTTTACAGTGTATTTTTCTTCCTGGATTGGTATGAGATTTAAATGGAAAAATATTTATGTACATTGTGAAAAAACCTAAATTTCTGCCCCTTATGTAGACAATGTTGAATAAATAGTAGTTATTGATATTATGACATTTTTTGACTGACCAGGAGTTTTGTCTTTTCTACCTTTATGTTCCTGATAACAAATCCATGTCCTACTAGGAGCAGTGAATTAAGAAAGACTTATTAAAATAGCATTTTTATATTTTTTGTCTTTCTCTCTCAAAGACCTTTAGGAAGCTGAGGTTATGCATTAGCAGATCTTTCTAATCATCTAGTGAAATCATCAAGAAAACTGCAAGAAGTACAGCTAAACAATTGTAAGACACACATTTATATTTTAAATTATTAATTACATACATTTAGTTGAAATGACTATTTATCACTTGTCTAAGTGACAGTAAACATAATCATTCTCATTATAAACTAATTTGAAAAGGTAATTTTCCAATTAATAAATATACACCAATGCAAACCATGTTCTTATGATAAAATAATTATAATAGCTGCTAACAACTTTGGAAAAAGAACAACCAAAGGCATTTGTTAGTGGCAAGACCTAATAGAAAATCTGATGGGCTAAACTAGAATTGACAAGACAATTCCCCCCACAAGAACAATTTGTTACTGATGATGAGAAGTAACCAGAATGAAAGTTGTGAGATTCATAGTGAAAGCCCACAGGGTGAAATTAATTTTTTTTATAACACGGTTTAAAGGCATACACAAGGAAATTGCTTGTGCCAGATGGGATAGGAAAAGCATCGTGAATAAAAATGAGCATCTCTTTTCTGCTTACAAATATTTGAATTAAGATACCAGCATGTCTAGTTAATAGAATAAAGTATTGATGATTACACAACTTTTAAAGATTTTCTCATTCTTTTTAAATGAACTTTGTCAACACAACAAAGTACTTTAAACAATATATTAACCTTGGTAGTTCTTATCTCAGCACACTTTATTTTCTTTGAATTATCATAGTAGGAGAGACAGAAAGAATACAATGGATAGAGCACTGGATTTTCAGTATGACAACCGCTATGTATAAACACTTTTCTGGCTCAACCACTGAGTGAAGAAGGGTAGGCAAGTAACACTCTCCAAGCGACAATTTCTTCATTAGTAAAATGAGGATAGGAATACCTATCCTTCCATCAACTAAGAAGTCCCATGACAATTAAATGAGATAAGAAAGGTAAACATTTCTTGAAAACCATAACACATATGCATGTAAACTTTCATTGTGTGCCTTATTTTTATTGGAAATGGTTCAGAAGTTATCTCTAATGTTGTCCTGTATCTTATCTGAACTGTTGGTTCACAGATGCTAGCTTTGTTCTTGTAATTGTATGCATTTTTATGCACATTTCAAATTTAATCATTGAGGAAGCATCTGATAGCAATCTCCCTCTGCTCTAAGCACCTATAATAGTTGTAAAGTATTTATCATATGCCATCATTTATCTTCATAGTCACATGTCCTCTCCACTTGGTTGTAACATAAACTCTTGAATATTAATGCTACTACTAATAATAACTAACATTTATTGTTGACCATATGCCAGGGACTGACTGGGCTAAGCATCTTAATAAGACTATCAAATTTAACAAGAAGCATAAAATGCATCATAGTTTTTAGTGGGGTCACATGATACATCTGTTATATAATGTGAACTAACAATTTCACACTAAGCAGCTCCTGTTCTCCAAAAAAAAATGAGAGACTAAAAAGCTATAAAGATACATATTTATATAGTATAAACATTTGTCCTACCATATCAAAGTGCTTATGTCTCAGAATGAAAATGAGATAGGAGAGGTAAACATGCTCTTTCCCCAGCTGAACTCACTTCCATATACCTCTCATAGTGTGAGCATCCAGCTTTGGAAAGTATGCTTATAATGTCTGAAGACAGATATTTTTCATATGATATGGACTTAAACATAGGATATATACTTTATCTAATACTAAACTGAGGAAAGTGTCTATGCTAGAGGAAAAACTGGTTCTATTAGACTGCTTAACAGTAGATGTGTTAGTTTCCAATGTGAAACCTTCCAAGAAATTTTCAAGCCTAATTTGACTACATGCGGTTTTTGCCACAGCATGTGGAGTAATCAATGAATTGAGAAATAAAGGCATCAGCTGAAAGTGAGAAGCAAAAGAGGGCTTTAAGAATTTCATCAGAAAAGGAGGGAAATATGTGACATGGTTAGTGGTTAGGTACAGTGGGAGAGCTAATGAATCAGGGAAATGCTGTATGTTTGTCCAGCAATGGTAAAAATCTTCATTGATTTTGTGATTTAAAATTCTGACAAATTTGCATAATTGTACTTTTTCTCCCAATACAATTAGCTGCTCAAGTACAGAGGAAGAAGTAGGTAGGGGATTGTGATTAATAGGAGTAGGGGTTTTATCATGTTAGTCCTTCAGAGGGAGAGAGGGAGAAGGGAAATGTGGGTTTTTTGTTTTGTTTTGTTTGTTTTTAATGCTGGGCCATGGAATCTAAGCTGGGTAGGAAGAAAGTGAGGACATGGGTTGAGAGAGTGAATGATGAAAAGACAGGACAGCCAATGCATTTAAAATCCTAACGTAGATCAATAATCTTGGAGTGGGAATATAAAAAGGAATATGCTAAAAATCCAAAAAATGTTTGTCCTAGAGAGGAATACTAGAAATATAAAATTCAGAGCTGACGCTGCAATTGACTAACACGTTCTAGAGCGTGAGCCTGGCAGTTACAATCTGGCATAGGAAACAGACTGTAACTGAAACATGCAGGCTTGATTGAGTCTCTCTGTTATCGTTGGCCAAAAACAAAGGCTGATACTGAGTCAGTATATACAAGCACGACTATACCAATTGTCAAAGTAATAAAATTACTGCATACAATTTGAAAAAATAACCACTACTGTGAGGCTTCCCCATGCTCACCGACTTAGCTAATCAAGCCTTCTCTGTGAGAACACCGAACCTCCCAGTGACACAGGGAAGGGTTAGTATCTAGCCCAGAGAGAGCTTCCAAGACCCAAACCCAACATTCTTGACTATGTTCTGTATACTCTGATTGACAGGATCCATGCTGTATCAGTAAAGTATTTTTAATGTCAACTCCGCCAACATCGAACATAGAAGATCCTCATCTTCTCCACCTTTTCATGACTCTCACCCCATAGAGCTCTGTGCCTCTTTTCCACCAACCCATTTCTCCCCTCCTCCTGCCATCTACTACCAAATCCTTTCTATTGTAACTTCAGTTTTATTGAGGACATTAAGAGCATCAGGCAGTAATTTCCTTTGTCATCTCTTACAATTTGGGTTCCACATTGAACAATTTTCCTTCAATTTCACAGTATTTTATTTGACACAAATAACTCTACCTGTAATTTGGATCCCACCTCTTCCTAATTCTTTAAGAACCTTATTAAATCAATGTTTTTTTTTCTATCAGTTTGTATCTCTCAGTAAATACTCATTCTCCATCCTGCCATGTTAAAATAAAAAGGCCCTCCCTTTGCCACACAGCCTATATCTTACCTTGCCTTTATAGATAAACTTTTAAAAAATTAATCTCTTCTCACTGAAGAACCGGCTTCCTCACCTGCCAGCTTCACTTCAACATACTAAAAACTGCTTTCTCCCTGTCATCCAACTGAAATTACTCTCACAGTAGTTACCAATAATTTCCTAATTGCCAAATCTGACATTTTATTTTCGGTCTTTACATATTTGAGCTTTTGGCAGCACCTGACACTGTTAACTATTTCTTCTTTCGCACACTCTATCCTGTCTTGGTTTTGAGGTCATTAGTCTCATCAGTTTATCTTCATATATCTGGACCAATATTTCCCAATCTTCTATAATTTTGTTCAAGCCACAACTCTTTGTATTCTCAAGGATTCTTTCATTTTTCTGTTCATCTCAAATTGCATATTGACCCTGTGTGACTTAATCTAAATTCACCTTTAAATGCCTTCCATTTGCTGATGACTTTCAAATTGTATCTACTCTCTTGTTCTATTTTGTACCTATCCTTTTTCTTGTGTGGTCTATTTACATTTTTTCTATTTTATTTATTTTTTATTTCAGCTGCCACATGGATATCTGCTATTGCATCTTCCACTACTACCTTGATCTATACGTACTTACGATGAATGATTAATCTTCTCTCATAAATTTTCATGCTCTATAGTTTTTCTTTTTTTCAGAAAATGGCACCATCTTCTTCCTAATGTGTGAGACAAGAATCCTAGGACTTTTACTGTATCTCTACATCTTACTCAATGCCTTCCCCCCATCAGTGTTTACTAACTACCCAAGAATTGTACCTTCTATATTCTGATGTTTCACATCTATTGAGTATTCATAGCTTATTTCCTTGTCTTCTATAAGCTATTGCCACCCTAACATATCCCATTCTACCATTTACATTATTTCTAGGCGACTTAAGGGAAAATTATGCCACTGCTTCCAACAGATTTCAGGATTAAGAGAACGTAAGAGCCTTTGTGATCTGGCCTTCGCTTACTTCTCCATCATTGTCACCTCATTCTTTCTCCCAACTGCACTGCTATGCATTCATTAGTTGTCCCAGACTTACTTGCAGTTTCCAGAATCAGTCCATGATTTGTCCTGTTTCTCCTTGGCCTTTTCCATGAAACTACATCTAACAATTTCAATCTGTAATAAATGCCCAATAAGATTAATCCCCTGCACAATACTTTTGGAACTTAATCATTTTATCATCTTCCATTTCAAAAATGAACATAAGATTTTCTAGTCTCTTAAAATTAGTTATAATAATACTGAGACTGGGATGAATTTTATAGTTAATTTCCTATTCCATACAGCACCTAATGTGATTTTAAATGCATAGGAGGTACTAAAAAGTATTTATCGAAAAAATTCATAAATAATTGAATAAATGAATAAATGGAAAGACTTTTTAAAACAAACTTCCTTTTTTATGATTTGTGTGATTATCTATTTTCTTTCTGATGATTGAGTTAAAAATCTGAGTTATAACTCAGCAGAAGAATATTTTAAATATTGTGTGAGACTGCATGATTTTTCACCAAAAATAGACTTGAGATAAAGTTTGTTCAAACTATTTGAAGAGCTAGAGATTTGGAAGTCCATATTCACTTCAATGGTTTGGAGCTTTTTGGATATGATTTCATCGATATTGAAGAGCATGATTTCATTAATTTATTCATAAAATATTATTGAATACTAATAAACTAGACTGTGGAAGGTGCCAGAGATTACAAGGGTGAGCAAAACAAATGCAGAACATGTTTCATTGAAATGTGCACTCTTGTGGAGAAGACTAATTTAATATTTAACTAATCACACAAATGCAATAGTAAATATTACAACCCAATGAAGGAGAGGCACAGGATGCTATAAACACTCATTAAAAAGAGATTTTACTTAGTCAGGGTTATTGTAGAGGAAGTGGTGCTTGAACAGAGATACTCAGTCTTTTTGAACCTCAGTTTCTTTATCTCTAGAGAAGAAATAAAACCTTCCTCTCATGCTATAGAGAACTGCTGTGGATTTTGAATAAAATCATATCTATGAAAGAGCTTTGAAACCATAGATTATTATTTCCATTGGATTTAGACCTCCCCAATATGTCTCATTTCCTTCCCTTCCTCAAGATAGTAGGGCTTTGTTGTAAATAAAAGTCACAAAGCCTCAAAAAGTCTTTGTTCATTGAATGTATTTTGTTTTTATTTTTCAAAGCAAAATAAATATACTTCCTATGACTTTTAAGTAAGTATTCAGTTTTTTTTTTTTTTTTTACCTCACACTTCAAGTTTTCCAGAGATGGATCTCAGATCATTTTTGAATATATTTTAATCAGATGAATTGGCAGAAATAGATAATAAATCAATGGATTCGATAACCTTCAGCACAATTGTCCCATCTTAGATAATATCTACTCTGGAAGAAGATATGGTTATTGTAAGCCTCTATATGACTAACAGCCCCACAACTGGGACTTCTTGGGCATCTCACTCTGTCTCTATGTATTCTCCCCTCATAGTCTCTCTGGCATGGTGGCATGGCTGCTGGACTCTTACTTGGCAGCTCAGAGCTCCAAAGGTTCATGTCCTGGGAGAAAGAGAAAGCCAGGTAGAAAGAGAGAGCCAGGTAGAAACCTTTTATGGGCTGGCCGTGGGAGTCATGTAGCATACTATACATCAGAATTTGATTATACAAGTCAATATTGGTAAATACTAAATAAATGTAATTCTCAGTGTATTTTTTTCTTCAAAACAAATTATTTCAGAGTCATTCCCAATACAATTTGAGCTTTATTTCTGTAATTCTAAATAGGTGCACATGGATTAAAAATGATATTTTCTCCTTAATTATTTTTACATGTTGTATCTTATGAAGAAATAACAACTTTAGTATTACATTTCATAATTTGCCTTTTAGAAAGATTACATGAAATTGGATACCTTAGATAACCACACCTGCAGACTGCAACTATAGATTAGAATTGTGGAAGAGAAAATATCAAGGATATGAGAATACATAGTAAATAGACTGAATATTTTAAGACCCTCAAAGTAAACAGTAAAATCTCAAGTTATTTCTTTCCATGTCTGAAAAAAAATTTCAGAATCTCATGGGGAAATACATATTGACTTCAAAAATATTATTTAATGATTAAACATAGAAATAGAAAAATGTGACTGTAAATAATAATCGAGAAATATTAATTTAAGTTCAAAAATACTAATTTTTGTGATCCCAGAAAAATGAATTAATGATGAGTTTTGGTGGAAACATGTATTGTCTATAGAAATATCTGTTCTTTCCTTTTTACTTAGTAACAAAACTCCAACTGTAAATGAAATAATGTTTACATTTCTTGGTCTCCATTACCTCTAGACTTGGCCACATGATTAAGTAAAGCATGAAATTTCAGGGAAACTTGACTAATGGAAGAAAGCATGTTTTTCTTTATCACTTACTCCCAAAGAATGGTTAAAATATGGACTTGATGGAGAAGCATGTGAGCAGCCATATTGAAGTATGTGGCACCATACTAGGGTAGGCAAAGAATATGACTGAATAAGCCAGGGTCAGTGATAGTTGTGAGGCCCCTGATGCTGGAGCTATCCTGACTATTTAAGCTTTTTTGTAAAAGAAAAATAAATATCTACTTTGTCTAAACCACTGTTATTTTGGCCTTTTCTATTGTCATCAGTAAAACCTAATAGTAAAGATGTTTTTTTGTGTTTTTAAGCAGGTGGCTCTTTCTCCTCTCTCTTCCCTGCTTCTTGCAGTTAGAGTCTCTTCTCTGCCTCTACCTTCACCCTCTGATTTAACTCATCTCTTTCTTCTTTTTCCTGTTTCCCTCCTTCCTTTAAATATCAATAATAGTAATATATTTGTTGTTGTTGTCGAGTCATCCCACAGCAATGAGAGTTAAAAGGTTTTATGTTTCCTGCTCTTACTTCTTAAAGCCAGAATATATAATATTTTATATTTATTTTTCCTAAAACAAACAAAAATACACTTTATCACGTGACATTTTTTTTCTTGATCATGGTATTCTACTGAAGGTTTTTACCCTCCAGGAAGTCAGTGTTTAATGATTGACCAATGTTTTTCCATCCTGGCTAAGGTCACACAAAGCCCATATCTATGCTTTTAAAAGTTTCAATAAATCAATGTTTTCAAATTTAGAAATAAAACTCTCAGCCTCCAGGGTATGTTCTGGACTGGGAAACGCTTAAATGTGAGTCATGGTTTGGGAGTGAAAAGTCTGTTAAAAACAAACATAAAACTCTTTCACAGCTGGGAGTTGCCCTTTCATTTTTAGAAATTCATTCTTGTTTCCATAATGTAATAAAGATTTAGCCTCTGATCTCTGGTCATATCTCACAGGTTTTTGCTAAAAAGTGGCTGGCAGAAAATGTACTCCTTATAATTTCAGCTACATTAAATTACCATTTTTAAGATATTCAAAATGCAATAAACAGAATGTAATAAACCAGAGTACTTAACATCCATCCCTACTGAACACTTAGATATGATCTTCGAACTAGCCAAGATTCCTGTTTTGCATCTCTATTAAAAGGCTAATGCAACCACACAGTCAGGTGATGTACTAAACCTAATTGTAAAGGGACCTCTTTATAGAACAGGATTTTATGCTGTCCCTCAATTTTCTAAAAATTGTTCTTTTCTTTTTTCTTTCCTCAATAATTAATTGGGTATAAAGTCTTATTTAATGTTTTTTTTTTAAAGATGTGAATGCAACTCTTCTGATATCTTTGGAAAAGATTATAAACATTGTGTGCTTCAATATTCTGGGCTTCTTTAAAAATGGTTATAGCTTTTAGATTGTAATGACTCTGGCTATAACTGAGAAATCTGTTTAATTGTATAAAAATAGGGTTTCACTCTATAAAATAACTCCAGGCTCTGCCTTTTAATTATATTTATAAAATTTATATGTGTGTGTGTATATATATATATATATATATATATATATATATATATATATATTTCCACCTAATCGCTCAACCCTTAAACCTAGCTATTAGACAAAATATTATACTAATTCTCTCCTTTTTGTGTGTATTACAGGACAAATTAGCCTTAATTTCTATATCTGTTAAATGAAAAATCATTAAACAGTTTACACTGTTTTGAAAGTTAAATAAAGTACAATACCCTATAAAATAGAATACAAGCTCTTTGAAGGCTTATTCCTATCTCCCCCAATGTACAGTGTCTGCATGATACCTTGGTGGATATTGAGACATGTCAGATACATTTAACCTAAATATTTGCTGTACAAAAAGCATAGATGAACATACTCTGTAAATACTGAAAACACTATATAAATCTATTTTCTTCAGATTTGCATTGTATTATTGAGACTCTTTCCCCTGATGCCTTTTCTGGCTCCATGGTTTTTGTTCATTTTGTCCAAAGACAATAGTCTTTGGACAAAAGACTATGGGTTCTTGGTATTTTCCCTGTTCAAATGAGTAGGAAACAGAATTCAAAAAACAAAATCACAACAAAACAAAAACAAAAACTAACTAAAAACCCCCATGGATAAGATCATAATCCAGTTAGCGAGCAAATCATCCTCTGAAACAATGAACAGATGTTGCATAACTGAGGGCTGGGCGATGAGGAATTATGACCCACTCATTCAGAGTCCCAGGACTTGATGTGGCACAACTTTATATTTTTCCTTTTGGCTTGCTCCTAGAATAGAAATGGTAGAAGGAGGAGAAAACAGAGAAGTATGGGACTCTGTCCTAAATTTTCTTTTTCTATACTTTGTCCCTAGGTGACAGCATTCATTACTCATTACCATGTCTTAAAAAATGTCTATATGCTATTGACTCCAGAATATATATATATATATATATATATATATATATATATATATATACACATATTTATTTTATACCTGAACCTCAGGTTTATTTATCTAAGGAACTACTTGGCATCTCCTCTTAAGTGTCTTTATAGGAATGTCAACGTTAGTGTGCCCAAAATAAAACCTAGTACCGCTTTTCCAACCCTTTCCACAACTCCCACAATCTTGCTATTAAATAACACAATCCACCCAGATAGTCATGCCAACAACCTAAGAATCACTTTTAGACATTCTACTCTCTTATCCCATATTTATTCTGTGCCCATAATATGTCAATTCTATCTTCAAAGTACACCCAGATTCCTTCCCACCACTTTTGGAGATACCACCTCAGTTCCGGCCATCAACCTCTCCCACTTGGAGCGCTGCAATAATCTCTTCTCTCTTTCTTCTCTTGACCACCTTTCCTACCTCAATACACAGTTTATTCCATACATGGAAGCCAAAGTAATGTTTAAAAAATGCACACCAGATGATGCCACTGCCCTGTTTAAATCCCTTCTCACCCCTGTGTCCAGGACTTCAACTTGTTATACTTCTCATTATACCATATTTCATGCTCATTATACTTTTGCCATCTTGATCTTTTCTACTTTTCAAATGCATCAAGTTGCTCTCTCACCTTGGGACCTCTGTTCTCTGCCTGGAATGTTCTCCTCTGCCTACCTCTTCACCTGGTTGGCTCTAGTCTCAGTTTATATGTTGTTTCTTCACAGATACTTCCATTAAGCATCTTGTTACTTTCTCTAATGTCACCCTTTACATTCCTTATAAGATTTGCAAAGTTTCAGAGCCAAGATAATAACTACATGCATTTATTGAGTTACTTGTGAGCTTGTGAATTCTAAGATATCCTTACCCCTTTGCCTCACCTTTTTCCTGTTTGAACACAGATAGGTTGTATCCTTGACTAGCTCATCTCGCAATTCCTTTTCCTATGTCAACCTAAGCACTATGATATCTTTGTTAACTTATTGTCATCTCATGCAAGAATGCTCTTTCATTAAGTATAAAATCTATTGTTATTTAGCATTTCTTTTTTTTTGTCTATGTATATAGCTTTATTTTTTTTATTGGCACTACACACAACCATTATAATAATATTGACTATTTACCCTATGATATACTCTAAATCCCCATGACTGTTCTGTAACTACTAACCTATACTTTTTCACCCAGCCCCCTAGACCCCTTCCCTCTGGCCATCACCAGTTCGTTTTCTGTATCTGTGAGTCCATTTTCATTTAGTTTGTTCCTTTTGTTCCCCTAGGTTCCAGGTATAAGTGAAATCATATGGTATTTCTTTCCTGTCTGACTTAGTTCACTCAGCATAATACCCTATGGGTCCATCCATGTCATTTCAAATGGTAAGATTTCATTTTATTATTGTTGAGTAATATTCCATAATATTCCAATATATATACCATAACTTCTTTATCCAATTGTCTAATAACAGGCACTTAGGTTGTTCTATATCTTGGCTATTGTGAATAGAGCTGCCATGAACATGGGGGTGCACAGACCTTTATGAACTAGCGTTTTTGTTTTCTTTGGATAAATACCCAGAAGTGCAATTGCTGGGTCAAAAGGTAGTTGTTTTTAAAAAATTTTTAAGGAAACGCCAAACTGTTTCTTCCCTAGTGTTCTTTTCCAAATGCTTCAACCATATGCTCACAGGAGTTCACCTTTTCTAAGAAAGCATATCTATTTTTCAGGTTCAAAGTAACTGGACATTTTAAAAGGCAAAGTAAAATCTCACATAACCAAAATCAAAGTGTTTGCCTGTGAGACAAGCATTATGATCCTAATCATTCAAATCTCCTCATCCACCCTCCACATTATTCAATGAAGGATTTAGGTAGATAGCCATAATTAATTTGATAAAATTATAGTAAAGTAGAAAAAATTAGAGGAGTGGAAAAGAAAAGATAAATATGCCTACAATGAGGTCCCAGATATTTCTTATGGTTGTATTTCAAATTGGGTTCTGAATTTTCCATCAGAAAAAATGAACAGATACTAGGTGTATTATACATTCCTTATGATCAGAGTGAAGAAAATAAAATTTTGTGGTTCCTTAGAATAATTAAAGATTTTTTTCCTCCACTAATATCATATTGCTGTTTCTTATAATAACCCTATTGCTTAGAGAGCAACATAAAACAATAAACAAAATAACTATAACCATAAAACAACAACAATAATAACAACAATAAATAATAACAGCAATAATACCAATGAAGTAGCACTGATTCTGTAGAAGGCTAAGGTAATAAGTTTAAAATATATAAGCTGCTGAAAATAATTTCTTTGGTCACGTACAAAGACATATTAAATTATTTCATCCTGTGGTAGTAAACTTTTGACTAACATTCAGAAATCCATGATGAATGCAATGGGAGTACTTAATACATGCTGAGCCAAGCTTTCAAAGCATCCAGACTCCTCCTGGATTGTAAGTACTGCACTTCAGAAGGCTATCTAAGAATCTGGTACTCCATTGTGCTTAGCCTGATTCAGTATTGATTAAGTTCTCCACCTTTCTGAGCTCACCGGTCTTTTCTGTCAGTTGAAGATGATTGCCTCCATTCCTGAGCCTTTCTCTACAAATATATCCCTTTCAAAATGCTGCCTAAACCAATTTCACAGCATCTGAAGTCAGGCCAAAGTTATGCTATAATGAAAAAGGGATCATCTACAACACAATTTCTTTGGCTCAAACAAGAACCTGTGGGTTTATAGATTTTAGATGGAGAAAACTTGTAAATGAAATTTTCCATAGAAAAATTATACCCGAAGCCATGAAGAAAATTCAGTTGCTCTTATAATCCATAACCAGAAATTACATAAATCTCAGTACTCAACTTCTACAATAAAATAAGTAAAAGGTGAAAAGCAACTACTTTTTTAATTTAAATTTTTCATGGTGAGTCTCCATTTCCACCAATAAATAAATAAATAAATAAATAAATAAATAAATAAATAGCTGAAGCGAGTGAACTAGATCAGTGGTTCTCAGCTCTATGAGAGCCCACATCCCCTTTTACAACAAACATTTCTAATACCCTGTTGATTATACTGAAGTCAAAGCCATGTATAACATAAACCTACTATAAATATAATTACCAGTAAAAATAGCTATAATGTCCTAACTGTATATAAAGATGAATTACAAAGGAAGTAACATTCAGGTATGACTCCACAGAAAGACATATTGAAGAGGTCAGAAAAAGAGAGAAATATCCTTAACTGAAAACAGGTTCACATGTCAAGACAAATTAAAGTTGGTGAAGTGGATAAAATTAGAGAGTATATTATAACTGCAAATAAAATGGACTCTCTATTTAAGTGTAGTATCAAAGTAATTCCTTATTTTATGATATGGGAAAGGGTAGTGATAGAAGAAAATACACTTGATCTTGAAATGCTTCTATGGGTTTCTAATACTTGAACAGTCCTTAGAAACTGTTTTCTTTGACATATGGGAAATAGAGGATGAATTAGAAAAGTAAACAGTAATAAAGAGGATTTAGAGAAGTTGTGTGATAGGTCTCTGAGAATAATATCAGAATAAGATTGAAAACCAAATGACATACTTAAAACAAATTTCAAGATGTAATTTTACATCTGCACTATAATAGGATGGCAATGATATCAATATTTTGAAATAACTTATGTTAATGAAATACAGAGATCTCTAACTTTCATATCTCTTTATCGATTTAATAATATTTGTTTCTAAGTTTGTTAAACGAGTTTCAAATCTCCTCTGTTATATATTTACAAATGAAAGCTATAAATGCAGGCTGATAGAGACGTGTGGTATGGTGCTGGCTCTGTCACTAGTAATGACTAATTTTTGGTGATACAATTTTCTAAAATGTTACACAACTCTTGTTAAAGTACAACCATAACTAAGTTCAAGTCTCTTAAGTTCTATGGTAATTGTAGTACCAGATAGTCAGTGTATATTAAAACCATGCAATAAATAGCTTTTTACATTTAAAATGGATCTAGTTTTCTGGCTAACTATAAACAGATTTTCCACTTACATGATTATCATCTAGAGCTATAGTTCCCAAGGTGTGGTATATGAATAAGCAGCATCAGCATCAACCGGGAACTTATTAAAAATGTAAATTCTCTGGCCCCGACCTAGTCCCCCAAATCAGAAATTGGGGGTGGGGAGATTAGTAGTCTTGTGTTATAACAAGCCTTCCAGGTGATTCTGACGTAGGTTAAAGTTTGAGAACCACTCATCTTGGATGAATACTTGCAAGTCAGATAGGATGTGAGATACGTCTTCATTTAGGGCAGCAGTCCTACACATTATAGGATATTAACATCTCTGACTGCCATTCACTAAATACCAGTCAGATCCCCAGTAACTGCAACAACCGATAAATGCACCCACAAATTTCTAAAATGCTCATTGAAAGGTGGTACTACTTCCGTTGAGAACTATTGGGTAAGATAATGGCCAAGTCTCAGTCTATGATTCTATTACTTTCATGGAGGCAGCAGGAACCCAAGATTCAATGCAATTCATAGCTGATAACTTCAAAACTCAAAACAGTGAGATTGCAATAGAATATCTATCTGGAGATTTATGTTTTAATGTAGGTGTTGCTGAGTCTCATTCTTCAGAGGTAATTTTACAATACTACTTAGCAGACAGAATTGGAAGGGCATAAAGTGAAGCAGAAATAAATTATAGCCCTAAATGTCCCAGTTATTGGCTCTTCTACTTGTAATTTCTCCTGCAGGCCCCAGGATATGGCTTCTTCACTGTATTGGTTAGTTACAATTGAGTGGACCATTAATTTGCATGATGGGAATTTGGGAGGGAGGGAAGAGAGGGGTTGTTAATCCTTATTGTTTTGCCAGTTGTTCTATAAACCCAATCTATAGACTATCTTAGTCCTGGCTAATATAAGAACTTCAGAGAGTTCTTAGACTCATGACAAATACTGAAAGACCCAACCATGATTTCGTAAGCGTGATAGAATTCCATTGTTAGCAGAAATTTAAACTAGCAATTACCACAAGTAGACTTTAAAATAGCTAAAATTACTACATGTTGAGAAGTAGAACTAAGTCCTAGATTATATTTATCATATTAGTCAGGATATAGATTTATAATTAAAGTTTTGATGTGAAATATTAATGAAAGCCCAAGTTGAGTTCTTGATAAATAACAGGAATACCTGGCATTTGCAATGAGTAATTGATAATTTGTACACCAGTTTTGTTTCATGTTGGCTAATTTCTTCCCCTCTGGAAAATAAACAAAGGAAAAATAATTCAAGTGAAATGCAGTCTTATGACTTGAATACTAATCAAACAACTTGCCAATAAGATTGCTGGTGTGACAGTTCACTAATTGATCAATTGATCAGACAAAATCCAAGAAGGAAAAATACCCTCCTTCAAATATACGTTCAGAGCCTCCACAGCATTTGCGGAAGCTTCCATTTTACAAATTTTCAATAAGTATGTATGCATTTCTGAAATCAATGTCAGTTTCTTCTTTGGTGTGTGTTGTCTTTTCATGTTTATCAATTTTGAGAATTCCCATTTAAGGTGTAAGCCCCTCCATTAACCAAGAAACGTGTTTCAAGTACATGATCTCTGTCTCTTTTTTTATGCATTCAACAAATGAGCTGAGCAGCTAATGTGGGATAATCTCAATGCCAGTGGTTGGTGATATAAAGATAAGTAGGACATAGCAAGAGTAATAAGACAGTGCTACAGTATGATGCAATCGAAGCGCAGGGCATAGAGGAAGCCCAAAAAAGGATGACTTTGATTCATTCTGATAATCACCGAAGAAGTGACTTTTATGTATACATGGTCCCGGCTTTATTATAATGATTGTTTGAAGGGGATTGTAGAACTTTCCTCTATGACTGGGCCACCAAACATCTTGTGTGACGCTTGCCACCCTCTCTCAGGGGAGGCGAGTTTAGGACTCCGTCTTGAATACTTCCTTTAGTGCCATCTCTTTGGCTGCTCTTCAACTCTTCTTTCACCCAAAATCCAGAGAGATTTTCCTTTTTAAAGGTTTCTTCTTAGATAAGAAATAATATCTTAGCAATCATTATCCTATATTTTTCTGTCTTACAACCTAACTATTAGGTCTTTAAAAGTTTTGTTTTTTTAAATTAATGACTAGGAATTTGACATTTTTCTAGCTACCTCCCACCCCCTGATCTGAGGAAAGTGGAAGCTTCAGATCCAAAAGTCAAAATGACCAGGTAATTTCCACCTGCTCTTCCCACTAAGTACAGTTATAAACCTGAAACCAGAAGAGAACTCCAGAAGGGAGAAAGAAAGTAACAAATTGGTTAGGGAAGCCAGGACTGGAGGAACAAGACGGCAGCAGGGCTTCTGAGGGGCCAGGCACAGCTGAAGGAGGCAACCCGCATCTGGCTTTTTCATCTCTCAGTCTAGCAACAGAAGCAGCCCAACTAGGCTCATTCCTCATCCAGTCTGACGGAGTCTTCCAGATGGAACAGGAAGCATTAGCACAGACAGCCTATGAAAAGGAAAGATCCACTGGGAGCCTTGCTGAAAACAAGTGGCCAGGGAAGGCACTCTCTGTCTCCCCCAGGCCTGAGAACCCCTTCTACTCCCCAAGGACACCCGGCAGCCTGATAGCACTGGCCAGGGGGGTTTTGCCACAAGTGGCTGAAATAAGTAAGTCTCGTTATCTCAGGACTGAGACTCTTTTTCCTTACTGAGTAATATGGGGGCAGCCAGGGGATACTGGCAATGGGGATCCTGCCATAACAGTGGCTGCCTTGAGAGTGCTCTGTGGGCCTGACTCCCTTCCCCAAACCTAAGGGGACCAGGGAAAACTCCTTCACCTCAGAGAGTACGGAAGGGACCAGTGGGGGCCCCAGAGGCACCCGAATCAACCAAGCCAAATAACACTGTACTACAAAGTCTCTGACAATTTTATTGTCCTTGGAACCACAGCCCACAAAAGCAGGCCAGGACTTGCGTGGAAAATTTAAACCTGGTAACTACATGCTAAGAAAACATTTAGGTAAGACCCGGTCTCCTAACATAATAGGCAAAATGTCCAGTATATAATAAAAAGTCACCTGTCATGCCAAAAGCCTAACTGTGCAGAGCTGGGATAAAGGATGAGTGTATGCGAAAAACACATTGGTTCACATCTCACAGTATCAGCTATTTTGAAAAAAGTTTTTCTGCTATATTTTGCTTATATTTGGTACTCTTAAGCAACTAAAATTATCGAGTCTATCTTAATTAGGCCTAAATTTTTCTGAACCAACGGTAGGAGGAAAGAAGCCAATGGCAGATAACTCCCTCCTAAATCTCACTTCCACTTCATCCCCTTCACACGCCCTAGCTTCTGATGTTATGACCTTGGGTGAGAAAGGACAGAGAGGTAGGCCACGCTCTGATTATGAGAGCGAGAGACTGGAGGGGGTGGGATCCTGAAATGCTCTGACACCTGAACTCTGACAGGGCTTTGTCTTGTTGGCAACACAGACATTCTGATAGCTAACCCTGGTTTGAAGCTTTATCAGAAACCTGTAGTTTTATGCTATTCTCTTTTTTCAATTTAGGTATTTGAATTTTATTTGGGGTTTTTGTTGTTGATTGGACAAGCTAGAAGTTTGTCTTAACATGAGCACTTTGACCCATAGTTTGTTTTTTTATTCAAATTTTTAATGGGCATTATTGCCTTTTAAAGAACTGCTGTTTTTTAGCATTGATTTGCTTTTCTTCTTCTAACTTTTGTATTTATGTTATTTTCACGCTTTTTTTTGACACTAAAAATCATAGCTTTAGGAATACTGTATTTTTTGCTTTGTAGTTTTCCAATTTTTATTATTCCTCTGAATATAATTTTCTCTTTTGTATTCTTCTTTATCAATTCTCATTATTTCTTTTTATTTTAAAAAGTTTTCAAAACTTACTTTTTAATTTAATTATGATCATGAAGTGTGACTTTTACAGTTTTTACTATTTAATAAAATTTTACTAGAGGTATAATACATAGTCGGTTTTTCTAAATTATATGTGGGAACTTGGCAATCAAATATAAGGTATCTAATAAGGTACATTCCCTTTGACAGAGGGAAGTGTTCACTATACTTCTAAGTAAACCTTATCATATTTTTTTTCTCTATGCTCTTGCATAACGTAGTTCCCTAACTTCCCTAGTTTTCAGGGATTGCCGTTTTTTAATAGCCTTGTGGTCTGAATCCCATTTAAGTTGA
This sequence comes from Rousettus aegyptiacus, assembly GCF_014176215.1. Taxonomy (NCBI): domain Eukaryota; kingdom Metazoa; phylum Chordata; class Mammalia; order Chiroptera; family Pteropodidae; genus Rousettus; species Rousettus aegyptiacus. The sequence goes on from NW_023416306.1 coordinate 23,758,641, forward strand.
GCAGAAATTCACATCTTTCTTTGAATTCTTGGTTTCAAACATTGTTGAGGATGGAGGAGGGATGTCCCTGGAGAAGGCTTATACATACCTCAGTCCATCCTGTTGTTTGCTGGCCACCTCAGCCACTCCCTTTGCTTCTGGCAACTCTTACACTCTCTATATAACCTCTTCTCACTAGTAGTTTATTTAAGCAGTGAGAATCCAAGCTTTTTAAAAGCACTTTGTCTAAGGTGAACATAGAGCCCTCTCATATCCCAGAGCACAGAAAAAAGCCAAATTGTAACATGTAACAAAACAGAATGGTGGTCGTATTAGTTTTCTACGGCTGTCATAGCAAATTACTACTAACTTGTTGAATTAAACAACAGAAATTTATTCTCTAATAGTTATGGAGACCAGAAGTCTGCGATCAGAGTGTCAGTAGGGCCACACTTCCTCTGAAGGCTCTAGAGAAGAATCCTCCTTTACCTCTTGCAGCTTTTGGTGTTCTTTTGCTTACAGATGAATAACTCTAATCTCAGCCTGCAGAGAGCACCTCTGCATTTTCCTTTTTTGTGTATCTCTGTGTGTCTTTTTCTGTCTCTTATAAGGCACTCTCATTGAATTTAGGCCCTAATACTTGATTGCACCTGCCAAGACCCTTATTTCTAAATAAGGTTACATTCTGAGGTTATGAGTGTACATGAATTTATGGAGGCCACTGTTCAACCAATCACAGGTAGTATTAACAGAAAAGAATTACAAGGCATAGAAGAAGAAAAAAGAAACTAAATATCACAGCTTTCGGAGTCCAAATATACACATTTATGTACAATGCAAATAAAATACCTTTCCCTTCAAAATATCTGCAGGCTCAGTTAAGATATGGATTCAACATACTATTATAAACAATAATAATAATAAAAAAGCACATGGAAAGGGAGAAATAGGGCATTAAGCATAAGTGGGATTCCTAGACATTGTATCTTATATACGTTCATAATACATATGTAGTCTGCTTTGGATAATTGGTATTGTATATTTAATTTGTTCCTTTTCATATTTATATGCACCTCCAAGGAAAAGACTACTCTTGATTACCTGTGTCTCATATAAAAGTTTGCATTCTTTAATTGTTCAAAAAATATGCCTTTAAAGTTTGTGTTAGCAAGTCCAGAATATACTATGACACATGCAACACAGCTTCAAATTTATGTTAAAATAGAAAAGATACATATATGAATGGTTTCAACTGCAAATAGAGAAATCTACCTCAATTAACTTAATCAAAAATGCTTTTATTATTATTATTTTTTAATTCCCATTAAAGAAAGCAGACAGGTATAACAAGCTTTGATGTTAACTGGTACAAAGGCTAAATGATTTCATTAAGGCTTTACGTTTTTTTCTTTCCACTCTGTTATCTACAAGGCAACTACATTTTAAGACTGATTCCCCCCCGTGGTTGGAAGATAACTACCAGGAGCCATGATAAAAGCCTCTTAGCAACCTCTCTCAGCCTTCTCTTCTTATAGGTGAGGAAATTTGTCCCCAAAGAAATGAACTCTCTGGCCCAGAGACACATTAATCAATTGATTTGGAAATATTTATATATTGCTAATCTGTATAAGGTATTGTTCTGAGCACTGGGGATGGAATGGTAAATATGCCTAAAGCAAGGAATAAAATTTGTTCTTATGTAGATGACATTTTAGTGGATGCTGTCAGGGTTCTATAGTGATCAAATTTGTGGTGTATAAAAATCATTTACGATGGTAGTTTACTCAATTTGGTGTAAAATATGTTATATATTAAAATGAATAAAGATTATAAGAAAATATTTCACCTAATTTCATTGGTATTGAGCCTGTTGGAACAAATTTTATTTTGCAAACCTTCATATTCATATTTGCAAACCTTCAAATGACCTAAAAATTACTGTTATTCCTTGCTTTAGGCATATTTACATAAATAATCAACTCAGTATTTCACACCAGTTGATAGAATAAATTTTTTTCTTTCCAGCTTTATTTAGATATAATTGACATGTAACATGATATAAGTTTAAGACGTATAATGCGATGATTTGATATATGTATATATTGCAAAATGATTACCACACCAGGGTTAGTTAACACCTTGAGCACCTCACATAATTTCCATTTTTGTGTGTGTGTGTAGTAAGAATATTTAAGATCTACTCCCTTAGCGACTTCCAAGTATATAATATAATATTGTTAACTATAATCACCATACCATTTGAGTACAGTGGCAACTTTTCTTTAGAATAATAATAACACAAAGCTGTTCAAGTAAAATAAACAGTCCCTGCATAATTATTAATTTGGCTGGAAAACTAAGCTTATTCACCAATGCAACATCAATTGACCAATTTAAGTACTTCACCAAAACAAACAAACAAAAATACAACAACAAACATGTCTTCAGGTAATTTAACATGAAGGAGCAATGAGCTGCTTTGTTGTTTGATTTGTTCGTTTTCATAGCAATACCTATTCACCTATACACGTGTACGATCCCATACCAAGTACTTCATTTTTCTCTTTAATAAAGCTCCATACAGAAGAAACCATTCATAGCCTAGAAATCAAGACACAACTTCTAGTCTCAGTGATGCCATTTTCTATTTGTGTGACACTGGGCAAGTTAGGTAGGTCTTTAATGTGACCCCATAATAATTCCCCTGTTTTCTTGCCTTGTTTTGCCTCACGTCACTTTCCCCTTGGTTTCCTTCCAAACCAGCTCACTGGTCTCCAATCCATTCTTGGTAAGAGCTAATCTCTTTCCCTAAAGCCTTCCTACCGCGAGGCCTACACCACTCTTCCCTGTATGTTTTCCCCGGGGAACTTCCAAGCATCCCTGTGGTTTCAGCTTCAGTGTCCCGTCTTCAGAGAAGGCTTCCTGACCTTCCGAACTAAATCAAATGAACCTTGTTGTAATCTCTGATCATACGCTTTTATTTTCTTCATAGAATTTGCTATACTAATAGAATAACATCTTTAAGCCCTGTCACCTCTGCTAGATTTAAGACTCGTAAGGGAGGGATCCATTTACTCACAGATATACCCTTGGTAACTCTCTTGTCCAACACCCAGAAAGTTCTCAGTAAGAACTGATAAATCAAGGCTTTGATTACTTCTACTGTAAATTGTGAATAATAATCACAAGAGTGTGATGATTAATACATGTTAATATATATTTTACAAATAGCAATCTGGTATAAGGGATTATCATTTAAATAAAACTAACTTCCTTTACTGATAAGCTACTGTATCTCAATATAAATATTTATGAAAGACTTTTTATAAACATACTTCTCTACCAGTATACATACATTTTAAAAATATGCTGGACAATGTGCAATTCAAAGCTTTGGATTTGAGTTGGGCCTGCTAAAAAATATGCAAATGTCCTGGAGGGAAGTTATCAGACTTCCAGTGGTGGCCCTGACTGAGAATTCTGCAGTTGGAAGAGGTGGTTTTATAACAGCAAGAGCATGCTAGTTGAACTGTGACAGGCAGACTTACCATATGGGATAGAAACCAAGGTTATCTGCATCAAGGAAACAGATGGCATTCCAATTTGACAATGTAAACCCATAGGCTGTTTATGAAAGAAATCGATGCAGGAGATTATGAAGTCAAACCACTTGCTTTTGAGGAGAAATTATTGGCCGAGTTTCCAATAATTTGGCTTGTCATGCCCAACATCTGTTGCCTTTGCTGTTATATCACTTTGCTCCTAATGACAAATTGAACAGGATCAGAATTAGTGCATGATAACTAATAAGCATCTTCATGGGTAAATCAGTTAACATCAGATGCATGGCACTGGCACCACAGTACGCAGCTTCCTAGTAGAAGTCTCTCTGTTTTTACTTATACTCCTCATGGAGCCCCAATTGTATCCATCTCTCCCAGTAAATATTTTAACTATAATATCCTACTCCTAATAGTAGCCCTAAAAGAAACGCACAAGACTATCTGATACATGTTTTCTGATGTTGGATTATCTATCATAGACATTTCTGTAATGAAACTGAAAAAAACTACACTGAAAAGAGTACAAAATGATTTGGCTCTGCCTTCTGCTTGGCCCATCTGCTATGTTTTTTTTCCTCCTTACTGGCAAAATGGTAGACAATATTTCAACTTAGCATCTCGTAGGCAGTTATATAACAGAATAGATACATTATATTAATGGTCCATTTATTTTTTTCAACTCTGTATACTATTTTGTTTTCCTCTTAAGGGTAAGGCTAAGTAGATCATCACGTTTTATTTGATAAAGCTTCTTTCACCCCCTAGTAAAAACATATTACATATCTAGCTTTCCTTTATACTTACTGCTCCATGGATGAAAAAACTGGTATATAGTGTTATAAAAGGTTAGCAATTGAATTTAGGTGAGGACGATAGGCTCAGGGATCAAAACTAGAATATGTGCCAGCCACTGAAATAAGCTTTTAAAATAATGAAGACCTTCAAAGACATGAGTTTATGATTTCCTAAGGATACACCTGGTACTGAAAATAAAACCTGCATTTTTGGTAAGAGTGAAAAAACTCCACCTTCCATCCGTCGTGAATTTATTATTCACTTATTCATCAAATCTTTTATTTAACCTGAATGACCTCAAACCTCAGCAGTTTTGGGTAAGTATAAGGTTGGATGAACTTTAACTTTAACACAGTTTCTCATGACTAATCTGCATGATTAAAACCTTTGCTTACTAATACTTTCAGATGTTATTTATTTATTTTTCTGGGAATCCCCCAAAAGAAGTCCATATGAGCTCTGAATAAATTCTGTCATGTTTTTCTGCTCTGATACATTTGCTAAAGATCGGATGCTACTTAAGGGAAGATCCTCTGCACCTGCCATGTTCACTGAGTCTTTCTGTAAGAGTGAAATTTTGCTGGGTGTTATTACCTCCCCTATTACTTGGGCAGAACAGAGAGTCTCCCTGAATCACCACTCTGAACCCTCTTATCTCACAGACTGTGGTAGGGCTGGACGATTACTTTGCATCTACCTCTGAAATTCCGCTATAGGAACCTCTGAATTAGCACTTCCTTCTCAAAGCTTTACAAGATTCATTTTTATAATCCTTGTACTTCTTTCTCTTGTTGAAATTTCTACCAGGTCGGATCTAGCTCTTAGGCTAGATCAGAAAAGGCATATCTTGTCTTCTATTTTTTCATCTTAGTACTAAACATTGGTGCAAAAAGAAAAATAAAAAAGGAAAAGTAAGAATTTTTTTTTCTTTCTAACTACACTAAACTATCGCAAATTGAAAATACATATCGATATTAGTAAATTGATTCCCAGGTGTCAGTAATCCACTGTTCTGCAAAGAACCAAACTGTGTCCCAGTTTTATTGAGAACAAAAAAGTTCTTGAGCACCTACTATGGGCCAGGTCTGTACTAAATACTGGATTAGAAATAAAAATGAGATTCAGCCCCTGCCTCAATGAGCTTATAGTTTATGAAATGGCATATAATAATATAAATAAACAAGTAATAAAACAATGTCATAGGCATCATAGTAAGAGAACTAGGGACACCCAACCTCAAGGAACCCATAGTAAGCCCAGTTTCCCCTAATCTCATTGCTGGGGCGGGGCGTGGTGGGCGGAACCTACTCTACATGGCTTCTTATTGCTGTTTTCTCTATTTACAGTGCTTCACATTTGACTAGAAGGTGAGACCCATATTTCTTCCAGATGTATGAGTGGGAGGAGACTGGACAGGGGAAGTGAGTTTTTGTCAGAAAGCTCTGGGGGTTTGAAAGACTTCCTAGGGTCAGGTCATATCATAAGCTATAATTAATTACAGGAGGCTGAAATAGAGGGTAGTAGAATTCAAAGCCCATATATTTTCTGATGTTTTGATTCACTTGTAGGCAGGTGCAAATATTTTGGAAACACTCTTTTCATTTTCCTATTTTCCCTACTCCCTCTTCCTAGTCCAGTCCCTACCACTGACTTGAGGATCTAAGTAGCTAAGTGGTATGATTTGCATAGAGTAGAATTATTTCTTCTCCCTACTTGAAATTAATGAGATACTGACAACATATATTCTAAGAATCTTAACACTTTGATGTTGACATAGACAGAAATGTACCCAACTAGAATCTATTGAGTATTTGTTATGTGACAGACACTGTGTTAGGTATTTGAACAACATGAGTCTACAGATGTGGAGGGCCAACCACAGGCATGGTTGCAAGCCATTTTACAGAGGGGACTTGAGTATCTGTGGATTTTGGTATCGATAGGTTTCCCCCACTGATAATGAGAGACAACTTAAGTTTCTGGGGTGTCAAAAGTCATACTCGGGTTTTCAACTACACGGGTGGAGGAAGGCAGGTTAGTGTTTCTAACTCCTGCATTGTTCAAGGGTCAGCTGTATTCTTATTTAAAACACATATCAACTTTAAAATGCTGTTGTTAATGTCTTCATTTTATGGATGACTATTCTAATACTTAATGAGATTTGTATATTGCCCAGTCCTCACAACCAGAAAGTAACAGTGTTAAGATTAAAATTTAGGTCTATTTAGTTCCAAAATCCAGGTTCTTTTCTCTGACCCATGTCCTACTCTATAGGAACTAATAAATCCTGGTAATTATTTTCTAAGTTGTCATAAGGAATCTAGGGCAGAAATCAAAGGATCTGAAGTGAGAAGATATGAAGCATACAAAATTTTGTATGGACAAGTTGTGTGACTTTGGACCTGTTAATTTTTAATTTGTTTGAGATTCATTATTGCTGGTGGCTTCACACATGAAATGGTGAATGAAAACAGAACTTACCTAAAAACCAGGTGCTTCAAGTTTGGGTCAAGTTTGGCAACAGGTTAGCTGTGTGGTTTGGGGAATATCAGTTAACTTGTTTAGACCTTAGATTTTTGTTTATGTTTCTGTTATTTTCTATAAAATGAGAGGAATATGAAAGTTTTATTTCTTTTAGGTCTGAAATTTCAATAATAATAGTGCCACTCGAGCAGTTAGTGGGAGCAATTCTAACACTTTACTAACACAGACACAATCTTCTTTGAACAATAAAATACTATTTTGGCCAGCCTGGGCTCCAGACAAATATATTTGCATAACATCCTTTAGCTGGAAATAGAAATTTATTGCTCAACCATCTGTTACAATTAAGAAAAGGTTTGAAGATGTTTTTTATGTGTTTGACTAATCATGTTTTAGAACCCTGTGGATACTTTACAAATTACATGCCTTCCTTTTGTCTTGGTATCAGTAAAAATCTGCTTCCAAAATTTACCAGCTCGCTTTCTATTATTTTCTCTCTTCCTCTCCTCTCCCCCAAGAAACTTGTTCTGAGTCTCACATAGAACAGACTAAGCAAATATGCTTCAGGATGAAGTTAGTCTGTAAAACAAATGAATCCCCTCTGGTGAGTGAGTGGTTAAAACACACATGAGTATTTAAATGTATCATAGTATTTGTAATTTCCATTCAATGGACAATGAACTGGCTGGTATTAGCCATGAAGAGTTAAACCATTAAGATCTAACTACTAAGTGGAATTTCTGGTTTTCCCCACAAAGAAAGTAATGATACAATATGATGCTGTTCAGCTCTCAATTACAAATGACCCACCCATGTGGCCAGTACTCAGTAAGAAAGTGTTGCAGGGAAAAACTCTGGAACCCTCTCACTTCATTCTCTAGCTTTCTATATTTTCTCAGTGCTATCTCTTACCTCTGCCTGTTTCATCCCATACTTGCAGTCCGGGAGGTAAGAGGTAGGGATCAGCATTAGGCTTCTGCTCCCTTAATAAAGATTACATATTTCCAGGACAGTTGAGAGGCAGGCTATGCAACAGTGATGATTTGAGGATTGTGGAGAGGTCTGGGGGAATGCCACTCACGGATAGCTTGCTCTTTGGTTCCCTTTCACTCTACTTCCACGACCTGTTGACTAGCCTTTCTCAATCTTCTTACTCAGGAGGAACTATTGAAATAATTGTGAACTCTCAGGGAACCCCTGCATAAAAATTAGTATAATAATAGCACAGGTTACCTTAGGGTTATCAGTAAGTAAGTCCTATAATAATTGTCCATGCGCTTTTGAGTAGAGAATATTTTTCTGTGGATGTGTTCATTTGGCAAATTAATAACCCATTTTTTTTGTAGTGCCCCTTCCCCACACAGAAAATAAACTATGTTAGTCAGTAGCGTTGATAAAGAAAAGTTCAGATCTTCCTTTTCTTAAAATTCTTACTTGGTTTTTAAAAATTTTATCTAAGTCAGCCTAAAAGTCTTTGTACAAATTTATATTCAATAAGCAGCTAATCAAGTTTTTCTCTATTTAAAACAAAATTGACTTTATAGTCAAACTTCTTGGGAGGAAAAAAAAAAAACTAAACTGGGTTGTTAAGCCTAAATTAGCTTTTTCTTTACTCTTCAATTATTTAAAAATCTCATAAGGCAAACATAATAAACCTTTGTTATATAAGAGCCAATAACCTCTTCCTGTAAAGGGCCAGTAGTAAATATTTCAGGCTTTTCAAGCCATATGGTTTCTGCTTTAACTATTCAGTTCTACTGAGGTAGAACAAAAGCAGTCATGGATAATACATAAAGAAATGGACATGGCTGTATTCTAATAAAACTTTATTTGTGAAAACACGTTTTCATGTTGGCCAGATTCAGTCTATGGGCTGTAGTTTGTCTGTGTTAAATAAGTAGCAGTGGAAACAGTATGAGATTTTTCTTTTCCTATATGAAAATTTTCCCCAAAATGCAGTTTCCGTATAAGTCCAAGAATCTTTCAGTTGTGTTCAGCTAGTTCATGTGAAGAAAATATCTCAAATAGGTTCGTTTCTGTAGAAATCTTCTTTAAAGCAATCAGCAAAATCCAGCTACTATTTCTTTTTGAAAGTACTAGTATTTCTACATTAAATGTTTTAATTCGAGTACCATATCGAGAACTCATCTCTGCTAAGCCACCAGATTTCTGCAATTAGAGGAAATTTAAATGCTCTTTCCCCAAGTTTTTACAGTTTTTTAAAAAAGATTTTCAAGTAAACTGGCCTTTGCTTAATAAAATTAATCATTCCGTAGCATTAACCAGAATGCAATTTATTTCATTTTCACCTCTCTGCAAAAAAAAAAAAAAAAAAAAAGAAAAAAAGAAAAAAGAAAAAAAAAGAAAAAAGAAAAATCAGTGCGTTGAGACAAAGTTAGGATTTTTTTTTTTTTAACAATTAGAGAGATAAACCCTCTCATGGAGCCAATCACTGGTGGAGCACAAATTACAGGACAGAAGCCAATGTAACTTCTCCAAGACATGTTTCCATGTATGAAAACAAAACATTGACCTCTGGTTTGGGCAAGTTATTGCAACTTTAAAATCTTTGTTGAATGTCTCTATCATTTATAAATCTTACAAATGCTATAGCATGATATTTATTTGTGAAATCCATTTAATCATCAACCTGGGTAGAAAAGGTCTTGTTTTTCAGTTCATTATATAAAACTTATTCAATATTATGGGACATGTCATCACACTATTAACATATTTTTTTAAGAGTAGAACCTTTTCAATTTTTCCTACTGAATCTTATTTTGCTCACTATATGCTGGCATTTTTAGTTTCTTACCAACTGTGTAACTTCTTTTCTTCTAAGGAGTATGTTTTGTTGCTCAGTAACTTGATTTTCCGACTTTTTATTGAATGTGACCTTTTCTTGACAAAAGCTTTACTCTTTTGAAATTCCAATAGATGTTTAAAATAATCAGTACCTTTCCTTGTCAAATGGATGTGATTTGTAGTTAAATGTCTTTCCAAGATTTCTGGAGGCATTGCAGTATTTTAACTTGCCTGCCACAGATAACATGCAATGGACCGAGACAACTTAGATTATCAGCCCATGTAAAATTCATGGATAAGCAGATTCCCTTGTATTGAAAGAACTTTTTTTGGTCGCCTTTGATGTACTAGTGTTGTGAAATAACCAAGAATATTGTATTCTTCATCACTAACTGTATAGAAATTGTTTATAGGCTTAACTCTAGAAACTTCCTCTTTCATCTCACATCCTATCTTCGAAATCACCACACTGAACCATAATACCTAATTATAAAATATAAACACTAATAAAATGTAAAACAAAAACATGTAATACGTAGCTAAATGAGATATTGCAAAAATAAAAAGTTCATAATCATAATGAAATTTGCTTCTAACCCACACAATCCATGTTTTACAGTATTTATAACAAGAGTACTGCAACAGCACAGTTAACTTATGGCACATGAAAATTTCCCTCTGATTGTTTATTACATTAAGAGAGTTATTTTCTTCCAGGAAGACAGTTGGAGGTATAAATGGCCAACAGTGTAGGAAGGGAATCAAAGGCTAAGGGAAGTGAACATGCTGGAGCAGATATATTATGTGAGGCCAGAAGGTCCATCAGAAGTTTAATGGGAAACTTCAGGACACACCATTCACCAAGGCCTTCAGGAATGTACTGGAGAAAGGGGCACCATTATCCCTGGCCAATGGTCAATAGCTCAGCTTTTAAATAATAATGTGTATGATAATGGCCCATTGCTGCAGCAAGGAGATGGCAATTATTGTAATGCTGATGAGTTTAGAGGGCAGCTGAAGATGCTTGGAGAGGATAAATGGAATATAGTATCCCTAGTGATAATATTGATTAGCAGCTAACAATAATGCGGCTTAATATACACGAATAAAGGAAATTAAGTATGCATATTCAAAAGACTGCAGATGGGACACTTTAAATGGATGTTGTGATATTTTGCCAAGATTCTCAACTTGAGTCAGTTTTCAGACCCAGAACCTTCTGACTAAGAGGTAGTCAGTTCCCCAAGAGGAAGGACCTGTGATGACATTGATACCTGGAGTCTTAAAGTGTTATCATGGATCTTGTTAGAGTAGATGCCTACAGGGACCAGGTACTAAATGGAGTCTTACTAAAGGTAGGTATACAGTAGGAGTCCACCCAAGTTACTGGTCCTGTAGAGATGGAGTGACCATGCATCCAGAACTCTACATTATGAACTGAATTCTGTCAGACCTACCAGGTCAATAAAGTCAGGTAGGTTCATTGGTAGGCAGTTTATTATAAGATGGAAATGGTCATCTCCCAGGTCCTTGAATAAATAATTGGAATTGACATACTCACAGTTCATCTAATTCCACTGTGGATCACTGTCTTGTGGAACCAGAGTGATCAAATGGAAACCTCTGAAATTGTTCCCCTCCACCACCAAAATATAGCTAATCAAAACAATATGGCATCCCAGGGGGGTAGTGGGGATTGGTTCTACTATTAAGGATCTTAAGGCTGTAGAGGTGGCAGTTGTTATTATATTGCCAACAAATTTGGAAGTCTTGTCTCTGCAGAAAACATACATTCTGGAGCATGACTTTATAGTACTGCAAGCTCATGTAAGTAATAGCCCTGATTGTGGATGTGGTATTAGATATGGCACCTTTGCTGGAACAGATAATGATGGCCTAAGGTGCATAGCATATAGCCACTGATTTGGCAACTGTTTTATTTTTTATCACAAATAGTTTGTATTTATATAGAATGAACAAAAAATACATTTGCAGTGTTGCTCCACCACTATGTTTATTTTCATGTTCTTTGTCATAATATAATCAGAAGATAGTGGGACTGTCTGGACGTACTGTAAAGTAACACAATAATTCTTTACATTGATGCCAATATGTTGTTCCAACAAGTTAGTAAGAGGTGGCTAGCGTGCTGGATGAAGGCTAGAAGGAGGGAGAAGGAGGGAGATAAAATTTACAAAGATTCTAGGTCTTGCTACTTGGGTAATTTTTTAATGATTTGGGGTCTGATTTGTGCCAGAACATTCCCTTAAAAGTTAAAAGACACATTTCTGCCTCTGGTATTCCATACCACTAAAAAGGAAGCATAATGCCCAGTAGACCTCTTTGGATTTTGGAGGCAACACAGTCCGCACTGAGGAATAATGCTTTGTTCCATACATAAGGTATCATGAAAGGCTTATAGTTCTGAGTGGGACTATAAGTAGGAAAGGGCTCTGCAGCAGGTTTATGCTATCTTTAAGCAACTCTGTCACTTGGGTCATGTGATCCAAAAGAACCTAGACTAAAGGAGGTGTCCACGGTAGGAGTGCAAGTTTTGGCAAGTCCTTATGAGAAAATCACAACACAAGCTCCTGGGGTTCTAGAATAGGGCATGCCCTCTTTTGCAGATAATTATACACCTTTTAAGAAACAATTCCTGGCATGTTATTTGTCCTGTAGAGATGAAATGAAATGACTATGCATCCAGAACTCTGCATTATGAGTCTGATTCTGTTAGACCTACCAAATCAATGGAGTCAGGTGGGCCCAACAGCAGTCCATTGTAAGATGAAAATAGTCCCTATGTCAAAGCTCAGGTAGGAAGAGAGGATGCCAGTAAGTTGCATGAGCAGTTAGCACAGGCCCTCATGTCACCTAACAGTTTGTCCCTACCTCAGCTTGCACCTATGGCCATTTAGAGGAAGAAGGAAAAAACTTGAGTTTGGCTTACAGATAGGTCAACTTGATTTGTGGGGGTAAGACAAAAATGGGCAGTGGCTGCAAGATAGCTACATTCAGGGGAGGCCCTGAAATACAGCTGTGAAGAAGAATATCCCCAATGAACAGAATCAAGTGGTGTACTTGGTCATCCGCTGTGTGTGGAAGAATAAGTAGTCCTAGGTGAGAATATATACAGAACTGGGAGCAGTGGCAAATGGCCCGGGCAGGTGGTCAGGAGCCTGAAAAGAAAAGGATGAGAGGATAAAAAATAAGGAGGTCGAGTGAAGAGGTATGTAGATGGGCATATGGAAATGCGCACTAAGTATGAAAATTATTTGAACAGCGAGGCAGGAAAACTACCTGTAGAACTTAGATAATTCCCTAGGGTGAGTTTTAGTACTCCCTTGCCTAATTGTGACTGCGAATGGACAAATACAGCAACTCTAGCCTTGAAGAATACAGTTTCTTTGGGAATGTGGAGTCACACTATCAGCCAAGTCACTGAGACAAGCAGAGAATGGATATTTGGAATGGACAGTGAAGGAGGGAGACCAACTGCTGTACTTTGTTCCATTAATGTCCCTCTTTTGAGCTGCTCCATGGAAAAAGAGGTCAATTGGAAACCGGAAGATCTGTAACCCAAATATGTATGGAAAAGTGGATTTGTGAAGCAAAAAAGGTAGAATGTGGCAGCCAGAGAGGTGTACTGCTCAGATTTCCTTTCAAAAAATAATTTGATGATCAGCTGTGAGGATGCTACATTTCAGTATTTGAACCAAGGCCACATTCTTCCCAGGCAGCCCCTATTGAATGAGTATGGCTGGTGAGAGAGTCTGGTAATTTATGCCTGACAAGAGACTCCTAAACACAGCTGACGAGGGAAGTTTCTCACTTGAATTATTTTTTATGGACAGAGCTTCTGCTCTGAGTTTTGGCTTTACTCATGCCCTACGGTGTTAGGATAAATAACATGAAAGAAATCCTAAATTCCACTTTTCCTTCTTATCGGAGGTCAAATCCTGAGGTCAGCAAAAGTGGCAAACCATCTTCTCCCTGAACCCCAACACTGTTTGAACTTTCTCTTTTCTCAGGATGGGATTCCCTAGGGACACTGAGATCTTCCTCTTCTCAGATTTCCCTAAGGAAATCTCAGTTCCTCATGTAAACAACACTTTAGATGGATCTTTTTCATTGCACAGCCAGGCAGGAACTTGTCTGAATTCTAGATTGAAATAACTAGGCTACACATAGGATTCTTGACTTAAATGCATTAATAAATAAAGAACCTCAAGAGACTATTTATTTTCATGTATATTCTTTTTCTTTTTCTTTTACTATGCATTTGAGGAGCTTTCAAAATAGAGGCATAACTGTTCCTAAGGCAGCTAGAACAATGTATCTGGGAGGGCTCAAAAATGGTGGCAGGGACAGCCAAATGAATTTTGGAAACACTGTCAAGTTATTTCTAACATATTTGGTGTTTCTGTCATCCCAGTTGAGAATCTCTCATGTCTGGGCATGAGAAGAAGCATGCTTTATTGCAAATTACTAGGTTAAAAATACCACTGCTTTACATTCAAAAGATCTGGGATCTTGTCCTGGTTCTGCTGCTCAGCATTATGAAATAACTAGAAGGTATGCATACAGCGGGTACATAATGAAGGGTTTGTGCCACATTAGAAACTTGAATTTTATACTGGAGTCAAAAGGGAACTGTTGAAGAGTTTTGAGTGGATACTGTGGTATAATCATATTTGTATTTTTTGAAAACAAATTTTGGTAGCCATGTACTTGATAAATTTGAGAGAAATGAGACTGGAAAACTGTCGAGAGGTTCTTTCAGTAATAATTTAGGTCAGAGATTGAATTTGGAAATTTAACAATTTATATATATTAATACATATGTAATATGTATATAAATGTTATAAATAACACATAATGTATGTTATATAATTTTCAACAGAAACTTGGTTTCTCCAATTTTATATATGTACTATGCATATGTGGAGTGTTTTCAAAACTGAGGCATTTCTGAGTTCTTTGGGACGCTGAATCAGAATATCTGGATGAGCTGAACAAATTGTCTCAGGGTCAGCCATAAAAATTTTGGGAACATTACAGGAATAGTGCTAATATATTTACTCATTCTGTCACTCACTTGAATAGCATGCATGCACGCGTACTTGAAGTATGCTTGGTTGCAAATCACTAGGTTGAAAATATCACAGCATTTTATATCAAAAATCAATCTCACTATTATTGACATCTTGGAATATGATAAGTTTTTTATTCATTTTGATAAATAACAGTTTGCTTTTCTTCTAGATAGGGAAATGAATTGAGACTTTCAGGATAATATTAGTGTGAGTTCTGTTCACAAGTTTCTCTGAAGTGAATTCTTCAATTAAATGATTAATAATTTCAATTGCTAGCCGTCCAAGAAACCTTATGCTTGACTACGCTTTTAGTATGATATAATCGTTACTTATGACTAAGGCTTTCTCCTTCGCCAAATAAAATTGATGATGTTTACCTCAGGTGTATTCCAGCATATAGGTAAAGTCACTGAATATGCCAAAGTTAGTGAGAAAGTCAAGTAGCTACTGTCTTTGAAGCGCCCCCCTGGGAAACCTGATATTTCTTGAGGTATACCATTTCATACTTTGATTGTGGTAACCTCAAGCTGCCTCAATACTTTTCTATATGTGACTATATCCTATTAAATGAAAAAAATTTTTTGATGTGCTTATAAACAACACTTTAGACCCAACTTTTTAGCCCTATAGCTAGGCAGGAACTTGTTTGAATTCTAGACTGAAATAATTAGGCTACAGGTGGGATTCTTGGCTTAAATGCATTGATAAATACGGAGCCTCAAGAGACTCCAGGTTAGCACTGTTCAATTCAAGTTAAAACATGCTCAAATACACCTATAAAAATTTCAATATGCTTTACCTTATCTTTTAAACACAGATTTATTTTTAGTGAAACACCTTATTTTGAAAATCAACTGTTACAAAATGGGCATGATCTCAGTCTATTAATGATTTATTAGAACAGCTAACCTCAGTCACAAAGATATAGGAAAAGTCAGAGGACCTGTACTTATTCACTCATTTAATATTTATTAAGCACCCTCTAAGTATTAAGAACTGAAGACAACAAATAGATTTCTTGCTTTTTCATGGAGCTTAATTTTTGGTAGAGGAGGAAGCAAGAAATAAATATGAATAACATCAGATAGACTCAGGGTGCATGCAGAAAATTAAAACAGAGTGAAGGGACACAGAATGATTGATTATATTGTAGGACTGAAAGAGAAACCTTAGACACTATGACTGGGCAGACAGGGTCCAGAAGGATAGATACAAATATAGATATAGCCAGCAAAATACATATTTAACATTTTAAAAATTCCCTGTGGCTTAGAGTAGAACTTAATAATTCATATGAAAAAATATTACTAGGATCATGTGCTCCATTTATCTAAATACTGATGTTTTATGTTTGTGGTGGGACCTCTAATTCTGAATTACCACATAGAATCCCAAGTGGACTCTTTTGTGTATTGGAAGAGACTTGTAAGGGGTAATAAGCTGGTTCAGATAAATATGCATATTTAAGGTACTCTGAATTCTTGAGAACTCTCAAGAATGTTTAAATGTGGTTCATAGGAATCAATTACTTACTATTAAATACTTTAGTGGATCTGATTATTTTCTTAGCAAACAGTTTTGTTATTCTCAGTCAGCTGTTTCACCAGATAAACTATGAGGATTGCTAAAAGGCCTATGGGGTATTTGTGAAAGTACAGTTAACTTGAAGACATCTCTTTTATGAAGCTACACTAAAACCTGTATCTAATCTATTAAGAAATGCCAGGCTACTTAGGTGATGAAATAAAATGTTCAGAAGAGATTATTTTAGTTTCATCTTTTTTGAAATTTGATTTTGGAAGAGTAAGGTGAGCCAGAGCCCATGTGGTGATGGTGCCATGGAAAAATGAAGTGTGACAGCATATATTGACCATGAATAACATTGTTGAACAGCTCCATTCCCCAGTTTTGATTTCCAGAAAGTCTATTCACAATGATTTTACATTATAGCCTAAAGCAACTAGAAAGAGAAACCCGAAAGATAAAATATTGAACTTTTGGAAGGAGAAAGTGAGAAAGAAACATGATTTTGAAAATTTGGTCTGTAATAAAATTTACCTCGCTGGTTATATTTGGAAAAATTATAAAACAATAGAACATTACAAAATTCAGAGAATTAGAAATATCAAATGCTGGCAATATTTAAATGTCTTAAGATGGCAACTGTTAAGATGGAGTTATTTTTAATGGCTTTGGAGACAGAACTAGCGCTAGGACCTGCCTCTATATACTTGGTAAGTTATTTTCACTATCACTTTTCTCTCTCTCTCTGTCTCCCCCTTAGCTAATGTATATTGAAATTTATTATGTGCTATCTTATTTCATCTTCATAGCCATAATACAATGATACAGATAATAGCAATATTCATATTTTTCTGATGAGGAAACTGGTAATTATAGCTGTTATGAATCATCCCTTAGGTCATACCTTAGTAAATGAAAGAGCCAATATTTGAAATTAGGTCTGTCTGAGACGAAAACCTGAGCCTCTAACCCTTATGTACTTACAGACTCAGAAGGTCATTATAACATTAAATGAGATTATGTATAGGACAATGCCTAATATAATTTAAGCAATCAATATAAATGTAGCAGTTATGAATCTTAATATGAATTTTCAATTGTGCAAGAAAAGTATTTATCTCCTTTCAATCAAAATAATTAGAATTTAAACCCTCATCTTGCCTTGCCAGTCAGAGATTCAGTCTGATTCATTATTGGGATTCAACACTTCTGGTGTTATACTAAGGTCTCTGGGTCCTGTGCTGTGCTAAAGAGTTGAAGCAGCCCCTCGTTAATTTTTTGGACTTAGTCCACAGTGGTCACTGCTGAGAAGCCTCTCATTCCTTTCAACATTAATGCTTATGGTCCAGTATTTCTGACATATTTGTAGCATAGAAATCTTTGTTGAGTCCAGGGATAGAGGGTGAAAGATGGCAAAAGCATATCCTACTATTGTTCATTTATTTAATATTTTTAAGTATCCTTTACATATCGAGCACCATCCTAGATGTTAAGGAAAAAGCAGCAACAAGACAGATAGTCTGTTCTCTGCCCAGAGTCCAGCTTTCTGGATGTGTCATGCCATCATATACCCTGCGAAATCTTGCCACCATTCAATGGGACGCTATGTAGTAGCATGTAGTTTCCAGTCAGAGGTAAATTTACCATGAAGCTACAGAAGCTTGGGCTTCAGGGACTCTAACATTCATAGCCCCTTCTGATATTCTAAAATGGGCCTTAAGAGTGTGTATACAAGTCTATGGCCACACTGCCCTGAACATGCCTGATCTTAGCAGCTAAGCAGGGTCCAGCCTGGTTAGTACTTGGATGGGAGACCACCTAGGAATACCAGGTGCTGTAGGTGTTAAAAAGAAAAAAAAAAAAGAATGTGTATACAAGATGTTTCTTGTTTTGTTTGTCTTTTTTTTTTTTCCAAGGTAAGATATTTTAATTGTAGTCAGTTGGATGGTAGTCTAACCGTCTTACATTTTTATGATCTGGCCAAAGGGAAGTTAAGTTTACTATTAACATTGTTAGGTATGCTAATATTATGGTGGTTATGAAAAATATTCTTATTTATTTAAGTTGTATGCTGAGTATTTATAGGCAAAAGGACAGGAAATATAAAATATCTTCCACAAATGAAAAAAAGAGACAACGCAATGAAAGAACTAATGTAATGTTAGTAATGGCTGAAGCTGGGTGATGGATACATGGAAATTCATTATATTTTCCCCTTTATTTTCTGTATATGTTTGTACATTTCTAAATAAATAAATAAATATTTTAAAATGCCAGGAACCAGGATGAATTTGGCTGTGATTTTTTTTGGTACATTTTTTGCTCAACTTGATGTCTTTTAATGCATAATTTCCAGTTTTTATTTGTTTTCCCCAGAAGAATTTAAATTATACCTTAGTTTTGCTTTTGCTACTAATCTTATTACATTTCAAAGGTTGCACATTTAATTCTTATGTTGAATCTGTGATTCTGCTCAAAATCTTTATCATATTGTCTCATATTTATGTCTTTTCATGTTGTATTCATAGAGTTTCTAACGTTTGTGCCATATTACTGATTTTATCTTCTGCAAGTCAGTTCTACCACTTATTGCAAATTGAAAATTCATTCTTGCAGTTCCTTGCATTGTTAATTTTTATTAATTTAATGAGTTCATTGTACTTACCCTACATTTCTCTCTATTGACTCTCACTTTGTAGCTCTCTGTCTCCATTTTATAAGGCAATATATTCTTGTAACTTTGAAAATAACCAAGCAATGAACTTATTATCCCTTTATGTTAGAAGCTGAACAAGGTGTGTATGAAGTAATCTCCTTCCTTATCAATATCTCTTCAGAGGCTTCATAGGTGCAATGGTGCATTATGCATCTCCAAGATTAGGCAATGTTCCCCAAAATATATAACTTTTTTCCCCTGAGTACATGGAGACTTATACAAATCTCCTGTAACACTGACCCATGGAATCTCAATTTGGAAAACACTGGCTAAACATTTTTAAATTGTTCATTTCTGCCTATAATCATTAGGAAGAAGGTAAATTCATACCTTGGATCTTATATGTATCATCACCATTACCCAGTCTGGTAAAATGTCACTTAGCATCTCTAAAGAACCAAGCCTTCTATTGGCTCTGAGACTACAAAGACTATACTTTTTCCCAGCCCAAGAGGGATGGATAATAAACACATAAACATGGGTGTTCCAGTGAGAGAAAAAGAAGGCACATATAATTCTCACTAATAACATGAACTAAAGGCTACAAAAAAAAAAAATCCATTAACAGAAGCCTTCCAAGAGTAGTAGTTCAATTACTGTTTTGTTTTAAAAAATAAAGGCCAAATATCTCTTCATAAGTTAAGTTTTTTTTTCTTTTTTCTTTTTTTTTTTGGTAACCCAGAGGAAAAAGAAAACTAATTTTATTTTGCCAAGTATTTCAAAAGCTTTTAATATGTATTAAAATGAATGGTTGTCTGAATTCAGAAAAAAAAAGCTTATTCTGGTTCAATACTAAACCTCTTTAAAATTTACTGAGAGGGTGTTTTATATTAGAACAATTGTTTTGGTTCATTAAACTTCTTAAGAGGTTCTAAACTTTAATCAGTGAGAACTCACTCAAGCTTCTAACTGCAAAAGCAGTCTCTTTTAAGAAATTAACAATTTTAAAATTTTATAATTTTTACGCTCTTCACATGATTTTCATGGGTGCCCCAGAAGTTTTACATTTTTCTAACAATGTTATAAATAGAAGGTTATATCTATAGGATATAAGGACTACTATAAATGAGATTTATAAGTCTAAATTTGGTTTGTACTAAAGATTTTAGAGGTTATTTTAAAATGTTACAAAAGATAATATATATATTAAGAGTGTTATGGCTTAGTGTTTTCTCCTATTTTGTAATCATGCTTATGTTAGTATTTCTAACAAAAAATGGTTAGAAAATCTAACATCATGTTAATATACTTGATAATATCATGACATTACACATGATGTTGACAAGGCAATGTTGAATGGCTCTATAAAAATGCACGAAGGAAATAAAGAGAAAGTGTACAAATATATGTAAAATAAAAATTGTCAATACACATATAAAAAACTGAAAAGCTAAACCTCAATAGTAACAACAACAACAACAACAAACAGGAAGAACTAAAGAAAACATCAAACTGGAAAATCACTTTAAAAATAACAGTCCTCTTTTGGGTGTGAGTAAAACATAAATTCTGGTACACAGCTACAGAGTTTGAAAACTGGCACAGCCCTTCTGGAAAGGAAAGAGGCAAAATGTATCTAAAAAAACCCTCGAAAATATTCAATCTCTGATTCATACTTATGGGAATTCATCTTCTGAAAAATCTAACAGTGTTTGAGTGTAATGTCTTTGTATGACCCTTATTATAGTTTGATGACATAAGTGCTCATTATTCATATATTAGTGATAAGAAAGCCAACACTCAGAGAAGTTGACTTGTACAAAATCCCACAAGCAGTCAGGGACAGACCTGGATCAGATTTTTTAGACTTGCAACTTCATAATTTTTGCTCATGCTGGAAAATATTTGGTTCAATAATTTTTTTAGTCCTTTCTCCACATGACATTCAATTTTAGGTTCTGGATCTACAATGTAATGTTTATTAAGCATTTACTATATGCACTAACTTCTTCACACATGGATCGTCTCATTTTATTCTTAGAATAAGCCTAGGTGTCCTATTTTCTTCGGTGAGGAAGCTGAGTAAATCTCTAAATGTCAGATAGCTGAGTTAACGACAAACCTGAGTTCTCTCTCTTTTTAACTATACACCCCTAAATTCTCTCCCCAGCATGGACTACCAACAGATCCTGTCCTTGAAGAACTCACAGTGTAGTTGTAAGGGGACATATTTGTTATGGTTCAGAACACATGACAAAATTACTATGGGAACACAAAGAAGAGGCTAACAGAATTACACTTCGGCCCTCGCAGTGCTGCCAGTGTTAGGTTGTAGGGTCCTCAATATGATCACCATTTATCAGACCACTTTATTTGTATTCACTACTTCAGATAATCACATCCACTATCTGAGGAGACTCTGGAACAAGATACATATATTTTTGTTTATTGATTGATTGAAAATTCTATACGTGTTTTAATCCCCCAATATAAAACAAAGAAAAACCATAACTATTCATAGAAAAATAGTGGAAAGAAATACATTAAAATGTTCACAGGGTCTATCTCTACTCTCACCAACAAAAGGATTCTTTTCTTTTTACGTATCTCCATAGTTGATTTGCTTTTACAATTGAACAAATGATATATGTATTAGTTTATTTTAACTTATGTAATAATATGAGTATTAGTGTCAAACATTTAATTTGCAACCTTATCTAGAAAGTATTTTATATAGATATTTAGAGGTAAAGGGCAGAGAGGTGTCATGTGTACTTTCAGTGATTTTCCAAATTCTGGCTGAGGTTCCAACCTCCCACATTGGGTAAATGTGGGCGTTCTCATAGCTGGCCTTCCTGGGAGGACTTAATCAAAGCTTCAAAGTGCGATGACAGAACTGGCTATAGAACAGCACAGGAGCCATGAAGCTAAAGGATTGGTTGTAAAACCAAATAAGAAAATATATCCAATTGCACTTGAAAACACATAATTGTTTTATACATATTTTTTCAAGATTTTAAAGTATAAAAAGGCATTTCATTAGTAGAATATAACCACTGTTAGCCAGTCCATAGTAGATGCTCTCTTGAAGGTAAATTTTGGGTGGAGTAATATCCGGGCTCTAAGACAAAGAGCAAACATCAATGGAAACTTCTTTATACTAAACACTTAAGAGCATTACTCATTTGAGCCTCATAACAGATTTTTGTTATCACTCCAAATGAGGGATAAGATGCTAAGATAGAAGAAATAACATGCTGATGGTCATGTTAGTTATAAAGCCGGGTAGTTATAAAGCCAGGAATTAAACTCAAGTAGCAATTGGGCTCTTATTCATTACTAGGTGATCTACCGCACTAAAGAAATAAAATAATAACATTTGAAATTTGATAACCACTTTTTCCATGTCTTCTGGTTCTACTACCATCCACCCAGCCTATAACAACTCCTCCAAAACCCTGCATAACATATTTTTAATATACTAATTAATATGCTTTATAGTTATCATTTAACTATTATGAGATAATTTGGCAGAATTAAATACACCCAACAGACCTAGAAAATGAGTATTAAGATTCTTTGGTGTGGATAAAAGAGATAAACTAGTAGATTATATACTCCTTTATTCCCTGTGACATAGCTCTGTGTAATTTTGTCATTTTTTTTTCAAATATGCCCCCAAATACCACTGTTCACAAATTCTGCACCTATTATTCTACTTTCAACTCAGAAAATTTGATAACTCCATTTATTGTCCCTTGAATCCAAATGTACCTGCTATGAATTTAGAATAAATAATACTGCACCATTTTCCCCATAGAGTTTTCTTAATTCTAGGAGCAGGGTGGGTTGAAAAGAACAGAATAAATATTCTAATTCCAATTTTCCCACTAATTATTAATATGAGTATGTAACTAGTACATAAGGTCAATAGGAGAGTCTCTATCCCATTTTAATAGGTAAAATATATATGGAGTAGTATAAAGGTGTGAGAATCTCCTAGAGGCCATAGGTTACCCTACTGGAAGTGTGCAAGACCAACTTTAAGAAATATCTGGCAGAAATTTAAAAAAGAGAATTCAGAAAGAAAATGATGGCACAATACAGAACAGTAGAAATACTGGAGAATTTATAGTTCAAAGATCAGGTTAAAGTTCCACCTTCGTCATATATAAGTTACATGCCTTGTGAAGTTTCAACAGAACTTAGTATTCTGGCCTAATTCCATACGAATATTTTGAACATTAAATGGGTTTATGCAGAATGCTTGCACATGCTATTACGTAGTAGATAGCAAGTATCTAATTGCTTTCATATCCACTCATAGATTACTAATTTGAAGATAATGATGTTTACCATACAGGATTATCATGAGAATTTCATAAATTTCTACGCAGATGGAGTTCTACCACCCTGTACCAATCAAGCTCCAGGATGGGTCTCTTTGTTCCTGGTTAAGCCTTTGTGGAAACATCAGTTCATTTATAAAACTCAGTTGCAGAATTTATACATCTTCAAATGGCATTTTACCTATCCACTCTAATGCATTTTCTATATTTTTTGTAATGGACAAGGTTTATTTTTATAATTTGACCCAAATAACAATAAATATTACTTTTACCAAAAAAAAAAAAAAAAAAAAAAAAAAAATCATAGTTCTAGGGAAATTTGGCCACAAGGGGGAAGTAGAAGAACTTGTTCAGGAAATACAAGTGGTTTTCTTTGTTTAATTTCTCTGTATTTTTTACCCCTCACTTCCTCAGCTCTCTTTGGCATCTTGTTTTGCAGGCTTCCTGATTCTAAAAATTTCCTCATAGGCTCTACACTTGGAAAGTTTATCAAAGACGACCACCTTCTGATATCCAGGTGATGGCTGCAGGATGAGGGAAGTGGTGCCTTGCCGACAAGGCTGCCTTGATTCCAGGTCTGTCCCTGTGAATCCTAAAGCACTAATTACTCACTGCAGCACCGTCCTGGTGTAGTTAATCACCAAAAAGAGATTATCCGTGATCACGGGAAGATAGC
Source organism: Rousettus aegyptiacus (assembly GCF_014176215.1). NCBI lineage: Eukaryota > Metazoa > Chordata > Mammalia > Chiroptera > Pteropodidae > Rousettus > Rousettus aegyptiacus. The sequence continues at coordinate 23,782,568 of NW_023416306.1, forward strand.
TATCCAAGAACTGGTACAACACCTCCTAGGGAGAGGCTCTTTTCTGGTTTTGCTCTCTCAGGGAATTACTCATTTAGATTGCCTGCTTAAAGCTTATACGATTTCTCTAGAATCTACCTGTTTTGTTACCTCTTCTATCCAATAACTAAAATTAAAAAATGCATTCTCTTTGTGTGCACTGGATTAAAATTCAAGGTTTAGGTTACAGAGATTTAATCAATTATTTTCGAGGCTACTTATCTTATTTGATGAATATGTATTGTGGGCCATTATATCATACATTTTTCTTGACATCAAATAAAGCAAGGACTCTCTTCCTAAGGAAACTGTAGTGTAATGGGTTGTTTTCTTCTTCTAATATTTATTGGATCTGTATGAATATATTTATATTCTAAAAGCTTTCGATTCTTCGTTCTTACAGAATTAAGTCCAAGTCCCACAAAATGTAAGGCTGTATGGATTAGGGTTCTTGGAGGAAGATGGCACCCCCCTCCTCCCTCCCCCAAAAAAATCTATTTACAAATGTGTGTTGGGGGAAAAATAAAGGAAATTTATAAGTGTTGATAAAGCCTTTGCCTCTATCCAGGAACTAAGTGAGAGCTGCTTCAGCAAGAGAATGTCACCCTATAAGAGACGAGCGCTTTCATAACTAAATGGCTTGGATCCAGCCTGGGAAGCAGGAAGCCAAGAAAACCCATGTCTTAATTTATCAATCACTCTGTCTGCCTCACAATCTCCATCTGGTGCATCCACTGGCAGAATCCAGTGGGAAGCTGGAAGTAAGGAACACGGTGCATGTGGCCCCCAAGTTCAGCCTCCTGAAATCAAAGCAGGATAGATTAGGGTGGACAGTGCATCAGAAAAGAGGACAAACAGAATATACAGCACAGAGGCCACTCCAAATCTACCCCAACTTAACTTTCCAGTTATTATAGTTCTATCCCTCTACGTCTATCCCTATTTGTTATTAGGCTGATTCCTGTAAATGTGGATAACCCTGGAATTAAATTCTCTTTAACAGCAAGAAGTCAACATTAAATTAATAAACATTTTCCAAGTATATACTATGTGCCAGACATATTTCCAACGGCTATAAAAGGTTTCTCCTCTCCAGGAGCTTTTAGTGAGTGTTGTCATTACAAGGAGGGGACAGTACAACATATGGGAAGAGAAAGACTCATCAGGGTAACTAATCCATAATTAGGAGAATTCAGACAGGTTTTTGAAGTATAATGATGGCTTAGCATATGTGTGGAAGAAGATAAAGAAAAAAGAGGATGGAGTAAAAAATGTTCCAGACAGAAATGAAAGTATGAACAAGGACCTGAAATAAGAGAAAACATGTTTGTTTGTTTTTTTTTCTTTTGGTGGAACTGCAGAGAGGTCATACTGGCACTATGGTGTGGAAGGGACAGAGGCGAAATATGAGGTAGGGGAGTTGGGCAGAGGCATAGCACAAAGGTCGTGAAAGGCATGATCGGGAGTCAGGGCTTTTGGCTGATTGGGAAGCAACTGAACATGCTCTGTTTCCTACAAAAATCCAGTCACAAAATGTTCGAGGGTGTTTCCTGAGAAAGGAGGCTATTTGAGGGAAAACCCAAATTTTTCTAATGTGCCCATGATCCTAAAGTTCTTTGATCATTGGTTGCTTCCTGTGTGGTTCCATTAATGGTCCACTGGACCATAACATGTAGGACTGAAATTGTTCAAGTGCTACCTTGGTGCTTTTTGCCGTTAGCAATGAGTTTCCTCTAATTCGCTATTACTGAACTTTAATCCCTGTGACAATAAAAGTCTCCTCTGTGCATGCCACTGTCTAGTCTAGGCTGGAATGTGGAGGTGAAAATCCCCATTTCCTGTTACCCTCCACATCCCATTCCCCTTCCTTTGCCCCAGAGCTGGAATCAGACACTACAGTTAAGATCAGGCTCTGACATACACCAGTTTTGTGGCACTGGGATTCCTTCTAACATCTCTAAAGCTCACTTTCCTCACCTGTGAAATCTTGGGAATCTTAACTTTTGTATTGAAAACTCACTACAGGTTCTTTAAGGAGAAAGTGAGACCATTTAAAAAATAGCTTTTTATAACTTGTAAGCCCACTGCCGCCCAAGACTCCTGTGGTCTGGCTTCAAAGGCAGGTGCCTCTGGTCTTTAGTACAAGGACAGAAAGAATCCTTCTGGGCTGAGGTCCAGAGTGTTGCGGGAAAGCGGCAGGGAGGCAAGTAGGACAATTTAAGTCACAAATTAAGTGGTAGGGGTAAAGCTCTGTTGGCAGGCACTGGAACAAATCTAGTTGTATTACACAATGATTCTACCCCCTTGACAAATATCGTGACTCGTGTTTTTTTAGTATTTTAGCAGGCGAGACTGTCCCTGGGGAACTAGGAAGTCAGGATAGTCAGTCTCTCGAGCATCCTGGTTTACTGGTTGTAGGAGATAGCTCCTAATAACTTGTTTCCCTAATAGATATCAGACCAACATCTAGAAGCCCAAGCTTCTCTTTCTGCAAAGGAAAGCTTAGTAGGGTCACATCCTCTTCTGAAACTCTCAGGAGGTCTGAGCACAAACATGCTGCTAAAATCCTTGATTTCCTCTTTGGTGCCTAGGCTGAGGGGACAGACATCTATCTAGGTTCAGCGTTAGGATTCCATCTTGGAACAGCATGCAACTTAGACTCCAGACTGATCTTGAATATGCTATTCCTGGTCCCAGCGACAGTCTGGGATGCCAGCATCTCAGGAAAATGTCTGATTACTTTTTCCAGTTGGAAGCAAGGGGATTAATATAACCAGTACAGGGCTGGAGTTGAGGCTGGGGGAGGCTATGATAAGTGAGGATGTTAAGAGTGAGAGAACCCAGGCCCTAATAATCCAGAAGACTGGGGAGCCATGAAGACATAGGCAGGCCAAGCAGGCACACAGGAAAGAGGTCTGGATGAAAGCCAGAGCTAAATGCAGCTTCCCTCCCACACAGCTTTTATAAGCTCTCTGGAACCGATGGCCGTGCAAGCTAGTTAGTTCTTTTCACACAACTAGGGCAGGATCCTCACTTGAATCTTGGTCCTGTGAGGGTGAGCAAGTAATTTCACTTCTTTAACACTCATTTTCCTGACTTGTAAATATAATAATATTTCTAACTTAGCTACCTCAAAAGATTTTATGAAGTTCAAATGACATTTATTTAATAATCGCTTTTATTAATATATAATACCATGTAATACATAGAGCACATATTTGTGGAATCTCTATGCATCAAATATATGCTTGTAAATCCTAATTTTTAAGGATGATTTATTAACTGAAAAGAGCTATAAAATTATAGTGTAAAGATTATTTTGGTCATGCTTTTTCCACTTAAAAACATTGTGTATTTGGTCGAAATGTTTACTTGTATCATAATAAATTCAGAAAAGGTAGCCTAAATTTTCACTCTTTATTTTGTGGTTTTATTATTACACAGATGCGGCCTAGTAACACATTCTATGTGTTCAATTTTCCTTCACCATGTTGAAATCCAAATGGCAGGGGAAATGAGATAGTAAAGCTCAGGTCCATGTGAACCAGTGATTTTCTTAGATTCTGGTGGTGAAGGAGAATATAGTTTTCATTTCTGATTAATTCTGACAGTCTTGCTTCATCTGCCAGTGCATAAACTTGAAATTGTATTCTATAGATATTTCAGAGGCATGATTTTGCTCATTCATTCTTTCATTTATTCACTCCATAGATATTTACTGAGTACTTGTGAGATAGGCGTTGGCTGGTTGCTGGTGATACAGAGGCAGATCAGCCATGGTTTCTGGTCACAAAGAGCCTATGTTCTAGTGGAGGAGATAATGATAAGGAAGAAGAAAATTTCAATGTGGAATGATATCAGATATGAAAACTCAGGGAAATTTGGGAGCATGATTTTTCACTCTTATAAATGTATATTTTACACAGCAGAATCCCAACAACTTGAATACACTTGATAATTCTTTAAGAACTCTATAATATGCTTGGCAGAGAAAGAAGTGATTTGTATGTACAAGGTACTATATGTATTGAAATATAATGATCCTTAAAATCAGAAGTCAGGATACAGTTAACAATTTGGTTCATGCATTCTACTACTAACATATTTTCATCGAGTCATAAGTTTAAGCTTTGCTTATTCTTTATTTCTGTGAAAACTCTTTCCTCCCCCAGTAATGTCTCCATTTTTTTGAGTCATTTAGTAATAACAATCATGCTTTTTTTTTTTTCAGTGTAATTTCATAGAGGACAAAATTGTTAACCACTACAACAAAATGGTATCCTGGCTTTCCTTGTAAAGTGGTTTATAAGAACTAATTTGGAAATCAAATGACTGTCCCATGTATATCATTAACTTGGCAATACTTTAGTCATTTCTTTTATTAATTTTTTTCCTGTTTCATTTATTCATTCATCAAAATTTATCAGCACAGGTACTCTGTGTGAAACCTCTGCTAGAAGATAAGTAAGTAAATAAATAAATATCTTCCACTAATTTATAGTATAGTGTCATAAACAAACAAGTTCACAAAAAACGTCGCTTCTAGATTACTGTTGACCCTGGCATGCATACTCATAGATATTAAAAACAACAAACAAAAAACCTCCTCATGCCAATTATTTTTTTGGGAATTTTTGGTTCAAAACGTAACTTTGCGAAGCGTGGATCAAATTAAATGGTTCATTAAAAAAAGGTAGTGAGATAAGATTCAGAATTCCAAAGATAGACATTAGTTGAATGAATCTGTCAAAAACTACAAATGAGCAAGAGTAAAGACTTCTTTCTGTTTTAGGAAAGGGAAAAAATTTTTAAAAAGTATGTCTATAGACATACTTTTCTCAATTTAAGTAGTGTGAAATAGGCTCCAATTAGTCCTAATAGAAATATTATAAAAATCGAAGGCACTCAAAATATTTTCTGATACAGAATTGTACAGTACTTCACAGTTTTGTTTCTTTTCCTTATTGTTAATTACATTAATTATTTCTTGAAATGAACTTGCTCAAACCCTGGGGTACCATGTTCTTCTAGTTACAATTTTGTAGTGTAGCTTTTGTAAAAGGAGTCACATGTGACAAATAGCCAAAAAGTTAGCAGGACCTGCATGGTTGACAGCTTATGAGTCCCTTGGCATACCCACTTATAAAAGGTAAATAGGCTTATACTGAAAATAAAAGAAACTAATAGAAATACACGTCCCCAGTGTTCTGAAGTAGGTGCTTATTCAACTCCACATGTGGAAGTTCTCAGAGCCCTGTCAATGCTGAATTCTCTTCACTTTCTTTCAGACTCCAAAGGATATCAACAATATACAAGTAAAAAGAAAACAAAAACAAAACCACACACACACACACACACACACACACACACACACACACACACACACACCCAACCCAGAAACAAAATAGAAAAACCTCTAAAACCCTTAGAATTTCCTGTGATACCAGCAAATAAAGGTATCTTTTGTAATGTTGATGAGATGAATTTGAAAAGCCCTTAGGTAACCACCGGATGGGGCTGGTTTCCAGGAGAACCAACCACACTCATATCAGAAGGTAGGAATCTTCACTCCCCACCCCCTACCGGCAAACTCAACTTGGAGTAGGAGACTGAGCTCAATTGCCAATGGCCAATGATTTAATCAATCGTGGCTACATAATAAAATCTCCATCAAAATCCAGGGTTTGGAGATCTTGTGGGGTGGAAAACATAGGGAGAGTGGAAGACTTGGATAGGGTATGGGACCTCTGTACCTTTTCCCCATATCTTGCCCTATGAATGTATTCCACCTGGATTTTCCTGAGTTATATCCTTTTTTAATAAACTGATAATCTTGTGAGTAAATGTGTTTCCTGAGTTCTGTGAACTGCTCTAGCAAATTAATAGAACTCGAGGAGGGGGTCTTGGGAATCTCTAACTTATAGCCAGTTAGAAGTACAGGTAACACTCTGGGCTTGTGATTGGAATCTGAAGTGGGCGGGCAGTCTTGGAGGACTGAAATCTTGACCTGCGGAATCTGACACTATTTTCAGTAGATAGGTAGATAGCGTGAGAATTGAGTTGAACTGTGGGACACACAACAGCTGGTATCCAGAGAATTGATTGGTGGTGGTAGGGTAAACTCTCCCACAAATTGGAATTGGGATCTGGACACTTAGAATCCAAGTCACTTAATACTTTTTAAAGCATACACATATATAATTCTGTCACTTTTATTCCTTCCCTCAATAGCCCCCTTGAGGTCAAGTCTCCTTGTAATAACAGGCCCCACGCAGGGAGTAGTTTATGTCTAGTGTAATGCCCACTGTGTCTGTTGCTGCTATCACGGCACTAATTTTTGGAGTTGTTCTTATGGAGACAGGCGCATGAGAAAGACACAATTACTTTGGTTTCCATTAAAAATTGTTAGATGATTTAGATCTGTAGGGGTTTTGTTTTACTTATATAATGTCTAGGTGGCCTTAAGATGCTTAAGAGGTAAAAAAAAAAAAAAAAAAAAAAAAAGACAACAGGGCTAGTTTTCAAGCCATATAGATGACACCTAGTATCCTGGGATAATAATTCAAGGCTCACAGAAAAATTACAAATCACAAATATGTCTTATATTTACACAGGAAGTTTCTACACACACATAATTTAAAACTCATTTTTTACTAGAAAACTCACTCAAATTGTAGAAAATGTCTTTATAATAATAATTACCTACTAACAAGCAATTATTAGTCTTCCAAACAATAACATAGTCAAGCCATTATGATATATGTTTTCGAGCAGTTGTAAACATAAGTAGGTTTACCACTGTCTTTTAACAAATTGTTCTTTTATCTGGAATATATTAAAATGTGTTCGTTGGTGAGATCTCTAAGGGAACTATGTGGTTGCTCCTTTTTGCCTCAGTCAGATTTGGCCATATTTGCAGCACAGCACTTTTCTAAAGGTACTTCTAAATATGAGATTTTTTTCCTAGATGGTTTTGAAAGTGAACTTGAAGACAGTATCAGACAATTTTTCAGTTGTTTGTTCTTTTCATTGTTTTGCTCCTAGTCAAGACATTTCTCTTTTAAGCTCCAAAACTTCTGATAATTTTTCTTCAAAGTTTGCATGATTGGCTTCTAAATGTTACTGAAAAAGAATTTCCTGGTTTCTTTTTTTCATACAACAGATACTGAAATTTAGACTAATTTGCATATAACCAATAATAAAGTCCACACTTTAGATAAACATCTAAGTATATCCTATGTTTTTTATATTGATGACTGCTGCTTAGTACTGAGCCACTAATTATGCTGAAAAGTGCTATCTTGTTTGCTTTCAAGTTTTGTGTGCGTGTGTGTGTGTGTGTGTGTGTGTGTGTGTGTGATATGGTGGACACTTCAGGGACTAGGCAAGAGTGCTAAGTTTTCTAAATCTATTGGTACAAAAAAAGTTTTTCTACTTTCTGAGCTTTCGTGATGAAAACGTGAGCTTGGCTACCTGAGAAGGGGTCTGCTGACTTTGTATGCACAGCTATGTGGTGAAACCTCTTAGGAATAGAGAATACAAAACTTATTTTACCCGGAATTCTAAGTAAAATATACACTTCTTTTAGAATGTACCATGTTTATCTGGTGCCTTCACTTATGCCCTAGCACATCATCCACCAGGCAGTGAGTATGTTCGGCAGACAAGCTTGGTTTACCTTCTAGTCCCAATCTGGCCCTCCCCACAGTGAATTTCTCAAACTGCAAGTGAAGTGATTTTTTGTCCTTAAATATAACTCCTATAATGTTACTCCTACAATGTTAATGATACTTAAAATACTTTACAAAGGTTCTGAATATAAGTTTTGACTTATATTCAAAATATTTTGAATATAAGTCAAAACTCTGAAACCTAGTTTACAAAACTTATGAGGGTCCATCACAAATTAGTTCATGTCTGCCTCTGCAGCCTTAGCAGTTATTATTTATTTCCTCATATATGTTCTAAACTTTCCTGAGTTCTCTGAACTTGACAAATTATTTTCCTTTGGATCTTTGCCTATTGCTGTTCCCTTTGGCCAAATCACTGTTCCAGAACTTCACACTCTCCTCTTTTTTTGATTGATTGTTCTTTATCCTTCATGCTTGGAAAGACTTCCTCAATTTCCCAAGTTTAGGTCAGTTTCCTTCAGACATGAACATAAAAACGTAATCTCCACTTCCCTATTCTAGCACTTGTCACATTATTTTAATTTCCTGGGTAGTCCATTCTTCCTGTGACCTTCCAAAGGCAGAGATGAACTCTGTTGTTTCTTCTGTTTTATTTTTAGTGTTTAACGTAGTACCTTGCAGGTAGTTGGGATTCAGTAAAATATGAATTAATGAATGCATAGTAATAGGCAACCACCAGTCAAGAGTCAAGCAAGAGACATTATAAAAGGAATAGCATATCTTACCCAGGGCTTTGTCTTTTACAATGTGCTTTTTATTCATTCTATGTCCCTCTTCCTCTCCTGCCACCCAGGTGGGACCAAATATTACATATCACATTAGAGTTTCACAATAGGACTCTGATGTCAGGCTATTTGGACAGGAGGTATCAGTCTTTTATAATATACATGCACAGTCCTCAGTGGGCTTTTATAAAACTTCCTAGCTCAATAGTCTGTAAGCATTAAGGGCAGTGAATCTGTCTGATTTCCAGTGTTGAACTCTGAGTCTAGTATGTAGTAGTAAAGTCTAGCCTACAATATCTTTAACAGAATGAAAAATGTATTTCATTTTATGGGAGCCTAGGTCTCAAAAATATGGAATAACGTTTGAACTTCACAACTACTAGATCATTATGAAGGCATAAAAGGCTAGAAATTAGAATTTTTGACTCAGAATCTGATCAAAATCAGAATTTTTGATACCCTCAAATCATTTAATAGTAGTCTGACTCTCCCTAATTTAAAAGCCATAGTAGTCTATCAAGAACGATTTAATAAATTCCATGATTATAGTCAATAAAAGAGGCAACCAGTAGGTATACATGGCAGAGAAATGTAGACCTCAACTTCTGAAGGAGATGGCTCATGGAAAAGTGATAATGTAGAAGAGAGGCAAGTAGCCAGGTCCAGGTTTGTAGTCTCCTTTCTGAGTTTGGACTCTGGTGGACAATTTTATTCTCTCTCTGTTTTTCCCTTTTAAATGTTTCATTGATGTAAAATGTACACAAATGAATGAACACATACTAAAAGTGTACAGTTGAATGAATCATCAAGTGACTACATCTGTGTAATCGCTATTTTGCTCAAGAAACAGAAACAGAAACATTTAGTACCCCGAATGCTGCTCATGCTTTCTCTCAATAACTGCTCCCTTCTACCCATTCTATTTTCCATCCAGTTCTCAGATATGTTGCTAGAATACAAAGTATAAGGAAGAAAATTTCACCATCTTCAGGAAGAAGACTCTCACAATCTAATAGAATAGACAATTTTATTCAAATAGAAATGAGATAATGCACTAAGTGGCTAGCAATGTGAGGAAAGTGTATCATGGAAACTAAAAAGATGGCCACTTTGGTGGGCTGAGGTGGGGGAAACAAGTCTTCACGGGAAAAATGACAGTTAAAGAGAGTTTTGAAAATTAATTTCCTGGGTTGGAAAAGGGAGAAAAATAGAGAATCCCAGCCAAAGGAGAACAACATTAAGGTGAAAGGAAAGGGACTGGCTATCTGAGTAAAGGCTGGAAATCCATTGAGATGTGGTTAGGGCAACAAGTTTCAACCTTGGTTTGGATCACAATCACCTATTAGGCTGTTTATGGGCCACACTCTAGATCTACAGACTCATATACTCTGGAGACACAGGGATGATACATACATGTGGGGATTATTTATAAAGCTTCACAGTTATTTTGGTTTGCAAGATTCACAAACAAGACTGTGAATGACTGGACTGGAGTATACGATATCTTAAAGAATGTGAAGTACTATGTATTTGGTAGGTCAGGGCATGTTGTAAAGAATTTTGAATGTCAAGCTATGTATTTTGGCTATACTCTTTAATGTTTCTTACACTTGCCTGATCATAAGAATTCCAGGGAGCCTGGTAAAAAGTCAGCTTTCTTGGCCCTACTCCATGTCTACAAAATAAGAATGAGGGAGGGGGCCTAAAGATTAATTTTCCTTTTCTCTTTCTCTCTTCTTCTCCCTCTCTTCCTCCCTTCGGCCCTTGCCCCCTTTCTTTCCAAAGAATTCAGGTGATTTTCGTAATTACTCATTACTCATACCAGGAAACATTTTTTTTTTTTTCAAACAGTTGGGAGTCATTTAGGCTTCATCAGAGGCAAATCTGCTGTAAGAATCATCTTTGTAGAAATTTATTGGTTTGAGGAAAGGAAAGAGATATAAATGAAGGAGAGGAGATGGAGGCTTGTTTTATAATTTAGAGGCTAGCTGATTGCAACGATCTTGGTGAGTTCATTTTTTAGTCGTTAGTGTGAGACTATGTCCAGCACAAAATTGGTGCTCAGAAATATGTGTTAAATGAATGGATGAATTATTAATCATTAGTTTGGAGAAGATTTACTATTTTAAAGGGCATTTTAATAGGTAAAATAGGACTTGGCGAATAATTGAATGGGTTTGGGAAGGAAAGCACAGGATATTTCGGAGATTTCTAGCATGAAATGGTTGGTGTGTGGTAATGCCACTCACTGAGAAAGGATCAAGTGTTTGTTATTTTTTAGATTCAAACTTGAGCAAAAAGATGCTTCTTAAAAACAAAACAAAACTAAAAAACAGAAAACAGTTGCCAGCAAATGACTTTCTTTGAACATCATAGAACCTCATAAGCTTCCTCTCCCTCTTTATACTTCTATGCATTCAGAGCAATCCCCAACACAAATCACATACTTATAGGGATGATGCATACTGGCATGGAATAATGGGTTATGCCATTAAAGTCCAAGCCTTAGACTGGGAAAGCCAATTTTCATACCTGACAGATATTATCCCCTTTGTTCACCTCTTCAACCTTACTCAGAGCAACTGTTTTTTTCCCCTCTATAACAACTTTAACACATTAAAAAAAGGGGGGAGAGCATGGCTGAATGAAATGACAGCTGTCTGGTTTTGTTATAAGATCTGCTGCAAAATCCTGAGTAAGTGGTGAACTTGGTGCTAGAGTTTGAAACAGAAGGGCAAAATTGTAATTGAATCTCATCTTCAAATGACCAGAGTAATAAAAGAGAAATAAATGTGGAATTTCATAGCAGTTCAATTTGAGAACTCTTGTATCTGCTCAATTTGAGAACTCCACATAACAACTACTTGTATATTAACAGATCATAGGTGAGTCTCAATTTTTCACCTAAGTGAACATTTTTCTGGCAATGAAACAAGTAGTACTTTCTTTCCTTATTACAGTAAAACTGCCACTGGGCTTCATTTAATAAGGATTAACTGTGAATAAATTACGGCATCAAATTATGCACCATGACATGACTTGTTGTGAAAAATTTAGGCAGCTGCAAGACTCCTTGAAGTTAATTCAAGCTGAGCTCAGTACAAAAACGATTAATTACTTCCTGGAACCCATAGATCTATTTTCAGTTGCTGGTGCCATGGGATCACAGTTTAGATGAATTACCAGCAAATGCTCATGAAAAACAGTAGTGGGAATGGACCATAGCAATGGGGGTCAGTATTTTTTATTCTTGGATTCGCCTCTGGCTTTTATTACTAAGTATATGTCTAAAATTGGTTTGAGAAATCACAGCTGGATTTGGAATAATCTACATTTTATGTTTGGAAGGAAACATAGAATTATCTAGTTTTACCTCCCATAGAGCACAAACTTCCCCTTGTCATTTCTGACAGATGGTCAGCCTTTACTTACGATAGCTGTTTGACCAGGGCTCATTCATTACCTCACAAAGCAGCTAATCCTTCGTATAAGACAAAGTTTTAGAAAATGTAGTCAAAATCTAGCTGATTTTAATAAGTTTTTCTTGATCTAGTTATGTGAATTGGAACAGAATTTCCCAAACTTGCCTGATTAATATCACTCGTTGTACTTGATAACCCTGTAGAGTACATGACCTTTTCCACTGGGAAACTCTGAACCAGAAAATCTGAGTTTGGGGATTGGGGCCTGCATTTTAGCACTATATCAGTTGATTGATTATTATTTTTCAGATAAGTACTCCTTTATTTTTCTTTCTTTTTTTTTTTTCAGAGATGGCTCCTCCCACTCAAAAAATCTGTTGAGTGATGCTTAGGGATTGACCATGTTGGGACGTCTAGAATTTGACATATAATGAGCTGCAATTAATATTTATTAATCTATTCTATAATTAATTGAGATTCATTCTTTATGACTTTTCCCAGCCCATTTTTATGTTTTTTGTTAAATTTATGTTTCATTATTATTAAATATTTATCTATTTAGGTCTACATTACTGGGATCTATACATTATCTTGTTAGAAAATTGAGATAGTTACCTCTTTCTAGTTCTTCTACACATTTTTCTAAACTAGAGATATCTTGAAAATTATTCCCAGTTACTTAAAATAACATTTTCAAATCTCTTAAATTCTTAAGTGAAATCTGTCTAATCATGCATAATTTGGATGCTTCTATAAAGTAAATTTATGCAGGTGAGGAATGTGTAGACCGAAATATTTTGTTAGGAAGTCTAAATGGCATGAAGAGATATAAACAACTTTGCAAATAAATTATTTTCTGAAGAACAGTTTAGACTTTTCTGTAATTTTCTAGAATGCAGCATAATATTCCACTTCTGAATTTTTTATTGTTTTGGATACAGAAGAGTCAGACATTCATTCATCCTCCATTGGCTCAGAATATGCTCTCTCATTCTTCCTAAGCCACTGTATTATAGAGTGCACTGCTTCCTCTTACAGAATCCAAGGTGAATTCTTATACTACCTATGGAAAAAACTGTGGTTCTTTTCATTTAAAATGTTTTATTTGTTAAATATGGAACATATGATAGAATTGAAGAAACGAGTCTCAGTAGAAACCTACTTTGTTAGCCTAAGCAAATTTGGTTTAATAACGTGATAAGAAGTAGAAGCCATGGATTAACTTCTCCCATTGAGTGAATTTTATGCTAAATGAGCCTTTATAAAGCAACCAAGAGTGTCTTGAACTGAAGGCCTGGGCTGTAGTATTGATAGTAGGAGCTCTTCCAAGAGTAAAAAGCCAGTGAACAGATGGGTGTGAATTGAAACCAGTTTATGAGGATTTGAGAGTGCAATCAAGACAGGAAGCAAGCACAAGTGAGGAAGGAGAATGGTGGGCAGATCCAGTATTAGAAACCTCAGGAATACTGGCCAAACTAAGATCCAAGCTGGTAGAATATCTGCTCAGATAATTCTGTTTTAATTGGGGCAGACATTTTGTGTGGCAGTGTGTGAATTTGAGAGCAAGAGAGGGGGCATTGGTGAGGAGTATGAGTAATGACAATGAGCTGAGGCTGGAGACTCAGTATTGTCAACCTACCAGAGGGAGTTCGGTCTGTAATCAGTCTAGCAGAGACACTGTACAGCATCAGTATAGGACTAAAAGTTTCGGCATGATGCTCTCACAGGCACCTGAGGTTTTGAACACCTCCAGAAACTCATTTATCAGGTATGGATGGCAGCTGTGAACTACTTCCAGACAGTTTCTAGGAAGCAAACTATTAATACATTTTTGGCTGTTTTCCATACTAGTTGGGGATTAGCCTGTGGGTATGTATACATCATTCCTGGAATGGGGTTAAAGATGTCATAACTAATATTGAGATATGTGGGGGTGGAGGGTAGAGAGCAGAGAGTAGTACAGAGTCCTCTTAGGATATTCTGGTAGAGAGACCATCACTCCTTCCTCATAGTTCACAATTCTAGGTCATAAGAGGAACCTGGCAACAACAATCTTTGTCATAATTGTTATAAACCAGATTATGATCAGAGTATTCATTTATGGTGCTTTATTAAATTATCTCAACAACTGCGTAAATTAGTAATTATCAGTTTTCATAGATGAAAAAATAAAGAGGTAAACACCTTTCCTTTGTCTAATTCCAAGTTCTTCGCTCCTCTTCTATGTATCTTATTTTGGAAACATTATCTTCATATCTACCATATCACACAAAGTACCTGCATAAATTGGCTTCAGAAATAACCCTTGGTAACATAGAGAAACCTATGGTCATTAGGCAAATTAGGCTGAAACAAGGGTCCTATTTTCTTACATATTGATACACGGAAGAAAGACAATTTCTGAGACTACTTCCATAAACCTGGCCGATAACAGTATACATCACTACGGAACATGACAGCGTGATGCTGTTGTACAATTCCACGTAGATCATAAATAAGTTATACGAAGTAATTTGTATTTTTATCAGTAAGTACCATCATTCTAGATGAAAGAGCAGCAGCAGTCATATTCTCTTAAATCATTACAGCTGCTTGTGCTGTTGTGTTTTTCATAACTCTTACTATAGGTCTTAATCTAGCACTAACACTTAGCAGACCATAGCAATATCTCTTCTTTGCTCTGTTTAATGTCCAAACATTAAAATTTTATGAATGAATGCAAATAGATAACAAGTGCCAAGGCAGGCCCCAGTTGCTATTGTTCAGCAATGTTTGCTCTGCAGCAGTTTTCTGAGCTCTGCATACACATCCTCCATCTGGTGGCTGGCTATGTTTTCAATTTTTTCTGTGTATAAAGCCGTAAGGCAATGGCACGTCATATTTTTTGCTATTCGAGCTAAGCGAATAGCCTAATAAAACCTTCTGAAAAAGTCCTAGTAATCAGTATTATTGATGAACTACAGAAAAATTCTATGTGTATTCTTTAAATATTCCTTGCTAACAGAATTAAAAAAAAAAATCCTTAAATGTAAAAGTGTATTTTGGACAACAAATTATTTTTTATTCTTCTCCTTGTTAATGATACATAGGCATCCTCTGCCTTTCCCAGTCTTACAGTTTAGGTATCACTGGTTACTTTGTATCTCCAAACTCAACTAGAATATTAGGTCAAATTGGTCAAGTTAACCACTTCTGCTTCCCCACCTACCCAGTCCTGGAATTTACATTGTTTCTTGCGCACTCAGCATACCATGTGCCATCGATTAAATTCCAGTCCATTTGAGCTGTCAGTGTTGCAATATTTCCCATTCCTGGTCCTATATACCACAATGACTCATTTCACAGATTTTCCTTTAGACTTCCCATTTACATGAAAACAAAACTAGTTGTCTATGATATTTACGTCTGCCTATTTCATTCCAGACAACTTGCCCAGACAAAAGTTGTATGCATATCTAATGTAATTAATTCAAATAGGTTTTTTTTTTTTTTGACAGTGCTTTAAAAAGAGTCAGTTTAGTTTACTAAGAATGACATGGACTTGGATGCCAAAATCTTAGCTTTTTATCTGGTTCTAACTCTAACAATTTTGTTGTAAGCCACCAGCTAACTAACCCTAGATTGCAGTTTTCACAACTGTAAAATGAGAAAGGGTCTCAGAGCCTGTTAGGAAGAAGCAGAGAAATTTTTATCTACTCAGATATTCACCACTAAAGAATGAAAAAACAGTTCTCCTATATCTGAGATGATTGCCCTTCTTAATTCCTGCACCTAGATTTTCAAAGGAAATGCATCATACCATGGAAGAGAAAGAAAACACTGCTTGGTCAGATCAGCTTTTTTAATACCATGTACACAGGCAGATTGTCCTAAATTCTGTATTAATTAATTAGCTGGTTCCTAAGGTGCCCTTCAGCTCCAACTGAGTCAATAATTCACTTACTTTTGTTAATAAAATACAGTCAGTCAAATAATCAATTGATGTAGTTTATGAATTTAACTAACTGGTTTTATAATCAAGCTGGTTATCATGCAAGTAACACAATAGTCAATATGGATTCTCAGAGTTTTTTTTTTACACAGTTCTGACTTCAAAGTTCCATTATAGCACACAAAATTTTTGCTGGAGGGTAAAGACAATCTACAACTAAACATTTCCCTGTGTTGAATAAAGACTCTCTACCTTGTAGACAAAATTAATTAGGATCTGATATGCTGGAAGCAAAAAGAGAAGGGGAAACAGGTATTGGTTTTGAGGGACAAAGAAATTTAAGAAGTGAAAACACCATTATAAAACAATGCAAATATTTTTCATCTTAAACAAGTTCTTCCTATCATTTGAAAGAACTAGTAAAAAAGGATTTTGAACAGAAGTTGAATCAATCTTGATTCATCAGGTTCACATACTGCTAAAAATGGAATCTACAGAGTTATTTTAAAATCTTAATTTATTTAAGTTTAAAATTTCCCCATGATTAAAGTGTTATAGGTATAATCTTTTTTAAAAAATAAATTCTTATTATAGAAAATGTGGAAAATATTAAAATATATAAAGAACAATCTACTCTCGACCTTAATGAATATTAATATTTAAAGGTTTTTCTTTAAGTATTCTGTGGATATGTGTGTGCTTGTGTGTGTATTTCACAAAATATGTATAAGAATACAGTTTTGAGTTAAGGTAGTTTTACTTAACCATATGCTATGAGGATTTGCCTATTGCATTAAATATTTCTCAAAAACTAAAAAAAAAAAAAGATTGTAATTGATTTTATCATATAAATGTATCAAAGTTTTTAAACATTTCCCTAAATGAGACTTTATTTTTTCATCATAATAATGTTAAGCAATACAGGTTTTTACTATATGAGATACATTATTTAACTACTTTACATGTATTGACACATTTAATCCTCATAAACACATGACATATGTGCTCTTATTTTATGAATATGGGAACTGACCTGCCAAGTTGTTAAATGAGTTGAGAATAATAAGAGCACCTATCTCACCTACCTCCTATAAATAGGCTAATGACATACCTGCTAACGAATCCACTGATAGTATTTGCTGGCAGAGGAATCTTTATATGGAATGCTTTTGGAAGGGTATACTCAATCTGTCTAGAATTGTTTATGGTAAATAAAGCTATATTGATAGGAACTAGATCCCTGGAATATGTCATATATGCTATGTAAATGACTGTGAAATTGAGTGACTGAATGAGTAGGAACTGACTGAAACAGTTTTCTTCTTCATAAGTGATGTGACTATACACTATTCTTAGAGGTATGCTATGGTAAGAAAGAAACTGGGGAATTTTATTGGTGGTTTCAAATCTCCCCTGGCTATCCCTGTGCCTTGTGATTATTTATATACTTGAAATTGTTATTGCTTTATTAAATTTTTTTTATTCATTTGAATCTAATTTAGCAATCCTGTCCATGTAATATCAGATATTTTTAAGATATTTTGATATTTGGAGTATGTTAGGAGACGATTATCCACATTTTATAAGTAGGGTCACTTACCGCCTCTGTTTCAATTTTTTTTCCATAGATGTTTGTGTAGCAAACAGTCTTGGAAGATAGAGATAATGTCTCCCTCCAGACTGATGAGTGGGCATGCTTACTTTCCAGCATAAAGTAATTAGGTTCAAGTTCCTCTCTTGTACTGCAATCTATCACATATGTACATGTCGCTTGGTTCTCTTCAGTTTCCTCTAGAAATTGGGGCTTTGAGGACTGGCACAAGAAAATAATGATACTGTGGCTACAAGAGTCTCATATCTTCTGCCAATCTCCATGAAAATTTTGTGGGCTAGAGTTTTAGCCTGCAAAAAATCAGACCCTTCACAGCTCTCTACAGCATCAAATATCCCTTTGGAAAGGTCCTATCAATTCACAATGTCACCAACAGTGAGTATAGTGTTTAAATACTCACTTTTAATAATATTGGCTATTACATAAAATAAAGTCAGCTTTCTCAACTATGTTAACAGTTTAAAGAAGGGTACCTCTTTGACTGAATAGAGGCACACATCACATTTTATTGTGCTTTCCTTTATTGTACTTCACAGATATTGTGTTTTTTACACATTGAAGAGTTGTGGCAAACTTGTATCAAGCAAGTCTAATGGCATCATTTTTCTAACAGCATTTGCTAACTTCGACTTTATGTGTCATATTTTAGTAATTCTCACAATATTTCAAACTTTTTTCATTATTATATTTGGTATGGCGATCTGTGATCAGTGACCTTTGATGTTACTATTGTTATTGTTTTGGGGCACCACAAACTGTGCTCAGTAAGACAGTGAACTTAATTGATAAATGTTGTTTCTGTTCTGACTACTCCACGGACTGGCCATTCTTCCATATCTCTCTCTCTCCTTGGGTATCCCTTTTCTCTGAGATATGATAATATTAAAATTAGGCTAATTAATAATCCTACAATGGCCTCTATGTGTTCAAGTGAAAGGAAGAGTCACATGCCTTTCTGTTTAATTCAAAAGCTAGAAATGACTAACTGCAGTGAGGAAAGCATGTTGAACTGAGAAATGGTGAAAGCTAGACCTCTTGCACCAATTAGCTAAGTTGTGGTTACAAAATTCTTGAAGAAAATTAAAAGTGTTACTCTATAGAACACAAATGATAAGAAAGCAAAACAGCCTTATTGGAGACAGTTTCAGTGGTCTGGACAGAGGATCAAACAAGCCACAACATTCCCTTAAACCAAAGCCTACTCCAGACCAAGGCTCTAACTCTCTTCAATTCTATAAAGGCTGAGAAAGGTGAAGAAGCTCAGAAGAAAAGTCTGAAACTAGCAGAGGTTGGTTCATGAGGTTTAAGAAAAGAAGCCATTTCCATAACATAAAAGTACAAAAATGAAACAGTAAATGAAGTGCTGATGCGGAAGCTTCAGCAAAGTTATAAGGGAGCTCTAGCTAAGATAATTAATGAAGGTGGCTATACTAAATAACAGATTTCCAATACAGATGAAGCAGCTTTAATCGGAAGAAGATGCCATCTAGGACTTTGATGGCTAAAGATGAGAAGTCGATGTCTGGCTTCAAAGCTTCAAAGGACGAGTTGACTCTTTTTAGGGTCTAATGCAGCTGGTGACTTTAAGTTGAAACCAATGCTCATTACCATTCCAAAAATCCTAGGGTCCTTAAGAATTGTGCTAAATCTACTCTGTGTGTGCTCTATAAATGAAACAACAAAACCTGGGTCACAACAAATATGTTTACAACATAGTTTACTGAATATTTTAAGGCCATTGGTGAGACATACAGCTCAGCAAATAAGATTCTCTTGACAATTTGTCTGGTCACTCAGGAGCTCCAATGGAATCCTTCAATGAGATCAATGTTGTTTCCATGCCTGTTTACACAATATCCATTCTGCGTCCCATGGATCACGAAGTAATTTTACTTTTCAAATCGTATTATTTAAGAAATACATTTCCTAAGGCTAAAGCTGCCATAGATAGTGATTTCTCTGCTGGGTCTGGGTAAAGTAAATCGAACATTTTCTGGAAAGGAGCCACCATTCTAGGTGCCATTAAGAACATTTGTGATTTACGAGAAGAAAAAAATGTCAAAATATCAACATTAACGGGAGTTTAGAAAAAGTTGATTCTAACCCTTGTGAATGACTTTGAGGGATTCAAGATTTCAGAGGAGGAAGTAACTACAGATGTGGTGGAAACAGCAAGAGAACTGGAGCCTGAAGATGTGACCCAGTTGATAAAACCTGAACAGATGAGGAGCTGCTTCTTATGGACGGGCAAAGAAAGTGGTTTCATGTGATGAAAGCTACTCCTGTTGAAGATGCTGTGAAGACTGTCATCAAAAAACAACAAAGGCTTTCGAATATTATATAAAGTTAGTTGATAAAGCAGTGGGCAGGCTTGAGAAGACTGACTCCAATTCTGAAAGAAGTTATACTTGTAGATAAATCCTATCAAACAGCATTGCATACTACAGAGAAATCATTCATGAAAGGAAGAGTCAATCAATGTGTCAAATTTCACTGCTGTCTTATTTTAAAAAATTGCCAAAGCAACTTCAACCTTCAGCAACCACCTCAGGGCGGAGTCAGCAGCCATCCACATTGAGGAAGGACGCTCACCCCACCACCCCTCAACAGCAAAAAGATTATGACTTATTAAAGGATCAGATAATGGTTAGCAATTTTTAGCAATAATGTATTTTTAAATTGTTATATACATTGTTTATAATTACTAAAGAAGTATCACATGGTGCTATCCTTGCCTTTATTTGTCTACTCCACAAACAGAGTCTCTAATTCCATAGTATAACTGGCACTGTCTAAAATCGGCTTTATTTCTTATGGCCTAATTCACTGCCCAGCATCTATTAGATATAATAGACTCTATTCTAGTACAGAGTCAGAAAATATTAAGTGAATTGAATAAAGAAAAGGGCGTGTTGTTTTTAAGGTTGCTATAACCTTTGCTGGCTCTTAATTTTTATTCTCTAGATTAACTATTCCTTTGTTATTTAATTTGCTTGAAGTTTCAACATTTTCCTTAAAACTCTGTGTTTTTTTGAGTCATTTCCCATTAGCAATCTGTTCCCCTTCTTCTCAGAAACCTTTCTTTTGTCTGTCAGCTGAAGTAATCCTTTATTTCTAACTTTACAAAAGAGAAAACTGATCATTTATAAGTTGTTTCACCCTGACAGCTCTGAAAAAGGAATCTTATATATTCTAGTCATCTATTTCTTAAAGCCTAACAAATGTTAGTCTTAAATTCAACACACTCATCTTATCTAGCATCTGTCTCTTCCATTAGCTTTAATGTTTTTTTTTTGTTTTGTTTTGTTTATCCTTTTGGACCAATTTACTTCCCTAATCCATAAATGAAGAAATTTTATTTGCTTCAGTGATTTTTATCCCAGTAGAACTGAAAGCTTGTTTTCTGTGGGGTGATGTTAGCGGTGATTGTTGAAATTCTGATTCATGTACACCAGATTAGCTTGTGTTTTCAAATCTTATTTCAAAAAATAAATACTACAAATATATTGAAGCGATTTAAAATTATATACATCTATATGTACATTCTCATGTGTATATTAAATATTGTATGTTAGTACAAACTTTTGGGACAATAATTACCTGTTTAGATCAATAGAAATAATTTTAAAATAATGTTTTAAAAATCTTAATTAAATTAAAGATGTATACATGATAATATTTAGTGAAAAAGCAAAAGTTTTGAAGAAAGCATTTTGAAATACTATTAGCAATTATGTCTGGGAAATGATATTTTGGAGATAAAACTATTTTACTTAGTTTTAAAACTTAACAGTATATTATCTAAGACTTATTTTTGCTTCTCTGTAAAATAGAAATAATAAATTTAACTTTCTGATAAAGTATTCTGCAAGATTTAGTGAGGTAATGGATGCAAATCGCTTATTATAGTATCTTATGCATTGTAAATGTATCATTAGAAATTTCTGCAAAGACTAATCTTGAAAATTTTTTCTTAACATCTATCACTGAGTAAAATGATAGATGTGCTCCATGTTATACTAACTGTCCTAGCTCCCAGTATTATTTTCCAGATTCAGAGACTGAGATTCAGATAACTAGTCCAAAGTCATTCTATCAATGAGAACAAAATCAGGTTTAAATGCAAGTCTCTCTAATTGCAAAGTCCGCGCTCTTCACTACTCTGGAAGGTTACTTCCTTTGGCATCACATATGTGATTGGAAAATGACAAAATAATTTTTTTATTAAAGATAAAAGATTCTCAATTTCTCTGTGTACTACATGATTCTAGTGGTAAGATAACTGTGTTTGTGTTTTCAAAAATAAAATTCCTTGAAACCATTCCAATGCGTATACACTTTCTATAGATAGTCCTGCCTTGAGATCATTCATCTCAGTAAAGTGAATACCTGCTCCTTCTCTCTAAATATTTGGATTGTTAGTTAAAGAGATTTTTTTCCAGCCAAAATCTTATGTGCTATTATCTCATAGAATTTTTCAGATCTTATCATAACATATACTCACCGTACACGTAGTAACCTTTGAGATTTAGTGAGAGAAAATTTGGACTAAAAGAAGAGTAGATCCACATAAATAAATAAAATTACTGGCATTTGTTGTATTTCCAAAGGAAAAACAATTTCATTCACTTGCTCCTTTAAAAAGTATAGGTTCTTGGAGGAATGCACTAATCTCAGAATAAGTACTTTTTAGAATTACCATAGTGGTCATGTTTATGAGGAGATGCTTCTAAAGCGATTCTTAAGTTATTACATTTCTTCAAAACAATTTTATTAGTTTAAATAGTTCTCATATTCTTACATCAAACCTTCACTTCTTGATGTAGTTAAATGTTTACTTTTTACCAGTAAAATGACTATGATGATATTTTACCATGCTTTTGATTTGTGTTTCCATATTTTGCAATAATCAAGTATATTTTTGTATGTCTACTATGGTTCATTTGTAAAATAGCTTATTTGACTTTTTCTGTTTGATTTTTTTCCTTTTATGGGTATGCAAAAATCTAACAAAAATATTTTATAAAACAATAATAGTAACTAATTTATACGATTACAAAAGAAAAAGAACTAAAAGATTGGCCATAGAAGAGTGATGATCAAAATTATATATATATATTCTTCTGTCTGTAATAATAGTTGTGATTATTGGCTCCTACTTCAGAGTTTGTCCTTTTGAAATTTCTCCTGCTGTATTATTTATAAACAGGAAATTTTAATTTGTTATTGCAGTCAAATTGACTTATTGCTTATACTTACTGAGTCTTTATAGTTCTTCCCTATATTAAAGTCATCAAAATTTCTCCTATACTTTTGGCATAAAGTTTTAAAAATTATCTTGTATACAGAATGAAACAGTGATTCTGTTTAATTTTTTTCATGTTTTAATTAGCAACTCATAACAATATATTGAATATTGCATATTTTTACCTCAGATTTGCGATGCCAGCTATATTAAACATTGTGTTTTCATACATAAAAGGAAGTGTTTCTGTTCTCATCTATTGGTCTATTTATCCATCCCTGAGCCTGTGCAATATTATCTTACTGTAGTCTAACAATAAATCTTGATATCCGATAACATAAATTTTGCACATTGTTCTCCTTCGAGAGGTAAGCCTTGATGCTCTTCAATATAATTAATAGATTGCTTTGGCTAAACATAGATATCTAGTACTTCCATCAATATTTTCAAAATACGCAGTGCTCTGAGTGCCTCCTTTAAAAAATATTGTGCCCAAATACATGTTAATCTGTCTTTGAACTTTTTTTTCTCCATTGATCTGTTGTCTATATTTACTTTATTCGCTATCTGTTAGAGCAAGTGTTTCCATCTAATATTTTTTTTTTCCTAAAGAGTATTAGCTTAGGTAGAGTTTAGTAGAAGTAGATTGGGAAATTGGTAAAGGAGAACTGGGAAGGACAGGGAATGCAATAGAGTTGATCTTTGTTTAATTTAGTATGACAAATGTTATCTTTTAATTGAAAAATTTATTCCAATTAATCCTAATTTAGTTATTGGTATATTTAGTTTTAATCTACTATCTAGCTATATAGTTTTGTTTCTCCTGCCCGTCTCTATTCTTGTGTCTTTCTTTCCTTGCCTTCTTAGATGGCTATCTTTTACCATTCCACCTTTTTCTTATTTTAGAAAAGACACAGGTTTTCTATTTTTTTAGGGATTATGCACTAACATATACCTTTGACATATTAAAATGTAATTAAGTACTTTCACTAACTGCTTTATAATACAAAAACTTAGAACACTTTAACGCCATTGATTCTCTCTCCTGATTTATATGTTATTGAACATTTTAAAAATATCTAAATATGTTTTAAACATAAAATATTGTTTTATATAATTAATGCGCATTCAAATGTGCC
This sequence comes from Rousettus aegyptiacus, assembly GCF_014176215.1. Lineage (NCBI taxonomy): Eukaryota > Metazoa > Chordata > Mammalia > Chiroptera > Pteropodidae > Rousettus > Rousettus aegyptiacus. Next base: position 23,806,351 of record NW_023416306.1, read on the forward strand.
AATATACTTCCATTTTCAAGGCTTTTTATTTCTCCCGGTACCTTCATTATTATTCCCCATGGAATTATTTTTCTTCTTCTGAAAGCTCTCTCTTCAGGAAACTGAGATTTTTATTTGATAAGATCAACTTGCAGAAAATTATTATGCCTTGTTTTTCTAAAACTATTTTAACAACTTGCTTGCTTGAAGAATATTTTATTTGGTATAGAATTTTAAGTTGAAATTTTTTTTTCTTTAGCTTACTGTATATAGATCTATATTGTTTACTTTTGAATCTACTTTTTATTTTTTTTTTACATTTTTTTGTGGTAATTTACACAATGAATACATTGTAGTGGTTAATGTTATCTTACCTGTTATTTGTAGCAGCACCGTAGTTATAATAGTCAACCAGTCTCAGTGAATCAACTTTAAAAAATGGCTTTTAAATAGGGTTTTAATTTAGTCTGAACACTAAAAGGTATCATTTCTTCCAAACTCCTTATTTTATCAATATTTTTACATTTATAAATAATAAACCTTTTACAGATAATGTACTAGGTTCTGGCTAGCCTGCTATTATTGGTCCTTAGGCCCTATGGAATAAAATATTAATGACTGACTTGCTTTCAGATTAGTCCCCATTACCTGATAACAAACAGTTGTGCATACGTGATGATTATTCATTACACATTACTCATGAGTCAGTATTATATATAACCTATGGACAGTGTAGTAATATGTTAGTGGTTTCTTAGAAAATCATACTTAAAAGCTTAACAGTAGAAAAATGATGTGAACTACTACAGACGTTTTCTCAACTACATAAAATTACCGTTTTGAGATTTCCAAGATATATGGTTAGGGTTCTAAAGAAGCTTCAAGAACCCAAACATGTTATCTAAGATTTGTCAGAATTTTGTCCTTGATAGGCCTGAAACCGTTGCTACCACCTCAGTGTATCATGTGGCAAATTGAAAAAGTCTTGGAAAGCAGTGCTCACATATCATTTACTAAACACTGAATCCCTTAAACTTTTTTTTTTTTTTTTTACTAGAGTGCTCATTACCACAATTACTGAACTCATACATGTATGGCATTGATTCAAATGTTAAGTGACTTATGAAAACTCATTAACTAAGTTAGGTTAGAAGTAGTTATGTAGCTCATATCTTCTGATTGCCCTTTCCCTGCAGGCAAACTACTTCATCAGATAATCCTAGTAAATATATTCTTTCGGAGGTTAATCTACAGAGTGCGATTTTAGCAAATGCATAGCTTTCATCCAACTCGAAATCTTTAAAAGTAAAGCACTGTTATCCAAAATATACATGAACTCTTAAACTCAAAAATAAGAAAATGAACAACCCATTTAAAAAATGACAACTATGAACAACTCTATGCCCATATATTTAATAATCTAGTTGAAATGAACCCCAATTCCTTTAAAGACACAAACTACCAAAAACTCTCAAGAAGAAATAGACAATCTAAATAAGCCTATAGATTTATTTTAAAAAATTGAATCAATAATTAGTGACTTTATAAAATGGAAAGCAGCAGGCCCAGATGGGTTCACTGATGAATTTCAAAAACAGTTAAGAAATAAATAATGATAATTCTTTACAAACTCTTTCAGAATATAGAACCAGAGAAAAATATTTCTTAACTCATTCAAGGAGGCCAGCATTACCCTAATACTACAACCAAAGACATTATAAAAAAAGAAAACTACAAAACAATATCTGTCATGAACATAGATGTAAAACTCCTCAACAAAAATTAGCAAATAGAATCCAACAATGTATAAAAAGAATTATACATGATGAATAAATGGGATTTATCCCAGGTATGCAATGTTATTTCAATATTCAAAAACCAATACATGTGGTCCATCATTCAATAAGCAAAATCACATGATCATATTAATTAATGCAGAAAAAGCATATGACAAATTCCAACACCTATCCATAATTAAAAACTTTCAGTAAACCAGGAATAAAGGTGAATTTCCTCAACTTTATAAAAATATCTAAAAAGAACCTACAGCTAACATCATACTTAATGATGAAAGGCTCAAATTTTCCCCACTAAGATTAGGAACAGGCAAAATGTCCTCTCCCATCATTGCTTTTCAACATTGTACTGAAAGACTGAAAAATGCAATAAAAAAAGGAAACAAAAGGTGTACAGACTGAGAAGAAATAAAACTGTCTTTATTTACAAATAACACGATGATCTATGTAGAAAATCTCAAAGAACAAAAACAATCCTGGAACTAATAAGCAAGTATAGCAAGGTTGCAGGATACAAGGATAGCATACAAAAGTCAAATGCTTTCCTATATGTCACCAATGAACAAGTGGAATTCGAGATGAAATACATAATATCATTGACATTAGCACTCCAAAAAATGAAATACTTAAGTATAAACCTAACAAAATAAGTACAAGATGTATAAGAGGAAACCTACAAAATTCTGATAAAAAATCAATAACTGATGAATAGAGATATTCATTCACAGATAGGAAGACTCAATGTTGTCAAGCTATCATTTCTTCCCATTTGTTCTACAGAGTCAATGCAATCCCAATCAAAATCTCAGCAGATTATTTTGAAGATGTCAAAAAATGATTTTGAACTTCATATAGAGAGGCAAAAGACCCAGGACAGCAAACACAATATTGAAAGAGAAGAACAAAGTTAGAGGATTGATGCTATATGACTTCAAGATTTATTATAAAGCTACAGTAATTAAGCCCGTATGGTATTGGCAAAAGAAGGGACAAATAGAGACTAAGGGAATAGAACAGAGAGCCCTGAAGTAGACTCATGTAAATGTAGTCAATTGGTCTTTAATAAAGGAAGAAAGGAATTACAATGGAGCAAAGACAGCCTTTTCAATAAACAATGCTGGAACAACTGTACATCCACACAGAGAAAATAAATCCAAACACAGGCTTTATAACCTTCACAAAAGTTAACTCATAGTGAATCATAGACTTAAAAATCTTCACCAAGAAGATATATAGATGGCAAATCAGCATATGAAAAAATGTTTCACATCATATGTCTTCAGGGAAATGCAAATTAAGAAAACGAGATAGCAGAACATGGAGAAAACCCAAAAGCTAGTGAGGATGTAGAGCAATAGGCACTCTCCTTTCATTGCTGGTGGGAATGCAAAATGGTACAACTACTTTGGAAGACACTTTGGCACTGTCTTACAAAACTAAGCATACCCTTACCATATGGTCCTCCAGTTGCCTTCCTTGGTATTTATCAAATGGAGCTGTAACTTTATGTCCATACAAAAACCTCCACATGGATGTTTACAGCATCTTTTTTCATAATTGCCAAAACTCAGATGCAACCAAGAAGTCCTTCCATAGGGGAATGGATAAACGAATTGTGGTACAGCCATATAATGGAATATTATTCAGGGCTAAAAAGAAATGAGATATCGAGCCATGAAAAGAAATGGAGGAACCTTAAATGCATATTACTAAGTGAAAGAAGCTAATCTGAAAAGGCTATACAGTATATGATTCCAGCCATTAGAATTCGGGAAAAGGCCAATCCATGAAAACAACAAAAAATTGTGTGTGTGTGTGTGTGTGTGTGTGTAAGTGTGTGTGTGTGTTTTAATTGTCCTATGCATCTCTTCCATTTGGTGGTTCCTGACTTGTATCCTTTATAATAAATTGTCAGTGTAAAGAAAAAATGATCAGTGGTTACCAGAACTTAGATGGGGGGAAAGGGGGGACGATAAAGAGGTAGAAAATGAAGGATTTGGGGGCAGTAAAACTATTGTGTATAATAATAGTGGAAACATGTTATTACACATTTGTAAAAACTCACAGAATATACGATACCAGGAGTGAACTTTAATATAAACTATGAACTTTGGGTGATAATGATGCGTTAATGTAGTATATGGTAGTGTAGTGTTAATGTAAATTTATAGATTATAAAAAATGTACCACTCCAGTGGGGGAAGCTGTGTGTGTGCAGGAACAGAGGGTATGTGAGACCTCTCTGTACTTTCTGCTCAATTTTGCTGACAATCTAAAACTTCTCTAAAAAATAAAGTCTAATTTTAAAAAGCTTTCAAAGTGTTCAGCTTTCTATGATGCGGCTTTCATCTTGGATGTATTACTGCCGTTTTTATTTTCATTATTATGCTATTGTTACTACTAATAAAATGCAGGGAAAAAATGAAAAGCAATTACCCATGACTCTTTCTAGCCTAATGCAGCAGGTGTTTTCCATTTTTGCTTATTACTTTCTTATTGTTATTTGCAAATAGCTTACTTTACACGGTTGATGTCAAGTATAAATTACGATCTATGGCCTCTTTTTTTGCCACTAGAAATTGTATTACAAATAGTTGTTTCTCCTTTGTCTTTATAATTATCATTTTTCATAGCTGTGTAATATCTCATTATGTTAATGTACCATAATTTAGTAAGCCTTTCCCTATTTTTTGAACATTTATTCTATTACAGATAATATTGTACTAAATATTCCTTGGACACAATCTTCTTGCTTCTGTTAAAGTATTCCCTTAGGACAAATTCCCTAATGTGGAACTATTATAGCAAAAACCATGGAAATATTTGTTTTTTTGCTACATATTATCATATTCCTTTCACAAGTACGATATTAACCTAGACTGACATGAGCAGAGTGTGTGTGCATTAATTTAACACATTTTTTTTTTCTTTTTGGTCTGAATACTATCACCTCTAATCATTTAGTAGTCATCATTAAAAATTTGATTATAATAACAAAATTTCATTAAAAATTTGATTATAATAACAAAATTTATATAGGAATGTCAGTATCACCATATTTCCTGGTAGTAATTCTATACTTATCTATGTGTGAACATCCTTCTTATAAAGAAGAGATACATATTTGAACAAGTTGATTTATAACTGGCAATTAGCACTTTGCTTGCAAAAGTATACAGTTTTGAAAGTTCGAGATTAGTTTTATTTCTCAAGTATTTTAAACACCTTGGAAACTGTGCTACATAATTGATCTGTTTAGCAGAACCTGTCATAAATATTGCAAACTTTAAGACAATCTCTGTTTAATCAGGTTAATTACAAATTCAGAAGTTCGAATTTAACATTACTTTCCTAAGTGTGACGGATGAGGGTGGTAGCAGATTCAAAGTTTCTTAATCGTGGATTTAACTTTTTCACTGTGCCAATATAGACATTGCTCTGAGAATGCAGATTGAACAGACTGGCTCAGCAATGCCAGGATAGATTTAGTATTTAAAGTTCAGTCAAATACCAAAAGGCCCAGAGGTTTTCTTCTGCACTAAAATAGCAAATCCTATTACTTAGAAAATCAGAAGAGAATAGAGTGCCTCACCATCTTGCCACACCAATCCTTGATATTTTCATGGATAACACTGCCTTTCACAGCGGTTTTGCAGATTAGATGAACCTATAGTCCATTTTTGACTATGCTTGATAATAGTGAATTGATAAAACTCAGTCGAAGTTATAAATTTTTATCAACTTCTACCAATTCCTAATTAAATTGGGATTTCTTTTTACTTTCCAAGATTAAATTGTTGGCTGCCTTAAGAGAATAGCAATTTATAAGTTGCTTTAGGTGATTTTTTTTTCTAAACTAAGCAGTATTAAATTTTTGTAGAGATTTTTCTCTGAGATTGGTCAGTTAAATTGGGCTTTTTGTGGTGTACATATATATGAAAATTCAACTATTTATTTTTCTTAGGTTTACCAATGTCCACACTGAATCTTTGCATAGGGAAGAATAAATAGATGAAACTGATAAACATATTTTACCAGAGAAATCAGGTATTTGCAGGGATTATTAATACTTACAAATTTATAAAACTTATTAAGATAAATAATCAGAGGATAAACTATCTGCTCTGTCTTCTATTTTATTAACCTATGTGTGACCAGTACCAAAACTAAAATTAAAGATAAAATTCTTCACTTAAAACTAAATTGACGTATTATCTCAATTTCATGCATAAAACCACATGAACAAACGCTTGGTATTGCAAGTCATAAACTGCTTTGAAGACAAATATGCCAAAAATAAGTGATATCTATTTGTATAATAAATTTCCTTTACTCTTTTAACTTTTTGGTTATACAATTGGACAATACATGTTAATTTGGTCAAAATATTAGTGAAAAACTTTTAAAACGTTCATTGTCTATTCATTAATTTATGGATTCAAAAAAGCCCTGTTATTATATTTTTTCTTCTCAAATTACTGTAGGACTTCTATGGGGTTTTTCCATGGACACACTGAACAGAATGTCCAAACCATTTAAATATTCAAATGAGTGGTAATTATTTTGTGATATCAAATTTAGGTGTTTGGTTAGTAAGTTATGCTTTCTACTCTTCCTAATTATTATTGTAGAGATGAAACAATTACATTCAGAAATTTGCTTAAGCTAGGATTCATTGCAAGTAGAGTGAGTTATTCATTTTAATGATTCAAGGGGTTCGGTTTCTAGCATAGAGATTTATCTCCCATGTGAAACACATATCCACCTCATAGCACTGCTGAACTTTTTGTGGTCAGCTATCCCTGCACTCTGATATGTGGACAATTTTGCAGCTTACAAAAGCACTTAGGTACCATAAATATGTAGTGCAAAGATCGATGCTAAAGTCTGTACTTTGAATAACTGTCTCCTTCACCTCCTCTTCCTGGTAATTAGGTAACAATGGTGGTGATTTAGGCTACCTCATTTCAAATCCTAGTTTCTCCATATATTAATTATTTAAGTGATTTAACATCTAAGCCTCAGTTTCAGCAATAGAATAGAGATGATAATAATAGTACCTACTTCACACAGTTGTTGAAATGTTTAAGTGAATTAATAAATGTGATATGTTTAGAGGAATACCTCAAATACAGTAAGCTTTCTATGAGTGTTACCTATCATAATTATCAACATAATTAACAACTTAATTGTACTCATGTATAAAATGACAAACACATAATAAAACTTTCTTCCATAAACAGCATAGTACCCGGGTTACCTCTGGCCTTTTCTTCCTCCCTTCCCTAAACTTTGCATTGTGTTAGAGCTGTAAATGTGCTTACAAGAAAGATATCATTTTGGAGTCGAATAGAAAATGTTATTCAAATAATGAAAAAAAAAAAAGGATTGAGGTCAGAGCTAATGATAAAATAAATCTTTAAAATGTTTTGAGAATTAGCTGCAATGATCAAAAGGATGAAAGGATTTCCATTTGAGATTAAGCAAATAAACTAGATCACAAATATTTTAAAATGAATTTTCAGAGAAGAGATTATCTAAAGCAGCATATTGTGGATTCTAACTTTTCTTCACACAGCTGAGTTTAAACTTTAGATCTTCAGACTTCAGATTATCAATTATCACTTCTCTCCATAGGAGTCAGTGAAGTTGAGAGGAAATAGTCAGGTTTCAAATCAAACAATCCCTGATGAAAGCTGTATTGTCATTTCTGATGCATAATAACTGAGTGACTGAGCAAAAAGCTTAACTTTCATGGGCCCTGCATTTTTAAAAGATGAACTTTAAATAACAAATGCTTAATCACATTTGAAATCATGCTAATGCAGATTCTTGGAAAGATATATCAAATGTTATATATAATGTAATAATTATATATAATATGAAATATATAATTATATACATAAAATTTGGGGGGCATATAACTAGGCTTACAATCCAAACCCAAATAAATTCCAAATCTAAATAAATTACATTCATTAATGCAATGAACAAGTAAATAAACAAATTTATTATGAATTTATGAATAAACACTATACATTAATTAATTAATAAGAATAATAAATAAACTCACATTAGAAGCCATTAGTTTTCTTTATAAAAAGCTACTCTGAAAGGCCGTGTTTTATAGTACATATGACAAAATGTTTATACCTAAGGTTTCCAGTTCTGAAAAACTGGTAACTGCTTCATAGAAACTGTAGTGAGAAAGACTCTGAAGATGTGTTCAGTCTCAACAGGAGAGCAGATCATAATCAATTATTAATGTCTGGTAGCAGATTGGGAGGTGACAATTGTTTTTCAGACACAAAGTATTTGCCATCTTTATCTGAAAGACTAGGACGAAGGGCTAACAAAGAAAGAATCTAACAAGTCTAATTTTCTCAGTGTGGCTAAATGCTCTATTTTTACTAAATATATTTCAGGGCATCATTGATTTTTATACTGACATTTCTTCTTTATTAAAGAAAATGTGAGATTCCATATCAAACCACTAAAAATCAATAGTTAATATATTGGTTTTAATATATTTTTAATGTAAGATGTGATGAGAATTCATAAAATAACATGTGGTACTATATGATAAATTCATTCGATTTAGCAGCTCTAAACAAAATATTAGTTATTTGGAGAGTAATGGAAAGACAATTGTCCAGCATGCTTTGCCCAGGAAATTGAAATATATACAATTAGAATAGGATAATATAACAAGATGAGCTAAAATATAATAGTTTAAAGTTTGATATTCCCAGGAAACGGGAATAATATTTAAAATATTATCAAAACTTTAAGAATGTGATTAGAAACTAAAAATGTTGGAATGGGAAAAAACTTAAGAGCAGTGGTTCACAAATTTGCTGTATATTAAACTCTCCCAGAAACATTAAAAAAAAAAAAGACATATCATCACATGAAAATTCAGATTCAGCTGTCTGGGGTTATTATCAATAGTTAAATATCTCAAAAGCACCCAGATGGTTGTGAGGCCAGTATTGGGCAGAGCCATTATACCTCCAATATGTGAATGGGAAAACAGAGGCCAGAGAACTGGGCTTAAACCCTATTTTCTAACTGATGAAGTTTCATTTCACTTATTTCTATGGAATATATAAATACCAAGCATTTTTGACAAATATATCTCTGTGGTAAACCTTGGTATAACTCTAAATTCATACTGTAATAATAATATTCAGCAGACAAAGGGTATTTTAGTCAATAAATAATGCTAGGATAAGGAGCAACTGATTTAAACAAAAACAAAAAATTATGACCTAATCAAAAACAGACACAAATATAGAGGACAGTCTGGTGAAGGCCAGAGGGGAAGAGTGTTGGGGAGCTGGGAGAAATGGGTGAGGATAAAGAAATACAAATTAGGAGTGATAGATGGTCATGGGGATGGGGAGTATGGCATAGGGAATGCAGTCAGCATTCATGTAATGGCTAGCTGGAGAGCCAGAGGAGAGAAAGAGCAATTAGGGGGATCATTTTATAAATGTCTAACCAATGTACTGTATACTGGGAACTAATAATAAAATAAAATTAAAAAAAATTATGACGAACATTCAAAGGTAAAGGCAATCATTGGAAACTGATCTTGATGTGACACAGATGTTGAACTAACATAAAGATTTTAAATTAGCTTTTATAACTATGCTTAAGGATATAAAAGAAAATATGCTTGTAATCAGTGAAAATGTAGAAAAATCTCAATAGAGAAATAGAAAGCATAAACTATAACTAAATGAAAATTCTAGACACAAAATATAATACATGAAGAAAAAGGATACTGGCAGGTCTTAACATAAGATTGGAAATGACAGAAGAATCAGTAAACTTAAAGACAAATCAAGAATATTTATACAATCTAAAAAAGAGAAAATAAAAGGATAGAAAAAGAGTGAATTAGCAATGATCTGTGGAATAGCATCAAATTTCTAATATATGTATAATTGAAGCCCTACAGGTAGAGAAGAGAGAGAATGTGGAAAATATTTAGAAAAATAATGGCCAAACTTTTCCCCCTTGGTGAAAAACATTAATTTATAGATTCATATATAATCATGAAGCCACACGCAGTATGAAAACAAAGAAAATTATACATAGGCACATCAAAGACAAATTGTTAAGAAGCAAAGATAAAAACAAAATCTAAAAATCAGATCTAATATATAGAGAAATACAATAAATATAACCTCTGATTTATCATTGGAAACAATAGAGACCGGAAGACAAAAGTTTATATCCTGTGAAATATCTTTCAAGAGTGAAGTAGAGTTTCAACAGACATTAGAAAAATTAAAAAGGTAACGTTATGAATAAATGTATGCTATCAAATTTAACATATACGATAAAACAGACAAATACTTTGTGAAACATAAATTACTGTAATCGACATAAGCTAGAATAGAAAAACTGAATTGCTCTATATCTATTTACATAATGGAATTTGTTACCAAAGAAAGGACAGAGAGAGAGAGAAAGAGAAGGCTCCTGGGCCAGATGGTTTCATTGATAAATTCTTTGTAAAATGTCTCCAGTTCATCTCTCTAGCCACCTCCCTCCATCAATCACATGCTACCACCTCATTTCACTTAAGAGGCTTCTCTTAGACACTTGTTGCACCCCATCCTCCAAATTTCCATGTTGTACTCTGAAAGGAACCCTAAATGTGACTCTCGGTTTTTGTCCTACTCCTTTTTGCTCCCCTTACTCACATTAACACAACAGAATCTTTCTACTTTTCTATGTCATATGTCATAACCTCTGTATCTAAAGGTGGCATGTACCCTGCTCTCTTCATGGAAACCATAATGAAGAAGAGGCCAGAAGAAAAACAGTTTTGCACATAAAGGAAGATAAAAAAAAATTACCTCCTTTAAAGCAATTTACTTTATATTTAGGTTTATTCTATTGTTAGTGATGAGATTATAGATTGCCAATGTAAAAAGCCCACAGGGGTCAGTAGGCAACGTAAATGTGTGAATCGAGCCAGATATACGACTCAAAATGGCAATTCTGGCAACCTGGAGAATACATTCTAGACTCTTTTTAAAGGCACTTAAAGTTTGCTTTTTTAAAAATCTTTTTAGCACAGCCAACTTTTATGTTTTGAAGTTACCTCTCTGTTATTTTATTATTTTTTTGGTTTTTAAATTTCTATTTTATTTTTTTATCAATTAAAGTTGACATTTAATATTCTTTTATATTAGTTGCAGGTGTACAGCATAGTGGTTAGACATTTATGAAATTTACAAAGTGACCCTCCTGATTAGTCTAGTACCCACCTGGCACTATACATAGTTATTACAATATTATTGACTATATTCTCTGTGTTGTGCTTCACATTCTTATGGCTATTTTTTAACTACCAATTTAGCACAGCAGACGATGAATTAGTAATATGGTTGGCTCTTAGTATGCTGCCTACAATTTACTCACACTGTAAATGTTTTTGTCATTTTAAATTGTTCCATTTTATTTATTTAAAAATATGTAAGTGTAATTTCCAAGATAAAAAGTTTTTGAGTCTACACCAGACAAAACTTAGTGAAGTACATGAGCAAAAAGCACAAATGAAAAGTTAAAGAATGAGTCAAGATGCATATAAAAATACAAAGACTATTAAAGTATATGTAACTGTGCATTTAACTTTTGACAAGTAACAAAACATAGGGCCACTGTTTCTTAATCTTGTTTGTAGTGTTTTCTAATCTTGTCAGCAACTAATGAATTTAGTGCCTAGGGCATATATCATAAGTTTACGTACATTTGCTAAAAATGGATATCAATGTTTCTAAACTAATGAACCATATTAAAACTATAAAAACTCATAGTTTCCATAAGATAAAAACCCATCCAGATGTTTAGAATGAATCTATTTCTGGAAAAGAAATGAATTTCTCTTATGGGTCCTCATAGAAGGCATCTGGGTAATCTGATGAAAACGTTCTCAGTAACAACTGATCAAAACATGTGGCACCTATAATAATAGGCTGTTTTTTATGATGTCCCTTCAATATAAACTGATGTCACAAAGTAAGAACTCTTAGAAGGATGCTGAGAGGAGGTAGTGTATCCCTATTTGGCAGAGGTAGAAAAGGAAAGAACACAGTAGGCTCTTGTAAAAAGAGGAAGCCGAACTGAGGCTTTAACAATAATCATATTTAATTGCTATATTATAGATAATCTGCATAAATTCTTTCCAAGTTATCTGTTATAATCAACATTTTTTATTGTATTAGAAATGATATTACTTGACCATAACCATACATCTAATTAATGAAAGAGCAAGATTTAAAGGAATCTAGCTGGATCCAAAGCACAAATTCTTTCCACTACACTTTGTCCATTAGGTAGATAAGGAGGTAGATGCAACTAACCAGATGAGGAATTTTGCAACTATTTATTGTTTAGCAATAACTATAATTTGAATTCCCGAGGATGAAGTGTTAATATATTGAGCTGTTTTATTGTACAAAGCTCTCAATTTTAAAGTACTGAAAATAATTCTAAAATTTTCATTTTCATTTTAGTAGCAACTTTCAGAACATTTATATCCCTATAAATGTATGTTCTTAAAAGTCTTAGGTTCAGTGACAACTTCTACTCAGGATGAAGATGTTGCACTGAAGCTAATTATTATCTCCCTTACAGAAGTTCATAATGTTGCAGACTAATGGAATTAAAGATGAAAGTTTTGCGGTCTTATAGCCTGAGGGTATCAGAAGTGATGTATGATATACCAGACTTATTAATAATTTTTTTTAATTTAGGGTTAAAAAAAACAAGCAAAAGGGTTCTGGCATTTGAAAGCAGCTGGGCTTTTATCCCATCCATTATTAATTCACATAAGAAAAACAGCTATGATGGCAAAGGCCAGATACTTATTATATACAGACTATAAATATGGATGAATAATTCATTTTTCTATTAATTTTAAATTTATGGTCTAATGGTTGAACTCTATTTTTTCTTTTCCTAGAAGGGTATGCACTAAGCAAAACACTGTACTGTCAATAGTCCAGACATAAAGCACTGCAGTAAGCAAAATGAGATTCATTATATACATATTTATCTTATTTGAATAATACCTTATTCATAGACTCCATATAAAGACTCACTAGAATGTTCTGGAAAAATCATATCTTTTACTAGAGATAATCTTAAACACGAGGGAGTATTGGGCTCTCCATTAGGCAGCATGTGATTTGATTGCTGTCAGAAGGCCTCTGTGCCCCCAAATATTGTCCTCCTTAACATGTTACTGAGTCCATAACGCAGGGCATTTTCTTCTGAAATTCCTTATTATGATTCAAATGTATTTCCCTATTTCTCTAATTCTTACTCTAAGTCAGACAATAAAACTGATGGTCAAATTTTGGAATTTATTAACTATACTAGGAACCCCTTGACTATCTCTCCTGAGATTACCAAATTTTGAGACTCTGGGAGGGGCTCACTCCAATCCAAAGGTTATTTCTGTACCAAATGTTTACTGACCAATCTCTGTAACCTGGAATGAAGAGGCCAACCAGTTTGGAGCTACGCAAACTGCCCACTGGGCGCATGCTTGTGTCAAGAATAGAAATGAGTATATCATACGTATTCAGCTTGCCTGCAACAGATTATACATCACTTATGAAGAATTGCTTAACACGCACACACACACATACCACGAGCACCACCAGCACCACCAGCACCACCACCACCACCATCACCACCACCACCAACAAGTTTACTTCTCAGCTGCACAGATGCTCCACACATTTCAATCCATTTTTCCTCCTCCACCCCTACATGCTTCTGGTGCTGGCCATGATAGATTATATTCATATTTTGATATCATTCTGATACCGGATCTTCATGATACAACCTGGGTAGCTGGTGCAGTGGACAGTAGGAATATTTCTGGAATCCATTTCTATGCCAGGTAACTAGTAATACCTTAACTATAAACATAAGTGGCTCTGAATTCCATACACACACACACACACACACACACACACACACACACACACACACACACCCCAACAATATCAAACTAAATAAATCTCTGATTCAACTTCTTTTTAACCAAATTCTAAAAATTTTCTGGTTATCTCCAAGGCAGGGATATTGAAATGGAAAGAAATGACACTGAGATTAGAATTCTTATCAGTAGGTATAAGTAGGTTAGAACATCCTACTTTTGCAAACTTTACAGATACTATGTGACCATATAAACCTGATGCTAGGGCCCTTCCAAAGTCCCCTTTAATTGAGAGGATCTGAGATTTCAACTTTATTAGCTTTTTGGATACCTGTATCCTGTGACATTGCAGGCAAAGGAGAATTAGGAAAGCTTGCTGCCATATCCTTAGATGAATAATACAGCAAGGACAAAGCTATATCTACAATTTCCAAATAAGAATACCAAATTATGATAAAGTGTCCCAGATACTAAAAAGCCAATTAGTATGATGGCAGTGATAATGAAAACTCTTAATGAAATACACTGAACGGAAAGCTACACATCTTTTCTCAAAAGTTTAACTACACTAGAAATCATTAAATTTCTTAAATCAATTTATTTCATTTAATACTGAATTCATTTTCAGTAAAGTCTCTATTTAAAAACATAAAGCCTTTCAAGAAATGATTTACACTAATATTAAACAATATAAGTATCAGCTTAAGCTTTATATGGTCATCTTTTATGCCTTTTTTATAAAGCAGTTTAATCTATGCTTCTTAATCCCTTAAGAGAAAGTAATTTTTAAAATGATTTCAATTGATATTCAATTAGATGTTTTAAATGCTTTTCAAGGATATTGTCTTTTCCACAGTTCCAATGTGCAATTCACTACTGAAAATATCTCTAATTCCAAAGTTACTGTACACTCATGAGGGTGACTTTTTTGTCTAAGAAGATTTGTGAATAAAAGAAACTGTGAATCAGAGGTGAGGAAGGGCCTTATAAAGTTCATTAACTATACTATTCTGCGCGTAGTCATATTTCGCATGATCCCAGATAAAATACATACTAACTTTAACCACCTGAAAAGAGGCCTCTATATATTTTATTTCCTTTATGCTGCCTTTTATTATGCTTCTATGTGCCAGTTACTATAGTTAATCAAAAAGTAAAACAAACAAACAAACAAACAAACAAACAAACCCAGGACTCTTCTAAGATATCAAATCATTCTAGTAGTACCATGCTTTATTCACTACTGCATTCCTAGCACAGAGTCTCATAATCAGATAGTCAGCACATGTGTTGTTGTAGTAAGAAAATCATATGAGAAGCTGGTTTTAGTGGAAAAGCTATATGAGCTAAATTTTGGGGGCAGTGGGTAGAGGGTGCTTAAACTGGGGAGGAGAAATAACAAAATCAAGAAAGAGAGGACACCCAACACTAAGGCAGGAGGCTGGACATAGCTGGAAGGGATGACTGGTGAAATTTTTGTAGAGGTAATGAGAATGGTCTAGGGATGCTGAGGAATTTATAAAATATTCATATTCATTTGTGATATAATATTCATATAATATATAATATAATGTAATGTAATGCAATGCAATGCAATACAATGCAATGCAATGCAATGCAATGCAATGCAATGCAATGCAATGCAATGCAATGCAATGTAATGTAATGTAATGTAATATAAAATAATAGAATAGTCCTTCTCCCAATTATTTAGTGATATGGCTACACATCGACTTGAAATAGTGTATTTTGGGTAGTAAAGCTATAAGAGCAGTGTGTCTAACAGGGGATAGTGCTGCAATTGGGCAGCATGCACAGGAGGAGAAAGAAAGGAGAGGTGGAAAACTTAATGAAAAGAGAAAAATAAGAACAGGAGGTACTAAGAGGGGAGACAAGCTTCTCTCCAATTCCAAAAATCTTTCCAGAGAGGTGCTGGCTTTCCCTTCTCATGTAGGGTGGAATTCGAACCAATTTTATTTAAAGTAACAAGGACAAGTTTGGTTCCAACATACTGGAGGATTTGAGGATATTCCCCATGTTAAAATAGGGGTTAGAAATGTTTAGAATTAACTGAGCTGAGGACATTGTTTCTGCCTTGAAAGAGCTTAAGGGCTAATGACTGAGAGATGTCCACGGGCAGTTTGATAAATTCTGTAACAGAGGTGTGATCACTATGCAGTAAGAACACAGACAGAATGGGTATTACACCTTACCTACTGGGGAGAAACTTCAGGAAGACTATGCAGAAGAAGCAACACAAGAGTGCAGTCTGAAAAAATCCAGAATTTCTTAGGAGGGAAAGTGGGGAAAGGCATTCTGGAGATAAGAAGCAGAAAGGGTACAATATCATGGAAATAAAAAAGTACAAGGTGCATTGGAAAACTGAAAGCAGAGAAAAGATGGAAAAGGAGGACAGGGCCCAGCGTGGAAAGGGCTCTATGTGCCTCTTGAGGAGGTAGGAAGTTTCATATAAACAAGAGAAATCCATTAGTTTTTTTCTTTTTTTCCCCTTTTTTTCTTTAAATCATGGAAGTGAAATATGCCTCGATATCCATCTATTTTGTTTCGCTAACATGTTTTTAAAATTTCTTTTAATGAAAAGCAAAACAAAACATTTAGAATGGAATGACATTAAGTGAGAAGACAAAGACTTTGGCGAAATCACTATAATTGTCTGCACTCAGCTGGAAAAATGAATTCTTATTATTTCCATTTCTTGATTCTTTTCCTGAAAAAGCATTGGATGTATCTTTGGCAATGCATCTTGTAATCTGACCCAAATTGCCTGTAGCTTTTCAGGGATTTGCCTGTTTTATATCAATGTTTCATTCACAAAAAGACACAATGACAGATTATGTTCACTTATCCATCCATTTCTGGAGATATAAGCGATCTGTATTCCACTTTCTGCTCTAGCAAATGAAATAAAGATGCAGTGAAATAGCATAGGGGGAGAATATTACAGGAAATCTATAATGCTGATAAAACCCATAGGCTTAGCAGAAATCAGACAATTGAGAGTTATTTTGTTATTATTTTTTTCTGGTAAAGCTTAACTTATTTAGTGCAAAACTAGGACAAACCACAAAGTGAATGCAACAATGCAAGACATTTTATTGAATTCTGTCTAGCTAGCCAGGTTTAAAATATAATTTTTTGTTCTTCTAGGAAGTGATTCTGGGGTACACTGAAGGAATATTAATATGTTTTCTTAATATTTTTTTTCAACTGGTAAATCACAAATTTTCTCTGTGAACATAAAATCAAATTCATCTTTCGTGACCCATCTCCACTCTCACCTCTTCCATGAAGCCCTACTTGATTCTATTCTATTCCGTCTAGTTCTATATTACTGACCAGGTAACCAGCTTTAATTGACAAGACAGAGGTATTGGGAATTTTTATTAGAAGTTTAAAAGCCTCCTGGGAGACACCCTATCTCAAGGTAAGAAAGAATGAAGGCACGAAAATTTGGTCTGAGTCATTGGACCAGTTTTGGATGGTAGAAAACAGAGTGCATGATTCTGAATAAATCATAGCTTGCATGGATTCATAAATGAACCCCAGAGTGAGGGAAATTAAAATACCTGAGTGAGAAAATTTGGGGGGGGGGGCAGGGGGAAAGTAGCTAGAAAATGAGAGCCCATTGTTTATCAGTATTGATACCAAGGTTTCAATAATAAAAAAGAAATTTAGGAGATAAAGCATATAATTCAGATATGAGTATGGTCTGCATCCAGCAACAAGGGCCTCCGAGTTGATACAGACAGGTAGCAAGGCCTCCTCCTCCTGACGCCAGCAGGAACATGGAACCCTTCTTTCCTTTCTCTTCTCCTCTCTCTCTTCTGATCAAAGTGACAGAAACCCAATTGGAATTATCAGGAAAGTTAATCAAAGTAACTCACTGAAGGAATAGGAAACTGCAGGAAAGGCAGAAGTAAGGCTAGACACTGGGTACAACTCTAACTTAGTAAGTTAATGAGATCAGAGATCTCTCTAGGTCTGTCCTCCTCTTTATTATGACATCATTATCTCCTGCTGCAAACTGGAGTCTTCCACATGGCAGATATTATGCTGTTGAAATATTTAGGGCCTTATTACCTATTTTTCGGGAAAAGATGACCCTGGCCTAATCTACTGTCATGTTATAAAATCTAAGCAGAGGGTTAATTTGAGTTAGGTATCTGGCATTGAGCTAATTATGTAGATATGGGGTGGGAAGATGGGAAAATGGGGATTCTTTTAAGTATATGTACCTTTCAGAACTCATGTTTAGTTCTAAGGGAGGAACATTTCTTTGCAGAAGAGAGACAGTATTTCCAAAAGAAAGGGTAGATGGGTAGACCTAAGAACTACTAGAGCAAGTACACAGTAGGCTGTGGCATCTTTAACATCAATATGTGCCCTTAACCTCTGTCATCGGGTGCCTCAGGACAAACATCTAAAACTTTTGTTGGTATTGGCATCAGCGGGTGCCAGCAGACAGCAAAAACAGGGCTCATACTTTGTGAATCATTATTGACAGGGTATAGAACCACAGCAAGTTAGAGCCGTGGAGGAGGAAAACAGTTCATGTCATTGTAGTAAACAAGAAGATTACTGGGGACTCCTTGAAACACAGGGGAGTATCTGAGTGTAGATTAGATTCCTATAAAGCAGATGGCGATGAAGCCAGAAAAACAGTTTTGGTAAGATTCCCCTATTTATACTTTAGGTTGCTATAGCCTGGAAAATATGAGCTTTGTATATTTAGAGGCTATACAATTATTTTTTCTATCAGACGTGGATCCTAGCACTGTGCATAGATGCTCAATAAAGGGAATACAGTGCTGAATTGTGGTATGAATTATATCCATCTCATATTGTGGATTTCTTACATATCTATCTTCTGCATATGTCCTCTTAAAGCAGTTTTGTTATTCAGTTACACAGTGAAATCGTGCGCTGAGTCCATTCGAAACACGAGTGCCTAGCCACACAGGAAGAGTGACTGGAGGAACCAACTAGCTGATTATGGATATCTAAAGTGTTATGAAATTCTCAGGCACAAAACCGGCACCTAAGGTGATGGTGGGAGAAAGCACTATAGCAGGAAGAAATAGTGGAATCAGTATTTAAGATCTTAGAAGTTTATGTCTATGAGTCTATTCTCATCATGATCCAATTTGGAGGCTGGGCCATGGGATTGAACAGAGTCTTGGTAAAGTATGTACCTGGGCAAGGCAGAGCATATAGTCCTAGGAAGAGGAACTAGAGCACTAGGCAGTATTCACCTGGAAGTTATTCAGTTTAGAATACTTAGCTAGAAATTAGAAAGAAAGACTAGGGCAGAACTTTAGCCTTATAATGAAAGTAACAAAAGGAAAAAGAGAGAGCTTTGACCTAGAAGACAAATAAAATCTCAAGGTTACCCGTGGGAACATTCATTGTGAATTTCATTGTTAGTGAAGATAGCTCAAAAAGCAAAGTGATAAGCCAGCAACCTTGGCTGGCACATTGGATTTTGGCTCTCAGTGAGTGTTAGATCTAAGCCACAAGCTATTGGACAAGGAAGGGGTTGCTCAGAGCTTTAGGATACTGATCTACTTGCATATGTCAGTATTAGCACAGAAAGGAGTTTGCAGGCAAGTGGGAGCACCCGGAGACTAATACAGATAAAGAGAAAAACAAGACAAGATTGACAGATAACCATTTGAAATGAAAGGAGGTTGTCATTGAATGCTGTAGTCCCCTTCTTAAATTTTAACTGCTTAACTGAAATGAATTAAAACATTGTTCGACAACCATTGGTGTGATTAGATTTTAGAGGATGAACACTATCTAGTTCTATAGGCA
The DNA here is from genome assembly GCF_014176215.1 of Rousettus aegyptiacus. Taxonomy (NCBI): domain Eukaryota; kingdom Metazoa; phylum Chordata; class Mammalia; order Chiroptera; family Pteropodidae; genus Rousettus; species Rousettus aegyptiacus. The sequence continues at coordinate 23,825,932 of NW_023416306.1, forward strand.
CATATGTGCTTGCCATTTGCAGAGATGAGTTTTGATCCGTAAATCTTTTACAGAAGACTTGCATTAGGTCATAGAAGATCAAAGTTTAGAGTAACAGGTTGCTGTTTTTTTTCACTGCAGTGTTGTCCTGAGAGCATGAGACCAGAAGCACTCAGAAACATGTGGTGCCCTTGGTGGGCAGGTCCCCTTGGTAGGGTGCAACAGTTGTATTCAATCAAGCTGTCAGAACAATGACAGCTGTGAGAAGGGGCCCATAAAGCTATTCGTCAAGCTCTGAAACAGCTAGCACTTTACTTGTCTGGAGTTATTTACTAGTGGTTGATGATGACACAGTTGAGTGAAACAGAGGCTTATGAGGCTTCTTGACTTTTTATTTTGGTGAGAAGATCATTTTCAAAGAGAGAATTTTAAGGTGTTTGGTATATGCAAGTCTAGCTTATTAATATGGTAAAATACCAATAAAACAGAGAAAAGCATTTTTAAAAGGAGCATAGGCTGTGATGTTATAAAAACTTGGAATCAGTATTAGTCAGAGTTTAATCAGAAAAGCAGAACCAACAGAATATATAAATCATTACACTATGAGAACAGATAGAAGCATATCTTAAACTTTAAACCTAGCAATGCGACTAATTATATGTACATCTTTGGTTGAAGAACTTAAAGTCGCCACTCTGAGTCATCATCTGTAAACAGTGAGATTCCACGAGGTATATTTTCTTTTTAAACGTTTCTTTTCTGTTTAACTATATGTAATTCTCTGTATGTAAATTTTGTCTTTCTACCAGGGTTGTGAAATCCCTGTATGTCAGGTACCTTGACCAATTCTTCTTCTAAACCTCCTTTGGAATGTAGAATATTCAGCACAGACTAGCTATCTACTAAAAAAAGAGATCCTTGAATAGAGCTTTATAGAAAATAATTGACGGATAAATCAATTAGTTTGATTAAACTCAGTTTATCGCACCATTATTATGTAGACATTTAGTAAATAGTATTTGATTAAATGTAATGATTTTTAAATATGTTGTAAATGGCTAATGTATAGGTATCTTGAAGAATCTTCCTTTTGTTTGCATGTTTTAAGCCAGATAAACGTTATACCTGGAAACTTAAGTTTAAGGCAGTTGGAATTTCTATTTTTTAAATATATAAAATCTATGTACTTAGCTTATAAGAGTTTTAATTTTTAAAAATCTATCATATCTTCAAATTTAGTTCCAGCTAGTAAGAATAAAATATTGTGTACTTCTTTTAGCTGATAGCCATCTGCTACAGAAACATTCAAATGTCAGCTCATCAGAATTTAAAAGGACTTCCTGAACAGAAGTTCACTGAAATTTAAGAAACTTTAATGGAACTTCTGCTGCAAAATGATACTGGCTTGGTTTTAGGCTAATCCCCAAAACACACCTACAAATTCATCTCCCAAAATGTCTGCCACAGAGAAGAAGCTGGATCAGTTTTACAGTTTTTATGGCAAAGGTTAAAATAAGTAATTTCCACAACAGCTGTCGACGCACAGTCTGTCTTTGGAGGCTGCTTTCCCCAGAGAATTTTATTTCTTCAAATGTCATAATTATAATTTCATCTCCAGTGACTACTCAAGGAAATCTGGCAGCAGGAGACAGCATGGGTCACATTTTAATTACGAATGCATTCTTCCTGTCTGAAGGGCCAGAAGCTTGTTGCTAGTCATGTCACAGGAAACTTTATGCACTGTGAATAATTAAACAAACTTTTCAGTGGATAGCAGTTGTTTCCTTAAAATTCAGCAACATTTATCAGAGATTAACAGGGTTCTCTATCCTACCAAAAACCAATGGGATGAAAAGAAGTAGGTTTCCAGGCAATTAGAGCAGTGAGTTGTATTCACATACTTGCATTATCTGTGATGGATGTGTATCAACAGGAGGGCACTTTCATGAATTCATTTATTCGTTTTCTTTCTTTCTTTAAACAAACATTTACTTTGGTACTGAACACTGAACTTACAGTTGGGGAAACACACTTGAACAATACTATTTTTCCATAATGGAGACATACCTGAAATTGGTCATAAATGATCATTAAATAAGTTACATAGTGGAAGTTATATACATGATGCTTTGGGAACACCAAGAAAGAAGTGGTTAATTCTACTTGGAGTGATCAGCAAAGACATAACAGGGACGGTAATATCTCAGTTGAGCTGTAAATGATAAGCAGGAAGGAATTTGACAGATTGACAATAGAGGGGAGGGAATTCCTGACAAAGGAAACTGAGTCTGTAGAAACAAGGATATCTAGAGGCATTTGTAGTTGTTTCAGTGAAGAATCAACACAGAATGCTTTTGAATAAGTAGCAGAAGATGGGCATACAGTCCAGGGTCAGGGTGTATTTTAATGCAGGCAGAAATGCAGATGCTATGGACAGAATATTTATCTTCACAAAAGGGTTGCAGGTATGACAAGATATTGATATTGGCTCTCAAAATGGCCACACGAAATTTTTTAGTAACTTTGTCCTTTTAACTCAACTGCCTGAGAAAATCTATCATTTTCCCTTTTTTTATGAAGTGAAAATGATTGGTACATCTATACACTGAAATAGTATTTAATAAAAAAAGAAATGAAGACATACTGAGACATGCAAGAAAACAAATCTCAAAAGCATTATGCTAAGTGAAAGAAGCCAGGAGACTATAACATATGATTGTGTTTCTATGAAATTCTAGAATAGGCAAAACTATAGTGATAGAAAGAAGACTGACAGCTGCAAGGAGCCAGGGGATGGGCAAAAGATATTGATTAAAAAGGTGCATGAAGGCATTTTGGGGGGTGGTGGAATATTTATTTCATGGTTGTGGTGGTAGCTATAAGACTGCAAGCAATTCTTAGAACTCATCGAATTATATATTTAACATTGGCGAGTTTTATTGTTTGTAAATTGTAGCTCAATAAAGCTGATAATCAAGGTGAGGTACTCACGAGAAACTCTGAGTTGGGATAAGTTAACTTTAGAGGTTCTAAAGCCCTATAAGCCAAAAGCAATAGGCTTTCCAATAAAAATATCTAGGATGAGGCTATTAAATGAATATCCTCAACTGTCTGAAGATGGAGGGTCATATTAGCTGACACAGACCAGAATAAAAAAGTGAGCAGTAGAGGGGTAATATTTTGAATTAAATATAGCTTTTGGACTTTAAATTGCAAGCACAATAATAAATCATAATTTTTATAAAGTACTTCTTACCTGCCAGAATTATCTTTAAAAACTTTATAAATAGTAATTCAAATACAGTGGGACATTGGAGTTAATTAAATACACTGTTTTCATCTACTTCAGTGCCTTCTGGGGGCAAAATATATACTGACCATCAGAGGTATCCATAAAAGAACAATGGCTGATACTGGAGGAGTGGCTTCCTTCCCCAAGGAAGATAGCCACAGTCTTATACAATCACAGGTTTTATGAGTAATCTCAATGGATTAGATGGGGAAAAAATCCCTGGAAGGTTTTAGAAGGGATGTACTATCATCTACTTCATATGTCTTCTGGAATCAACTATTTAATTATTGGGTGACACCAATGGTCCATATTTCTCAACTGAGTAGAAATAATTTGTAACCAGTGAGAATCTGTCCTGTTTTCTTCATTTTCTTCATTTTTTGTTTTGTAGAAGTACAAGGAAGAAATCCTCAGTACTTATGTCTGCCCTGAAAACAAGACTTTGGCTCAGTTAAGGTGTCCCAAGATCTAGGCTGAGAGAGTGAGCTGAAAGCATTAGCAAGACAATCTGATCATATGCTTTAGTCACAACCTCTAACTTACCCTTTACCAGTAATAAAAATCCTATTTTGATATCCATATGTTTTACTCAGAATCAGATCGCAAAGAGAGGCGTGTTATTAAAGGACCTAAAAATAGCAACAATGCTGATGGTTTTTTTTTTGTTCGTTTTTGTTTTGTTTTGTTTTGTTTTGTTTTGTTTTGATTCACAGTGAAGGCGAAAGGAAGGAGCAATCAACATTGGAAATAGGGGTAATATGAAGATCAGGACAATATGGGGAAGAAAAATGAGCAAAACTAAAGTCTCTCAATCTCTTATATAACCTATTCTTCTTCCGTGGTACATAACTCTCTTCTGCTTTTCCTTCCACCATGGCCAATGCACTTACATGTCACCTTTCCAACCCCTCCACCCCCACCAAACAATAGCAACAACAACAACGAGAACTTCTATCTACCTATAATTTTCCCACAGTTTTTATGTTTGTTTTATTATAGCTTAATGCCCAGAGACTACCACCAACACACTGGTGATCAAACGAATTTAGGTTTATTAACTTGCTGCAGTAGGAAAACTGCATATCCTATAGGGAATATAATCTCAGTGAAATGGTATTAGGATAGTCTTGTTTGGGTTTATACTGGGTGATTTGAGAGTTTGTTATTAATTAGATTTTTCAGAACATGGAGGCTGCTGAGTCACTGAGTATATTAATAATTTTAATTTAGGGGATGGGAGGAATAAAGCAGAGCTATCATTGGAAAAAAGTGTTAGTTGCTTATATTAGTTTTGAGAGTAAATGTGGTTGCATAGCATCCTCGTTTTTGTTTTATTTCATCGGAGCCACAAAATAACTTCATCTGATGGTGATAATCTGTGAAATTGTTTATGTTCGGGAAGAAACACTACAAACTAGCTGTTCGTTGGTTGCCAGGCTAGGTGACAGTTGTCAGCTGGAAGAATTTTTTTTTCTCATTTTCCTTTAATTCACCTCTCAATTCTGAGGCAGCTTGAAAGTTTATTTTCAGAGAAGAAAAAAAGTAATTTGTTACCATCTTATCAACCATGACTAAATTTTAGAGTAGAAATCCTGAGAGAAAGAAAGAAAAATTACCTTTTAAGAAACCTTTTATGCACAAACATGAAAGTGTATTGACTATGTGTGTGCATGTGCTAGTTTTATTAGAAGTATAAATTCCACTCAAATGTTTATAGTTGTATTACAATTATAGTCACTAACAAGACTGAATTATTTGAGGTAAGCAAACAAATTAGCAAAGTTTCCTATGTAGTTTGGTTTAGCTGGCTTTAATTATGCTTTTAAAGACATAAAAATAACACCAGGAAAGGTTATATAAAAGATATTAGTACATCGAGGTATTTTAATCTACTTTTTCATTGATGAAATATTAACTGTTGAGTAAGTATTATAGTTCAAGCATAATATACCTAAGCTGCAAGTGAAATTTTCATTAGTTTTATCTTTAATAGAAGATTGGGAACACGAGAGATTGCTTTCTACGTATACCATGAACCTAATGTAGAATTTTCAGTACTTCACTAATTCTCTTCTAGGAGAATTAAATTCCTTCAAATAAAAACTCCTCATTTGTCTTCTAGTTTGAAGATTTTATTGATCTATTTTTTAAAGTATACTTTTTCCTTTACTTACATGGTTCCTACAGAAATAGTTATGGTTGTGACCTGCTTTTTAAAAGTACATTTTGGCCATTTTCTAGCTTTCTCACGCATTAATTTATCTATATATAAATAGATATTCCTGGGAAGGAGCTAATGATGAAGAAACTGCTCAATTTTCACTACATGTGATTAGGTTAAGTATTTCCTTACTCTACACATTTTGTACTCAGAGAGTCTGAACAGTGCTGTCCTTATTTTCATTTCATCTCACCTGGAGAAATGAGTCATGGAGATCACTATGAAAGAACTGGTGGAAATGGTGGAGAGAAAAAGGAAATGAGAACAGAAGGCTAATAGAGTTCTTTCTTCATTCTGTCCAGGCACAACTGTGACTAGAAAATAATCTATCGAAATATATAGACTGAAGCCTCTGAGCCCCTTTTTTCCAGTTGAAAGGACCATAATTGGTACATCACTATTAACTAAACCCCAAACTTTATTTGGATTGTACCAGATGTTCCATTAATGTCTACTTTACGTTATAGGATCCAGCCCAGGGTACCACATTGCATGTTTTCCCAGTTTCATCTGATCTGTGAGAGTTTCTCTTTCGTATTTTCATGACCTTTGCAGTCTTGAGGATTAGAGGTACCTAGCTACATGTCCCTTAATATGTATTCTTCTGATAGTTTTCTCATGATTACACTTGGGTTAAGGATTAATGAAAGAACACCAAAGATGTAAGAAGTTCTCCTCACTTGGTATCAGAGAGTATTTCTACGTGACATTGATGATTTGGTTAAGGTCGTGTTTTCCATGCTTCCCTTCTATTCTTTTGGAAGACAGTCACTAAGTCTAGCCCACCCTTGGGAGTAAGGAAGGATTAAGCTCCACTCCTAGAGGCGGGAATATCTATACATATTATTTTAGAATTCTGTAAGAAAGATTAATCTTTTCCTCCATTTATTTATTTACTTATCCAATCATTTGTTTATGTCAGTATAGATTCATGGGTATTTATTTTATATTTTGCATTATAATCCAATATCCCATTATTTGTTTCATTGCTCAAATTGTTCCAGTTTTGACCAGTAGGTGCTCTTCCAGATGGATCCTGTGTTCCTTTGCCATGTCTGTATTCTTTTGGATTTTCTGAGCACTTCTAGTACTACAAGGTGATCTGCACTCATCTTTTATTTTCCTTGGCTTAGTTCTAGAATTGGCAATTTTTCCAATGTTGGGGAAGAAGAAACTTTCCTCGATCCTCAAGTTTCTTTTGACTGGTTTAATAATCAAATAGATATGAGATTTATTAACAAGAAAAAATAACCAGATTTAACACATGAATATGTATGGGTACCCACATGCATGAGAAGTTCAGAGACAGGGAAAATGTGTCTATAAGACATTCTGAGCTAGGGATAAGGTAAGGTGCCTTGGGGGGCTTCAAAGGGTCATTGTAGAAAGAGAAGAGCAGGTGTTTAGTAAATAGAAGCTTGTCTTGCCCTATAGATAGGTCAAAGGAGGTCATCTCTGATTATCTCTTGTTATGGGCAGGGCCTCTAACTCAAGTTCTAGGTAGTTAAGGGATAGGCATAAGTTTCTCTTGAGCACCTGGCTAGAGTTCCCTTTAGCTCAAAACAATACACATACCACAAGAGGCAAATCTTGGGGTAATTCATTCTTAAACTCCTCTACCCACCCCCCCTACCCCCCCCCCCCCCCCCCCCCCCCCCCGCCGCCAGGAAAACTTGGTTCCTTTTATTGGAAGATTTAGAAACTAACATATAGGCACTGGGTATGTTCTTTGCTTTTAGAATCACTTCTAGGCCCTCTCAGTGTACAGAGTTAAATAACTCTTTATTCATTTTGTTTGTTAAAACTTGAAATTATACTTCACAAATTATACTTTCACCATGTGGACAAAAAAAGGGGTTCTATGGAAAGTAACCTCACAGGGTGATCTAATCATAAATTCCTAACTGGGCAGTTCATGGTGGGTAGTCATGCCCATGCCTACAACTTCTTTAGTAAAAGGTTTATCTTTGCCATAATCTAGCCCCTTCCACTGTTCTTGTACATCTAGGTTAACACACCTTTGAAATATAAACATAACCACCCTCAAGAAAGCACACATAATCTTGTTAACTATTCTGTAATCCAATCCTCACCTGGCTTTCTCTCACCTTCATGCAATCTTCTTTCCTTCTCTCCTTAATTTCAAATGCACAGAAGAAACTGCAAAACTGTTATTCTCCGAAGCATTTGAAATCTTGCTTCCTGGCAATTGCTGTCATTTTTGACTCAAACAAAATCTTATAAAAATTCTCTATAGGTATGGACATTTCTCACTTCAACAGCCCAAAACTTTATCTTAGAGAGTTTTACAGATCAGTCCATAAAGAACTTCCTCAATCTTTTTAATGGCGGCATTGCTTTTCATTGTGTGTGGATATGTGTACCATATTTTTCCTTAAGTATTCTTCTATTAATAAGTATTTATGTTGCTTCTGTTCTTTTACTATTACAATCAATACTGTAATATAAAATCTTCTACATATATAATTTTTTACAGGGCTGGAAATATCTGTAGAATAAATTCTTGAGAAAGAAATTTTCTAGGTTAAATGGCATGTATATTTATCATCTTGATAGATATTAGTGTTTTCCACAAATGTTTAACAATTTGTATACTTTCGATGATCTTTGGAGAATTTGTTTCTCCACTCTCTCGCTAACATATTAGTGTGCTTTCAACTAATTCTTATTCTTGCCAACCTGATAGATAAAAGACTGCAGCTCAGTGTTGTTTTCATTTGCATTTATCTTAATATGAACAATAGTAAATATTTTTCACATGTTTAAGATTTAAAGGAGATCATTATTTGCCACCCAAAATATGCCTCTTTGATATAAGGCTTATTTTGGCTGGTCATTTTTAAAAAACTGCAGACACAGAAGTTCTGAAAACCAAATAGGAGTTACCCTTTCCTAAGACACATTTACATTTATGAGGGAACTCTCCATTTCTATAACAGGAAGAGGAGGAAGACTAAATCTCTAGACGTTCCTATCAATGGAGAAGGCACCGACTTAAATCTGCATAACAATCACACCCTTGTTTACTGTGCTGTGCTTTTCCTGGTAACCTCCTGTACCTGGCCACCCTCCCTGGCTCTAAAAAGAAACCATCTTTCCTGTTTAGCTGAGATGGTATTTAAGGTTGTGACTCGGGTCATTTTGGGGAGTTACTTAGTTTTACATGTACAGGAGGTATATACGTCATTAAACTTCTGTTTGTTTTTCTCTTGTTAATCTGTCTTATTATTTTATTATAGGGGGTTCTCAGCCAAGAGCTTAAGAAGGTAAAGGGAAAATTATTTTTCTTTCCCAACAAGATGCATTTGTATATTCTTTTCCTTGAGCTTATCTTTTCTCCTTTTTCTTGTAGCTTGTTTATATCCTGTTGGTATAAAGAAGATTTTACATAACAGGAAGATTATCCCTTGTATCTAATAAAATTTCCAAATATTTACCCAGTGTGTCATTTATGTTTTTGAAGTGCTTATGTTGGGCTTTTCCATGAAGTAATTTTATATTTTATATAAATTATTGAATTCTAACATAATTGAATTTAAGACTTTATCTCATATTTAGAAAAACCTTACCATTCCTTTGATTTTTTCTTTTTTTTTTTTTTTTTACAAAACTTTAAATTTGAAAATTATATATGATCCCCAATAAATCTCCAATAATATTTTCAGGGGTCACTCTCAAAGGATACTATACAAGGTTGCCGCTAATATAGGGAGGAGGCAAGAGAACTAAAATGTTAAATCAAGCTACATTCAGAGACTGCACTATGCTGGTCGGCTCTGCAGCCAGGCCAGGACATCTGCAGAGCAAAGGAGGATTTGTGCAGGAATTGCTACCTACCCATTTCTCACACCTGTGAAGGGGAAACAGGAAAAACAGTGTCTTTAAGTGGCTCCCTACACAAAATAAAATCTTTCATTTTCTATAGCTAAAATCATAGGAAACCTATGGATAAAAGGCTGGGATCTGCCAGCAGGCCTTTCACACTACAAACTCTTCTTTTTCCTCACTGTATGTCAATATCAAAGGAAATGAGTAAACAAAATTCTTAAACTATAACTCACAGGAGCTAAAGAATGATATATAAATTGGACCCCCTGCAAAACACACACACACACACACACACACACACACACACACACACACACACACACACACAAATTTAGGGCTTTTTCCTTGTCTTAGCTCTTTACCTTTGCTTTCTCTAGTCTTTGCTTTTACCCTTCTTTAATAAATTCTTCTTTTGACTCTAATTTCGGTGTATGTTTTAATTCTTCTCCACCAAGAACCCTCTTCTTTCTCAGTGCAGGACTCACTCTCCCCCAAACTCAAGGGAATTTGCCCTGTCCTGCATCACCACTAGTATTGTCTATACTGACAAATGTATATGCAATCTTGCTATGTTCACTAGAATATATTGATAAGAATCTACTCTGCGCTAAGCATTGTGTTGAACTCTGGAAGAACTATACTAAGAAGTGTGCCAATACCTTAAATTTTACATGACATCAAATTAGGAGTGGGCCTATGTTTCCTTTTACTCCCCTAGCAGTGAATAGCTTTTTTTCCTGTTTTTTTTTTTTTTTTTTTTTTTTTAAACTTTTGGGGAGAATCAAGGTAAGTAAATTCTTACACCTGGATTTCAGTACTAGTCAATGAGGGTATTGTTTAGAAATTTCTGAGAGTATATACATTTCTTTATTCATAACATATTATATCCAGAAGCTGGCTATATAAAAGTGTCAAAAACAGCATGTCCAATTACTAAGCAGACTTTATATAGCTGACAAAAGATGGTGAATGGATTAAAGATTGCTCCAAGCTAGTAACGCAGATATGCAATATGCCACATCAGGATGATTAAAGGAAGAGGAGTGACAGTAGTTTTTTCTTAGCCAGACTTTGTATCAGGTGCTTTCATCGTTCATGCTTGCTCACGAGTACACCATCTTCTAGATTTGACTTCATTGACCCATCTGTTATCACAATTTAAGACTTGGTGTTTCAAAGGATACTCTCAAGAAAATAAAAAGACTACAGACTGGGGAAAAAATATTTGCAAATATCTGATTGGAGACTTGTGTCAAGAATATAAAAAAATACTTAAAACTGAACAATAAAAAATACAATCCAATTAAAAATTAGGCAAAAGAATTCAATAAACATTTCTCCAAAAAAGACATAAGGTGACTAATAAGCATATGAAAAGATGTTAAACATTATTATTCATTGGGAAAAATGCAAATCAAAACTAGGATGAGATATCACTTCACACTCACTAGGATGCTTAATTTTTTTTTTTCAATTCAGAAAACGACAATAAAAAACATTGAAGAGACTGGCAAAACTGGAACCCTCATATGTTACTGGTGGCATTGAAAAATATTTTGAACACTATGGAAAAAATTTAGTACTTCCTGAAAATGTTAAACTGAGTTATCACAATACTATAACCATTATTACCATACACAGAGGTTGTGGCCGGGGGGAAGCTCAGCTGGCTGTCCTCAGTTACTCCACAGGATGGCATTAACTTACAGAATTTATTATGGTTTAGGTACTCATTCTCAGTTCTACTCGTCCAGAAAAATCAGACTTGCATATGAAAGAGTATAGAAAGAATTTAGGAAGAACTTACTCTAAAACAATACTGTTTTACTAGGCTTCTGTGTGAGCCCAGCCAAAGGACTTTAATTACAGCGTGTCCTCTATCGCTGCAATCTCTCCGGACTGAGAATCTTCCAAGATGGCCAAGATTTAATCCGCAATTAGTGAGAAAGAGGAGCAAGGTACGTTATTTATAATAATATAAATAAGCTAGGAAATTTTAAGTGGTTAAAGGCTCTCTATATCTGGGATATGATATCTTTCTTCTTACCTACCCTTGAGCCATTCCTCTTCAGAGCTGATTGAGCATGTCAGTCTTTTCCTCTGACAAATGTTTAATGAGTGTTTATGTGCCAGCAATTCTTTAAGTATGGTATCAGAGTGAAAAATAGAAGTGTTTGCTCTATTATAAATGGCAGGTAATACATAAACATGAGAAAACAGATAATGAAAAGTAATACTAAGAAATCAGGATGATATGATGCAGTGACTAGAAAGAATCGTTATATTGTCCTTCCTCATTTTAAAGGTCTTAGCTGGGTACAGGCCACACATAGACATACCAACACTGACAACATCAGTGTCAAGGTACTTCTTAGGGATGGCCCCAAACATATTCTTTTGCTGAAGCACAAATGAAAATAGGGATATCACTTATATGTGACATCCAGAAAAGGTCTTCGAAATAAACACTGTACTTATTTATTCAATTGTTTGTGTATCTATGCATTTCATTATTCTATCTATCTATCTATCTATCTATCTATCTATCTATCTATCTATCATCTGTCTATTATCTATCACCTATCTCTCTCTCTCTCTCTCTCTCTCTCTCTCTCTCTCTCTCTATCATCATCATCATCATCATCATCATCACCTATCATTTATCTATCTAAGTTAAAAGCTTTTGCAATAGAAATTTTTTTACAGAGTAGTAAGTGTATTTCTAAAAAATGTTTTTGTGGCAGGATTGGTAGATGACGCAGAAAAATGTTGTTTTTTCTTCTCCCATGCTAATCTGCCTTCCTACCACGGGAGCTTGAGGTGGCCTCCTCTGATGATTATGTAACAGAGTGAGAGGATTGAGGGTGCTGAAACTCCAACAGTAAACCATTCTTTCATTATTTCAATATTTATTTCTCCAGTTCTAAGACTGAGCTCTCCATGCAGAGGAAGCAGAAGTATCACTGGAATGCGGACTAGTTTCAAACCAAAGAGATTCGCTATTATAAAAGTCACCCCATCTCTAAATATTGCTTGGTTCTGGTGAAGCTTTCCATATGAAATGGTACATTATGGGTACACAGTAAATTTGGCCCAGTTCCAGGGCCCACAATATATGATTTGCACAAGGGCAGGTAATATGTTCAGTGATCCTGGACTGCTGAGTTACACAGGATTTGTGTAAAGCCTGTTTACTGAGAGAATCAGGTTACACTATTCCCCTTGTAGCTCTTTATTAAAGCAAAGAGCATGAGGATCAAGGGTCTGTTTCTTTATCTCTCTTCTTTAGTGGTCTGTTTCTAAGTTTAATAAAGTATTTCTTGCTTCCTCTGAAACATAAGCTTTACCAATCCTGGTCATTTGTGTGCCTGATCTTGTCAGCTGTGCAGAAAAAAATAATCATCAAAACAAAGAGTATATTCATATAAAGACTGTTGAGCAGTGGCTTAAGGATTTTATCATAGAAGTATGAACAGCTGTTGTTATTTGCACAAGGATGATTTTCTTCAGATACATCAACATACTTTTTACCTCTTAATTCTGTACTTATGACAGCAATATCTCCAATATCTGAAATTTATTATAGTACCTGACTTTACATAGGACTTATTACTATAAATGACTATTGCAATTACATTGCAGAATGCTGCCCGTGATGTTTTCATTTTAAATATCCTATTTTACCTCTGCAGGAAGGCAATTTCTTCTTGAAATTAGGTATGATTACTGATAAATGGTAATGTTTGAAATTAATAGTCCAAAGTATTAACTACTGTGTAACTAGGTAGAGAGCCAAAAATTCACCTTTGAACTCCACCTTAGGTGATGAAGACTAGGTCACAAAATACGGCTACAGTCAGTCAGAAATAAAAAAGGGATTTTTGAGATGGGTTTATAAATGCACCAACAACTGATGCGTTCCTCGTTTTATTTCTGGCTGGCACTGCCCACTCAGTCAGAAAAAGACAAGAGTTTAGTAGGAAAAGCCAGGTGAAATGAATCACTCTCTTTTGTCTTTTTGTTGATACAGTCTTCCTCTATATGTGTGAGTATCATTTTCTACTCTGCACTATGTAAGTAAACAGGGTTATAAAAGACTGCAGCAGTTTGGCCTAGGGAACACTGTTGCCTTTTGTTGCCTATTTGTATCCATCTAATAGCATTCATTCATTACATTGTATTTTTAGCTTAATCAACCAAATGAGCTTGCATCTTATTTTCAAAGTATGGCCTGTCTTCAGTTGCAACTGAAAGCCTGAGGTTGTCAGTGAAGTTATTTCACTATTACTGGGCTGTCGTTTCGATGCGCCTCAGGACATACAAGCTTTGGTATCTCCATTTACCTCACAGCCCCATGACAGAACCCATAGGGAGTTGTCTTTAGCCTCATAGAACCTAACTCTGTATCTAAGCAACCCGGCCATTGCCATAAAAGTTTAGAAACCACCCATTCTGACTTTTGTACTCCTCGCAAACCATGGAAGCCCCTTACTTCTGGCTTCATGCCCCACAAATTCCAGCTATTTCAGTTTCTGTATCTTCAGTTAGATATACAGTTTCCGTTTAACTTCACTCCCTGAATCATAGTTTGGAAAGTTACCTCATACAGACAAAGAAGATAAACTTGGAGTTTCCTTTATGTTTCTCTTCTCTCAAGGTCTGCTATCCTACCATACCTGTTGTCTAGTTCTTAGGAACCATTGGCTCATGTATTTTACCCAATGTTATAGTTGTTTTTGGAAGGAGGTTAACAACTGCCAGTTACTCCATTATGGCTAGAAGCACAATTCCTTTTAACTCATCCCTTAACTTATTTTTACAGTTAAATAATTTTAAAAAAGCAAAGATGAGAGAATGAAACTTAAATTATTAGCCCTCATGCACTTAAAAAGAAATAATTATTATAGTGTGAAATACAGCAGCATTACATCATTGTATAGCTTAACAGAGGTACACATTATCCATGAGAAGGCTCTGGACCTTTTATATTTGACATGTTCCACCTAAGAATCAATATCTCTTAAAATTCATGAATAGCCCTAGAACTAAAGGAAAATGACTACAGAGTCTCCTTTAGCAAAGCTCTCAAGTGGGCTAAAACATGATATAAATGACAAAACGATAAAAATGTAACAAAGAAACATTTTTCTTTTATAAAATTAATGATTCTCTAGTACAGTTGATTATGAGATACAGGAAGAGACACCAGGTGATGCATAAAGCACCACAAATGGTTAGATAATCCTTGGAGTTCTTATGAAAAACTGCTTAACCTCTAATAAAGTTAAATCTAAGGCCATGAGTTTCCACTTTGTCCTACTCATGGTTTGCAAGGAGTACAAAGAAAAAGGGAAAAGAAAAAGAAAAAAAAAAGGGAGGGAGGTAGAGAGAAAACTCAGAGGAGGGAACAGAGATTTTTTAAAGCCATCTATTTAACTATAATTTTGACCCTTCATTAAAATAATCCATTCTTATCTATATTGTTCCTAAAATTCATCTACTTGTTATTTTCTATAACGAGCCTGAAATTTTGCCTAGCCAATTAATCTTAATTCCATAAGTGAAATCTATTGATTCTGTTAACCTGCCCATTGGGTACATTTTGCAAACATGGTGTTTCAAAAGTCTCTTCTCCCTTCCTGGGTGAACGTGTGACATATCAAAACTGTCCCAAGAGATTTGGATTGCTAGTTTATTTTATAGTGACATTTAGCCATTCTGACAAGTGGTTAATTATCATACGTTCCTCCATAAAAGTTGTCCCTGACAATGTGTGTAAATCAAATAAATTAAAGCACTATAAGCTATTAGTTTTCCGTTCTGGTTGACATCTGTGATATTTGTTAATAAATAATTTAGTACATTTACAGACAATGATAAGGAGAGCGTCATTACTGCTGGGATTATTTTCTCCCAAAGGATATACTAGGCAGCTGCTTAACCTCTAATAAAGTTAAATCTAAGGCCATGAGTTTCCACTTTGTCCTACTCTAATAGTCTAAATGTACTATATATAGTTTATATTATAAACATGCATAATATATTGCTGCATAGTAGGGTATAGAGGAAGGACTGTTATAGCCACCAGAAGTCATATATTAAGTCTCGAGCTCTCTGATTATAAATTATTTCTCCTATCTACATCTCAGTTTCCTGATTTATAAAGCCAAATTCAGGAACCAGATAGAATTTAAAGGTCTTTCAAGTCCTAAAATTCTTAAATTTTGTATTTTGTTAAATCTTTACTGGGAATCTGGTAAGTAGTGACTATTTCTGTCCTTCATATTCTGAGTTTCTGATTCAACTGTATTAATTGTGGGATCAGACTGGGGCCACGTGAGGTATATGTAATTTTAATATAGAAAATAAGGCAAAGTCAGGTTGACTTTTACACCACCTCAAAGTAAAGTAAACCTCAGTTACTTGAATACACTGGTTTTCCTAGGGCCCTCAAAGTTGATGAAGTGGATAGGTGAGTATAAAGAAAAAAGTAAAGAAGATGGATGAAGGGAGAAAAAACAGTCTTCATTTCATTTATCTAATGAACATTTACTGTAGTACCTGCAATGTGCTAAGCACTGTGCTTGGTGCTGTGCTAGTGACTGAGTACACAAAGATGAATAAGAGAGTCTCCGCTTTCAAAAAGCTCAGAACCTAGTGATAGAGACAGAGTTAAAACAATTATTATACTACAATGTAATGTGCACAGCATTTTTATGAGCACATATAATATTCCAGACTATGCTAAGAGCTTTACAAGTATTATCTCATCAATTATCAAAATAGATCTCTAAAGTAGGCATTTTGTGATCACATCCATGTATTATAGATGAAGAAACAAGTACAAAGAGGTTAGTCAAAACTACTCCTGGTCCTCTGCATTGCTTCTCTGAATTTTTTTCAACTTTTCTCCATCTAACAATTCTCTGGTTCTATTTGTATTTATATCTCTATTTCATAGTCTAGAAAGAGAATATAATTGGACAATTTTAGCAGTATTATATTTTGGAAACAGCCTTGCTGTAAGTCACCCATCTCCTTTACATTTGGATTCATCAAGCTATAGATTAGTGATTCTTGGGCCAGGTGCCTTCCCCCTGGCAGAATCATGTATGACAAGGAATCAGGGTAATATGGTATAGAAAATGGCTGCTCTCTTGAGCAAGTCAAATTTCATGGAATATTGTGTGTAATAGGATGCATGATTGTCTTACTCAGTTCAAAAGACATGCATGAGTTTTCAAATAATAAAATATATCAGCTGTGGAATATGTTTCCAGATGATCATAGATAAATGCTATGTGGCATCATTAAAAATAGAAACTTGAAAAATACACCAATTAACTTTTTATGGGATCTAAATGAAAATATTTCCCCAAAGGAATTATATTCAATAATGTTTACCAGAAACATTTCAGATAAAATTTAAATGTAAGTTCTGCATTTCGGTTGTGATGAACATAAGTTTCTTTTAGAAATTCTTTTATTTATGTTCTTATGTTTTTGTTCTATTACATTTCTAGCAGTTCTGACTCTGAGGGAAAACTGTGATATCTGGGAGACAACCTTATTTTTAATTTGATCATTTTGGAAATGATAGACTCAGGTAAAAATAAGTGCAGATCTTTGGAACTATTAAGTATAATTTATTTGAAAACCTAGACCTCAGCATTTGATTAATGCTTCAGTTCTCAGAGGATCCACCTTCAGAGTGAAGATTCTCAGAGATTACGCTGTCCTCTCCTCTTGTTCAATTAATCGGTTTTCTGCATTACCTCGATCATGTTCCCTAACGTTCTACAAGTTTATGGTTCTATTTTTCTGGCATGTAAGATTTATTTTATTTATTATTTTGATATGTAGATCTTTAAATTTGAGAGGACATAGAGGTTTGGAGCATTTTGTAAATTGTGAGAAGTCAGAAAATAGCACTATTAGGATGCTACTGATCATGGAATGTCAGAATGGGAAGTATAATGCTACACTTCCCAACTCCCGGAAATGAAGGCGAGGGAAGCGTATCTGAGAGAAGCATATGTGCTTAATGATGGAATAGTGTATTTCAACTTGTTGTGCCATAGTTAGAAGACTGGTCAACAGCTGGATATAGTCGCTACAAAACTCAACTCACAGTCTTACTTCTGCCAAGTTAACAAGCCAAAGTGGCAGAGTCTAGAACACTGCCCTTTCTTTAAATAATGAATTATATTACGAGGATCAAGAATCAGAACTACCGAGTACACTATATCTCCCAGGAGTGGCACTATTGTAAGAATATACGAACAGAAGAGAAACAAAGTGGCACTGATTTGGTGTCTCTATTCAAAATATATCATTTCCTTTACTAGTTCATCATGTCTTTCTCCAATAAACTGAAATATTCCCCAATAAGAAAAATCTCCATTATGCACGTCTCTCAAATACCTCATGTCCCTCCCAACACCACTCCCACCCCCCAAAATATATGTCCCTTGTTCCTCCACACCCATTAGTAAAATAATACTTTTCTCTGAATGCTTTCATACTCTCTTAATCAAAATCAGCTTTAAATATGATTGCAACGGAAAACTATTATGATTGTAAAGAGTAAGAAAATTTTTAAAATTTTCTTTACATATTACCTCCTTACTTGTTAAACTCACATATTGTAATAAAAGACCATGCTATACAAAGTAAGAAGTTATTAGTAGAAGAATATATGGGATTATTGTTTATTGACTATTTTATACTTTCAATACCCTTAAGTTATCACGAAGATTAAACTTTGCATTTTTGGACATACTATGTTTGAACACACAATTATGTGTCTGTTGGTTTTCTCATAAATTTCTTAGAGGCCCACAAAAAGATTACAGACAATGAATATCATTGTTCAGTTGAATTAAAATCAAACTTAAATGGAAATAATGCTGCTGATAATTTGTCTTCGTTCATAGCAATTATCCGAAAGCCTCTGGGAGTTCAGATTGGCTTAAGGGATTTGAAATCAATATTTAACAGCCAACTAGATAATATAAATGAGTAAAGCAGGCCTTGTGCATGACTGTTGGGGGCTTGCAAACCACATCCCAAAGAGATAACCACGTACTCCTAAGAATAGTGTCATATCATACAGAAGTGCTGTCCCGGTGTTGTCAGAACTGATTTTTCAAGAGAAGTCCAAAATTTTGGTTTAGGAGGAAAATCCTATTTTATAAACCTAAATTCGATTTTTAAAACTGCATTATCCAAACACAACATGTTGTTCAGGTCAAAATCAGGCTATCTATTTGAGATGTTTGGCTTAATGGCATCAGACTTGATATCCAATATGCCCATCTCATAATTGTAATAGAATTGAAAGTTGTTCAGGATATTAGCGCAGGAATTTGGGGGGAAAATGGATGAACACTGTCAAAGTTTGTCTCCATAACTCTTCCTTACTTATGCTTTCAATGTTAACTTCCCCCCACCCTCCATTACAAACTTTTAAATTTGCTACCAAGTTCAGCTGGTTTAATCCCATTCTCTTATGAAGCGGACTCTGCATAGTTGTGCTCTGATCGACTGTTTTGATTTTACATTTTATTCTTATGGGGCAACTTTACTTTCATGTTCATGGAGGATGAAATGTGGGAGATCCTCATTCATCAACTATAAGCGCAAATGCTTTCTGGCAATATAAACACTGTAATAGTCATCCAGCTAATATTGTGTAAGAAACGGTTTCCAATTTTATGCACTGAGAGAGATTCCACCTTTAAACTTGAAGGATCATTCCTTAATTGGGCCAATTAGTAAGGATATTATTGCTAATTTGTTCTTCTAAAAAATATTGGGTAATAACACAAGTCTGCAGTCTAGTCATACCCACATTGTGCAAGAGACAGGGGCTCCATGTGACCATCATAGGAAATGGTCCTTAATTTTCCATCTATATGCACCTGTAAGAAAAGACTAGAACTCTTAGCTTATGTTTTTGGGATTTTCCTCAATCACATTATCTCTAACCATCATACAATATATCAAGGAAGAAATAAAGAGTTTTTGAAAGTCCTTATGATTCAGGGACCCTAGGAGGCATGGGAGGTCATATTCTCATCCATGTGAGTCAACAGTGTTCTTCTCCTCTATCTTCTCGCCCCATTTTCCAGGGAAAGTTAGATTTATTCTTTCTCAGCTAAATTATCATCGCATTGGTTCCAATCTTGGTGACTGATTTATCCACGGGTTCTAGGCCCTTTAGCAGTTATTTGTCCCATGACTGCAAAGTTTTCTCCCCTGGGTACTCACTTGTTGAAAATCAGTTAAAAAAGACTGCATAGCTCCCAGTCTAAAGCAATTACCCATGACTTTGTCTCATATGCTTTTTTTTGTTCCTCAACAGCATTATGCTTCATGTTTTTATCTTCCCTGGGTGGTTTGGTTCACATTCATTTCAGGAAAAAAAGATTCATGATCGGATATTTAATATTCTAGTTGTGTATTAACTATTTTACATGTCTCTGAGGGTTGATATCTTCTCCCAGCTCCATCGTGTCCTGAATCCTTTTATGCCCCAACTAAATATGTGCATATGTTAGGATGGTAAGATAAATAAATTCTATTTATTTCTTCATTTTCCCTCCATAGTTACTTGTAAAATACTATATATTTCTTGCTAAGCTTATTTTCCATTCATTTGAAAATATTTATTTTATGTACTTACTGCAGTGTAGTAGTAGTTCATAATACAATGGGTGAGGTATTCATGTTCATGAAAGAAGATAATGTTAGATCAAAAAGTGCACTGTTAGAAGTATGACCAAATGCTATAGGACACACAGTGATTAATTCTGATTTTAAGGATTAGAAAAAATCTAAGTTTATTGTGAATTTTAATATTAACCTTACAAAATTATTTTTCCCAGTAGTTTTCTTCATATGAACACTGGATATCATGTTTTTAAAAAATAAACAAGCTGACATCATTAGACACAGAAAATACCCTCCTCCAATGATACCATTAACAGTAATGAACAATTTAAAACCCAATTCTTTCACGTTGGCTCATTACTATTAATGAGACAAAATGAAATGAAATGCCAGATATTCCTCATGGAAATAAAGAAAAGGTGAAAATGAAAATATGGTCTGTGATTTTAATTTGCAAGTTTGAATACAATAAAATAGTACATTTCTACAATTTATCATAAAAGTTAACGCTAAGTTTTTCTTTCTTTCTTTCTTTTCTTTCTTTCTTTCTTTCTTTCTTTCTTTCTTTCTTTCTTTCTTTCTTTCTTTCTTTCTCTATTTTTTTTTGTCTTTTTTTGGTGATGTTTAGGCTTCACTTTCTCCAGTTCACCCCTTAAAATCTTCCTCTAGAGAGATTCTGATTAGGAAGTTTTAAGGCTGCAGGGCATGGCAAGATAAAGAAATGATTTTACCTTGCTTTATCTCGCACTTACTATTTATGCTTGTAAGTGGCTCTATTTTAAAACCAATATAGCCATAACAATTCTAGAAGAATTGTTTTGAGTACATTTATGCTAGAAAAGAGTGTGTTTGTGATCCATCTGGATTCTACTGAAATTATCTTGCTCCCATGTCTAGGTCTAGATGACTTTTGTTTTGTTTTGTTTTGTTTTTCCATTGTTGCTTTCACTTTTTAACTCCTAGTCTAAATATGATATAGGGTTTATTACTACCAAAATGAGGGGAATGAAAAGTATAGCTTAACCTTGAACCACATGCTACTGTGGTCCTCAAGTATTTTTAGTCTGATGCCTTCCTATGTTCTATCAGTTGTTTACATTGGAGGAGATCCCTTTATCCTTTAATGTAAAGATACCCAGTCACTCTGGAGTACCTCTTTCCTACCCATCACATCACACACACACTCTGTTCTCTTTAAATCCTTGTGAATATTCTTAAAAAGAGCTAATGAAAATAATGTTAATTAAAAATACATATGTGGCTAAGATTCATGGTTACCCTCACTGGCAATTTTTTTTGTGCTATGTGCTTTTCTCTCCTTTTTTTTTTTTTTTAATTGTTGTTTCTGGGTCAGTTACCTCTTCTTTATATCCTCACCTCAGACCTCTAATGGACCCCTAACATCTGAAACTGAAAGGGCTTTTTGCAAGTCTCGGCACCATCAGAATAATGCTTGCTAATCATCTTTACTCTCCCTGGATTTAAGGCAAGAACAGTCTGCCTGATTTCAAATTATACTACAAAGTGACAATAATCAAAACAGCATGATGTTGACAAAAAACAGACACATAGATTAATGGAACAGAATTGAGAGCCCAGAAAGAAACCCCTGTATATACGGGCAAATAATTTTTGACAAAGGAGCTAAAAACATACAATGGAGAAAGGAAAGCTTCTTCAATAAATAGTGCTAGGAAAATTGGAAAGCCACATGCAAAAGAATGAACCTAGACTGCTGTCTGTCATCATATACCAAATGAACTCAAAATGGATCAAAGACCAAAATATAAGACCTCAAATAATAAACTGCATAGAAAACGTAGGTACTAAAACTCATGGACTTTGAATTTAGAGAGGATTTTATGAAGTTGACCTCAAAGGCAAGGAAAGTAAAAGCAAAAATAAATAAATGAATGAGACTATATAAAACTAAAAAGCTTTTGCACAGCAAAAGAATCCATTGACAAGACAAGAGGCAAACTACTGAATGGGAAAAGATATTTGCAAACAATGCCTCCAATAAGAGGCTCATATCCAAAATATACAAAGAACACATACAATTCAATAATAAAAGAACAAACAATCCAATTAAAAAATGGATAGAAGACCTGAGCAGACACTTCTCCCAAGAAGACATGCAAATGGCCAACAGACATATGAAAAGATACTCAAATTCACTAACTATTAGGGAAATCCAAATCAAAAGCACAGTGAGATACCACCTTACACCTGTTAGGATAGCTATCACCACAAGACATGTAATAATGAACATTGGAGAGGTTGTAGTGAAAAGGAACCCTAAACACAGTACGCCACTATGGAAAGCAGTATGAAGGTTCCTCAAAAATTTAAGAATAGAATTACCATATGACTCAGCAATCCCTCTTCTGGGGATTTCTGAAAACATTTATCTGTAAAGATGTATGCACACTGATGTTCACAACAGCATTATTCATGGTAAGCAAGAAATGTAAACAACTGCAATATCCTTTGATAGATGACTGGAAAAGAAGCTATGGTACGTATATACAATAGAATACTACTCAGCCATAAGAAAAGATGAAATACTGCCATTTGCAACAACATGGATGGATCTTGAGAATATCATGCTAAGCAAAATAAGTCAGACAGAAAAAGTCAAGAATCATGATTTCAGTATATGTGGGATAAAAACTGAAAGCAACAGATGAACAAGGCAAACAAACTCATAGAATTATTATGAAGATAATACACAGAGTTCCTACATACCTCACACCTTGTGAAAACTGTATTCAGGTCTATGGCCATGCCACCCTGAATGAGCCCAATCTCGTCTGATCTTGGAAGCTAAGCAGGGCTGGGCCTGGTTAATGCTTGGATGGGAGACCACGTAGGAAGACCAGGTGATGTAGGTGTAAAACAACAACAAAAAAATTATGTTCAGTATCATGTGCTTTCAGTTGTCTCTACAAGAATTTATACAGCAGATATTAGTGTATGCTTAAATCGGTAGATACATTAGAGAAAAAGCAGTTCCAATTTCTGAGATCACATCTCTTAGTTTCCTTCTTGGCCCTCGAACTTTTTACAGGTTTGTTAGCTCTCCCATACTTTCAAATGAGGGTATTTTTCATATTTTTTCCCCCAGTTTTTCCAGTTACTATCAAAGGGAGAGTTGGACTGAGTTACATATTTGCCATTATGGGAAATAGAACTCTCTTTTGTCAACTGTTATATAATGTATACTAATCTTGAATGTTAACAATTCTGATTTTTTATATATATTTATTCTGGGGTAGCTATTATTTAGAGAATATAGAACATTTCTAGCACTCCATTAGATACCTGGACTATACCTGTCCCCCAGACTATATCTCTCACAAGATGACTACAATTCTGACTTTTGTACTCATTGAATAATTTTGTTTGTTTTTGAAGTCAATACAAATGGAATCTTACTGAAGATGCACTTATGTGTCTGGCTTTTTCACTGAACATGCTATTATAATACATATTTATGTTTTTGACTGTATCAGTAGGATAGTTTTTAATTGTGTAGTATTTCATTGTATGAACATACCACCATTTATCCATTCTCCTCTTTGTGGGCATCTAGTTTCAACCACTTTGAAAAGTCGCTATAAACATTTTCCACATTTTTTGGTGGCTAGATGTACTCATTTTTCTTGTGAATACCCCAACAGTAAAAATGCAGAGTTGTAGAAAAGGCAAATATATTCAGCTTTAGCAGAAACTGCCTGTTTTTCAAAATGGTTTTATCATTTTACTTTCCTACCAGCAGTTAAATTCTACCATAATATGTCTAAATATCATGAGTTATATGAGGTTAAACCAGATTCTGAAAACCATGACTTGAAGGGGAATTCACAAGTGCCACGGAGTTAGAAGAAACCCACTTAAGCTGACTTCAGTGATCAAAGCTGGGAGCATGAGATTTACACAATGTTTTTGCTGCTTGATTCATTTTCTTCCCTAACACTAACTTCTGGCCTTTAGCTCACATTTCTTAAAGCATGGATCAGCTTTGTTCAGCTGAACTATTCTCCTATCTCACCAGAGGGGGCTGTATCTGGCCATGTGAATTGGTTTTCTTTTCTCAGTTTCAACTCTGGCAAATGAGTTCAAGCTAAAGGGGAAAGCATTATTTACAAATCTGGTTGCTATTTCAAGGAGTTGGAGGGAATAGTCTATACAATGTTTACTATACCCTTGATCCACAACTTATATCCATTCTTCAAGACAGGACAGAATCCAAAATCTCAGTGTAATATTCTATAGTCCATTTATAACTATTTTCTCCTCCTAACTCCATATACCTGTAATTATTACTGATTCAAATTTTACTATAATTTTCATTATCATCATATATGTAATTTGACTATTTAAAATTAAATTAAAAGAAAATCTGTAAAACAGCCATTTTATAACCGAGTGAATATCACAAAAGTTAAGGGGTTTGTCCAAGTGTGCTCAACCAGATAGTGTTGGAATTTGGTATAACCTTCTATTTTCTCTACTCCACATTCTACATTTTTTCAACTATTGTACTGTTACCCTGCATCTAATCTAATGCTTTTGTGATCCAAATGTTGACATGAACTTACTTTAGCCATATAGAGAACATTGTGGATACTTAGGAAATTTTGAATTTTCTAACGAGAAAGAGAATGAAGTATTTGTGTGTATTTTGGGTCTTTTAATCAGATATTTAATAAAGTTATTTCTCTGTTTGAATAGTACTCCTACTATTTTTCTAACATTTTCTACAAATCCCTAACAAATATTGATTGATATTTTTTCTGGTGAAGGACATATTTCTAGGATGTAGAAAGGAGGAGAAAAACCCCATCTTTATGTATCATTAATTTAACTTTGGCCCATTTATTCCAAATACATCTACTGCATACAATGTCAGTTTATATATTTCAATATTTAATAATTTTTTGAAGTCTCTGGTGTATACAGATATTCTATTAAAACCCTGTAGCCTATTTACTTTCTCCAATCATTCACATGGGCTTTTTCTTGCCAAATGTTAATGTGACATCTGCTGTACCTAATTCCAGTAAATATCAGGAACTTTAATGCATACAAGCGGTTTATCATACATCCACTATCAATTTGTTCTGAGACATGTCATTTATGAAAATAGCTTAGGGTTTTTATTTATTAAGATTATTTCAAGTGAAAGCTAAACACTTTAATTCAAAGGTCTTGGACTTTTTATCCAGATGTTTATAATCTCTTGTGCTATTTACTGACCTTGCCAAATTAAGGTTGTGAATTAATTAGCTGCGTTCAGAAATTCAAAGTAAAGAGATGGAATTATTTTCAAAGGCTGATCATATATTTTTTCATAAAATAAGGAAGCAATGTAAGTTCAACCTGGATGGAGCAAAACATAATAAAAAAACAAGGTCTTTTAAAATGGTAATAAATATATAAGACAAACCAAACTTTTGTGCTTAGTGTAATGAATTTATGTACTTCAATCATATAAACAAAAAAAATTATGTTACATAATTACATAATATTATAAATTAATTATATATTTTTTAAATCTTTGTTTTCAATCTTAAGGGAATGCATTTGTCTCTTATTTTCATTCAACTATCTATCCAACTGCTGGTTCATCAAGCAAATTTTTTTAGTCACATCTCCAAATATCTGACCTCCTAAAATCAACCCTTCTCCTCGTCATGCACGATGTGCCTCTTATGCATAGAAAATATAGCATTTAAAATACTGCATTTATTTGTGAGATGAGTTGGTTAATTTTGTGATTTATGATGAGATTGTGATTTTCAGGTGGGCAGGGTCTTTGTTCATTTTTGCTCCCTATTGTATTTCCAGAGCCTAAAAGAGTATTTCACAGAATGGTGACCAATAAGCAAATATGAGGTGCTGTATGAAGTAGAGTTTCAAGGAAATCAGCAGATTGTGTTTACGTAAACAAACAACTGGATTTAGGAGTATGGGAGGGAAGATCTTGCATATACTATAGATTAGGGGGAAAAACCTGTTTTATAAGAAATAGAAAACCATTTAGAAGGGAGTGGAAGCAGATATTATAAGGAAGATTTTAACCTTAGCCAAGGTAAAAATTTTTGCTTCGTAAGATAATAAAGGACAAACGTTAACACCATGGTAAACCTCACAGGTCTCTCTTTACCACTTAGCACAGAGCCCAAAGTTAGACACAAAGATGCTTCCTACGTTTTCTGCATTAATTTTTGCCATAGGTACAAGGAGCTTATTCTGATGACATTCAGTAACTGCTGCTTAAAATAAAATGTTCCCTGACACTTTAAATTTTTTAACTGAAAATCCTGAATTGTTATAGAAAGACACCACAGGAGCATAAGCGCTTTGGTTAGCTCATTTCAAACACTCCCCTTCCCCCTGGTACCTGTTTTCAATAAAATAATTTTTGCTAACACTACTCTCTCTCTCCCACATCCATATATATAATATAATATATATATACATATCTATATCATATATAATATATACATACATGTATATGGATATATAGATACATATACATATACATATGTTTATATACATGTGTATACATATGATTTTAATAGAAGTAAAATGGAAGGATGACTAAAAAGGTATAGTAATCTCTCCGCTTCCTGAGACTCCACTGCAATAACAATGATAAAAGAATAGGAATCACATGAACCCACAATGGTGAAAATTATTAATGAAAAACTGCAATAGACATCCATTATGCAAGACTCCCCAATATACTGAATGCCTTTCTTAAAGTTTGATTATTTTACACATTAGGAATCTGTCTTTTCTAGGTAAAAGCAGAAATGTTGTATCTCTAGAATCCCTTGTACCTGGCATTCCTCCTATCAGAACTGATGTCTTTGTCATTTTTCTCTTATTGTCCTTCTCTCTTTCCATCTCCATCTCTACTTCCAATTCCGTCTCTCTCTCTCTAACTTATACTTTCTGAAACATTTCCTCAAGTGTATCTTCAACCAGTAGAATAGCTTAGAGAAGGGTAATTTGGGTGAAATTTGGTTTGTTCTTAATTTTGTTTTTAAAAGCTTTACCGTAAGTATGATATAAATATATTTACTATAAATCATACATTGGCCATTAGCTTGGAGGGAATTTATTATTTTTTAAGTGCACAGGGCTAGCCCAGGTTGGAGCCTGACTGAATGACTAAAGTATTGTTTATATTTATACAGATTTATACTTTGTCCTACTTAATCTCTCTGTGTGTGTGTCTGTGGGCATGCACGCACGCTCATGTGTGTATACCACAAAGTATAATTTGAAGGAAATTTTTGAATAGTTCTAATTTTTTTCCTTACTCATTGATCTTTTTAGGTTTTCTCTCTTTTGGGAAAATTATAGCAATTATTTTTTTCTACTATGTTGTCAATTTTGTACAGCTTTTTAATATTTTGGGGGGAAGAATAACAAATAGTGGCATCATAAAAACAAAAGTTCTTACCTGTTTTTACAAAATTTCTTATTTCTTATTGTTAATTCACATTTTCTTTAATGTGCTAATTGGATTTTCCAGGGTAAATATTTCCTTTTGATTTATCTCCCTAAAAACATGAAATAAGATTGGATATACAGATACTTTCTAACTAAAATAGAATACTAAACATCAATTACTAAGAATAGTTATATACTTTTGCTTATTTTTATATGCTATAAGAAGATTATTTCTTGGATCATATTACTTAAATATGATCATTTTTTTCCACTTAAAGAAGGTTTAAAAAGAATCTGTGTGGTATAGAAAGTGTGTTGTTTTCATGAGATTCACAAGTCTTAAAGTGTGGGTGTTTGATAAGACAATTCTCAATAACCAACCCTCTGATTTACTCTGTGAAACAGATATCAGTAACTTTAGGTCGAAGTTATACTAAATATGAACAACGAGCATTCATGACAGAGAAATTCTACTGTGCATTCCTTTTTATTTTTCCTAAGGAAAAGAGTACTTTCTTTCTAAAGCAGTGGCTCCCAAACTTTTTGTTCTCTGGGCTCCTTTTATACTCTTTAATATTATTTAGAATCCCTAAAAGTTTTCTTTTATGTGGGGTATAGTGTAAATTACAAGTACCAAAATTACAGTCAGAAATTAAAATTTAGGAAAAACTTAAAAATACATATTTATCCATTCATTTGAAAATAACCAAGGAGAACTCATTCCATGTTAACAAAGTATTATTTTTTGAAGAAGTAACTCTTTTCCAGAGCAAAAAGAAAATTGTGATCAGAGTGGCATTTTTGCAAAAATCTTAAATGTTTTACTTGACAGAAGACAGCTGGATTCTTATATCTGCTTCTGTGTTCAGTCTTCTGAGATACCACATGTTATGTAGCCTCTAGGAACCTCTGCTATACATTCCTGAGAAGAAGAGTAAAAAAGGCAAACAACATCCCAGTGTTATTATGAAAATGGTTTTGATCTTGCAGACCCACTGAGAGAGAATCACTGTTCTAAAGTGAAATGTCAGTCTGTTCCAGAATACAAAGGAACATAATGAAGGACAATTTCGAAGTGAATTTTATTCGCCTTGGTTCAGAATACCTGAGTATGCAAGTAAGCCACAAGATATATTAAAATTTTAGGAACACTTGCTTAATTTTTTATGAGCTGCTTCCTTGGTATGCTAATCAAAATCTTAACCTATAATATGGATAGCTGTTCTTTACCATCTGTGTAATATGCCTAGATAAAAGAGTTTCTGTTTCTAATTAGAATGATTTTCTATGCTTTATGTCATTGTTATTATGTCCTTGATAGTCAAGAAAGGACAAAAAATCACAAGGAACTAAGGTTATTTATTTATGGAAGAGTTAAGATACTTTACAATAGTGTTACCGTTCATGTTTATTTTTAAATACTTTATGTCAATTTGATTTAATAGGTAACCAAGTAGTTTCTCAGTCATCTACAATTCTAAGTCGCCCAAGTGGACAAATCTGTAAAAGTGCTTTTGATTTTGTATTCCCCAAATAAAACTCTAAATTTAGAAAAAAAAATTAATAAAGATTGTAGGATATCTATTACAGGCAAAAATATCTTTGTGATTTCCCAGAGAGCTTCTGGAAAATCACAAATATGTCTGTCTGTCTTTCCTTCTTTCTTTCTTTTACTTTTTCACTTCAGAAAAAGAAAGCTGTTAGAAATAATTAAGTTTGTTTCCAGGTATTACAATATAGTGGAAAAGTTTCTACTCATAAAAACATTTGCCAATCCCTTTCCTTTATAGTTATGTTATTTTAGGAGTCTAGATGTGAATTAGTTTACAATTTTTGCTAATACACTTCAGCTACAGTTTATTTAGGGGTAATTACTCTAAAGAGAGATTTTTCAGATAACTTTATGCTTTATAAAACATTTTACATTTTGATACAACACATGTTCATAAAACACACTTACATTAAATGTT
Source organism: Rousettus aegyptiacus (assembly GCF_014176215.1). Taxonomy (NCBI): domain Eukaryota; kingdom Metazoa; phylum Chordata; class Mammalia; order Chiroptera; family Pteropodidae; genus Rousettus; species Rousettus aegyptiacus. Next base: position 23,855,387 of record NW_023416306.1, read on the forward strand.
TTAAGAAATGTTACTACCCTATACATTTGAGTTGTATTTTTAACCTAGTCTATTCTAGATGCTATTTGGTGTCTCAATTTAATTCTGTTTTATGACAACAAAAATTCTGGTTGCAAGCCACTCAAATGAGTCCATAATCCACTGCTGGGCTGTGAACTTTAGTCTGAAAAACAATTCACTAAATGAAAATTTTGATTAATAATCTTACCTTTCCCTACCATGCAAATTTTCATATTTTCTTTGTTTTCTTTGTCAACAATGAAAAAGTAGAAGAGTACATCAGCAACCAGTCAGTGACATCACCTGTGATCTGTCTTTCCTTTTCCCTTACTAAAGAGTGACAGAAGCACCCACATGATAAGCCATGAGAAAAGCCTTTTAAAATTTGGATCTAACCAGGACCAGCGGGTCCAAGGTATTATTTTTATTTCTCCTTTTCCTCCGGGGAACTCATTGTAAAATGAAAGTCATGCACTAAACTAATGTCAGACACTATACACTTCCTTCTCTCAAATGAATTCATTAAAATCAAGGGAGCACCTGCTGACCTGTGCACATTGCTATTCAATGCTGACTCAATATTTTCAGGGAGAGAGTGGAATAAAATACTTGTATTTTTAAGTATATTAATAATATCTACTGATCATTTTCCCAGCAGCTGTTTTATTTTTGCTGACATTGTAGAGAAAGCAGTACTTCATCCTTGGAAAGTATGAGTTTCTGTTGGAGAACTGCACAATTCTGAGTATTCCTGACTGTGCATTTCTCAGAGCTCGCCGGGACCAATATGAAGTACTGTCCTTTTCTTCCCTGCTACGGGTTTTGGTGCCCAAGTTTATGTGTGTTCTTCACTTCTTTATTTGTACCTCTGCTCACTGTGTCATGTAACATTCCCTAAACTGGCTGCCAGAAGGTTTCTAATAAAAAAAAGTTTACCGAGAAAATGAATTATAATATTAAAAATACAAACTTGTCAGCATGACATAGTTTAAGGGCTTTTACCAGTACTTAAAATAATTACTTTAGGTTTCTTAATGGAACAAGAATGTTTCAAATAGCCTTGTGGTCTTTCTTTCTCTTTTGAAGGGTAGAATATACCCAATCTTCTCCTCCCTTAGACTCTGGCTTTTTTTTGCAGATTGTTCACTCCATATTTTATTAATTCATCCTGAAATATCAACTGTAAGGAATTAATAGGTTTGAACTTGTATCCATTCAATTGTCCAATTACATCAAGCAGATAGTTTGTACTCCTGGGGGCCACCAGCATATTTCCCACATGACTGAACCTTATATATATTTCCTACATCCTCAGGAAATGCACCATTACTATCTTTACTCACAATCATATTTTTATACCATTTTTGTTCTTTTGGTAACCACAAAGGATAAAACTAGTGATTTCCTCAAATAACTTTTTCTTCAAATATAACCTTAAGTGGAAAAGCAATATATAAACCCAATAAGAGAGGAACATTTCTTTTTTAAGGAGAGGAAAAGGGTTTTGGAGTCCAGTGAATTCACCACTACAAGTCATCTTAGCCCTGAAATCCTAAGACTTTGCAGTTGACATGAAATCCACAAATACATACATATGAGCACACACATATCGCGCGTCTAAACAAATAGACCTTATTTCTCTTACTTGATATTGAGAAACTTTAGAAAAACAATATACATTGATTTCTGGTTAAATATTTAATTATTACTGCTAAACTGAAAAATCGCCACTAAATCACTACTAAATTGGAAGTCCATGAATAAAAATTTTATTGATGCATAATGGACAATGAGAAGGGGAGAGAGAATTGCAAAGTATTTATGCAAGTATTTGGAAGAAAAAAATCAGATGGAGAAGTGGTGCAGAGCTTAGAAATCTAAAAAGAAAAAAAGGAGAAAAAGCTATAATTTAAGAGCCTGAAGAGGGATTTCCCTAAGGATGATATTAAAATATTTAACAACCTGTACATCATGGGCTCGGACCAGTCAATTGATGTTGAACATGGACTAGGTGAACAAATACCAGCCCTGAGAAAACCAATGAAAATGAGCATTTCCATTAAGTTCTGTTCATTTGCAGTGAGAAGTGTGAGATATGGGCCAAAAAACTGGGGGACTAGTTGAAAGTTTGTCTATAGAGTAGACGCTTTATATGACACTTACTACAGTGCTTTCACAGTCCTCACTATGTGCTAGACTCTATTCTTGGTGCCTTACAAAAAAAATTATTTCTATAATAAATTTAATAATAGAGTCTTAACATTATCTTTTTACAGATAAGGAAACTGAGGCACAGAAAGATTAAGTTGCTCAAGGTCACCCACATAGTAAGTGATGGTGCTATGATTCAAACTCAAGCAGTCTATCTCTATTTTCTTAATGACTGTGCTATGTTGCCTCCCATTTTGTTCCTCAGGACAATTTAATGGAATGAGCTATACACATATTGCGGGTAAAAGGGTAGAGATGAAAACAAGGGATTAAATTAAGTTCTTTATTATGAATTGTGTGGCCTCTTTAAAAACTAGGGTTTATAATCATTTTTAATTAATCAACATCTGATATCAAATAATATTAAACTATTTTATAAATAGCATAAAAACCTTATACAACACATTTCCAAATCCTCCTTCTCATCCTGTCTTCTCTTATTATCTATATTTTACTTTATCTTTTATCTTTATTTTACTTTAATGTATGTTATAAACCCAAACTACATTGGTATTATTTTTGCTTTATACTATTTCAATTAAAAATATATATATTTTAGTGTATCTTCATTTTACTATTTCTGGAGATTTTTTTTTTTTTAGATCTTAGTTTCTGTGTAATATCTTTTCTGCTAAATAATTTCTTTGAACATATCTTGAATTAAAGGTCTGCTAGCAATACATTTTCTTTGCTTCTGGTTGTCTAAAAATGTCTTTATTTGACCTTCACTTTTGAATGATGTTGTTGCTCTGTATAGAATTCTGGGTCGGCAAGTTATTTTTTTAAAAAAAACCTTTAAATATGTTATTACATTGTCTTCTGGCTTACATAATTTCTGACACAATAATTCTCATTTCTGTTCTTCTATATGTAATGTGTCTTTTATCTTTGGTTGCCTTCAAGACTTTCCCATTACCTTTGGTTTTAGCAGTTTAAATATGCCTAGATATGTTTTTTGGGGGGGAATATTTTTCCTCTTTAGAGGTTCTCTGAGGATGTGTGGTTTAATTTCTTTTATTAATAATTTAAATACATCTTCTTCCTTGTTCTTGCTCTCTCCTCTTTTTTGGGATTTCAAGTAAATGTTTGTTAAGCCATATACAGTTGTTCTATAACATTTGGATTCTCTCTCTATAGAGTTTTTTTAAACTCTCCTGTGTTTCAGTTTTGGTTATTTCTATATCCTCTGTTTATATTCACTGATTTCCCCCCCCCCCCCTTAGACTATGTCTAGTCTACTGAGGAGTCCATTGAAGGCATTCTTCACCTCTATTAATGTGCTTTTTATTTTTAGGATACCCATTTGTTTCTTTGTAATGTGTTCCCTATCTCTGCCAAAACCATCCATATGTTTCATGTGATGACATTTACCTTTTCCATATAATGGTTTACCATATTATTCAGAGCTAATGTGAATTTCCTCTGTGATAGTTCCTATAATTGTGTCATTTTTGAGTCTGGTTCTATTAACTGCTTTGTCTTTTGACAGTGAGCTATTTTTCCTGCTTCTTTTTCTTATGGTTTTTATTGAACTCCTGTTATTAGTGTAGAACAGGAGACATTGAAGCGTATAGCATTTATGCCTAGAAATGGGCATACCTCTTCTTTCGATAGGTCTTTTGCATATGGTATGCAGTAATCTAGTCAGAAGTTGAACAGTTTTTTATTTTGCTTGTTACTATAGGTACCTGTAAGGTAGCACTGACTTCAATTTCTCAATGTCCCTGCTCAGTGTTTAAATTTGAGCAATTTGTTAAATATTTTAGAGGTAATATTCTTTTTTAAATTTTAGTTTATTATTAGTTTCGGGTATATGGTACATTGGTTAGACATTAATATAGTTTATAAAATGATCTCCCTGATTTCTCTTTCTCTTCTCTGGCTATACAACTAGCCATTACATTACTGCTAGCTGCATTCCCTATGCTATGCTCCCCATCCCCACAACCATCTAGCAACTACTAATTTGTACTTCTTATACCACAATGAAATTTGAAATCTCTTCTTTGTGGTTTGTGGCAGGAAAGCCACTGCTGTCTCTGGATGGATTAGTCTCAGATTTTAGGCCACTTGGCTGTCTTGACACCCCAGCCATCTGACGAGTTCAAGAATAGTTATGATTTTGTAGATTATTACAGTCTTTCTTGTAAGGGCTGAGCCAACATTATTTCTAATTTTCTATATCATTAAGTGGAAGTTGAATTAATCTATCCAGTGATTTGGGGGTTTTGACATTGCCTCCTAAGGCTATTAAACGAAAACCAGAATTAGTATTATTGGCTCAATTCAAGAGTCAGTTGGCTATAGTCAGCTTGGTTCAGTTTCAGAGATAAGGTCTTTCCTGCTTCTTCTCAGTTTTCTGTAAACTCGCACAGGAGAATTTTGCCTCTTTCCTCAGTTTAAGGTAATGAGACTTTGCAGTTTCCCACCAGACCTGGAGCATTTTCTATCCTTATCATCACACAGCCAATAAAACAGCCCCTCTGGGGAAGTACGATGTTCTAAATGAAGAAATCCATCTTGGTTTTGGAAATCCTAGGTTCAAGGTCTGTCTCCACCAGCAGTGAGATGTAGAAAACACCTCCCTCACATAACTTGAAATAATGGATACATACTTCTGTTGACTACGTTTAGTTGTTTTGAAAGTTAAGGATGATGCATTTGATGTAATATTATACAATACTGATGAATCAATAAGGATTATCTTAAAGATGAACTAGATACAATAAAATAACTAGTATCCAAATAATATTTCCATTTATTTACAAAACCCTTTCATCTGCCCTCACTTTAGATTCTCAGTTTTGAAAATCATTTGACTAGTATCTCCATTTTTATGATGAGGCTCTGGAGACAGAACTATAAATAACAACAACTGAGAGACAGACCTGGGACACAAACACAAGTGTTTCTAACTCCATCTCTCAATATGCTTCTGTTATGCAATGATGTCTCCTTAAAAGAAATTACACTGCAATACAGAATGTAGCTTCAGTTATCCTGGCTCCATGGAAGGACAGGAAATCTCTTCAATCACCACAAAATAATTCAGTACTTTCTGTCATAAGTGAAAAAGAGATTTTCTGTCCTGAATGTTTAGTTTAAAACTTGCTGAATTGACAGAAGAATGATAGAAGTAGTTTATATAAAGGCTTTTAAAAAATTGATGCCAAAAAAAAAAAAAAAAAAAGAGGAAGTATGGGCTGTCTTTAGCAGCATAACAGAACTCAAGAGTACTGGTAAAAATCAATTATCCCATCGGGATTATTGAAGCTGAGCATACAAAGTGCAAGTTGGTAATGAAAAGTCTGCTGCTTTGGAACTTTAGTGTTGTCTGGATAACAGAGACATCTGAGGGTTTATAGTTATCCATAAGCAGTACCTAATCTTGTATTCTATCACAAGAAATATGCCTGGCATGTCTCATTGCTGTATCTTAGGCAACAAGACTCGAAGGGCATTGGCAAATGGGTTTGTTTTTCAACAGCTTTAATTTCACTCCCTAAACTTCTTAGAAAGTGTAAATCTCTGCAGAGTGCCACTGCTCCCATTTTGTTTCTTCTGGCTCTTTCTCATTGGATTCCTTCCATTTTTCTCTCATTTCTCACATTTACTCAGAAGGCCCAAAGCAATGGGTCAAGCCTAGGTGAGCAAAAGGAGATTCATACGTCTAAAAACTTCATTCTATTACCAATTTATCCTTTAGAGGAACTACTGTAATTGTCAAAAACATATATTTAACATTTAGTTTTTTAGTCTTCTTTCTAAACAAGTCATTATATACTATAAAATCCTTTAACAAATTTGATATCAAGTATATTTACCTTTGCTGGCTGTAGGAAAAAAAAATAATAGAAAAGCATATAAGTACTGAAATGCAAAGTTTGAGGAATTAAAAAAAATCTTGTATTTAGAATTTCAGAGTCTTTTTACACTTTATCTTATTTTAGCATATGTGGGGATTTCAGTAACCTCTTTTTCAAACAACTAATTATTGTAGAAGTGGGATTAAGTCCATTGCTCCAGACTTACAGCCTTATGCTCTATCAGGAACATATATTTCTCATTTCTCATTCCTTGACCTAATGGTACTCTATTTCAGCATAGAATCTTACTTGTTCACTTTAAATTTAAGGCTAGAATTATATGAAAGCAAATCAGACCAAACATACCAAGAAAAATAATTTAGTGATGGGACTCAAAAGATACAGATATTCTTTATCGTTTTTATAATGTACTTATAAAACGTCCAGACTCAGCAATCAAGGTTTTTGATTTATCTGAAAGACAACAAAAGACAGTTCAATTGGTTTTTCCTTGGGCATGCTTTACCCCCTTCTATTCCACTCGGGTTAGACATAATGGTCTTATGTAGCTCTCAGAACGTGGGTCAGATTCTTCTGACACTTTTCATACAGACGTGCCCACAGGCACATAATCCCACATGTGAAGCCAGCTATATAATACATTATGCTAATGGGAAACTTTGTGCCCAGAACTTTACTTTATTAGCAGGAAGTACATATATTTGCCCATAATTTCTCATAAGGTTTGATAGGGAACATCAGGAGAATAACTTTCCACATTTTTATCAATGTCTTCACACTTCAGAAGATCTGAAAGCAAGAAGTTCAAGCTTTCTGACCTAAAGCAGCAACACAGCATAGCAGTTAAACCTTAGAGAGCTCTTTGATGTCAGCTTATTCATCAACATACAGATAATATTGCTCATGGCATTTTTTATATCTCAGGTTATGTTACTGAGGTCCAAGTTCATACTGCAAAAATAATTTACTAAAGATCTCTAATCATTTTTACATATTTCCAGTTTCGGAGAAATGGCATGCTTTTGTCATTTCTCTCAGTTTACATAATGATCTTATCACTCAATTTCATAAATGAGTCTTCATTTCTCAAGTTACTTTTTTCCTATTTGGGAAACTTTCAATGCCCTTACTTCAGAGAGCTTTGGGGATTTCAGTTCCCTAACCAAAAATAAAATACTCCATTTGTGATGACAAGTTTTATTACTTTAAATCTCTATTATCCATGAAAAGTTGATCCACATATATACACATAAAACTGTAGTAATACTTGCAGTCTTATTTAGGTTAGCTGAAATCTAAATACTATACAATAAGCACAGTGTGAAACAGTAAATGATGTAAAAAATATTAAAGTACAGGGATATTTATTTGAACTTTTGGTAACTAGAAATGAAAAATAATGTAAACAGCTCTTAGGTTAAAAAAGGGAAAATGTAAGAGCTATTGATGTTCATTCGTCTGTTCAGAAAATTTTAGGTTAATATTAAATACATGTATTATTGTAAGATAACTGTCATTTAATATAAAAGATAGATGGTCTCTGATTTATAATGGTTTGACCTAAGATTTTTGACTTTATGATGGTGCGAAAGCTATATACATTCAGTAGAAATCATACTGCAAATTTTGAATTTCCTTTTCCCAGCACAGCGATATGCAGTACGATACTCTCTTGTGATGCTGGGCAGCAGCAGTGATTTGATTTGCCCAACTGCAGTCTAATGTCAGTGTTCTGAGCTTGTCTAAGGCTAGCCTAAGCCATGGTGTTTGGTAGGTTAGCTGTTGTAAATGCATTTTCGACATACGATATTTTCAACTTACGGTGGGTTTATCAGGACATATTACCATTGTAAGTTGAGGAACATCAGAATTTCTTATGCTTTAAATTTAATGATTTGCTCAAAGTGATAAACATTGTAATTTAATTTCGTTAACTGAAGGTGTTCAAACAGTTGATATGGAATTAGTTATAACCAAAATGAATCAAGATTCTTCAAACATTTGCCAACTTATATAGTGGGTAAAAAAATTCCTCTTACAGATGTTAGGTGTGGTATCAATAACCAAAAAGTAAAATGCCATGTTATACTTAGATAACAATTTTTTAGAGCACTTCTTAACACTTAGGTGATATGACCCTCAAACTAACACTTTGAGGTAAGTAAATGTCATAAGAATATGAATGCAATGGTAGGATGCCTTTCCCAAATGAAAGTTAAGATTACCCTTTAAAAATGAAATTGAGGTGAATATAAACGCAATGCATGAGATCATCCTGCTGTAGAAATGACACATTCCACGAGGCTCTCTGTAACTGTGTTATCAAAGACTTTAGAAAATACTAAAAATCAAGATCCCCCAGGCTGCATGACTGCAATGCCACCTTAATCAAGCAAAGCTTTGTGATAACAGGGTGAGGGGTCTGCAAGAAATTTGCAAATGTCAGGTAGAATGAGCAGAAAATCACAGTATTTTTGCAATCTTCTGCCTGGAAGCAGTTTCCCTAATGAGCCAGCACAAATATTTGTGTGCCTCTCTTTGAGGAAAGCTTGATGCATCAGGCTAACATTATTTGATGCCACAGGCAAAGTCCTCCAACTTACATTTCTTGCTCAGTTTCCATTCTAACAAAATGACATCCTACTTTGATAATAAATTTGCTTAATCTGTGCTCTCCATTGGAAAAGGAAGGCACTTACCAGGTGTTAAGGTCATTTAGGTCTGCTTAGAAATGATAAAATTATGAGGCATTTTAGTAAGATAGAATTGTAAACTTATTTTGGTTACTTGGCAATGAAAATTCTTCTATTAAGAAGATACAACTCTCCCACTCTGAGAGTCCTGCTGAAAGGAGTATTCACTATAAAATTTTAAAAGGTAAACAAGCATCATTAGAAAGTGGGGAAGCTGCCATGAACATGTTACAAACATCATATATTTATTCTACTCTATTTTATTAGGTGCTCACTAGAGGTGAGGTAGAGCTCTAAATGCTTACAATATGTCAGCAAATAAAAGATACAAAGATCCCTACCTTCATGTAGCTTACACTTTAATTGGAGAATTCAGAAAACAATGGTAAACGGAAAATAAGCAAATTATATAGTATATTGGAGAGTAAATTAAGTCTTTTGGCACAAGAACAAATCAGGATAAGGAGTGTGTGAGCTCTGGGAATGATAAGGCAGTCTGTAGTATCAATAGGGAGGCTAGGGTAGATGTCATTGAGAAGAAAATGGAGCAGAGATTTAAAAGAGGAGGAGTAGTTAGGAAAACAGATAACTGGGGAAGGGGAAGTGCATACCTGCCAGAGGAAACAGCAGGGAGGCCCTATGTGAATGTAATTTGAAGGTTTTCTCATATATTAACACCATGGCTCAAATTGAGTGCAAACAAGAGAACAAACTGATGATACTACCTCTCTTACCCACCACAAACAGTGCAAGTAATTGGAGAAGAATCTAGTGGACCTGCTAATCCTTCCTAATTTACAGGGTCATGAAATAGGCAACAACAGTTAATAGCAGAGGGGCATTTTGTAGCTTCAGTTCAAAAATCCCTTTGAAATAGATTTATCCAGAGAAGGAAGAGAACTCAAGGAAAGAAAAGAACTTCTATTCGATAAGAATTCAATAATGATTGATTCATTCTTAGATCTATTTAATCAAGCATTTATGAAAAAGAAAACTAAAATGAATAAGACTTGCACAGAGATGACTTCTGCTACAAACGTGTTGATTTTAGTCTGTGGTCTCCACTTGCTCCACTTTCTAAAATGTGAATAAATAATCAAAGAAATACAAGGGCATTTATAGAAGTCTGGAAACCAGTGAAGGGTTTTTGAGGAATCTCTGGAAAACATAACGGGCAAGAGTGGTTTAAAGGAATAGTCATTCAACTCATACGATTCACCAAATGGAAAATTAATATGAGGCAAATAAGTGATATTAGTATATTCCAGCTACAACCCTGAGTTCACAGACAAACCTGAGGGTAAAGGCTGATTGAGGGGCAGCTGGTGGGCAGCACATAACCTGAATGTCTCAATTTATAACTGGTGTAATTATGTAAAATTTTATTAATACTACCTGCTATAATACATCTGGAATAATTGGTAACTTTTAATATGGAAATAGATTGATCATAATCCATGGTTTATAAAATATTATATTTCATAATTGATACAATTTTTATTTTTAGTAATGAATATCTACAAATTCACTACCCAAGCCAAAAACCTAAACAGTAATATTAACTTCTACCTATAGTTTGTCTCCTTGTCTCTCTCCTAGAGCTGATAACTACATTAAATTTTACGATTGCCATATTTTTAAAGAGTAATCACATATATATGTATGGCTAATGAGTAGATTGTTTAGTTTTGCTTGATTTTGAATTTCATCATATGGGCTTATGTGACTACAGTCTTCTGGGTCTTGCTCTTTAACTCATATTGTATTATAGAGCTCTGACCATGATTTTTCATTGAGCACAGATATGTAGCTTCTTTTGACATTCTGCAGTTGCCTAAGCTCAGCACAGGTCTCTGACGTCAGTGAACCAATCATTGGCTCATCTTTTGTGGCCTCCCTACAACCTCTGCATCAGCTCCTGTTCTTAATGGTACTATCCATGGCTTCATATTTCTGGTGTTCTCATATCAGCCAGACTCTCTCTTGGTTAGTTGCTTTTGTCAAAATGAAAACCAGATCAGTAAAATAGTATTAAGAGTTTACTGCACACGGACACACAAAACAATTCACAAACTGAGTGTCTTCGGATCCAAAACCTATGTGAAGCTCAGAAGCACAACGTTATACGATGGACTACAAAGTGAAAAAGAGAACATTGTGTAACCTTTGTGATGACTGGTTATTGCAGTGAGGGTGTCCAAATAGCAGGCATTGGTTAAAACTAATTATAATATACCATTTTAGGAGATGATGTCATTTTATTTCATGATTATCAGAGGCCTTAACAATAACCTAAGTTAAGTTTTGCTTATGTTCATGAAATAAGCTGATTTAATTTGCTTAAGTAGCTCAAATTGTTATATCTGCTTGAGGGATTTTTCAAGCCTGGTCTCCATTTTATTTTAGCTTAATACAATGAAGACAGCTCAAGCCAGGCTGCGTTTCACAGAGGACACTTGGGCCATGCAAATTTTCAAATGTTGGGTGCCAGGCTGCTTCCACTCTTGCCTTCTTGCCTGGTCCTGCCATTAAGCAACTGCTCTGGTCAGGCTTTGCTGGAAGAATTCCCCAGGAAGGAAGGAGGCAACTTGTTGATGTTGAAGGATTGGAGGCTTTCGGATTCCAGGAAAATCATGTTTTGTTCACCCAAAGGCTTTCACTTAACTCCATCTGGCATAACGGTGAGGGTCTAAATGTTTCTTCAGTTTATCAGTCAGCCAGTGGAGAATTCGTACCAATCTCCCTTTTTTTTGCAGGAATTCCCAGTCTAAGAGCCCTCTCCACTTGGCTTGAAGGGTAGGGAAACAGCTCTCTGCCCTCTCACAAGAAGAACTGAGGGAAAATGCTACAGCACTCCTCACTAAAAACAACTCATTGGTCCGAAGAAGACTTTCCTTAAAATACCCTGCTATCTGTTTACATGAGGCAAACCACCAGATTACCAAACTCTGATCTACTTTGTGGCTTTTGCTTTCCTTTTTCTTTCTCTTTTCTTTTTCTTTCTTTCTTTTCTTCTCCTTCTCCTTCTCCTTCTCCCTTCCCCCTTCCCCCTCCCCCTCCTTCTCCTTCCCTCCTTCCCCCTTCCCCCTTCTTCTTCTTCTTCCTTCTCCTCCTCCTCCTCCTCCTCCTTCTTTTTTTTTTTTAAGGTTGCGGGTAGTTTCCATCTATTGTTTTCAACTTTGACACTTTAGCTAATATTTCTGAGAAAAATTGGAAAATATAACAAACATTGGCTAGATAGCTAGATATCAACTCTTTTGACATTAATTATTGCAGGCGGGGAAGTTCAAGGTGAGTATGACAAGACTATTATTTTTTGCTTTGTGTAACTTGCTTGCATTATTATAACTATGTACCGCTTCTTGTAATTGGAAAAACCATTTTGGGAAAACAAAAATCAAATAGACTTAGTGGAAAATTATTAACAGAGAGTGGTAGCAACCTGCAAATGCACTATTCTGAAGGGGTTTATTTTCAGGGAGCCCATCTGATGAAACGATTATCTTTATCTTTGGAACCACTGGTAGGTTTTCAAGTTTCAACCAATCGCTTCTAAAGCAGAACATTCTCTTATTTTGACTCCACAAGACAAATGAGTCCTCCCCCAGACACTTAACAAAAAGTCATAAAAGGAGACTGTAAAATATCTAAACATAAACAGGAACCAATAATTAGGAATATCAAGCTAAAATGGTGAAACACTCCGAAACACTCACTTTTGACATGTATGTTTCAGATGTCTCTTGATATAGATTAATTTATGTTAAAAGTTATTTAATTGAATAGAAAGATGAGTTATAACCTTTTGAATTTGGAAAACTAAACAAAAACATTTAAATAAATATGACTTTATTGGTAAAAATGTTTTAATGTTTACAGATTTAAATTAATCTTTCTCCCTAAATTTAATCTCATCCTCTTCTATTGCCCGTATTACGATAAGTGAAAATCTACTCATGCCAGTATTTAGCTTAAAAATACTTTTTTCCCCTTTTTTCTTTTTGCCATTTGCCTGCCACATAAAATACTCTCTTATGATGCAGAGTCTTTCATTATTAGGCATGAGAGCCCCTTTCATTTTAATTTCATAGTACTTCTCCTCATGTACTCTACGTCAGTAACATTGAAGAATTCACTGTTCCCTGAGCTCATCATAGCCTTTTATATATCTATTCTTTTGCTCATTTTATTCTTTCTAGCTGTAAGCCTGAAATGACCTTCTGCTCATGAACTACAAATTATCCTTCTATACCCAGTCCATATGCCATCTCTGCAAGGCCTCTCTTAAAAGCTGGGGACAGCTGGTCACTCCATTCTCTTGTAATTATTAGTTATGGCAGTTATTTTCATCTACTGTGAAAATTTCTTATTCAACTTTCTGTCTCAGACTCTGAGAGTTTTTAATGTAGAGTAGATATTCAATGGATATTTTACAGTTTTAATGAGTAAATTAAGAAAATTACTCCCTAGATTTAACTTAACATACTAAAAAGGTTCAACAATCATAATTTAATTTTACAGTTTACTCAGGAAAACCAAGATCATTTTATACTTTATCTCCCTATATGGAAAGTCCATTGCAGCAGCTAATTTCATGGTAAGAAGTGTTCAATGGCCTGTATATACACACAGGAATTTTACACAGTTGCATAAAATCTGAATTTCAGCAAAAGCTTTTTTTTTTTCCCCACTTTAAAAGTATAAATTATTTAAACTTCAGTTTAAAAGTTTTACTTTGGAGCTTCTGTCACTCTTGCCAGGAGTAAAAGAATACCACATTCCTCCAGAAAGGTGAACAGAAAGATTGAATATGCTTTTACTTAAACGAAAGTATACGTATAGATATTTGAGTAATGTCAGCTACTTGTTCTACTCCAAGCCTTGGATTACCCTCTTCTTTACATGACCATTATTTTCAAGTGTGGAGGGGCATTGTCTCCATGCTGTGAATGAGTACCCTTACTTGCGAAGCTCTGGTATTAATCTTGCCTTACCCCAGGAATGACTGCCATAGCCAGCTCTGCTGACTTATCACAGATCACAGCAAAGGTGATTATAACAGGATGGTAAATGACTGGGAACTCAGTTTATTGCTCTGGATTGCTCCCTGAAGCTTTACAATTACTTCACCCAAGGTTGATTGCACTTCTCCAAGCTTATTTTCTTCAGAGCCAGAAGTATGCTTCTTGCCCCTGCAGTTTTTCTACGTGGTGATGTGATAAGTACAACTGTTTCAGGTCAAACAGCACATCTTGGCTTACAGTCATGAGGACATTAAAGTAACATGGAATTCAAGCAAAATGCTATAGATCCAGGCTGAGGGAACTACTCTGCTCTCAGCTCTGTGAAGCTTGCATTGATGTGTTCCCTATCAGAGCATAGCAAGCCTCAGCTAGCTGCTACTGCCAGATGCTGTTGCTAAGGCAACTTGCCAATCTCTTTCCTCCAGACCTGCTTGTTTTCCCAGAGTTGTCTTGGTAGGTTATATAAATATTTTAACAATGAAAAAGCATGCAGGAGGGAATTCTAAGAAAGATCATGGTGTAATAGATGACATAGAAGAAACTGATCTAAACAGCTAAAAAGAATTAAGAGAAAGAAAAATAAAAAAAACTTTCACCAAGGCTGAAATTACGGCATGGTGCCAACCACATACTCCAGATAATTCAGACTGAGTGAAATCAAAGGAAGACACCAGGAGAAAATGCTCCATTGCCATATCTAGAGAGCAGTATTGTAGGAAATAATGAGAAGATTTCAGCAAACCCCTATAATATGTACTAATTTGGAGGCAAAAGGCCGTAATAACATTCCTGATATTACTACGAGACATGGCCATTAGATAAAATGTACGGTTATTTCTCTTTTTAACCTAGATTCTTAATAGTGATGTGAGATTATTCTAATATGAGGGTTATAGAGATATGGTTGGACCACAGAAAAGATGAGAAAAAAAGCTTACAAGGAACCACTGTTGTAAAGTCCACATCATGAAGGCAGCTCAAGTGGGAAAGGTGACTATATATGCAGACTCACTAAAATCAGTTTTCTCCTAACCTAATACCTCAGTAATGCTGGTTAAATTTAATGCAAATCAGAAATAGCAGAACCCTCATCCAATAGGGAGAGTTTTCCAATCTCTCCACTGGCCGCTCACCAAAATCAAAATAGTCACGATAAGCACAAAATGAATCAAATATAACTAAAAAGGTTTTTTTTTGCTGAAATTACCCAACTTTCTTCAGATCGCCATATGACTGAACATATGAAACCTATGCCTTAAATACACTTTTGTATATAAATTGCAAGAAGGGGCTACAAGAATTTACCTACACTATTTTCTGGGAAATACTAGAATTGTTTAGTCATGTTCTCCCCTAAACACGAATAACTATTAAAACAAACAATAGAGTTAAAAAGAACCCCAAAACAGCTGAATCAAAATAAAGTAAATGAATCTAGCTTGTATAATATTGCATAGTTCTAGAGTTGAAGTACAAACAATGTTACCTAGAATAGACTATAATTTGAATCTGAGCCTACAGCCTAATTCCATTTAGGTTCACTCTGCTCTTTCATTATCCATCCTCTGCCATTGGCAGTAAGAACTTTAAGAGGAGAACGAAAGCCTCTCCTTGCAGCCTCCATCTACCTACTTCTCCATCACAGAAAGTTTCACAGTCATTATTAACTCTCATTTCTTTTTTGTACCCTATCCCCAATTTCTTTTTATGGTTTACAGACCCCTTCATCTTATTTTATACAGGAAAGAAAAATCAGTTTTTAAGGTATTATATTTCTTTAAATTTCCTTTTAGTAGTTCTTTTGAATCTAATGATTAGAACCTAGAGCCTTTTTTTTTTATCATTAGCATGTTGGGTAATGGTTGATGAAAGAATATAAAACATTTTACTTAGTGACTCAAGTTATGAATATCCCATAAATTGATAATCCACATATTATCTTGACAAACATGTAAAAGGTGGCTTTATAAAACATATGCAAAATGATTTACTTCAGGAAATAGACTATCACTAGAACATTTGAAGCAGCATAAACATATTCTTCAGGAACTTAAAGCACAAGTACTATAAAATAAGATATAAAAACATGCTGATAATAAAATAAATTGAGATGAAAAAGTTTCTGAAATGTCTAAGGAATAAACTTAAGAGAATGAAGATCGTCAATACAGAACCTAAAACTAAATTAGAATCAGTATAATAGAAAATTGAAACTACTAAAAACATAATAATCGATGTAGACCATAGCTGAAAAAAAAAAGTTCCAGAATACAGAGAAAAAGGAACAGAGATGGAAGTGATCAAAAAAAAGTATAACATATACAGCTCATATTAATAATTAGTATAATTAAAGGAAAAACAAATATATCTGAAAAACTAATTAAAATTGAAGGAAGGCAACAATTTCTAAAGGAAGACTAATGTCTACAAATAAAATTATTTGTGACAGACATACATAATGAAAAGTAATCAAGTGAATATTTTGGAAAATTCATTGAATTGTAAAGACAAAAATTCAAACAAACATCACAGTAAAAGAAGCATGTCAAATGTAATAAAAAATTCAGATAGGTAGGTTTTAGATATATCCTCTTCAATATTAGAAGTCATAATGTAATATAATAATTTGTACCAAGATTTGAGGAGAAAATTATGATATAATTCCCAACCAGGCACATAGGCACACATGTGAAAGTAACAGAAATATATTCTCCAATATGCTAGGGCATAATATATTGATATATCATTCAATTATCCTAAACTTTTTAAAAAGAGAGAAACTTGGATACAGCAATTGCAATGCCAAAAATCACTAAATATTTGAAGATATATCTTATTCTAAGTTTATTAGATATTATTTTGCTTATAAACTTATTTGAAGAAGAAAACCTAAAACAATGTGACAGATTAAAACACAATATCTTATAAATGTAAAATAAATAAAGAAAACTATTTTTAAAAAGACTCTCACATTCAGGGTAGTAGAGAATCTCTATAATGTATTCATTCATCAGAGATCTACCTAAAACAAAATGACTGAGAAATGATGAGTTTAGTAGGCTGAACAATGTCCTTGACCCCCGTCCCCCCGCCCCACCGCAAGATGTCTACACTTTCATCCCAAGAAATTGTGAATGTATTACTTCATGTGGCAAAGTGGATTTTTCCAGATGGTTAAAGGTATAGACCCTGACATGGGGAGATCATCCTGGGTTATCCCTGTGGGCCCAACTTAATTATATAAATCCTTGAAAGTGGAGAATTTTTCAGGGCTGTAGACAGAAAGAGGGAGATGTGGCTGTGTAATAAGAGTCAGAGAGATGCCACATTGCTGACTTTGAAGATGAGGGAAGGGAGTCATGAATCAAGGATTACGAATGGCCTAAAAAAAGCTGACGAAGGCAATGACTGCTCCTTTAGAGCTCATCTTTCTTCTCTGTACATATACCACAACCCTTGGCTGCCTGACCAAGGTCCTGAAAATCAAAATATCAATGGCTGTGAAAACCCAAATCACTATGCATTAAAGATTCCAATTGTAGCTGGGCCCTTAATGGTTATCTGTAAATCCTTTGCCGTATACGTACTAAGTTTTATCTCCTAGTTTCCACTGGTATGCCAAACCTTGTTAGTTTTCTCATAGTGGATGCTATTGATTTTGTCTGCTTAGCATTTGTTCTTCAGTTTTCTAAGAATATTAGAGTAAGTCCTCACTTAATGCTGTCAATAGGATCTGCAACTAAGTAAAATGATATATAACAAAACCAATTTTACTACAGGCTAATTGATGTAAAAAACTGTTAAGTTCCTATGGCATCTCATCAACATTATGGTGAAGTGACATTGAACAAAAACAATGTTATTCAAGGGTTCCACTGTACATTGATTTTCCATTAGAAAACTACTTTCCTTCCACTATACCATTGGTTTTGGTCTGACTCACTTTAGTTCTAGAGATGGGCACATAATCCAGGTTTGGCCAACCAATACATTCTCTAGCACTGTCAATGATTAATTTATGGAGGAACCCATGACTTAGGCTGGCCCAATGAAAAGTCACCCTAATAATTGTTGGAACTATTTAAAAGAAAGTACCTCTGCTTTTTACTATAGTCACTACTCTAATGCAGTACAAAACTAGAGATTCAAAGTGTCATTTAAAGAGGGTCAGCATGAAAATGTGACCAATGTGAAGAGGAAACTGAAATGAGAAATGGAGAGCTCCAATAACATCTTGCGTGCTCATTGAGTCAGTTGTAACTGAAGTCAGATCAACTTTGTAATTCCCAGTTAAGTTAGCAATGCATCTTCTTCTTCTTTAAGCTACTTTGAATTGGCTTTTTTGCTAACTGCTAAAATAAACACAAAAACACATCTGAAATATCAAAGCATATTAACTGTATGGACAGAATTTAATTCAAGAGTCAGAGACACAATGAGTAATATAGAATGAAGTACTTATTATTGTCACTATACTTTTATACAATTGTTGGTCCTGAGGTAGAATTCCATGCAAGATTTTGCTTTTGAATCTGATAAGGGCCTGCAGTCACTGTATTTCTCTGGGCCAGTGAAGCTGGCCAGGGAGCAGAAGTGTGAGATAGCAAGGATGAACTATCAGTCCTAAGCACAAACTGGAATCCATGTCTGTCTCTCACCATCTCAGGAGATGATTAACCTTCACCAAAAAGTTGCACACACACTTCTCCAGGACTTGGAGACACTGAAGAAAAACATGATATCTACTGAACCATGAAGGAATTGCAGGCTGGCTGCTGCCTGACTGAGGTAAACTAAGCAAATAAACTACAAAGTATACAAGCTGTAACACAGTCTCATGTCTGACACCAGCCTCGAAAGCACAAGGGCAGCTACTTACTTTCTATTTTCAAATCTTACACAAATTTCTCTTAAAGTTGACTTTAACTCAAAACCTTAAAGAGAAGAAATTCTGGGGAATTATTTTCAGATTAGCTAAAACAGCACAATATGAAATCCAAATCTACCACATCAACTCCTCTATCAATATCTGTAGCAAAATATGTCTTCTACTTTAGACAGTAATGAGAGGACATCAGACAAAAACTAAAAATTTCCTGCCATCACACCTATAAAAGTACCTGTATGCAAATCCATCTACAATTCTTTTTTTCATATTTCTTGTTCTTTATCCTATAACTTGGACTCTGTATTCCATCTTTTCTTACCTTCTTGGGAACCTCACCATGCTGATTCTTTTTCAACCCTTTCCAAGGGATTCTTTTCATACCAATTGAATTCTATACTGTGGAAAACATTCCATAGAATGCTTCCCAGGTCCAACAATTGCATATAGGTACAATGAAGCCATTAAAAACAATGAGATAGACTAGTGTGCACTAAACATAAAAAGGTTATTTAATGTATACTGTTGAGTTTAAAAGCAATATATATGCAAATTTGCATAATATAATGCTTTTTTATAACATGCACAATATGCAACATTTATCCCAAATATATAATGTGGGAGAGGGGTGGTTTGGAAGGATACATATGACAGGAAAAGCATTTACACTTGTGGTGTGGGATTAAGGTAGAGCTGTTGTTTTTTATTTTGCCTTATATGCTTTTGTACTCTTGCATTTGTTTTATAATTGTTATTCAATTCTGTATGTAAATAAAAATAATAAAAATCAGCACACACTTGTATTTTGAAAGTCTCTCAGCTTAAAATTCAATGCTTGCCGAAGATTAGGATAGAGAGAAATCAACTGGCCAAAAGCATAAACTAACAAAAGGCTGGAAAAAAATATAAAAGCTACATTTCATATATAAAGTTATCCATGAGCTTGTTCTTCGCCAAAAGAGAGAACTGAGAGCTAGTTCATTCAAGACATACAAGACAGAATTAACAATTATGAAAAGTCAATAATGAGAACATAGATATAAATACATATACAAGAAAAATTATAAATTTATGAGAAAATTTATGGTCAACATTACAAATTATAAAAGCCTGAAAATGCATATGTATTACATGAGTTTGTATATATACTTCTCATAACTCATCTTTTTTTGTATACATAATTATATTATATTTACTCGAGCCCCTGAGTTTTCTAGAGCATAATTTAGAAAATATTACTCAATAAATATTATTTTTATTTCTCTAAAATGTAAATCATCAGATGGAAAATTTTAATCTTGAAATTTTCTGGACTTAAAAAATGATAAATATGTACATATTTAAGAAATTTTTGCTGACTTTTCTTGGGATATATATTTCACTAACTTAGGTGAAATTTAGAACTAATAGGGTATAGTGCATTTATGAAATGTTTTTGTTTTTATTGAACTGTCTTTATATTATTAAATTGCTTAGAGTTTTTTAAACCTTTGGCTGAAAATAGTATGAGAATCAAATTAATAGTTTTACTAAATGTTTCTCATGCTTAATTCTCAAAATGGATATTTACATATTGTTAAAGTTTTTAATATTGACTTGAAAATAATGCATTGTTAATAAACTGATATTATACAGAAATACCTTCTAACTTTTCCTCAGTGATCATGCCAATTTCTTTAGGAAAAAAACATTATATGAGCATATGGATATATTATTGATATGGAATTATGTAAAATATTAATTCGTTAAATTTTATATTTTTGAATATGATTTTTATTGTAAAAATCAAAATATATCTTTTATTTATTAACTATCAAACCATATCTTTTAACATACAAATGAAATGGAAAATGAAGTACCCTTGATTTATCATATACACACCACTTTTTGACTAAACATTTGAATTTGTTGTATTTATTGATTTCACTTTTCCTTGAATACTTTTATGAAAGATAAAAACACAGAGAAAGTAACTTCATGATAGTGACTGTAGAAGGCATACTCTGGAAAAATCTTCACTCTTCTTTTAGACTATGTCTACTCCTACTCTGAGAGGTTTGTGGCAATTGCGTACACTCTGTCACTCTGTCTCTGTCACTGTCTCTCTGTCTCTCTTTTAATAGCATAAAAGAAAAAAGCTTTATAAGAAGAGAAAGTACACTTCCAGATGTGGAAGTGGGCCTGAGCAAGAGAAGCATGGCTCAAAGGCCTGCATCAACTCTTAATATTGACATTTGTGCTTTGTGGGGGCTTATAAGATTATTAGCCAAATCCATACATTGCCAATGTAAAAAACAGTGGGATGGGAAATCTCTTGTCCTCATTTTATAGAATACTAAATTTTAAGATTTTCAGTGGATAAAAAATGATTAAAATTATTTTTATAATTCACTTCTTAATAGGGAGTAGTGCTACTATTTTTTCTCTCATATGCCTTATTTAAAAAAAAAAATTTAGTGAATGCCTTTGGAATATGCACACTGACTTGAATTAAAAGGAGCACCCACTTTAATAAATCCTTTCTCATTAAAACTTCTAATTAAAACCTATGCATTCTATATGGTACCTTCTAGGAGGAAAAATATAATCCATCCATTTAATGGATCTAATTTCTTGAAAAGTGCCAGGTGATTAGTGGAGCAGAACCACGTGGCTCTTTGATTCAGAGGCTGGATCCCCACTATGCACCTGGGTCCCCATTTCATGAGTTCTTCCAGATTCAGTGTAAGAGCAGCTTTGCTGTGACCTCTGTTTCCAAGGTGAGATATTTATCTAAATAGGATTCAATAGAATTTCGTGGAACTTATGTCAGAGAACCTGTATTATCAAACTCAGGACCTCTGAATTTCAGGTCTATTCATAATGTAACTATATTGTCTCTACCCTTTTCCACACTGTCAGGAGTTATGTCTGCCAGAGAAGTGTTTCTTCACAATATGCTTTAGTGACAAAACTTTTGAGAGCAAATTTCCATTCATCCTAACTTTTTTTCCCTTTTCCTGTCTAAGTTTGCTTTCCTTATGATCTGAGGAAAATGATAGTGGTTCAACAATGGTAGTTGATTCCACAGGGGCTGCTGGTATGGTTAAGGCTGCCAGGTTAGTGAACTAGTGTTTCTTAGAACCCTGTCTATAGTATCTGTAACATGGTCTATGTATATTACGTCAGAAGGAGTTCTTAGAAAATTAATCAATATGTCCTAAAAATTTCTCATCTATTATTAGATTATGGAGATAAACTACATATTGGAACATTAGAAAATTTAATTGGAATAATTTGTGTGAAACTATTTTGAAATCTTGGGGGCAAACTGATGCTGGTGATACTATCAGATGATTTGAGGATTAAGCCATGATTAAATAATAATAAAAAAGAAATTTAAGATGTTTAGGTGAAGCATGCACTCTATCTTTGACCATGGTGACTATCCCACTCGATTGTTATGTATCTCTAATGTCTTATGCATTTATATTACCTGCTTGCCTGATGAAAGCGATTGAATTAATATCCCCTGATGAAAACTTTAAAACTGAATTACCATTATAATATAGAACCTAAGACACACTTTCCAACTAGTAAGCTTACAGTTCATGCAAATTATTTCTATGTAATCAGAAGTCCTATTATCAGATCGTATGCTATTTAATGTTTCATATAATGGTAAATGTTCAGTTTTATTCTGTGTTTGCCATAAAAAAGACACTAAAGATAAAATAGATAATAATGTATAAAACTTGAGTTCCATGATGACTTTGTGAAATAATTCTAATCACTCTTTTAATATGAAGAAATCTCAGTTTAATAAAATTTTCATAAGATAATTTTGTTCCTTGGCAATAAGCATTTGTAAAACCTATGACATGAACTATTGCATTTACAGAATGCTTTGTGCTTGATGTGTTATGTTGAGATCAAAAACATCTAAAAGTTGTTCTTCAAGATTTTCTTTTTATTGTAAGGAAGTAATAAACAAGCTGTGTATTCCTCCAAATTAAACAGCTGTTTGGACGGAAAACGATCTGGTGCTGCTTGAAGTCTTTTTTTTTTTTTTTAAGATATATATTTCTTTGAACATATAATTAAATTTCTATACAGGTAAATTCTTAAAATTTGTTTTTTACATGGTTACAGGAAATGAGAAATTTAATTTTGTGTCTCTATGTTGAGTTATTACACAAGAATAAACTTTGTTTTATTGATTTGATTTGCAAGCAACTACTACCAGATTGCTATTTAAATAATATTTTGTTATTAATAAAACTAGATTGCTTTCTTCATGCTTTTTCTTCATAACACATTTTCAATAGATATTTACTCTCATTTTATTTTGGTTTTGGATGAAACCATATGAACATGCTTAAAATATACAAAATGACTATCTGGAAAAAAATGAAAAGAGTCTATTTGAAAATCTTGTAATTAATAATAAAAATGAAATCATGGATATGGGTGTACAAGCATCATATGGGAACAATCTAGAGTTCTCATGTACAACTATAGGGGTTTGAAAGATTTTGAGATGATCAAGGAAAAAGATAAGACCACAAGAGGGAGTAACACACAGTAAGCTATATTGGGAGACAAATGAATAGAGCTGCACAAGAGAGGAAGTCCCACATAGCAGCAGTCTGTCTGTTCAGAGGCTACAGCGTAGGATCCCTACTTAGAGAGGAAGAGGGCAAGGGAAATTCCTGGGGAGAGAAATATCAGAGAGAGGCTTCCATGTCTAGGTGATGACCTCTGCAGCACAGTGGGGAGGGAGTCTTTGGGTCAGAGAACTCATAAGGAAAAATCTGCTTGTTTAGACTATTTTAAAAATAATTGGATGGGTAAAAATTTGAGTTTGGCACTGGCAGGCACTTGAGCTAACAGGTCTCAGTCTACAGTGAAGAAATACACAATCTAATGTCTAATACGCAGAGGTAACTTTTGGCTCAATTATTTGAGAAGATAAAAACAGGAGAGAAACATAACGTTTGCTCTATAAAGTCATCTTTATGTATCTAAGGAGTACTGGATTCTTTTGGGTAAAGACTGAAAACACTTTAAAATGTTTTCCTCTTGTATCAAACTCATAATCATTTTGTATTTAAATACATACATGCATAGTCATTTTTGAAATCAAGGAAAGAAAATGATGTAACTGAGACAGAGGACCCAACATAATAAATGGGACCTGAAGGTGCATAATTCATGGGGAGCTGGAGACACAAAGAGTAGACCTTTGGGTCTGGGGTTCTGAAACACATGTGAGTCAGGGCCTTAAGCCGAGAACCACATTTAGGTTGAGGATGGAGATGGGCTCCCATCGTGAAGTAGAAGAGCAAGACTATACTGAATGGGGCCCAAAGTATCTCTTTCCACTGCCTGGATAGATGCCAAAAAAGAGCTACCCACTCTAGTAAGAGTAGACATAAATTTACCTCTAAGAGACCAGACACTGGATTTAAACATAATTGTACTATTAGATGCAAGACTGAACTCTGAACCAACTCAATGATTCAGATTCCAGTAATTATTCTTACAGACATAAGAATAATTGCTATCTTGAGGTGTTTCTTATGTATGTATGCATGTGTGTATGTACATATGGCATGCAAATAATATTTCTTAATCTTTTTTAATTTGTAAATATTTCTTAGTAGGAAATATATGAAGCCTATATTATATATACTGCCTGTCATAAAGTTTACATCTTTTTTTTTTTCAATTTTGCCTTTTGCTGCATCAAAAAGAAGCTTTTTACTCTCATATTTCTGTCATCCTTCTCAATGTAACCTCTTAAGAATTTAGTTTTCTTAGAATAGTAATTTCTAAAATATTCCTATCTTCTTTTCTCACATTAGTATAGATTCTCTTGTCACTTAATGGTAACACAGCTATACCTGTCATTACAAGCTTTGGGTTTGAGGACATAGACCCATTCCTTATATCAATCAACTCAGATATCCTAAAATTCTATATTCTATGAAACAAAAGGGTCTTCTTCAAGTAAAATATTCTTTACATTTCTAATATTTTATCCATACCTACAATTCTTATACCTCTAAAACTGTGGAATTATCCTTGGAGTATAGGGCCTTTTATTTATATCCAAAGAGATTACACTGTTTACTTGGAAGGTGAGTGGCAAGCTGACCCAATGTTACTTCCTAAAATGTTCTTATTAGAAATAGCACATTTCCTAAAATTAGAGTGGGAACTTTCCCTAGATTTCAGTGCTAATATAGATTTTTCCCATATTTTTTCATCCCCATGCTCATTTCTATCATGATTAATAAAGATGAAATGGAAGGGGAGCTAGAAAGAAGGCAACACCTATAATTATTTGATATCTTTATCTTGAATGGTTTATATTCCATAAAACCATATTTACTAAACTTGATAACACATTGAAAATTACCCTTGTGATGGAGGATATTATTATTTGCTTCCCCTTACTATGGAAGGATTATGCATCACTGTCTGACTGATGTTGGGTTTGACTTTATGACCTTCATTTTCTGCCTGGCTTTGAGATTGTATATCCTCTCTTCCACCCCCACAACAGGCCTGGCCAAGTGACTTGCCATGGCAAATGCTTTGCGAATACAAATGACATAAATAGAAACTTTAAGAGTCAGCATAAAGTTCATCATCTCTTTCTTCATTCTGCCATGTGACTGGCAGTGTTCCAACTAGAGTCCACTTCATCAGCCTGGCTTCTAAAAGGAAGACAATATGGAGCAGAGCTTTAGCCAACACAAGAAAGATAGGTAGGGTATGTATTTTGCCAGTCTCTGAGAGTCCAGGTCATTTATCACCACAGCATAACCAAGGCTAAGCTAATAGATACAGTTCTCAAGAAGAGTTGTATCAATTTCATTCTAAAAAGAAAGATATAAGTGTGATGGTTAAATTTTATGTGTCAGTGTGGCTAGCCATTGGTGCTCAGTTGTTTGGTCAAACAATAATCTAGATAATGTGATGTTGCTGTAAAGGTATTTTGTAGATGTGTTCAACTTCACAATCAGTTAACTTTAAACAAAGAAAATTACCTTTGATGATGTGGGTGGGCCTCATCTAATCAGTTGAAAGTTTTAAGAGCAAAAATTCAGGAATTATGACTCAACAATGTAACATGAAAATCTTGCCGAAGTATCCAGCCTTCCAAACTACCCTATAAATTACGAATTTTCCTGCCCTCTCAATCATGAGCCAATTTCTTAAAGTAAATCTTTACGTATGTGTAGATACACACACACACACACACACACACACACACACATCCTATTGGTTCTGTTTCTTTAGAGAACCCTAACTGATAAAATAAATATCTAAAATTGTGGACTGTATTAAAAACACTGTCATAAATTGACTCAAAGCAATGTAGATGATAGACACGAAAAACAATACTAAGGAAATACTAAGATAAACTTAACAAATAGCTTAGGTAACATATTAATTTAAACTTATAAGTTTAATATAGTATTTTCAATACTATAATCGCCCCTCCAGAGCAATAAGAAATAGAGAAAACTATAATGATAATGGAAATCTGGTAGAAAAAGCCTGAAAACAACCCTCAATATTAAACTATAGATGGTTGTCAATTATGATAGTAAATAGGAAAATTCTAAATAAGTTAATAGGAGGTAATAACCAAAATCATAGCAAATAATTTACGTAGCAATGTCAATTTTTCTAAGGAATGGAAACAAATTTAAATATTAGGAAAATGTCTTTTTAGACTATCTTTTATATATCCAATGTTCTAGAAAATTTTCACTATCTTATCCTTGTCTATACTGTGCCTTTGGCTTCCCAACACAGTGGCTGAGTGACATTCATCAAGGATGCAAATATGGTTCCTTGCAGTGAGATCACTATGGCTTAATGCCACATAGAAAGGTCTAACTCAAGGCAGGAAAACAAAAGCTTATTTGGCAGACCATTGTACTTATTCTTCTAAATATGTATGTCTTAGGTTTCTGGGTGAATACCTAATCTTTACCTCTCCAGGAACCACCTTGCAGATTTCCACAGAAAACAAGTTTAGCCCATCGGTTTCAGTGATTTCTTTCTCACAGAGCCTTCTTCACAGAGTAGTATATATTATAAAACAATTTAACTTCTCCTCTCTCCTAGATGCAAAAGTGACCATGGGTGATTATATTAAATAGTGTTAACCATGTCAATGTGCTAAATTACTTGACCACACAAATGCAATGGATAATTTCTTACCTTCAGGACTAAACGGCAGTTGATGCTGCTGCTGTTGCTGCTGCTGATGACGATGATGATGATGATACTGATGATGAAATCGTAAGAATTACACTCAATATTTATTTGAGCTTAGTATGTGGTAGGTAGATACTACTTTGCATATATTAACACTTGAAATTTTTTATTTCTCAATTAGAGTTGACATTCCATATTATTTTATGTTAGTTTCAAGTGTACAGCACAGTGGTATATATTAACGCCTTTAATTTTCAAAACAACCCTGCCTATGGGGAAGGCACTGTTACCTCCATTTTACATATGAGGAAAATGAAGTACAGAGATGTTAGGCAACTTATCTATCATTAGATAGATCCAGCTATCACATCTACTTGTTTCTATGATGGATTTCTAGTGCTCTTGGAAGCAGGAACAAGAAACCAGGGCCTGGTCTGAGTGGGTGGAGTGTGGGATTTTCAGTAAAGGCAAACAAGACTCAGTTACCTGTACGGGGGCTCGGTAACTTCCGGTGTGTGGGGGTAGTAAGCTGCGCTGGTCCTGATGGAGGGGCAAGGAGAGGATCAGCTGGGATGCTCTCAGCACTAGTGGCAGCTGAGAGAATGGATGAATGAGGCCAGAAGTTCTGCTGTTCTCGGTACACTTCCGGGAGAAATGGCAATCTCGCGGGATCTCGGATCTATTGAGGCTGGCAGGGGAGCTCTGGCATGCGAAACATTTGAGTGCTGCAGCGCCTCTGAAGGCCCCTCCTCCTAGACTCCTAAAGAAGTTTGGTTTACACCACCTACTACGCAATCCCATGCAATTACATATATACAGCAGGTCCCTCAACAACGTTTCTTCATTCAATGTTTCATTATAATGTCAGGGGGAAGAAAAATATCAATTCCGCACCGAGGCCACCTGTTTTCTGCATGTTCTCCCCGTGTCTGCATGGGTTTTCTTTAGGGAACTCAGGTTTCCTCCCCTATCCTAAAGATGTGCATGTGAGGTGAACTGGCATGTATATACTGTCCCAGTCTGAGTGACTATGGGTTTGTGTGTGAGCGTGCCATGCAATGGAAGGGTGTCCTGTCCAGCCAGGGTGGGACACACCTTGCACTCTGACTTGCCAGGATGGGCTCTTGCAACCCGGAACTGGAATTAGCAGGTTGGAAAATCATTCCCTTACCTGTTATTACTAATCTTTCTTAAATGTACATACAGTTCACATTTATGTCAATGTGTAACATTGAAGGTGTTTTAGGTCTCTATTTAGAGGTTTAGTGATGCTTCTATTACTAGAAATATGCTGTAGCAACTTAACTCTTATTTATATCAATTATTCTATGGTAAAATTGGTTTAATTATACATTGTTTTGCTTAAAACTACAGTTTCCAAGAACCTATTAGTGACATTAAGTGACTATTTACTGTGTATAAAATACATACATAATATTAATACAAATAAATATATTATTTACATATACTTACTGTTGCTTTCTTATAATCTTTACTTCAACGCACATTACAATGCACAAGATCAATCTAAATTTATTAAATTTGGAATGATTTGAATGTAGAGAACCTACATTTATAACGTAGTCTGATATTATGGTTGTTATTCTGCACTTAACTTTTTCAATATTTTCTCTTTTGTTCTTTGAAAAAAGGTAAGTGAAGAATGTATAGTTTTGCATGTTGGAAGAATGTTGCAGTGTTTAGGGACTATGGTCCCTTCTCTTTAAGTATTCTGTTAATCATCCCGTTTATTTTTTGAGAAACTTGCTCTGTGAATTTTATTACTTGAAGAAATCCTTATATACCACACAGAGAGACTGAGAGTCGCAGTTTGATCAAACTTAAAACTCTGCAAAAGTTTATGTATCTTTTTACTTTCATTTTTACACACCCACAGCATTATATAAGACTAGTTATGGCATCCACATTTCCTCACCAAAATTATAACTAATGATCTAACAGAAAAAAATGTTACCAGAGTTGGAAGTCCTAAAAAGTATAACTAGTTTTCTATAATTAATTTAAGACATGTACTTAGTAATCTTTTTACTAAGTAATCTTCATTAAGGGTATAATGAAGGGTATGAGATTGAGACAAATTGTAAAAATGTAAGACATGGAAATAAAGGGCTCTTACAAGTTCTAGGTGCCCCTTTCTCTCTCCTTGTTATGAATAAGTCCATTTTTCAGATGACTGACATTTTCACTATTCATATTATTCTTTAAGGAATTTCAATATATTTTAGGGCTTGAGGAAACCATAGAAATATTTCTGAGGGTCCAGAATCTCATTTACAGACAAGTGAAAAAAGCTCAGAGAGAATTAATGACTTGTCCAAAAAGCCCCATCACAATGGAAGAGCCAGAGCCAGAATCCAGATGCCTGACTCCTGCTCTTTTTAGATCATGTCACTCATTTGTAAGTGCTGTGACTGCATTCTGAGCCTTAGGTTCCTGATCTATAAAATGGGGGTAATAATCATGATGACATAATACAACTAAAAATTCAATGACATTATTAAGTGGAGACTCAAAACTTCAAATATCATGGATGTGGGTGAGAAATTGTAGAAAAAGTAGATAAAAAAGTTTCATGGCAAAAGCAATTTTCAGTTCCAAATGGAGGAACCAAGATGCCCATAAGGCAATTTGAGGATAATACTGGAGACAGCCAAGAGGATAAACTACCCACAGGTCTATTCCTAAGACCTAAAACAATTTTCCACTTCTCCACTTTATGTAGGATACTTTTTATTTTTAAAAATACTCTGTCCATTATTCCCCCTCAATACCAAAGCCCCTGTCCTTAATTGCAAAATGGAGTCAAATCACAGATTTTTCTAAAAAAAATTTTAGAGATAAACATAATTATATCTATGAAGACAATATAACAGGATGGCTTATCATTTCATACTTAACTATTCTGCAAACACTAAGTAATGAAGGTGAGTGGCTACAATGGGAAATTTAGTAAACATAAGGCTGGAGTTTAGACTGATTTTCTAAAATCTGTATCACAACAATTGAAAATACGCAAAAATTCTCTATATGATATGCCTTAGATATATGTTTTAATATAATGCTAAAGTTTATAAGTACTGGGTGTCAGTAAAATTGCAAAATCTAGGACCTGGAAGAGTTTGCAATCTGCTGAAATGGCTAGAACCAAATTATAAAAACATATGAGAACTGCCCTCACGAAATAGCTGCAGATTTGCAGTAACAGATGGCATTTATTTCTCTCATTTTTAGTGACTTTGAAATATTGGAAAAGTCAGAAGGTATTTTTTTTTAAATTTAAAAAATAGTAAATAGGTAATTGCATAAGGAAAGGAAATAGCAAATAGAGGATACAAATATTTAGACCTGTTTCTCATATGGTTATTTCTAAAGGCTATATAAAGCATCTATAAGTTGACAGAGGTACATAAAATTAACTAGGGTGAGCACGGATCCAGGTAGAGATGAACTGTAGATTGAACTGTTCCATCCTCTGTGTAGTACATTTATTTCACTTTAAATGACATCTAATGAGTTTATTAGTAATAAGCTAAATATATTTCCTCTTATAAATATAAAATAATTGTTTCAATGTAATCTCAATACATAATATATTCACTAATTCATCAATGGATAAGACCATGGTGATTTTTTTTTTTGGCACTCTTATTATTTTCACAGAGGAAAAAACGTTTTCATGAAAAAGTTTATATAGTCATTCTGCTTGTTCCTAATGATATTTTATAAGAGCTCAATATCATAGATAAGAATTATTGGACAAGATTATCTGAACTAGCTCTCTTCTCTAGGAAACAAAGACTTGTAATTTTCATTTTTTTTGTCTACTTCGTTTAGTTATTTTCTTTAATAATAGCAGAAACACTTATTTTTAACTCAAAACAAATAACAATGAGGCAGATTATGCTGATTAATATAACTAGAAAGCATAACAAACAGCATAAGTACAAATTATATATAATGTAATATATATCTGTATTTTACATAAATATGTAAATATTTAATAATAGTGACAATTTTCCAATGTAGTAATACCTTCGAATTCTGCTTCCAAAAGGAAATTGGAGAAAATTTTGGGCAAACACAGTTAAAGATATTGTTTTTTTTTTCTTATCCTTTGTTTACTTTTATGTTTCTTAATTTTGCATTATAAACTGATAGTCTTTTGTGTAACATGGTGGTTATTTTAATTTACTTACCTCATTTGCACCAGAATAGCATCTTCTTTTGATGAAGATTGATATATTAAGGTGGATTAGTCTCAGGGTTAGTAGCAACCATTGTTCAAATGCCAGATTTTAGTTAGCCACATTACATTTAGTATATTTCTATAACTAGAGCTATTATTCAATCTAATTGGCTGCTATTAAACCTTTTCAATACTAAAACCTAAAAAATATTCCTGCCTATTTATTGTATGTTTTATGTTGATGTCTAGTACATATGTTGGAGGGATGTACTCTTTCCTCTGGTAGGGTAGTAGGTGGAGTTGTATCAACTGCCCTAGAATTTTTGAACTACAATACCAACTACTAAGTATATATATACCAACTACCAAGTGTATATAACCTAAGAAAGCTTCTCTGTTGTACAGAAGTTATTATCTCACTGTAAGTTCTAGCTCAGATAGAACTTGCAGACCTTTCTCCTAGGACATTTCTGTTTTTCTCTTTATCTGTGTATTGTCCTCAGACCTCTTTTTACCAGTTCAAATATTGCCACGTCTAATCTATTTAAAACTTTCACTGCATTTTTAATTAAAAAACTAGAAAACATTTAGTTTTAGATTGTTTTGCACATTTGTCTGTTTATTTCCCTTACAGCAATTTCTTTTTTTATCCACCTAGATTTTGAAATATATATTTTACAGTCTCGGGTATTCTTTCAACTTGATTTTTCCAAAGATACTAATCCTTTTTATTTGCATGTCTGAAGATTTAGGATAGATTTTTTTCCCCCTTTCTTGATGTGCCTCTCATTGAGAAATCGTTATTTAAAAAACACATTAACATTTTCCTTATTTCTGGGCTCTATGTAAGGCATGCAACGATTCAGAAATTGTTTCATGTTAATTTCTTAGTTTGGAAATTACTGAACCATATAGTTAATCTAGATATGATCATTACACTTGTTCATAGGTGCAGGATATATTTTTCCCCTAAAAAGAACCCTTTCTAGGCAGAGAAACATTTCCTGTCGTTTCCTTGGCTTGAATTCTGCAGTTTATGTAGCAAAATCTGTGTTCCTTAATAAGTATTTTTGTTTTTTGTATCTAGATCTATATGAGAACTACAAAGATGTACCAACTCCAGCATAATAGTTGCTTTAAGCCTTAGACATAGTCTAAATTACAGCTGGCTTATGTGATTGTCTTTCATGATTCAGATTTTACTATACTATCTAGCCTCATTTCTCTTTGCTGCTTACCTTACATTCTGTAAGTAATAAAAACTTCATGGTCTAACCAGCAAATGAAAGAAAATACGCTTTCTCCTCCTTGTCTGGGAATTTGCACATGTTGTTCTCTTTATATATAGAATTTGCCCCCCACTTTCTTCACCTGGTTAACTAATTCTTTAACTATTATCCTAGTTGTTAATTTCCTCCTAGATCTGGTTCCCATGTAAACACACTCTGACATGGAAATTTGCATGTGGAGGTTTATTGGGGAAATGCTCTTAAGATTGATATCTGAAAAGTTGTAGGAAAGCTGCATTGGATACAAAATGCACTGTGATGCCATTGTGTCAGAGGCCTCAGATCATCCTACAGAAAGTTACAACGGCCAGAGATTGATACAAAGAGGCAAATCTTTATACCTTTCTACCCTACATTGAACTGACCAAGAAAAGGGGGTATAAATTTGGGCAAGGACTCTCCCTTTGGCAAAGGGCAATTCCACTAAATGGTCTCAGCTCTGAGCTGCTGGTTGTCACTACTCCCCGAAGTTGGGTTAATGGCCGTCTCAGTCCTGAAGGGTGGATTTGGGTAGCACACCACAGCATTCATTGCACCTTCCCTTCCTCTACCAGATTGGGTTTCCCGTGCCTCCTTATAAAACTTGATTTTCCCTTCATAGAACTCTTCAACTATCTGTAATTCCTGGCTTATTTCATTTAATCATAAGCTTTCAGGACCATTCCTGGCATCTATATCAGACTCTTGTACTTATAAATATTGCTCAAATAAAACAGTGGATGAATAAAGTAATATTATAGCTGAGATTGAGGTGAATAGGAGGATTTTGCCAAGTAAACAAGAAAGGGAGGACACATTAGACAGAGGAGACAGCAGTAGTCCCTGAGTAAAGACATATTCAGAAAACAAATAAAACGGGTCAGTGGGGCTGAGATAAAATGAGAAATGAAGAAATAATAGACAACGGGCTGAAG
This sequence comes from Rousettus aegyptiacus, assembly GCF_014176215.1. Lineage (NCBI taxonomy): Eukaryota > Metazoa > Chordata > Mammalia > Chiroptera > Pteropodidae > Rousettus > Rousettus aegyptiacus. The sequence continues at coordinate 23,888,657 of NW_023416306.1, forward strand.
AACTGGGCAAGTGTCAGAACATGAATGGCCTTGTAAATTAGGTAAAAGGATTTATCCTGTGAAATCTGCACTGAAAACAGCTTTTTGAAAAAGTGCCAGTAATCATATCTTCATAAATAATAAAACACAGCTTATATTCCTCCTCTTTACCTGTGTGGCTGTTCTATGCTCTCTATGCTATTAATATTTGGCACATGTACATACAGAAGATAAGATGAAGAGCAATGGATGTCAACCCGATGCTATTACTCCATTTTAGTAGCAGGCATGCATCTATCTTGTATTTTTCATAGACTTTAGTGGAATTACTTGGGTCAGTTCACACTGATATATGAACGTGTTATTCCAACCAAATATCCATGATATTGGAATGCTAATTTATTTAAGCAGATTCATGTCAATGTCACCCTGAAACAAAAGCACTTCTATTCCCATGCCAACAAACACTGTCAAGAACAAATCAACAATAACAACAACAACAAAACAATAACAAAATCTCCAAATCTGCTTCGATATAAAAGTCCCTTGGCAGATGTTTATTTGGATCAGGTGTTAGAAATTTGTCAATTGACTGGATATTATTTGATCTGCAATAACTTTAGGGATACTAAATTCAAATAGTCAAATTTAAAAAGTATTATTTAATAAACCATTTGAATCTTGCCCCAGAGTATCAATTCGTATTAAAAATAATTACTACATGCACATAAAAATTTGCATAAAAATATGATCAAAATGATAGATCTTTGAACAAATGTGAAGCTTCCAGCAGAAATAAATCATGTTCAAGAAAGAGAATATACCATAATTTCCCTGTTGAATTAAAAAATGCAATCTGAGTAATGATTGAAAGTCAGGACTTCTTAGGGTTATAAAGGACTTTCAGGACAATTCAATCCAACCCTATTTTAAAGATGTGGAAATTGAGGCCTTGAAACACAAATGTCTCATTCAAGGACATGCAAGTTCATAGCAAATCCAGTGATAGGTTCTGAGTTCCTGAAGTGGATCCAGTTATCCTTCACCTCTTTCCGCGTTGTTTCCTAGCCTCAATTTATAAGTAGTAAAGTAAATAAGGGCTCATTTCAAGGAGCAGGTTGCTGTTTCTAGCCAGATCAGGTTAGCTGCAATCTATTTCAAAATGAAATTAAAGCAATTAGGCATTTCCCACTTGTGAGGCAATCACCGAAGCAAAACTGCTAATCCACAGTTGACAGGGGTCAATGTCAATTAGAATTATGCCAATTTTCAATATGACACATTTCATACTGTGACAAATAGAAAGTAAATTGACAATGCTAAGCATGCAAGTATGTTTTACAGGCAGCTGATTTAATTTAATAAGGGTGCAGAAGCCATTAGACCTTTATTTAAACACAGAGGTTTGAAAACCTCTTGCCTTCATTTGCCAAAGCTTCAAGCTGTTCTGTAAAGTCCTCTTGTTATGGTTTTAAAAATTATGTTTGCTTAATCTAGGAATGAATAACTTCCTCTAACCCAGGTCAAATTTACCTGGTTCTAAAGGTCAGGATCTTTCATTATAACGATAATGTATGAAAAATATTTAACCACAAGTCAAACATCTAAGAGACAAGTGAATCATGGTTGCTAATAAGTGTGAGTTATGGAAGAGTACTGAAGCTAGCAGACACAACGATCTTAAATTAGCATAAACAGCAGGTTTGTGTATAATACTCACAGAACTTTGAGAGACTAGGGATGGCACACTATCTTTAAGAACACAAGATAAAGATTGAGATTGCTCCCTGGAGTACAGTGTTTTAACCAAATTCCATGTATAATGTTTGGTATTACTTAATATGTGTGGTATAGACCTGCTATTATCTTCACAATGTGGTACCAGGTGATATAAAAAGGCTAGTACTATAAAAGTTTTCTAGTAAAGATGTTAGGAGAAAATTAAGTTTTCAAAACTATAGATTTGTTTTTAGGTCCTTATGTGTAGGAATGCCTACACAAATATATATGCAACAAATGGTAATCTTTGAAAGTGAGTGGGCAAGATATAAATATGTGTGTGTGTAATATCTGAATGAATGTAGCGGCAGACTAACACTCAAAATCTAGGTGAAGGTGCATGGTCTGTCACAGTCAAGCATTCATTATATTGTGTCAGGAATAATTTGTGCCAACTCTTTGATGAGTGAGCAGCTTCCAAATAATTCCTTATCTATTCAGGATTCCTGATGAAATAACCTAGATTGATATGTCCTATGTTAGAACTTAACTGCTGAAGACTTGGAGACACAAAAAACAAGTTATCAGGGTAGGAACCATGGTGAAAGTAGTATTATTTTTGATATATGGTAAAAGTATGTACTATTTTAATCTTCTCTAATAGATTTTTAGTTTTGAGTGATTGCTTTTACTTTCAGGGAAACGGCTTGCAATAATGTTTGGCTTGTTAAATCCAAAGGAAATAAAAGCAAAGAGCAAGGTTAACCTTTAAATGAGATTTCTTAAGGAGGACAAATACTTTGATAGTGTTTGTTCCTATTCATATTGCTACTTCAGCCTATTTGATATATCCTTATATCAAATATTTAATATTTAATATTTAGGCTATCTTATAATAATCATAGTATGGCTTGAAAAGTCTTTAGATTTACTTGAAGCAAACAAATGCAATTAAGCCACTTGTTGAAATTTGAAATCTTTCACTTTGAGGTGTGTGTGTGCACGTGTGTGCATATGCACGTGCATTTTAAATATTTTTTATGTTCCCTGTCCCTTAAGCTATTATATTCTGAAATTTCATCACATTCTTGGAATGGATACTTGTTTTGATTGATGCTGAGCAGAACACAGCAGGATAGCTTAAGGACTCTTCTGTGTCCCCGCTCATTTATTCACTTAATTAAAAAACATTTATTGAGTGCTACTATATGGCAAGTACTGGTTTAAGAGATAAAAATTCCCTAGTGAATAACACAGATCCTGCCCTTGCCCCCTTGGAATTAAGAGTCTAGTGAAGATACAGATAGGCAATTAAAACAAACTGGCAAGTTCTATAATGTGAACAGTATGGAGTGAGGCTGCGGGGTGTAATGTCTAAGTGAGTCCTGTAGATAGAGTAGGATGGAGGTACACAGAGCAGCGGGGACTGAAGGGCTCCAAATTATGAAGGGTCTAGAGGCCTGAAAGAGCATGGCCTGCTCCAATAAGTAAAAACTGACAAGTCTGGCTAGAAAGTAGAGTGTGAAAGCTTAGTGATGAGAAATATGGCCAGAGGGATGCAGAGGTCAGGGCTTGCTGTGGTATACTGAGACATTTAAAGTATTATAGAAATTTAAACTATTAAATAGGTGATGGCAAAGAAAATATTTTTGAGATAAAAGAAACTTAAGACTCCTACCCAGGCTCAAATTGATTAGATATATTGGGTTTATCATCGATGACTGAATTGCATTAAATTTTTACTAAGTTGATACCAATACCTGCATTCTGAAATCAGATTATTCCAATATTATTGTCATTACTATATTATACTCATTACTTCATAGTAACTCTAATTCCAGAGTGCTCATGATCTGACAATGATTGTACAAAGAGTCACTAGAATTCATACTAATAGGAAAAAAATATATAAAAACACTGTTATTCTAAAGAATCTTGCCAAGATTCTTATCCTTAAGCAGAGCTAAATTAAGATGTCCATGAAGGGATCAAAGAGAAGTAGGGGCCATGATTAAACCTGACTGTTTCTTAACCTTTTTTTGACTTTTTCTTAAATTTCCCAGGAAACTTCTCTCAGTTCCCACTTCCAACATGTACAGTATCACTTTTCACCCTGGTGTCATTTTTTCCCCCCACTGTTTCTGGGCTAAAATGGCTCTATGTACTTTCCAGTTCAGCTCTTACCTCTGCATCTCTTACAGCATTCTTCCATTTTTAACCCATTAAACCGACTAAGCTGGTAGGTTTTCCTGAGCATACAGTGCTCAGCTGACTACCTCCTGAGGGCAGCCAGTACTATAAGCTGTGTTATGTGACTGTTACTTGCATGCCTCCAGTGGCCCCAATCTTTGATTATTTTGCCCTACTGAATTAAGTTTCTGTACGGAAGAGTTAATACATACTTTTAGCTTTACTTCACATTCCTCCTCTATTCAGAAGTGCTTTTCTAGTCTCCATTCTTTCCTCATTCAAGGCTTTGCTTGTGTTATTTCCATTTTCCGAAATTTGTCAACTCAACATGTTAAAATCTTACTGATTTTTGTCAAGAGAAATCTCAATTGTACCTCCTCCAGGAAAGTTTTCTTTATCTCTTTAATTAGATAAATTAACCTTTAACTGAATATTTATCATGTGAACATACATCTTTAATTTATATCCACAGTAATGTATTTCACTCAGATTCTGTAGCTTTAAATTCATCAAAAATATATTTAAGATCATTCCAATAATTTATAGTGATAAATCTTGCTTTTAAATTATAACACAGCTTTCCATTTAACCCCCCCCCCTTTTTTTGATGTATCGTAGGTTGCAAATATAGTTGAAAGGGTGTGAAAAGTTTGTGCTGTTTTAAACACTGTTCATTGTCCTAATTCCTCACAAGTATTTCCTGCCCTTTCCGCCTGCTCCTCATGGATTATATTTCCTTTTTATTTATTCAGGCACTTATTATGCACTCCCAGTTATTAATCTCACACACACGTAGATTTATGAGGTCTTTCTATAGTAAAGAGAACCCAACTCACATTTAAGAGGCACCAATTTTGAGCCTGTTTTAAATTCAGACAATGCTTAAGCCAGTCTGAGAAAACATATAATTCATCTAAATTACATGTCTTCCATGAATACAAATCTTCTTACCCATGAACATGAACCAGTTTTAAAATTTCCACTTCTGATTCTCAAATGATTAGTTGGATTGATCCAAAGATACTTTTGGAGATACTTGTTGAAAATATTCACATTCCAATAAATAAAATTAAACAGATTTACTTCTTCAATGATGTTACAAATACAGTTTTTGGTTTTGGTGTTTGTGTGTGTGTGTGTGTGTTTCAGTGAGATTTGGTGAGGGTGGCTTTGCATTTATTTATCTATTTATTCCTTCTAGATCTCCCCTTGGTCCTCTTTGTTTTAGGGCCAACCAGGAGGGCTTGGGGAAATGCTGCTCTTCCTAGAATACACAACCTGTCACTGAATTATCCTGACTACATTTCCTAGGCAAAAACTGGTGTTCACTCTAGCTAACCTTAACAATGGCATTCTGACTGCTCCACATCACTGACTAACTAAAATTTCCTCATTAATCACAATCATTCTTATCAAGGTGACATCCCTGAGGACTGACTCAGTAAACATTTTTATCCAGGGTGCCTACAGGCACCCTTATTTTTATGAAGTGATTTGACATGCTTTAACCAGGATAGTACAGATAAACTGCAGGTGAGCTATGTAAACATGAACTTCAGTTTAGCTAATATTTTGTTACACCAAGAATTTTACATTTGATGAATTTTGGATGTGTGCTTTCAGTGAAACAATACAACATCTGTAGTTGAAAGTGTACAGATATGGTCTAGAGATGAAGATCCCAGGGTCTTAACTCACTTGATGGGGTTCCATATTATGTGACTATAGATCAGTTTTAAAAACCCATTTGATTATATACAGGCTTTTATATATTTTATCTTCATGACTAAAATGGGAAAATAACCATTTTATAAAGTTAAGGGACAGCTCACTCTTCTAATTTTGTTAATCTGGGCAGGATAAGCAACTCATTTCCTAGACTGCATAAGAAATTTCTACTCTTGGTCTAAGGTGGATCTCGGAGAAATTTATATCTTCTGTCAAGGAGATGATTTCCAATGATCTTTTACTTTTTGTTTATTCTCTGTAACTCAATGTGAAGTTAATTGACCTGAGGGACTTGAATAACAGATTGATGGGGATTCACTCAAAAGTATTGCAAATAAAGATTCCTCATGGAATTTCCATGTCAGTATTAATAGAGAAAGTCTTCATGAAATCTCTATGTAAACAGAATCTGAGGGCAGATGGGGAAAATTAAACAGAAATGTTACTCCTGTCACATTCCTATGGTCAGAGTTTATATTACCTGTATACTACTTTATTTTTAAAATTTTTACTTTTTAAAAAAAGACTTCTCATGATATAGAGTAGTGATGATCAAACTTTAATGTGCCACGGATGCTTATTAAAATGCTTATTGCTATTGCTAAACCTATATGTTTTTACTTAAAACTTCTTGGATGGGGCTCTGGAATCTATGTTTTAATATATATTTCAGTAGGTAATTTGGGGTGTAGATATATAGAAAAGACTGTCCTGAGCCTTTGAATCAGGATTCATGTCATGGTAAAAGAGTGGTTTTCTCTGCTTTGTTTTTTTTGGAGACAGTTTTGCTCTCTTTAAGCATTAAATCATGAATTTTCTAAAAATTGTGATTCATTATTCAATTCTATAAGATCATGCATTTAGTGGAATTTCCTTCAAAATCTATTGAAACACTTGTCGGCATTTTCTTTCAGTATTTTGATGAGATTTCATCTCTGTGTCATTGGTATATTTCTGAGGAAATTTTGGAGAGACTGAGTCAAGGATGGCTAATCAGATGTAATTTTTTAATCAGATTCTGACCTCTGTTCTTTTGAAGGTTCTTTCAAGATCACTTTAGTAAAAAAAAAAAAAAAATGAGCTGAGTGGACTATTAATGAAGGTCTCATTGCACCTCTTTATAAAGTTGCAGCAAATCATTCAACCCTTTTCTGAAGGTCAAGTTTTGTGCTGAGGAAATGATTGATTTCCACTGCTTCATCAGGGAAGTTTGAAGCCTGGAATAAGGAATAGCTCAGCTCAAGTGTTCTGGAGTCAGCCTCATATTTATTCCCATAACTTTCTTTTACATCACATCATCACTCAGTGATGCCAGCCATGCTTTGAAGTGTTTCGCTGATGATCCTGAAAGTAAGTGTTAGTAGATAGGGGATTTGAATTAAAGTATAAACCTAAAGTTATGTGGATGTTGCAATGTTTAAATCTATTACCACTAAAGAGATAGTTTAAACACTAAATGTGGCCTCATTATGTAGATTCTGAGAGTGTATTGATTAATTTATTCATAAATTATTTAATTTTTGTTAAAGCAAAAACTATTCTTTCTATGTAAATTGAGGATTATTTATTAATTAAATATGCTAAATGGTTAAGCATATATCCTTTTTTGGTAGCTCTTGAATGCTTTTCTCTTATATTAATTCATAAATTAAAGGAATAAAATCTTGCTGGAAGGAAATAGGATCTCAAACATCACATAAACGTAGAATAGTGATTAGTGAATAAGAGTATTGTAAAGATTTAACAACGCTTTGATGCAATTTTCTGTTAAATCATGTTCAACTTAATAAACATTTTAATTATGTTTTCAACTATAGAAGATACTCATTTTTAAACATTTTAACTTTAGAAACTAGAGATTTAATTCCTTTTCCCACAAAAAAAAATATTTAGGATTTAAGAGAATTGTGGGATTTTTCTTGAAGTCCACTGAAGCATTGAAATAATTAGCTTGAGGTTTGCTGCTTTAAAGCCATTTCCTCCCTTTCAAATGAATACACAATCAATAAGTTTTTATAATAGACCAATCTAATCAGTGCTAAAGACCTATTCAAGAAAATAACACATGTTCTTAATTATCTTCTCAAATATTTAGCATTCTTTCATGTAGCAGCAAGATATGTTGATGTTTCCTCCTCTATTACTTCCACATTTTTATGCAGACCATGGCACTTGCTAACAATTTCAGATCACCACTTTCCTCTTGGAAATTTTGGAACATTGATGCCTTGAGAAGTTTTAATGTATTTCATACATCTGTTTTTCTAGTTAGAGGTTATATGTTTACTAAGTGGCATTTTTCAATTTGTTACTTTATTCAAATATTTTCTATCTCTTGCCATTTTCTCATTGTTTATATCACTGAGACATATATAGATGCAGTTTTGTTATATCACTTATATATTAGATCTAAAATCCTTATTGCATGATTTATAATCTCATCAATCAGAAATAAATTTTTAAAAGCATTATTGTCTTCATTGCAAGCAATCTGCAAGAGATTCTCTTTCTCATAAATATATATGAGGAAAATACATGTGTATATATTTTAAAGATATCATACTTTTTCCCCTTAGCAATTCGTGTTTTCATCACCCATTTACTTGCTGACATTTACTTGCTTAAGAGGTACGGGATCATCATTTATTAACAAGCTATTTTAAAAAAAATTAAATGACATATAAGACTGAATATTGTTGAGGTATGAATAGCAACAATATATAATATTTGCATGTGATAAATGTAATAGTGCATTCAGTCATAAGTATACTTTGTTAATATAATAAATTACCAGAGGTATACATTTTCATAGCAAAAAATGTGGGAAAGATTTATGCCAAGATCTTCAGACAGAAGGAATACAGATTACTTTTACTTTCTTATTAATTTTGCTTATATGTATTTTCTAAATTTTTTCCATGGGCATGTGCAACTTTAATAATAAACCAGCACTCTGAGGATGCTGCTGATCTTCTGTAGTTGTGTTTATTCTAGACATAACATCAAGAATCATCCAGAGAATCCAGAAATCCAGTATTTCAAAGGATTCTTTATTTGGGATCATCAAAAAGACCACCAAAGGATCTAAAGATGATGAATTTTAAACATTAAAAAACTGCATACACTTTACATAGTGTTGACATATGAAATGAATGAACTGTGAAGGACTTATGAAAAGATTTTAAGATCTGTCTCCAGCTCTTCCTCACTGATAAATGGTGATGATACATCATCTGTATGCTGTAAGTGGAATAGTTTTTGTTTATTCTGGAACTTGTATCTTGAATACATGTTTTATCTTTAAGTTTCTTTTCTAAGTTTCCTGCTTATCATATAGCAAGCAGAGTTCTTGGACGTTGCTAAAGCAAAATATTAATGTATCATCTATAAATTGTTTTCTAGGGAAAGACTGATTTCCTGCAAATTGGTTGGCACAGTCAGTCTGCTTACATTTCAAGTTAATAGAAATGGCTGAGTTATACTGCAGCTCTCTTTCTCTGTAACGTGCATACTTCTACCATTAAGAATTATTTGTAAAAATCTTAACATCATATGCAGAATTATGATAGTTTCTGTTTTTTGAAAGTGCAGCTTAAGTGTTTATTTACTTCATGCTTAAAATTGTGTGGGGTACCTAAGTACCACATGATGGTGCATAAAAAAAAATTGTTTTTGTGGAACAGAACGCTCATTGCTTTTTACCTTTTGCACAGAACACATTTTTAACAACAAAAAAGATGTTAAGATTTTAATTCACTTGTTTAAATATTTTTATTTATTCATTTTTTTCAGTTAATATATTGGCAGAGGCTTAAGGAAACATTTAAACGCTCCTAAGACTTTCATACCTATTTTCAATGTAGTCTATTTTTAGTAGCTGGGCTATCATTGGGAGAGTTTTCTCTTGCGAAACTATGTATTTCAATTTTATAATTTCTGGGTAAACTTGATATTATTTTTCTAGAGGATCCATTTAACAAGGTATGATTTTAGTAATATAAATTTGTGACAGGGGAACCTAATTCTGTTTGATTGAAATTTTTATTTTTCTAATTTTCTGTCCCAATAAACTTACCTAAAGATTAGTGCCATATGACCAACATAACTAGTTCTATGAATAAGACATAGTTGGCTGCCAAATGGTGATGTTGGGTTATACTTGCAGAAAGAGGCACAACACTGCAGTTCCAAAAGCATGACAGAAATAGATTTTTTTTCTATTTTGTAACTTATGGATTCACTTGAACATAGTGGGTCAAAATGGATTATTATGTGAGAAAGGCTGTTATGGGAATGAATAGGGTGACTTGGGTCATATGTTCTTGAAAAAAGCCAACTTATAAACCTTAGAATTGAGAGGTCCATTACTTCCTGCGGTGATTCCAATGTGCATCATCGGGGGTTAATGCAATCTTCTAACATTCTAAAAGCCAGATTGATCCTCGTCTTCCAAGTTTGAGGAGAGCTGAAGGGCAACACCAATATATTTTCATGAGAGAGAGTGAATGTGACTGATTGCTAGCACACTACAGGCAGAAGAACAAAGGTGAAAGTGAAAGTGACTCAGAGGTACATCACATTTTATGTGTCTGTCTGCAGAACAACAATGACTCATTTAGTCAGTAATTCAGACTAGTGTGTGCACATTTGGAGTAGATTCAAATTTGCCACAGGCTAAACAAGTAACACTTAAAGCAAGTCACCGAAACTCTCTAGGGTTTTTTTTTTTTTTTTTTTTTTTTTTAACCTCTAAAATGTGCTGGAAATTTTAAGGAGTTCCTATACCTGAAATCAGACAGTCTTCTCCAAGTGGTTGTGAGTGTGTGTATTTGTATGTGTGTGTGTACTTTACTTCATGATATTGAAAAATTACTTAATTAAATCCAGTAGAATGTAAGAAAACATTCTTAACCGGAGATATTGTTTAGAGATGTTAATGTGCTTAAGCTTAAGCTAAATAATGTGTGCATGTATATAAATATGTGTTGTGAATTGATAAACCCCTTATAATATTTCACTTTCAAGGATGACTGTCAAAATTTTATTATGCACAGAGCCTTACCTTTAAATAGAATGTTTTTTAAAAATATACTTTGATCAGAATAGCTACTTATTTATATGCCAAATAAGGCATATAACAATGATATATAAAGACTGAAATTCAGTAACATTTCTACATCACTCCTATTATACAGTAATCAACTCTATACAATTTTGTATGCTTTAGTCACTAACCAATCACTTGACTATTATTATTCATCAAAATAATAATATTGCCTCCAAAACTTCAAATTTATTCATCTCACTTTTAGACAAACATTTCCTGTTTATCTACTCTATTATACTAGTTTATCTACCCTATTATACCTTTTTACCTATTTCCACATCTCTTTTGGTATAACATTGTATTTCTCTGCTTTTCTTCAGAGCAAACTTTTTGTGAAGAGTTGAATAGACACTTTTTCATTGTGCACAGTCTTTCCTCAATTCACTCCAATGCAGCAACAGTCATTGAAAATGGGAAAAGCAATTGCGCTTAACTTATAGGGTTGCTGTAAATCATAAATAAGTCAATGCGTTAAACTAAGATACTTAAAGGACAGTTTGGCCCATAGTGAGGTCTTGTTAAATGTTAGCTACCATGATTACCATTACTGTAATCAGCATAACTATTATAATTATCAGGACTGTTTTGCAAGTAAAAATCTCTATCTGGCCTGAACTCATTAATGAATGAAGACTACATTTTATTTATGTTTGTTCCTCCAGTACTGAGCATGTTCCCTAGAAGACAGTATAAATTTAATACTATTATACAAGTAGTTCCTCAAATGTTCATTTTTTTATATTAGCACATGATGATCATTCATTTATTAAACATGGTATTATTTCCATAAAATGTGGTTATTTAAATTAGACCTAGGTATAGGGTTTTATAAGATCATAAAGAATACTTTTGTGATTGAATCCATTCATAAAATATAAAAAAAATCATCTAGCTAGGAAATCTTTAGTAGCTATTCAAATGGTTTTCAAGGATGTACAACTCCAGATTTATGCATGACTTTCAATATCCTATAGACACACTTAGTGAATACCTTCTATAAGTCAGAACTGTACTAAAGACTGTGAAAAAATGGTAAATAATGCTTAATCCTTACCTACACACAGTTTACCTTCACTTATAGAAGGGAAGAATGTAAGCAGACAATATAAGCCATACCAGTGGAGGCTGAGATAAAAGAATGCAGTTGAGAAATAATAACAAGAAATGTTGGCCTTGGGCTAATTTCTCTTACATTATTATGGAGTAAATCAATACTGGCTATTATGGGTTGACTATTTTGAAGCCCTAACCCCCAGGACCTCAGAATGTGACCTTGTTTAGAAATAGTGTTTAAAATGGTAATCAAGTAAACATGAAATCATTAGAGTGGACCCTAGTCCAATATGACTTGAATTCTTATAAAGAGGGAACTTTTGGACACATTGTCATACGCGGATAGATGATGATGTGAAGATACATAGAGAGACAGCAATGTGAGGATGAAGGCAGAAATTGAGGCGATGTATCTATAAGCCAAAAAACACTGAAGACTGCTGACAAACAACCAGCTAGGAGAGAGGCATGAAACAGTTTGTCCCTCACAGCCCTCAGAAGGAACTGACTCTGCTAATACCTTAAAGTTGGACTTCAAACTGTGAGACAATAAATTTATTTTGCTTAAACAAAAAAATAAACAAACAAACAAAAGAAATGTCAAGTGTTGTGGCAGGTATTCATAGGAATATTATTGGTTGAGAAAGCCAGGAACTGTAGGAAAGCAAAAATGTTCTGGCCATTTTAATAAGCTTTACCAGTTGCCAGAGCTGAAGGAAGAAGGAAGTCATTCTCCATTCTTAAGTGACAATAGTGACAAATGGGAGCTGAATAGCAAGCTGCACGTTTATGATTGTGACTGCTGAAGGTGATGCCTGCTAAGCAGTTAATATTACAGACACCAGAGCAGGGTGAGTGCAGATTGCGAATGGCATATGGTAGACATTAGCTCATTAAAATATTCAAACTAGCAGATGCACATGTTTCAGCATGCTAGGAAAAATACTAATTTTAAGAATTAAAAACTCCTGAGACTCTGTTTTGAAGCTCTTGGTTCTCAAAGTTTTCTGATGGGAAAATTGGAGGCATTCATTGGCTGTCTGTTTAGATACTTCTGATTACAGCTGAAATGTGCTCAAACTGCTATTAAGGCAAACCTGGGGAAAGGAGAATGAGGAGAGAAAATACTGTAAAGTCCCTGTAATAACACTTTAAGCTAAGCATCTGAAATGAATACACGTACTATAAGGTTTAAAGGTAGAAGACATTTCACATGAAAGATTTTAAAAAGTTTTAAAGTATGAAACTATAGATATATATCTTGTGATAAGTACAAAATTCAACTGAGTAAATTTGAAGATCCAATTGGCTTTATTAAATTATTCTGAATCTGGCAGAAATCCATTTAGCAGCTAGAAGGAGGAGTGCAGGGGTAATCAAAGTGGAAAGATTTTATAGGATGATGGGTGGGGCAAGGGAGCTATTAATGAAAGACATAATTATTTTTAGACCAAGACACCTTTTGCAGGGAAGGAAACAGCAAGAGTTTTTCTAATCACGCAGATTGCCTCTTCTTTCTATGGGGTATGTGGGGGCGGGGGGAGGATAGATGAAGAGGGCCCACATGACCGATGATCTCATTGGTGATGACCAGAAAATTCCAGACTGGGGGATTGAGATTATGTTTCTGGGAGATGTTGAAGTAGCAATTAGGTCAGGTAGTAAATCTAGTTTCAGCACCATGGACTTTAGCATAAGTAACACTATTTAGGGCCTGGAGATTTCTCTTTAACAATCTAAAGCTGTCATTTGATACTGTCTTCAGAGAGGATGACAAAATTTTATCAATTCCACAATCCATGGGTGGAAGACTTTTCTATTGCAACTTTCCTTTTAGGAAAATAAAGCTCAAAGAGACCTGACAAGTACCTTCAAGTGCTACTCAAAACAAAGCTATAGAATTTGACAGAAAAAAAAAAATGATGAGTTTTATGTCATCTTTTTTGTTTAAATTTAAAATGCAAAAATTTTCCCTCTTTGTCCTTTGTGAAAGATAAATAGAGAAGGAAGAAAAATAGATTGGAAAATAAAGTAAAGGAAGGAAAAGAAATTAAGAAAAAAAAAAACAAAAGAAGAAAAGAGCATTTCCTTTTATACCGAAAAAAAGAAAAAATCATTTAAATACATTTTATTTTTAAAAAGGGTATTGTGGACAAAAAAGGGGCCACATATACTAAACCTGACAAGCTCTGCAGATGCCAGCATGGTGGGCCCTACAAACTGAGACAGAAATTAACCACATAGGATAGTCTGAACATAAAATTTTAACTAAAAGTGGGTCATGGCAGTTAGTCACATCCTGGGCCTGTAACTTCCTTAACAAAGGTCACTCTTTACCTTAAGTAAGCCTGTCTATTGTCATTTTGCCTCTAAGATTACATATCTTTGTAATGTCAGAGTAATCCTTTTTCCAGATGCCTCAGGGCACTACCCGCTGCACCAGAGCACCAGACCACAAAATCCTTCATTATTATCTTGTTCCCTGAATACCATCTCTATGTGCTATAAATGTTAATTATTAACTATCATGTAGTCATCGATGTAAAAAAAAATTATGTGTCTCTCCGTTTTACTTTTGATCCAATTTTAGAGATTTCCTTGCTTTGCTTTCTCTCACCCCTCAATCTATCACCAGTGGATTTCATGTAACTGTCCTTACGTTTCCTCCTTTAATTCTAATGTTTAAAATAAATAGAGCATTTTCTTAATCCATTGAGATTTTCTTCCCTGCAATTGTCATTAGTTTGGCTCAAAAAAACTCATTGCAATTCTCTACAGGCCTGGGTATTTCTTACATCGACAGTATTTATATTTTAGCATATTTATTCAAATATCATAAATAATAGTGCTATGAAAATGGTAACTACTGCAAAGGATTCAGTCCAGATAAGGACTGAACACTTGTGTGTAATTTTCTCACTTATACCAAATATATGTATATTTAGTTATCTATATGAATTGAATGAATATTTTATCATATTTATGTGTCATTTTTAGGATGTGTGTATATGCATTCATAAATCTCGAAAGAGTATTTTTTCAATCAAGACACATCAATTTTGAGGCATCTATCCCTGAAATCATATAGCAGATGCAGATGATTGTCAGAAACAACCACAGTCCAATGGAAAATCTACTAAGATGGGATTCTGGAAGAACATCGAAGGCAGGAATACTGTAATGAAAACTGTACTGATTGTCAGCAGTGCAGGAGCAGGCTGAGAAAATATATTCTACCAGCTAGACTGATGAAACTATACTTTCATCTACAAACATAAACAGATGATTGAGAGTCATAAAATATTTGAGAAAAACAAAAACAACAGAACTATCTCTAAGGGTAAACAGAAGGAAACTTTGAAATAAGTATAATTAATATCGTCAGAGAAGTAATTAATGGATAAGAGAAGAACAGATTGCTGAAGAGGAAATATGCAATTAGCTCTTTTTTTTTTTTTACATTAATATCATATTTACTGAAAGAAACCTCACCTTAATAGATAGGATGATTAGTAGAACGGAACTAATGAAAACTGAATTAGCAGATTAGAACACTGAAACAAGGTATTCTTTCCAAACATAGTTATGAAAATACAGAGAAGAAAAAGTCAAAAAACAAGAAAATAATTCTAGGAGTCTGAATAGCCATCTAATAGAACCAGAAAGAGAACAAATAAAAGTGGGAGTAGGAGTGGGAGAAGTAGATAATAAAATAAAAAAATTCCTCAGAACTGAAAATTTAAATCTTTTATATGAGTCCTTAAAATGCAAATAAAATAATAATATGCAATAACACTTTTAAAATATCTAATTCTAATACCATGCTGGAGAAATTTATTCTTTTAATATCAATATTTATTTTTCAAATCATATTTAAAAATTTAAAAGACACAGACATCTCCCTTAAAACTTTACTCTGCCCGAATCCTACTATCTTCTTCAGAAGTAATTATATTTAACAGTCTGGTATATTTCCTTCCTATTTTCTTCCAAAATATAGGAGACACACACATCGTATTCTACATTTTATTTTAGAAATTCAAACTCATTACAAATTTCAAAAGATATTAAATTTAGTAGAAGTAATTTAAATGAATAAAAAATACAAAATGATGTTCAGACTTACTGTAATCAGAAAAATGCAGATCAAAGAGAGAGTTTGACAAACAAAAAAACAATTTGTAATATCTTGTGTTGGCAAGAGTAGGATAATCATGTGCTGTGGACACAATTATTTGGAAATGAAACAGGGAGTCAATTAGAGAGAAATCTGGCAGTAAATATCAACAAAGATGCACATACTCTGACTCAGAAATAACACTTAGTACTATTTAGCCCAATATAAGCACTTTTAGATATACGTTATGAAAATACATATTCACAAGGTGTTTTCCTTCAGCATTCTTGAAGACAGAAAGTAAATTTGGAAAATCTTACATGTCTACCAACAGTGGAATGTTTAACTAAAATACTGATATATACTATGGAATAACATGCACCCATTAAAATAAATTAACTAGATACTGACCTTAAATAACTTAAAGATGCATTGGTATGTGACAAAATCCAATTAGAGTAATACGAATACCCATATACCTATAAATGCACTGAAAAAGAATAAAAAAGAATGTACTCCTAATAGGTAGCAGTGTTTACTCATAAAGAATGAAATATGATTGAAGTTAAAGGTCATTGGGGATATTTGGTAGCCAAAACTTGAAGATTATCCATCAGTTCTTCATAGAATTAAAATAGGAATTTCGATTATTTGCTTCGATTGAATACCACATAAATCTCTTACCAGTGAGGCTAATGTCAAAGTAATGAAAAGGAGAAGTAATGCCCCTTTACTAAAAATCCATCAATAAGCCATCTATCATCCATCTATCTATCTATCTATCTATCTATCTATCTATCTATCTATCTATCTATCTATCAACATCTACTATCCATCATCTTCCTTTTTTCTTTTCTTTCTTAGTTATTCTTTCAGTTATAAATCCTAGGTTAGTTTGGGTATTTGAACAGCAGTATACAGATAAGGCTTTCTACTAGAATACTTTCTGAGAGAATAACTACATTGATTTTATTCCTAGGAAATGGAAAATGAATTTGGGAATGTGGGGATGTCTCATCACATAATCTCAATTTTTTGTTTCCTTGAATATTTGCTTTGAATTTACACTATATATCTTCCTTCGTGTTCTTTACATCTGAAATCCTCTTATCTCAGCTTGTCAAACCTTTGTCTCCCTTCAAAATTTAGCTCGTATATTGCTTTTACTCCAAGGTCTTCTTTAACCCTTCTGTCACATTTAAAATCTGTCTCCTCTTTGTTCCCATGGTGTGTTTATACGCCATTAGGGTGCTCATCAAATTCAGCCTTATTAAAATAGTTGAAATATACTAAGCATTGTTATGTTTCATTCACTGTGTAAAGCACTTCTTATATGTTATCTCTTTTAATCCTCCCGAGAGTTCTTTTAAATATGAGTTTAGATATACGTTGGAATATCTTTTTAGGCAACTTTTTTTTTTTTTCCTTTTTACTCATCTAGGAATACATAAATGTTCTCTCCATCTAGCGTCTAGCTGTCCAGCTAAATGTCTAAGGACATTCATGAAATCTTTGTAGATATTTTCTTTGTCCACATAGTGGCTGGCAAATGCTCCTCTCAGATTATATTCTGAAAGTTTAGCTAATATAAATGTACATTCTTAGCTTGAGGGTATGTTGAGGGACTGGAGGCTAGAACAGTGAGAGGCAGGAAACTATATTTCTATATTATTATTTTACCGTCAATGAATCCTATGCCATTAGTGGCCCATTCATGTTTCAGTTTGCATTCTGTCTGGACTCATGTAGTTGTGCCTAGGCTGTCGACTAGCCCTGATACCCAGCTTGTCATAAAGAAATGCTTCCAATTAAGGAGATCCATGGTATTGGGTTTCTTCTTTTTTTATAAGCACTGCATGGGCTCTCTATGTTCACTGATAGACTTTTGGACTGTTTCCATTTTTTGGCTATTATGAATAATGCTATTATAAGCACTTGTGTACAAGTTTCCATGTGGGTAAATGTGTTCATTTCTCTTGGATTATTCCTAGGAGTGAAATTTCTTGGTCATATGATACTCCATGTTTAATCATTTGAGGAACTGCCAGACTGTTTTCCAAAGTGGCTGCACTATTTACATCCCTACTAGCAGTGTATAGCAGTTACTATTTATTTTTTTTGCATATTTTGCCAACATTTGTTTTCTGACTTTTTGATTTTAGCCATCCTAGTGGATGTGAAATAATATCTCACTGTTGTTTTAGATTACATTTTCCTGATGATTAATGATATTGACTTTATCAGAATCAGATAAGAATTTCCAGGATATTTCAAGTCAAAAGAGCAAGACTGAAATAATTAGTTGTTTTGTACTATACTTGAGTTCATAAAACAAAGCGGTCTTAACTAAGGGAAAATAAACTAAAAGGCTCTTTTCTACTCTCTTGGTGTCCTCTTACATCAGGCATTTAAGACGTATTAATGAAGCAATAAGAGTCATACCTCTATTTCATGAGTATTGTTTTTGTAGGTGATGACAGTTCTACTTTTTTTACTTCCACTTTTTTCTGTCTTTTGGGAAATAATAAATGTAAGTAAAAAATAGGAAATAACTACATATGATGGGTTATATATATATAAGAAATATATGTGACAGGAAAATATATAGGAAATAAAGATGTATGATGAGAGATGTCAACGTTACCTGGGAAGTGAACTCCCTAAATTACATTCCTAAATTGAGGATACCTTTTGGGAATAGTTTTTCACTTCTGTATCAGATTGTCAACAAAAGCAACAGGCAGCAAAAAAGAAAAGAGAATGTTATCTAAATATAGAAGAGCAGAATAATCTTTACTCTTATTAGGAAGTGGAAATTGAGATGGAGATTATGTGACTAAACTGGTCTTTGAAAGGACAATCAATCAACATTCCAGTAGGCAGTGACAGCAGTCAGTGGAACACCATCAAGTATCCAAAATGCATACTTCTGAAAAGTATTTAATATAGAAACCAGAAGAAAAACTCAATAAACCATTAAATAATTCTTAAAGAAGTTGCCTTCTTTGAAACTATGTTAAAAATAAGAATGATCATGGCATACATTAATACCTTATGAATCAGGGACTGTCTAAATACTTTACATATATTTTCTCACTTAATAACAGAAATAATTGATGAGTAGTCTGAATTAAAAGCCAACTGCATAATAGTCTATTAAGAACAAAGGGGTTGGAAAAAGGAAGAATTGGGGAGTTATTGTAGAATAAGTAGAGTTTCAGTTTTACAAAATGAGACGAGTTCCAAGAATGGACGGTGGTGGTGATTATAACACAACAATGTGAATGTACTTAACACTACTGAAAATGGTTATGATAGTTAAATTTTATATTATGTACATTTTATCACAATTAAAAACTTTCAAAAAAAGAACAAAGAGAAACAATAAATAAAATGGTTTGGTAGCTGGAGGCTAAGCAAGGGGATTAAAACTACAATATAAAAATTAAATTCTAAATTTATAATAATGAAGAATAACAATGTCATTGTGGAATTATGGACTCGATGTGAAAGAAACTTTTAGAATAAAGAACAATTTGGATTAAAACTAATGAATACAATAGCTATGAATAACTTTCAGGATTAGCACTGTGCTTTCTTTATATTAAAATTTAAAGGAATCCTTTTTTCCTATTATGATATTAATTATTTTTATAATTAAAAAGTACTGCTTTGATAGCTTATTTGAGATAGTTTCTTAGTTTTCTTGTCCCGAATATATAGTTTCAGTATTTTATGACTGCATAAATCACTTTTAAATAGATTTTAATTGTTCTCTTAACTACTAAGTATATCTGCACATACAGTTTACACAGAGCATGACAGCATCAGGAACTCTGAGCTGGATTTTGGGTTTAAGTCCTAGCATGGGACATTGAATACTCTGGACTGGTAAAGCAAGTTAGTCTTTATGCCTCTGTTTTACCTTGTGCAAAATGTGGATAATGAATTCCTTAATTATCACTCATCATTTTCATGAAGTTTTGAGATCCAGATCATGGGAAACATTTGCTGAACTCCACGATTAAATTAGGTATTACTGTTATTTACTTCCTTTGTATTCTGGACTTCTCCAATAAAACAGTCATGACGCGTGAAAATATCCTTTAAATGTTTTTGTCCCATGCTAGACAATATGCTCCTTGAGGCTAAAATACATATCTGTCTTATATATTCTACACCTAGAACTTGGCACAGAGTAAATGTTAAAAATACTGAGCAAATAAAATGATAACTAAATGGACGGATAAATTAAAAACTTTTGATAGAATACCACTTTTTAAAATATCATATAAGAAAAATGTTGAAATCATCTAATAATGAATTTATACAAAAGTCTCTTTTTCCCTAACCCAAAGGGACATGATGAAAAAAAATGCAAATTTACTGGGGTTTTATATGTGTGAGATCTCACAGGACTGTCCTTCACCAATTCATCTTTTAAAAGCAGCCTGTATTAATGGGAGTCATATTATTTTATTTGCAAATTTTGTTACTGTTCTTCTAAGGGTTATGGTAGTCAAGGTCTATAGGCTGTTGATATGTTAATAAACAAAGAAAAAGTAAACTGAACGTGTTGTCCCAGCTCCATTTGTAAAGATATGAAAGGCTGATATTGATTAAAGCCTAAGTAATATTTGAACCAGGGTTCTAGAATATTAATAGGACAAAAAAAGATTGTTTTCACTTTGGATTGTTTTTAAACTGTGTTTTATAGGCCGAATAATACCCTACCCAAAGGTGTTCATGCTGTAATTTCTAGAAATTCTGAATATGTTATTACATAGTGAACGGGACTTTGTAGATGTAATTAAGTTTACAGAACTTAAGATAAAGAGATGATTCTAGATTATTCTAACTGGCTCAATCTAATTACATGAACTCTTAAAGGTCTGGTTGACCCTCAGTCTGAAGTCAAAAAAGATGTGGCATAAGAAGTCAGAGGAATCTAAATTATGAGAAGGATTAGGTATATGGTTGCTAGTGTGAAAATGGAAGGATGACTTTCAATCACTACTAAGATTGCCTTTTTTAATTCAACAGGGAAATCATGATATATTCTACTTGAACATGGTTTATTTCTTTTGGAAGCTGCCATTTGGATCTTAAGAATAACATGTTAAGTGAAATAAGTCAGATGGAAAATGTCAAGAACCATATGATTTCACTCCTGTGTGGGATATAAAATTGAATGCAAGACATGAAAAAGACAAAAAAACCAAAACTCATATACACAGACAACAGTATGGTGGTTACCAGAGGGAATGGGGGATGGGAGTGAGGAAGAAAAGCATAAACGGGATCAAATATATGGCGAGAGAAGGAGATTTGACTTTGGGTGGTGAACACACAATGCACAATACAAATGATGTATTACAGAACTGTATAACTGAAAACTATATAATTTTATTAACCAATGTCACCCCAATATTTTAAATTAAATTTAAAAAAAGAAGAAAAAAAGGAGCTGCCCTTCTGATATTCATCCCCTTGAGTCATCCTTTAAATTTGGGCTGGGCATATGATCTGCATTAACCACAAGAATGTCACAAAAGTGATACTGTGCCAATTACAGGTTTAAGCTTAAAAATTCCTGGCAACTTGGGATCCTTGGTCCTCCAAGTATGAAGCCCTTCTACCTTGCTAGAGACCAATTGATGCAAGAAAAGCTTCAGGAGTACATGGGAAGAAGGTAAAGTCCAGCTATCCTAGCATCTCAGCTGAGTTCAGCCCCCAGCTGACCCATTAGCAGAATGTATCCATATGAGTGACTACTGGCTAGGGCAAAAGACCTGATCAGTTCAGCTAAGCTTATGATTGTCAAATCATAAGCAAATAAAACAGTTGTTTAGAATCACTAAATGTTGGTGTGGGCTGTTAAGCAAAATGTGGCATTTGAATTTAAACACAAACACTATGTTAGAATTATAAAATCATGAGTAGTCTCTAGCAGTATAGTGTGAATGACTTAGTGAGTGATTGGGGTTTGCAGTCTGGCTGATGAAGACCTACTTTCCTACTCTTTACCAGAGAAATATCCTCACTTACCCATCAAAGAAATTACTCTCTAACTACTTTTATGGGGCAACCTGATGGAACAGGACATGTCCCAAAGTGTTATCTACTACTGTTTTAGCTACTGGAACCCACTAAAAGAATGGCTGTTTTTTGCCTGAGTAGTTATGGGAGATTCAATATTTCACAGGAACTGTTAGGCTGCCCACTTTCCACATATCATTCCTAGAGTGATGAGAACTACTGGACTCTGCCTTTACTCCCCACTGGGTCTTGGGTCAACAAGAAATGTTATTAAAATTTCATATATCCAATATCTTTGGTGAGTCTGTGTTTTCTCTTTCTATAGGGACCCACTCAGAAGAAAGATACTAAATAAAATCCACTTTGTTCACTTTAGAAATAAAACATTAGACCATAACAAAAGTTATATAAAGGAATTTTCAAGTATGAGCTTTCTCACCCATTGAAAATATACAACATAATGAAGAAAAACAGAACAATCTGAAATCATCTACATCTGTAGTAGGCTGTATGTTTGTTCCTGAGCCTCTCTGTAACTGTCTAGATTGTGATGAAGATAAAACTACTTATCTGAACAACGATAAATAGTGAATTGGTAGTTAGCAAAATAGTTAATACACACACCATAAAGAATAAATAGATGTTTACTTAAAATGTGTGTATGTGTAGGTGTATTTTAATGGAGATACAAAGAAAGTAAGTTTGTCCCTATTTTTTAGAAATCTCTGAATAGTAATGTAATATCATGATTCTTACAGGGACATTTAAAAAACAGTCATATAAAATTCACCGAAAATCCATAGAACTTTTAAACTGTTCAAAAAAAATGTCTAATGCTACAGAATAGCAATAGAAAACACACAAACAAAAAAATGGCTTTAAAAAAAAATCCTTCAAGGTCATTTTCAGATTTACTTTATGGAATAAAATGTATACAATAGGGACATTTGGTAAATCCCTGGACTGTGCAGAGTAAAACATGCCTTGATTCAAAAGAAATGAAGTTAAGGGTGTGGAAGGAAGATCATTCATTCTGGTTTTTTTTTTTTTTTTAAGCTAAAAATGACCATTTATTTGTTCCGGTCCCTAATATTTATAATGTTAAGAGCTTGATGATAGATAGATGACTGAATGAATGAACAAATAAATAAACAGTAGGCATGTGTGTTGGAGGGGAGCACACTACCACTCTAGGAAAAACTAGATATATAATGTATGCATAGATGGTCCCTCCCCCTGATAGGCCTGATGGTGGGAATGGTACTCAAATCTGATCTACCACACACTTGAAAGAATCAGTTCTTTCTTTTAAAGTGTGTTTAATGGTATTGTTCATTTAAGAACAGGTATCTATTTAGGATAAAATGTAATGATATTAAAATCTTGTTCTAGATTTATTGTGTAAGGGACGGTTTGTACATTGAACACAAGGTTGGATTATTATTGTCTGTCAAGGACAAACATAATGCATCACAGTTGAGGGTAAAAACCAAGGTGGAGTTAGAATATCATTGTTCCCAATGTTGGCTTGTTAGGCAGATACTATTTGAAGCTAAACACAGTAAATAATTTAAAGCCTAAACCATATATGTTGTTACTACACATATTGGGACTTCTATTATGTGCTAGACACTGTTCTACAAATTGAAACTTTAGAATTAGAAGGAGAAATTTGTTCTTAGTGACTATTAATAGAATTCGATCCATTAGCCAGGGTTAAAATTTATAGCATTAGTGGAAATATAAAGAACATTATCATCAATCACCTTTATTCTTGGTTCAGATTTTCCTCTCTCAAAATAGTACACATTTTCCCATTTACTTCTTTCAGTCAGTGATATAGTAGAGAAAACACAAATAAATCTGATTTATGTTCTTTTGTAGATAAGTGTTTTTGCTATAGACATGCCACATTTTTTCTTATGATTTAAATATTGTTACAAAAAAAAACAAAAAATAAAAAAAACAAAAAAACAGACAACACTGGATCAGAGATCCTTTCAGCTCATCATACTATGCCAGAAATTTGATGTCTAAAAGAAGTTAACAAACACCAAGCTAACAAAAACTAATGGTAACTTAAATGAATTTTAATATGCTACAAATCTATAGCAGCATCTTGAGCTTTTTTTCTTTAGTAATTTTTCTGCTAAGGCTTATATAACAGTGTTTAAAGTACTGTTCTTTATACCCACATAGTTGCATTTTTCTGAATTCTCAAAATATATAATGATTCCAAAACAAAACAAATAAATTGCCTGCATGTTAAGTGTCAGCTTCCTTCAATTTAGCACAGTTTCCTAAAATTGAAAAGACTATATGTGATATTCCTGTTACATTCATTGAGACGGGTAAGTCATGTTCTCTTGTGAGTAAATAATTTAAAGCATTACTTGATTATGAAACAGCATATATGCAATATAAAGTTGAGGAAAAGTTTCTGTGATTTGTAAAAAAGAAAATATGAATCTGGCTATATGGATATGGTTTGGATTATGTCCTTGGATTCTTTGGAGGCATATTTTCATTATTCTGTCATTGGAGTATTTCTTTATGAAATTTTAACAACTGTTTTAAATAAGATACTTATCATAAAGAGTCCAGTGGTCATTTGTATTTAATTCACCTCAACTTATCAGTTTCTTTGCTTTCCTTGAGCTGAGATTGGTCCCCCTTGCCTTTCAGCGTTTTGGGTCCTTACCTGAGAAAGATCTAACTCACGGGTGACTTGCCAATGACTCAGTGAATTAAGGCCAGCCTTACTTTCTTTTTCAAATCACCTGGTGTTTCACAGGTTCTGTGTAGAGGCCAGCCATAGAAGGCCTGACTGCACTGCTGAACAGATGAGTTTTTCTGACTCTGGCATTCAACTTTTGCTACTGTGGTGGAATTTTTCCCAAGCCGCCAGATGGTATTTGATTATATAGATCATAAAGAATAATTGGTAAGTAATCATGCACCTAATGCCTTTTTTACCCTTATTTTGCATGGGACACAAAGATTGGTGCTTTGATCATAATGCAGAAATTAGAAGCACTAAGGAGGAGGAAATGTCCTTTTCCTGCTTTGAATTAGAATGAGGGATCGAGGAGAAATGCAGTAATGTTCTTACAGTTTATTTATATACTTCTAAAGAGATTATTTTCCCACTCTAGAGGTGTTCAAAGTCAATAGATACTCTCTGGATTGGTAAAAAGAGAAGATTAAGAGTGTGATGAAACAGCAAAGGCCTAATTCATTTCTTCCTTATTAATTACCTCTTAAAATGCCATTTGATATGCCAATCTTCCTCTAAACATCATTTATATATAAACAAATATTTATGAAACATCGTTCAAGAAGTGGCTTCTGGGGTTCACAATGCCAAATCGGACATTCTTTACCTTCAGGGATCTTGGAATCTAGTGAGAAAGACAGACATATAAATAAGTAGGTTCAATAATGACAGAAACTTATCCGAGGCCCAGTGCGGCCTTATGTTTGTGTGGTTAATTCTACCTAGATCTGAGACTGAAACCGAGGGTTCTAATTTATTGTATGATTTTGATTCAATATGTAATTCCAGCATTCTATTCAGTTTCTTCACAGCATGTCCTGTTAGTCTTAGCTCTTTCCCTTACTAATCATTAACCTCCTGAGGCAGCAAGAAACAATGAACATACCTCAACTAAGGGTCACATGGTATGAGCTCTATTAAGCTAACATCATGGCCCAAGTTATACTCAGCTCCTGAGCCCTAAAGCAGGAGGACACTAGGCCAACAGACTGAAGGATGCAAAAGCTGATCTCAAGATTTGAAACAATAATTTTTGCTCATACCTTGTTGAACAATAAACAAGACCCAGGACTCCAAATCCCTTACTCATGATGACTCTTGATTTTTGCTCTATGAAGCCTGTCATGTGTAAGCCATTGGGAGCCGGGTTTTCTGGACCATAAGTTAACCCGGTTTCTGAATTGGCACCAATCATAATAAACTAATTCTTTTCTGCTCTGAAAAATCATGCTCTTAACATTTCTTTTGGTATGTGTGCACAGGTGGATGAACTCTTGTTCAGCTCCTTAACAAGACCAGAAAGGGCTTTATATAGAGTGATGCCATCAACTAAAACTTTCTGCAATAATAAAAAGAGCCTCTACCTGCATTTTCCAGTAAAATAGCCATATGTGACCACTGAGCATTTGAAATGTGTTATTGTGACAGAGAAACTAAATTTTAAATTTCATTTAATTTTAATGTAAATTTAAATTTAAGGAACCACATGTGGCTAGTGGCTACCATACTGGATAGTGCACTGATGGAAGTTTCTATGTTGAGTTGATTTCTTTCCGTCTTTATTCTCATTTGTATCTGAGGCCTAGACAAAACTCTCAAATAGAAGGAAAAAGTTTGCTCTCATTTAAAACCCTGTCCTCAGTTTTATTTGAAGAAAAAAGAGATTTAATGACTGACAACTACATTGAATCTCGCATTTCTAACTTACTTCATTTGAAGCGGTTTAAGTTCCAGACACTTGGATTTACTTACTTCTGTTTCATGTAGTTAGGCCAGTGGATGAGAAATGGCTTCAGAATTCCTTATTCCCCATAGGACCATTCCTTACGAGTTTCTTTGGGGTGATATATACTATGAACGTTTAGATAATTGGACGTGGTTATAATCTAAAGAGATAAAAACTCTGAAAAGTTGGGTATTATATATGACTCTTCTTATAATCCAATATCAAAAGTCATTCTATTTTTTCCATGTTTATAAAATTAAAAACTTTTCTCTAGGTTTATTGGACTTTTGTATTCTTCCTTTTGTGACAGTTTTCTTATTTTTGTCCACTGCTCAATTTGGACATGTTTACTAAATTGTAAGAAATTTACAGTTTTGAGACTTATAATCTTTTGTCATATATGCTGCAAATATGTTTACAGTTTGTGCTTATATTTTGTCAATGGTGCATTTTTTTGTGTGATAAAATATTTTAAAATTTACCAAATGTTGGTTTATTTATCTAGGGTTTTGTTTTTTCCCTGCTCCGGTGTCATGCTTAGACATGTTGCACTATACCAAGACTATATTCCTTTTCAATAACATTTTCTTCCAGAAATGGTTTCATTTTTTACATTTAAAGCTTTAATTTATCTGGCACTTACTATTATGTATGATGTGCAGTGTGAATCTAATGTTACTTTTCTCTCCAAATGGCTAGCCATTTGTCCCCAAAGCATTCATTAAAATATCCACAATTTTCTCCAATCCAATATAAAATGTCACCTTTATCATAAGCTAAGTTTATTATATTCTCAAGTAGTTTTTGTATTTTCTATCTTATTTCATTTATCTCCCTTTTTTCCTGCACTAGATACCACCAAATATTCTTTGCTATATTTTTCTCTAAATGACAATGTCAAGAGTGAGATGGCATCCTTTCTATCACGCCACTTTAAGACACATAGTTCATATTGGCTTTTATTTTTCCTATTGATAATGTTAAACATTATTACATTCTTTTTTGTCGTGTTCATACAATATATTATATGTAAGCAGTTACAGGTTGGTAACCAGCTCTAAAAAAAAAAAATACAATAGAAAACAGACCTTGATTTGTAGCATTTGCTAACTTTCCCTGTCTATATACTCACACTATGGCTACTGACAGTTTAAAAGCTGGTTAGTAAAATTTCTAAATATTTTAACAATTGGCTCTTCTAAGCTGGTGTTGAGCTGACTCCAGCACATCACTGTATGCAGGTACATATTACGGAAAGTATTATTCATAATGAATAGTAATACTAAAGTGTTTATTATGTACTAGACACTATGCTAAGAGCTTTAAAGATTTATCACAAAAATTCTTTAAAGAAGGGATAATTATTGTTCCTATTTTCAGATAGGGAAATGTGGTTTAACAGTGATTAACTGACTACAAGTTATATAACACATTATATAAGAAAGAACAGAGTCAAGATTTGAACCTATTGTTAGGAAAATAGTAACAAATCATTACAAATTTTTTCAGTATCAAAGGTCATATGCTAGATAGAGGTATTAAGATCAAATTGACTGGGTAGTAGGAATCTGTTTATAAGAAGAACAAAAAGAATGAGAGAGACAGAGTGAGAGAGAACCCCACCACCATCACCAAATATAGAAATTCGCAAGCCTAATCAGGTGCATAAAGAGTTTCAAGAGTATGCTCAGAGGATTTATAACTTGTCTGATAACAAACTTACTCTGTTTGTGATTGGAAAAAGTGAAGCAACAAAGGCAATAACCCTTCAAGACATCAAAACTCTTGGGCCAAGTCGGTGGGTGAAGCTCTTTGAGTAATAGAGCTATGTAATTTAACAGGGAGGTCTGCTTGTAGGTTCTTGGTTATCAGAGATACTCACGGAGCTATTGAGCTCTGACCTCAGTCTTTGTTTCCTCCCCTGAATAAAGAGTTATGGATCCTCCTGTAGGATAAAATAAAACTTTCCCCAAGCTATCTCATTCACCCTTTTCTGCATTAAAGAGCCTCTCAGGTGTGCAGAGCCTTGCTGGTGAGAATTCCCAGACCTAAAGTAGGGGGCGATGTTAGCTATAGCATAAAGCATAATTCTTATTTTGATATCTGCATCCCAATTCCCACTGTACAATTTCTGTTTTATGAGCCTGAGTGTCAAGCATGTTTAATGTGATCAGCTCACGCAGGTTAGGAAGAAAATTAGAGATCTTAGCAAGGGGCTGAGAGCTATAAGTTTTCATTAGTGACTCAGACCTACCCTGGGGTTACAACAATCTGTGTAAAAGCCTATGAGTTAGAGCTAGCTTCATCATCCTCTTCTTCTCTGAGGCTCAGAGAAATCAAATAACTTTTACAAGGTCGCATAGTAAGAAAATGTCAAAGTGGACAGAAATCCATGGTCTTTAATTTCCAATCACATTCTTTATCCACAATATACTACTCTGGTTCAGGGAAAACCATAAAAGTTTCAATATAGGATACTGTACTGAAAATTATTATGTAATTGATCCCCGATATATTTTTTATCCCATAAATATGAGAGCTGGAAATGAAATGGTTTGACATCAGCTCAAATTTGAGAGCTTTGATGTGATTTGATGACATTTTTATTAGCTAATGTGCTTTTCTCCACTATAGTATTTATTTATATATTTATTCAACAAACACCACTCTGATGAATTCTCTGTCAGTAGCTAATGAATCAAGAATAAAAGTAACTCAACAGTTTGGACACAGATACCCTTCAACGACCATCATATAACATAGTATGTTGTAAAATAGATACATTTACAAAATGAATACATGGAGGAAGTAAACTAGCTTTGACTTGAGGATTTGAAAAAGAGTCCACAGAAGTGATGGCACTAGGGATGCAACTCAGAAGATAGGAGGTATCCTTAGATAAGAAGAGATTGAGTTCTAGGAATGATTTAAATAAGGCAGGAATGAATTCATGGCTAAAGAAAAGAATTCCTCTGGGGAAGAATAGGCTGGAGACTTAGTCTGGTTTTGAAGAAGGTTTTGTACCATTTATGGAGTCCGATCTTAAATTGTAAACAATGACTTTAGAGGAAGATGAAATCATTCCATTAATTTTTTTCCATAAAAACTCCAATGTTTCCTTTATTGAATATTATGTATTATTGAACCATATCTTACATTTAGATACATTTATTATGTACTTTCCCCCAATGTTGCATCTTTGGCATGATGTCATTGATTTGGAATACCTTTCTTCTACTTTTTTTCCATCTCATTTAATTTTGACTAAAATTAAATCATGTACAGCATTGAAAGTGGGCAAGAATAGAGAACTATTTTAAGCAGAGAACTAATGTATTATATGGTTCTCCATTTTTTCTAGAGAGTTGGTTCAAATATAGCACCAATGGTGGGATGAAATGGTGGGCAGGCATTGGCAAAACTCTTCTAGACTTGATAGGATTTATTGATCGAATATATGTCAGCTTTGAGAATCTGTAGTGTTAAGAAGAGAAACAAAACAACTGCAGCTTCTAAAATTTGAAAACAGCAGTTTTTGCAATCAAAAAGATAGTAAAAATTAAAATATGCATTCTGATCTTAAGACATTAGGCAAAGATACAGTGTAGAAAGTTATCATTTTTGTTGTTTAGCCTCTTAGAAGTCACACATTTTATTGCATGAATGTCTCCCTTCATAAGGTACTTCAAATTATCTATTTATAATTTAGGTAACACATTTTATTTTATTAATATTTATAATTTAAAGTTAAATTATCAAATTCTAAGTTTACATGCACTCTAATTGAGCAGCAAGTCGATCCAATATGTAATTAACTTAATGGATTTGGCTATTAAGTGAGCCCACCATTAGTTAAAGAACAAAGAAAAGATCAATTACTTAATTCTGTGATAATTTTTACTATAATTATGTGAGACCAACTGAAATCTTAGACTAGGTTTCCTGTAAACAAATATTAAACTTGAAAAATAAATAACTATGCTATATTATCTATGGAAACAATTTAAAAGAAACAATTTTTAACCTCAAGTTTTGGACTAAATTATCCAGAAAATAAAACATTTTTGCTTTAATCCTGAGTCTACATTGTCTGTCCATAAAGTCAAAATTTGTAAACATTTAGTAATTACGCATTTCTAGAACAGACTGGTGAGGAAGACTGATAAAACTTGTGTGGCAACTCTGTTAATCAGTAAAGACTTTGGATGGATTTTATTCCATAATTAAGTCATATCCAGGATGTACTCCATTTAATGGAAAGAGCACTGGTTAAGAAGCAGAACATCTAGGTTGTAATAATAGCTTCATTGCTAATTAGCCTAAGAACTTTGTCAAGGTAAAAGCGGTCTGAATCTTAATTATCTCATGTATAAATTACAAGTAATGATGCCTGCCTTACCAATTAGAGATTCTGTATGCCAAAGTCATCATATATAAAAACTGTGTAAAATTCTAAAACCATACAAGTATAAAGTTGTTACAATCAGAAAAGTGAACTAGAAGCTCAGTGTATGACAACTGTTGAGAAGAGTACTTACTGCTATATTCCATTTGAACTTAAAAAGAATTAGTCTGGTTTCTGTCATTAAGCCTACATAGTTTCAAATTTAGACTGGAAAAAATGTAGACCAAGTGTCTATTCTTTTCTGACCCTTCCAGACCAAAGAGTCAATCTTTTAGATCCTTGTACTTTCTAAGAAATGTGACTAACTGTTGGGACTTGTTTGTTTATGTTTTCCTTATGGCAACCGAGTTTAACATAAAAAAAAATAATAATAATCAAAATCATAATATTTAACTATTGAATACTGTACCAGGCACTAAGTATGTTAGTATATAGATCATTAATTTTTCTTTATAACCCAGGAATTGTTAAAATTATTTAGTCTCCGCACTCTGCTTCTATAGATGGAGTTTACTTCTCTGTTTTTTGACCTGAGGTTTGGTCCTGTGACTGGCTTTGGCCAGTAGAACATTAGCAAGTGTAATGTGACCAAAGGCTTGAAAAGTTCTTCATAACTAAAATTTTCTCTTGTTTCAAACAGGAGGAATAACATGTCTGCTGGTCCCATGAGGGTTATAGATATGTAGAACAGAGGCATCTCAAAAGAACTGTCACTAGCTGGCCCCCCTCATTTGAGGGGCCATTTCTCTAAGCCCAATACAGAAATGAGAGCTAGAGAAATGTTTACTATATTATACCATTGAGATTTTGTGGTCGTTTGTTACACATCAATATTTTATCAGTGTCGATTGATACAGTAAGGTATTATTATTATCTCCATAAAACAGTGGTGGAAATTGAGACATGGAGAGATTAAGTAATTTGCACAGAATCACACTAAGAAGGAACAGAGCTAAAATTCGAACCTAAGTAACTCAGCTCTAGTACCATTAAAACCAGGAAATTAGTGCATAATATTTGAATTCCACTCCTCTTATTGGGTGTATACAAACTTAAAAACCACAACAGATATATTTATGGATTTTATTTCTCTTTTTAAACCCTTTTACAGATAAAAAAAAAAAAATCCCCCAGAGGATGTTGATAACAAAGACTGATATCATAGGATTAGCAGAAAGGTGATAATATGAACATTTAAAAATATGTAATTAGTTTATAATATATTATTAACATAATTTATAAATATTATATTATTAGTATTTTAATATTAAATGTTGTTTTTCCCTTTAATATTTCTACTCCTATTCTATTGAATCGATGCCTTCTTTCAAACTATAGAGAGAGACAAGTTCCTAAAATTTTTTTCTAGATTCCAACAGTAGATGATGTCTTAAAAATATTCGTTTTTTTGAGCCTTTGGTATGAAGTTTACTTTAATTATGGCTCATTTTATTTTTATGAACTCATTATTTCTTTTGTTGTGTTCTTTAACCATCTTTGAATGAGGTAAGAAATCCACTGACTTAGAGCTGTAGATTTGCTCTTGGACATCCTCTAATATCTGCCTGGGTAAAGTCTGAGTCTTTCTGATTTAAGGCAGAAGACCCAATAGGGAACCATAATGAGTAAAACAACAAATATAAACAAACAAACAAACATAGTTTGCCCCTGCTCTTATTATTTCCATAATTTGCTGGAATTCTATCCTTAAAGGAGATTCTAAATACTATTTCTGATTCTGCTCTGGAGCAATGACCATATTTTTGTTTATGAAAGTATTTAGAAATGTGACCAGGGACATTTTTGTCAGCTTTCAAAAATCATCACCTTTTTACCATAGTTATGGCTACCCGTATTTCTGATTAGAGCACAGCTTTTGTAGCTGAATCAGAAGGCAGAAAATGGGTGAGAAATAAAGTGACCTCCAACTTTTCCTGGCAATTGATGTAAGTGAAATGTGTGTTGTCATAAAGTAAAACAAGATATGGTTTTAACTGCACAGTTTCACCTGCCATGGGCAGTGTTATTTCCTTACAGATTCTTGACTAGATTTTTTTTTTTTTCTCAATTTTAAACTTTTTTTTCCCTAGGTAACAAAACACACATTAGTGGAAAGACAGCAGAGGATGCTTCGGAGATATACATCCTGTTAAACTAGATGCCTGAAATTGTTTTTGAGCCATGCTACCATTTTAATATTCTATAAATCTTGCTTTCACTGTGACTACCCATCTTGTCTTCCATTATTAATAAGTAACTATTTTAAATCTTAACTTAGAAATCTCAAGTTAGTGTTTGAAGAGCAAAAATATCATTGTTAATTTACCTCACTTTGGTGGTTTTAGATAAGAAACACTTTAGGAATTAGTTTGTCGCCTTCTTCATTTTATAAATAAGAAAAAGTTAATAGCATGAATGAGGACAAACAAGCTAGTATTAAAGCAAGTTCTAAAATCTGGGTACCTAATCACTTAATCCAACTTGCTTCTAAACTTCATCACATGATTTTTGGTCGGCCAAGTAAATTACACTGGAAGCTAATCTTACTCAGAGGCTTAACGGTAATTGTGAAAAACAAGGAGTTTGAAATATAGGAGGAAAACTCAAGTGATGAAGGCATGTGAACTATTATCTTGTCTAATGCTAACAACCACCCTGCAGGACATCATATTTTCCCAACTGAAAGACATGAAAAACACTTAGTCATTTATTCAAGGTTACACACCAGTAAATTCAGGCCTTAATTTTAATCCAAATTTGGAGAGTATGTTGAACCACACTTCCCATTTTTGGACATTATTTACCTTCTCAAACTACATGCAATCCCTGAGCCTTAGTTTCTGCATTTGTTTAAAAGAAAAAAAAAATACATTAGTATCTATCTCATAAAACTGTTACGAGAGAAAACTAGAGAATAAATGTGGAAGTGCTTTTAAAATCATATTGCACTATCCAAATGTTAGATATTATTTATATCCTCTTAAGGTAGTCATCATCACTAGGTTTTACCGTCACATTTAGCACTTAAAGGCAGTCAAGCATTACAGAGTTCTGTTCTGACAAGGGAAAGATAACAGCAGGCTAAAATGAATGCTTGCTAATCCCTATCCACTCATCCACAGTTGCTAGGAATTGATAATACTCCTCTGAATTTTCCACGGTAGTTTGCTAGCATCAAAAGTCTGATGAACGATTGAAGCTGTTCAGCCTCAAGCAACATTTATCTGCAGAGGTCCATATCTTTTAGTTTACAAAGTTGTAAAAACAACCTGCCAAGATGAGAGACAGAAAATATTGCCTTACATTTATAGCAGGTTATCCCTATACCACAGAAGTACTGACTGTGCTCATCTACACTGATAGAACACCTGGTGGCCACTGTTAAGTGTGAAAGTGGAGATTCTGCCAAGTCAGGATAGGAGTTTAAAGCAGTTTGTCTTTACCCAAGGGAAAACATTTTAAAAGTAGTAGAGTTATTTTTGGTTATTTTGTTGATGTCATTTATAGTTTGCCATCTTGGTTTTCATGTACTTGCATGTGCTATAAAGTAATATCATTATTTTTAAAGAATAGATACATATTTATATTTTACAGGTAGATTTAAACATATGATTGAGAAATTCAGTTGAGCAAGGGAGTTTTTCTAAGAATAATAAAGGTCTCATATTTCAATGTTTAAAATAATAAATGATATAAAAAGATAAATATTAAAATAATTGAGAAACATGTTTCACATTACACAGCTTGTTGAGAAGCCCTATGTATGGAGAAAGGCAGACATACTCCTGATAAACAGATAAGAAAATTGAGACTCAGAGAGATTATGTATATTCTCAATGTCACACAGTTACAGATTATTAGAATCAGGATTCAAATGTATGTGTGGAGAGGGAGAAGAATTTATATTTATTACCCTTTATACACTGAGAGATCTTCATTTAAATGAATTAATTGGGAAGTTAGGTATTTCATAAAACCGAATTCGCAGGTAATGAATTTTTTTATTCATTTATATCCTTGCCACCCAAATTTTTAATTTTGCCACTTAGAAGACAATGCACTACAGATGAATTTAATATTTACTTTATCTTTTCCTTTGTAGCTCAGTGTTATTATCATGAGGGTCAGTAGACAATTCAAAAATGCCTTTAGAATTACATGAAAAGTGGAGGGTTGTTTGCTCCCTCAACAAATAGTTTGATGTATTTTTGTATTGAGCAATATATCTATATCTATATCTATATCTATATCTATATCTATATCTATGTCTATCTATCTATATCTACCTATATCTATATCTATCTATCTCTATCTCTATCTCTATCTCTATCTCTATCTCTATCTCTATCTCTATCTCTACTCTATCTCTATCATCTCTATCTCTACTCTATCTCTATCATCTCTATCTCTACCTCTATCTCTATCTCTATCTCTATCTCATCTCTATCTCTATCTCTATCTCTATCTCTATCTCTATCTCTATCTCTATCTATCTCTATCTCTATCTCTATATTCATGCTGAGTTTTCAGTTGTTCACTTCCCCATATGTTTATTTAGGAAATAATATTACTCTTTCATCACCAAACCCAGTCTTGCTACTTTGCTGTTTATTTAATTGTTTTCAAAGCAAGAGCAATATACTTAGAATTGAGAGTCTGAGGGTTTTCCTGAGATTATTTTATTTATGTATTTATTTATTTTGGACTCCTGTATAAACTTCTTTTCATTATTTTTGCACAAAGCAAGGGATTTTAACACAAAGATTCACTAAATAGAGACAGAGGGAAACTTGGGTTCAATG
Organism: Rousettus aegyptiacus; assembly: GCF_014176215.1. Taxonomy (NCBI): domain Eukaryota; kingdom Metazoa; phylum Chordata; class Mammalia; order Chiroptera; family Pteropodidae; genus Rousettus; species Rousettus aegyptiacus. The sequence goes on from NW_023416306.1 coordinate 23,924,298, forward strand.
GTGTCTTTCTGAACAGTAAGAGTGATAAAGGGAAGGGAAAAGGAGCTATAGTGACCACCGGCATAGGGGTTAATTCTTGCCCAAGGCAAGTAGGGTTTCCCAAACTCTTTTTCCTCTGCATTTTGTGACTCTGATGTAAACAGACCTCAGTGGAGACTGGCCAACACTATTCAGCCAAACATAAAAGCCTTAGGGTCTGAAGAGGAGATGACTGAGCTTGTCATTAGGGAAGAACTGAATTTCTAGCATCTTCTCTGATTTGACATTCTAAATTAGACCTAGCAAATATTAGAAAAACAGACATAGAGGAGACTCGTAGCAAATTCTTATGCGTGCCCAGGAAAGGTACTAAATTTTCAAGGGTTATAAATAAAGAATGAGGTTTAAAAGTCACACAAAAGGTTTTGTATGTCTCTTACTGAGGGCAGTTGGACTGCCTGCTTGCTCATTGTTTCAATTTGTTACATCAACCTCCACCCAGAATTCAGTCTTTTCATTGGCTTTTGCAAGATAAACTGTTCCACCTAGAAGTTAGTAAGTTTTTAAATTTTGCTAAAGAATGATGTGGATGTTCAGAAGGGCTCCTTCTGGCAATGTAACTCCAGGTAGGACACAGTTTTCCACTCTTGCTCACTCCTCTCCTCACCCTCTCCTTGTAAGTTTCCTCCTGTAAGCATCCACTTTTCATATTTTACAATGGAGTAGAACTTTCCTCTTTAATGTCTTGGAGCTGGCTACTGTGTGTACCTTAGAAAGGTTTTTAAAACATTCCTCATAAGATGAATTATTATGTTAGCCGTTAAAATGATGAAATTTTCTATTTTTATTTAAAGAAAAAATTATTTAACATGCAAGAAAGAGCTTGATTACAGAGAAATTCTCAGAAGCATCGGAAACAGGGACTTGGCTATCTAGAAATACTTGATACAAATAATTTTAGCGAAGTTATAAATTGTTTAACAGACTGTGTTGCTACATACTCATGTATAATTCCTTTTACTGTTTTTAATTTTTTAATTATGAAAATTTCCAAGCATATCAAAATAAACAGTATACTGACCATTATCCAGCTTTAAAAGCTGTCATTTTTCTATATGCATTTTATCTATTCCTCTCACTTTTTTCTTTTGCTATGTCAAAGCACTTCATCCTTAAATTCTTCTGATTTGCATCTCAAAAAAAGACGGTTTGAAAATCTATAGTGCCTTATCACATCTAATTAATAAAAACATTTAGTAACATTTAATACCTAAAACATACTCCAAGTCTTTGGCTGTTTTAAAATGCTTCTTTTTCATAAAATCAGCATCCACTCAAGGTCCATTATATCTTCTAATATATATGTTTCTGTTTCATATATAAAACCTTCTCATTGTTTTATCCTAGTTTTATATCCTTTAAGTAAATCTGCTGAAAACAGAATTCAAATAGAGGAGGAGGAATGTTGTGGATTCCAGGGAAAGAGCCAGTTGTGAAGGGTAGGGTAGAAAAGAGGAGGTATATATTCCAGAGGTACAGCAACAGCAAAAATCAATTTTTAAAAGAGAGAGTAGTGCTTTAGAACTTGTGCAAATTCCACTGAAGACTGTTTTTCAAACTTAGATCTTATTCTGAAATTACTTTCATTCATTTTAAGTTTGGGTTACTGTTTTCATCTTTTTTTATGGCCACATTTTCCAGATGTGTGCTAACTGTCTCTTGAGATATCATTTTTTTCAAGGTGTATTTTATTTTTTGAAAGCACGTATTTGTTTGATAATTCTAGGACATTTAACAGCTAAATTGCTTTAGCAATGTTTGCATTTCCCACAATCTCCTTAGTGGTTCTTGTTTACTCCAACATTGGAGCTTATAAGAACATTTTCCAAATGTTCCCAGTTGTTCTCAGATTTTTATTCAATAGATGAGCTCTTTTTGGGGTGCTGAGACTTACCCAGGGTTCCTTCCCTCTTCCCGTTCTTATTGCTATTAATACTGCCCATGATGCTTGGGAAATATTGATCATGTTCATCCATATTTTGGAAGTGTGAGAATTACTTTGTCACCTAGTTCTGTTTAAGATGTCCACACATTTGTTTTGATTTTCACTTCACTATTTTAGTTTTTCTGTCTGTTTTGTTAGAAGATTTTTTGAGGAGATAGATAATAGATTGAAAGAAATATATGATAGAGATAGAAGATGATAGATAGATGATAGGTAGGTAGGTAGATAGATAGATAGATAGATAGATAGATGATAGATAGATAGATAGATGTGTTTTTGCTAGTGGAAGAAGTCTCAGTTGATAAAAATCTCAACATATAAAAATTATGCTTTGAGAACATTTGTCACTTCTGATGTTTCACTAGCATGTCCTTAGAGAACACAAGTTCTGGTGATAACATGCCAAAAGAGAAACCCCTGCAGTCCTCATTCTGTGTGTTTGTGTGTTAAGCACAGTCAGGAATCCCTGGAGGATATAATACCTATAAATATTAATGTAAGTTTTTAAAGTTAGAATTGTAGTTATTCAAATAATTTTAGCACCACAACATAAACTATTGATGTAGGAACACTGAGTTTCAGAAATATCACCTTTAGAACAAAATGACTAGATCACTTTGTTACATCCCTTCATGTAAGGAAGAAGCAGGATAGAAGTTGAAGCACCTCTTGCCTGTAGTTGTGCTACTGGGTCACAATTTGATGTCAATATGGTTACCGCCAGTGTTCCTGTGAGTTCAGTCAGGCTATGATGAACGGTTTTCTATCATCACAAAAATTAAAGGAGAAATGAGTTGATAAGACTATGGGAAATAGTGTCAAGACTTGATCTAACAAATATCCTTACTAAACTACCTGGTTGAGAGCCAGCTATCAAGTATTCTCACCAGTGTCTTTCCCTGGCTACTTACAGAAAAGTACCAATACCCATTCTGATAGGACTGAAATATGGGATCAGCCACATTTACACCTTACTAAAGATAACTTATGGATGTTTTGTCTAAACATCAATTCCAGTTTGCTACTCAGCCTAATTTTTTTTTTTTCTACAACACTGGAATATTTTAAATTTTTATTGTTTTACCCCAAACCTAAGACCTTAGGATAATGGTATAACTGACAGAAGCCGGATGATAGCCTGGACTGTACCACCCTAATTAGATGCATTGCTATCATATTTTTTTCTTGATTTAGGATGTACTAAGGTAGCATGAAAGGGATATTCATCAGTTAGGTTTTGCTCAGCTTTTCTCTTTTGCCTCAGTAGCTCACAGTCATAGGCTGATAGACCCAGCAGTTTGTAATATTGGGTCCCATTACGTCTGAGAGCCCTTAAAAAGGACTTCTTTGTCAACAATGAAATCTTCCCACCACTCCCACTGTTTTCCTCAAGTATCCTATTTGCTTTTTCTTTTTTTATAAGGAAAACCTTACTCTGAAAAATATTAAACATTTGTCAATAGTATATTCAGTTTATGTGTCTCTTGATTACCTCCCTTGCATAGTTCAAATGTTTAAGCAACTGTTAGCACAAATATCGACACTACCCACCTGCTAATCCATTAATTTTTGTTATTTAATCTTTGGATTGTATAAATTATTATGATCACTATGGGTCTCAATTAGTAACTCTGATTTAAACAATTTAAATTTTATTGAGAATAATTCATGTGGCATTTTAACACTTTGACCCTGACACTTGAATAATAGGCACCTATGCCACCTATGCAAGAATTTATTACTAAATTCTGAAATGCCAAGCATCTCATGACCATACTAATAATCACATGTACATAGTCTTTTGAAAGGGTGTTATTGGGGGACAGGATGGAATGTGATACTAGATGCTTTTATAGGTAAATTACAAAGCAGTAAAGGCAAACACATAAGCACACACAAGTTCTGTACAACGCCATTATTTGCCTGTCATTGTGTGAACCATACCTATTTATCTATCTGAATCTTTCATCAACCTTTGTATCTGGAGTCTCAGTGTCCATTCAATGGAATTCTACAAATTGTACTGGGATGGACATATTCTCCAGTTTTTAAGCATTGGAAATTGTAGCAAGATGTTTTGTTCAGACTAAAAGTTGTATCATAAAACAAGTATATTCCACAAATATAGAAGGCAGTGTTCAATAGAAATGCAAGTAAGACAGAGAAAAATGTCTCATGTGTGCAATGAAACACATTTGGATTTAGCCTGTGGCTTCATAACACCACTACCACATCCTTTATTTAGGGCCAAGGTAAATTATTTGAAGGATCAAAGAAGTTAACAGAAATTGCTACTCTGCCCAGACCTCCATATTTCACAGGTAATGAATGCTGAAGTTCTCCAGCTATTGCTCTCACTATGATTATTAGAATAGTAAAAGAGATTTTATATAGAATTCATAGGTATATTCTTGGAGTAAAGGGTCAAGAAAGGAAATGTAATAGCATTAAATCATTCCTAGGTTTGAGTAATTAACATAGAGTTATTTTTTAAAAGAGGGCACTTTTTGGTTTTAATGTTGACAAAGAGAAAATAAGAGATTGAAAGATTATAGAAGAAAAAAGTTTTTATAGGAAAGATGTATCCAGATGCATGGAAATTACTTGACATCTAAACATAAAGACATAAGATGGTACTGAAGATTAAATTACAGAACTACAGTACAAATAGTTGATAGCTCTAATAAGAGTATCAAACGATGGGCCCAAATGATATTTCCTTCAACTACTGATTGCTACATTTTCATTCTGAGAAGGAGGTCATACTCAAAGAATTGCAAAATTATAGTGGCTAATTGGATTTACCACTATTTATGATTAAATGATTAAATTTTAAACCAGATATGAAAACTATAATTGCCAAACTTTATTTGAAATGCTATTGTCGACCGTGAGTATGGGGTCCTGATAATATCAGCAACTGCAGAGGGATAGTGGCACATGCATGATATTTGTTCTTCTTTTATTAGTTCTATAGCATTTGAGATGAGTTTCATCTGTACTTGCATTCATCAAACATTTCTTCAGTATTTTGATACTCTGGTAGGTGCAGGAGAATTCAGAAATAAACATCTCACATTCTAGTGGTAAAGATTTTTGTTTTTAATGTTGAACTTATTTAAACAGCTTGTTGAACCTACACGCTGGCATGCATGCATATATAACCATGTAACTCTCATCCTGTTGATTTTAGCTCAATTTCCTGGCCTGTGAAGAAAATCTGAAACCCTGATTTTGTCATCTACTATATTAGCTGCTGTCTTTCTTCTTCTTTTTTTTTTTTGCTCCCATCAACTTATTTCATCTATAAAATTGATAGGTATTTCATTTATATCATCATTGAAGTAAGTGATACAAGTTGAGCAGCATAGTCTTGTGATTTTGTAGTGAGACAGACTATTTCTCCTTAAATTATAACCAGTAAGATATAGAGAAAATTTGTCAAACTATTTTTATCTTCAGTTTGATCATATGCAGAGTAGTAAAAATAATATTTATCTCTTACGGTTTATGTGATAATTGAATTGATATTCCATCATTGTATTCAAAGTGCCTGGCACATCACAGGGATTAACTAATTCATTAACTAACCACCAAACTATAGCAGAAGGCCAGAGTCATTCTTCTTAGTTGTTATTGATCCATCATTCAAATATCTATTGAATATTGACTCTATTCTAAGTATTGTACCGAAGCCTAAGGATCTCAGGAACATTATGGTGCATTTTCAAGTTTGCAATTAATTATGGGAGACAGAGAAATAATCAAAAAGTCAGATTAAAGCTATTGTATAAAGAATGATATAGCGTGAATCAATTTCATCCATATTTTCTACATCATTCACAAATATGCTAGCAAATGCTTAATAATTTTCAAAAAGTCACGACTTTGTTCCTTTAGCTGTAGGTGAAGTTCAAATTTCATATGATAAAGATCAATACTCTTTAAAAATCAAACTTAAATTTGTCCTTCAAGCCTTATTTTAATTTATCCCCATGTGCCTTCCATATACCCTGTTCTCCAACTAAATGAACTGCTCATCATTTCATGTACATATTATCCTCTCTCTTGCTGACACAATTTTGCACATATACACTTTTCTCTCCATGTCTGCAATTTCTTTGCCTGGAAAATACATATGTCAAAAATGAATTTAAATAAATCTACTTATATAAAGTCTATCTGATTTTCCTAGGCAGAGGGAGTGCTTGCCTATTCTAAGTTCCCAAAACATGTCATATATGCTTCCTCTATAATTAACAAAAATGTTAATCTTAATACTAATCTTCCCTAATGACAAGAATATTCTAATATGTGGAATATTTAATTTACTTAATCATTTTTATATTGTTGTACAATTATGTTTTGCTTTTTAAAATTTTTCTTTCGGATATATTTGCTAATATAGTTTTAAGATAAATAACAAGTTGAATTATCAGGTCAACACTTCACTATTTTTATCTATTTCCTGTTATATTATTAATTTGACTATTATTTAAATACATTGAAGTATCTCTAACTTTAAAGAAGCTACCTACTTGTGAATCCAATGATATTAATGAAACACAAATAATCACATTTCTTTCTTAGTCTTAAGTTTGCTTTTTTTTACATATAGAGTAGGTTTGAGAAGGTAACCATCTGTGCGACATCTTCCCAGCAACTGTTCTACCTTGCTCATTTTAAGAGTTTGAGTTTTCTAAACAAAGAAAGGTTTTATGCAATTAATGATGCACAAATAATATACCTTTCCTTTTAAATCAAATGCCTTAGAATTTACATATTTAGATTACTCCCTGTCAAAACTTGTATCTTGAATAAATGGTAAGAGATATAAGTGTGCTTCCATTATTGAAATAATTTTGATTTCGTCTTTGGACTAGTCTTTGAAGATATACTAACAAAAATCATTTTACATTTATCCCTCTTCTTTCCAACTAAGTAATTCATCATAGTGCTAATAACTTGTATTGTTTAGCGGGTTACATTCTAATTGCTGAAAGGTTAAACATACCTTCAAAATGTGAATGCTAATAAAAATGTATGAACCTGAATTACTTCCAAAAAGAGATTTTTAAAATAATTTTTAAAGCATCATTGATAGAAGTATATTCTTCTAGAAGAATTACTTAAAAGATGACAGGACTCTTCCTTTTTGTTTATTATGCACCTACCAAGAAAATCTGCTTTATTATCTTGGTGTTCTATATTTGTACTGGCATTTCACAATTTTTAAAGAACTTTCATGTACATGTTTTTCATTTGACCTTCAAATCTGCATTTGTAATGTAAACAGGTAAGTTATTAACTCCCTTATTTTATTGATGATTCCATGACACTCAAAGATATTGTGTCCATCCTGACACCAAAATGACGGTAGGTGATGAAACTGAGACTGGTACTCAGAACTTTTGATTTCTACTCTATTTTTAATCCTCATACTATCTTTAAGCTTTTAGGATACCTTATCATCTGAAAATGACTCCAGAACTGTGACCTAATCAATCTGACACAGGAGACTCTGTAAATCTCTGTATTTTATCAGAAGTGTTCTCATCCCTTTAGAGAAATATAATAGGCTTCATTTTCTAGTACTTTTATATATTTTTCCATTAGGCAGTATATTATCTATGTTAATGAATTCTCATATTTTATTGCCTGTACTAACAACTCAGTAAACTTACTGTTCTCTGGGGTTTTAAGTACCTCGAATAGTCTTCTAATTAATTATTGAACTAACTGCTTGTAGTCCAAGAAGGTCAAGAAAACTACCACTGAGAATACAAGCTTCTTGGAGCATGGGAGTGGAGGATTCTCAGGATAATCACCAGAAACGTAGGGCAACTGTAGTCAGCTTACAGATGTCATTGGAGAACAGTGATTTGTCCTTACCCCCATTTACCAAGTCTTCCTCAAATGCTTTTCACTGACAGACTCTCCCTGGGAAATATATAGGAAATGAGATTCCAAGATAATTAGAATCAAGTTTTTTCCCATGCTTTGCAGTAGATATTGTACAGGGCTTATGTTGAACCGACAAACTCTATCGTGTGCCCGCAAATGACACCAAATATAGTCCTGTAAAATGGATTATTAATCTGCTTTTTATTACACTTGTTATTGTTTCCATATTTACATTGTAATATGGAAAAATAGGCAAAGATTACCATATAAATGACAAGCCACTTAAAACCTGCCATTCTCATTTTGTATAGGGAAGTGACAAGTTATGAAATGGTTCAGAGCACAATCTAAGATGAAACTAGACCTAGGTTTGTTTCACCTTTACCATTTATTAGTGGCTTAATTTTGAGCAAGATATTTAAACTTTTTAATTTTCAGTTTTCACATCCCAAAAATGGGGATAATATTTTTGTAATTGCTTGGGAAGATTAAAATAAATAATGCATAAGGAATACCTAACAGAGAACCTTGAATATAGTAAGCACTCAGTAAATAACAAGTTATTTTTTTATCATCATCACAATTATCATATTTGTTGAGTAAGTCACAAATTATTTGATACTCAGCTTATTACTTACTCTGAAAATATATTAAATTCAAAATAAAATGATAATCCTTAGGGGAGATTAATGCATAAATTGAGGGGTTTCTTTTTCAGGAGAGTGGGAACACGGGGACACTAACTAGAATATTAGCCAGTTAAAGAGGGGGTGTGTGTGTATATGTGTGTGTGTGTATATATATTTTATTATATATATATAATTATATATATATATTTTATACATTTTTATATTTATATATATTTTATTATATATATATATTTATATATATATATATATAAAATTTATTATAAGAAATTAGCTCACACAATTATGAAGGCTGCAAAGTCCCACAATCTGTCATCTGCAAGCTGGAGACCCCGTACAGCTGGTGGTATAAATTCAAGTTCCAGTCTGAAGGCCTGAGAACCAGGACATCTGATGAAAAAGACCAATGTTCCAGCTCAAAAACAGTCAAGCAGAGAGAGTGAACTTTTTCTCCCCTGCCTTTTGTTCTATTCAGGCCTCCAATGGATTGATGAGGCATACCCATATTGGGAAGAGTAATATGCTTTGTCGGTCCACTAGTTCAAATGTTACTCTCATCCAAAAACACCTTTACAGACACACCCAGAATAATGTTTAACCAAACACTGGATCCCCATGGCCCAGTCAAGCTGACACATAAAATTTACCATCATAGGCAGGAATTGATGAGGAACAGGGTAAAACAATACATATAATTTATCAATTGTGAATCAGGCTAAAGAGTTTGGATTTTATCTTAAGGGCAAATAGATGCTGATTAAAAAATTTTTGGTATGCTAATAAAAATATCAGATGTGGTTTAAGAAAAATCAATCTGTTTGGTGTGTGGAGAATGAATTACAAGAGGAGAAATCTGAATCAGAGAAATAAAAGTACAGACAATGATAATGATAATATAGACAAGAAATAATAATGGCTTGAACTAAGGCAGCAGTAGTGAGAATAGAGAGAATAAATGAACTAAAATTTAGAGAGATTGAAGATGGCGGCAGGAGCACTATTATCAAAAAAGGAGGAGTCAAGAGTGACTCCCATGATTTTGTCTTGGATTCAGTTGTAAATAGTACCATTCAGACACTCAGAGAGAAGGAACAGCAGGGTAAAGGGGAAAAGTTCAGATCAGAACAAACTTGGCCTGATGTGTCCATAGGACATCAAGGTAGAGGTATCTGGTAGATACATGAATGCTGCAGCTCAGAAGACAGATCTAGAGTGACGATTTAGAATTAAAAATCACTTGGTTCTAGGATGGTCATGGGAGTGGGCATGCAGAATAAGAGAAACAGGCCACAGAAGGAAAATAAATAAGAGAAGAAAGAGGGAAAGATAGGGGACGGAAGAGGGTAAGTGGAAGAATGTAAGCCCTGGCTTTAAAGAATAAAGGCTCAGGGTGTAATGCCATAAGGACTCTCACTTACCATTTCAGAAAGAAATAAAAACCAGGGATTCTAAATGACTGGTTTTAATACAATTCTCCAAATTTTGTCTCTTCCTCATTTTTGTCATTTGATTTTCCCAATCCGTTTCACTGCTGTGGTATAGAAAAAAACCCTAAAATGAACATGCCTCTGCAATTATTTTGAGGGCAGTAAGATGTTTGGAGACAGCATTTTCCCCTGCAGGCAGTTGTGGTGAGAACAGGAGTTCAGAGGACAAAGTAGGGAAGGATAACCGAAATAGAGACAAGAATGCTATGTTCATCCTTCAGTGGAGAAAGAACATTGACATTGAGCCCAGCACTCTCTTAAAAGGCTGGGTTTTTGTCTGTGGGAAAGAGTTATGACATCCTGCAGATTTACTTCAAATTATTGTGGCAAGAAAGAAGGCAAGTGAATGGAGAAACTTTGGCTCTGAAAATAGAGAGAGAATTTGGCAGAAACATCCCTGGAATTATGGTTTTTAGAAACCTGATTCTAATGAAGCAGGTAAAACAGGGTGAGGAGTACCTAACTATCCACTGTCTAATTTATCCTCTCTTGGTGGAAGAACAGAGGCTTCTGGAAATTGAGATGAAGTTAAGATTCAGGTAATCTCTTGGTAGTTGGTTACTGACATTTATTACCACCTTCATTTGTATTTTATGATTATCTCCCCATCAGATAGGAAAGCTCATCACTTCTAGTTACGGAAACCGGCTTTCAGCTTAACTTGATAACCTTTGTTCAGAATCAACTGGCATTGACTTCAGTTTAGAGATTAGAGGCTGTTGCACTATCTCCCTTCAAGACAACATTTAAAGTATTAGACATATTTTTGAGTGGTATTCTTGGTCCAGAATAAGTCCTTTTTCACTCACAGTGCCAAAGACAGTTTGCTGATATTCCAAAATGACAGTGCTGTCTTTTGCATTGACTTCACTGAAATTTTTTCCTAATTTGAGTAAAAAGTTATTTTTTACCAAGTGGATTTTTAGGATGAGTGAAATCTTCAGGTTTGACAAACACACTACTCCTCCACTATTTTGACTAGGAAATAAAACATTTGTCTCTTCTTCTTGGAAAGCAACCTCTTCTCAATACTCCAGTTTTTTGTTTGTTTGTTTTTGTCTTATACAAGGGTAGCCTCTCATTTTAACTCAAAACGTTTGGATAGAACATTGGACTCTTTCTACCTTCTCCATCTCTCAGTGGTGGATTGTATCTCTTCTCCAGACTCATAGAGGACAATCTGACTTGTCACGACTCCTATGGGTTCAATAACAACCTGGATTCCTATTTCTACAATGTGACCCTCATTCTTTGATTCCAGAAATAAAAGTGTTGCCCCCATCTCTGCACTATGACTGGACTTTTCTTGAACAGCTCTTTCTCTCTCTCTGGATCCTACCATGACTGTCCTTATTCTTCCCTGTCCTTATCTCCATTTCCACCCTACTCCCAAGTAGTTTCACGCCAAAGTTCCATTATGACTTCAGTTCACCTAAAATCCTCTCAGTGCTTCCTAGAAGTATAACCGAGTAGAAGAAGGCTGATTTTTATAAATTAGGATGAACGAGTTTGGGGCGAGAATTTCCACTAAATCACTATTTACTATCTCTACTCATTAGAGTGCATACCAGAATATAGCTGCTCCTCGATATACCTGATACACCCACTGTAAATTGAAAATATCATAAATCAAAAATTTATTTAATACTAAAATGTCAAGTATTAGTTGTTTACTCTCATCAAGTGGCTGACTAGAACCTGTGGCTTGCTGTTGCTGCTCAGTATCATGAGAGTATCCTCTTGTATATTTCTAGCCAGGAAAAGATCAAAATTCAAAATTCAAAGTATGGTTTCTACTGCATGTGTATTGCTTTCACACCATTGTAAAGTTGAAAAATCTTACGTTGAACCGTCATAACTCAGGAACTGTCTGTATATAGATTAGTATTTCCATGTAAGCAATATGGATCAGAAGGCTTGCAAACATCCCAGTAGCAATAATAACTAATAGTGAGTATTGAGATCATGAGAAATTCTTCTAAGTTGGGTTCTAATTAAATAAATTGGAGAGAGGAACATGCTAGACACAGGGAAATAGTATCCCTTTCTGCTGATTGACAGCATGTGTGAGAGAGGGCACTCTAGAGGGGGCAGTTATAGCCAATGGGTAGAAGTCAGTATGAAGAAAGATTATAAACCTATGTAAGAACTTTCTGCAAATTTGAAGGGTGTAAAAATTGAATTTGTCTTGTGAATTTTTTTTTTCTTTTTCATTCCTAGGAAGTTTAAGCAGAAGCTACTAGTCAAGAGTAATGTACATAGTATTTCTTTATTAATTGAGTGGTTGGGTTGGATGAACTAAACAAACAAACGAACAAAGAAAACTTTGGGGGTTCTAATTTCTATGGTTTAAATAGAGCCAAGGCAGCATAAGGGAAAAGAGTTATTAGATTTTGAGTCAGAAATTCATCAGTGCCTAGCTCTGTTACTAACTTAGAGTGTGAGTTCTAGCAAGTCATTTAAGCTCACTGAGTCTTATTTCTTTCATTTGTAAAATGGTGATAATAATATCTACCCACAAGGAAGTGAAGGTAAAATTAGAGAACATGCGAGGCACCTAAGACACAGTAGATCCTGAATGGATTGTCCCATTAATTCTACAAGTGTTGATTCTGGGACAGTTTTCACCCAAGCAGCAATCTAAACTAGGGGAACAGACAGAGGGTAGAAGATGTAGGAAGCACAGATTTCTAGGACACAATTGTCAATAAACACTGCTTTATACTACCATGAGGATTTTCTGTTTCTAATCCTAACTATACGGGGATAAAACTGTCAGCACCATGACAAGCAGATTTCTTGTACTTTTAGTTCAGTTGTCAGTTACTGAATTAACCATTAGGTAATAGAAATGTATCAGGCTTGCATCACAAAGATTTGCTGAGCGCCTATTAGGAGCCAGACACTGGATCCTATACCTAATAAATTTAGGGAAAAAGTAGCTAGAGCTCAGAGTAGCATGCAGAATAATGAATTACAATTTTAAAGTCTACCTCAAAATTAGGTTGCTTTCCTTGAAATTTAAAGTTAATCTCACTCTTGCTTTCGACATCTTTCTGGTAAAGATTGTAGCAGCAAGGGAACATCATGCCTAATTACTTTAGAAATGTCTTTTCATGGGAAGTACATTAATATGTATTAGATCACTACTGTCCTGAAAGTGAAAGTAACAGTTTTCTTCTTTTTTCTCAGACTGAATTTTTACATATCTTTTTTTTCTACCCTTCATTTACACAAATGCTTGAGGTAGAATTTCAGCATAACAAGTTCACAAGTCCTCAGCAAATTTGTTAGAACATACTCTTAAAAAAAAAAAAAACTTTTCAGATTTTAAACATGGGCAAAGCACACCAAATAAATTTACTTTTATATCTTTTTACAGTGAAGGTTATATCAGTTGGAGGTCAGTCAGGAAATAGAAACCACAGATTAATTTGAGCAGGAAATTTCACACAAAAGATTAACCAATTAAAAGAGGATTAACTACTAAGTGCTAATGATAATACTAAAAAATACAGTAAAACCAAATATAGGAAGCCTTAGGGCTGATGCAGAATATTCAAGGAAGAAAAATATTTAGAAGATGCCACACTCACTCTCCGGACTGTGATCCAGATCTCACTGAGGGAGGGGCTGTGTCCTACTGGATAGTTGAGAGATGGGTACAGGTGCCACATGCTGAGGCTGGCAAACAGAAAACTGCTCACTGGAGTAGCTACGACATTTTCCAGAAAGCTGCCTTTGGGGTGCTGCTGAAACTGCTGGCAAGCTGCTCATTAGGGCATCTTCAAGACTGGCTTGGAAGCCAGTTGTAGTGTTGATGGAATTTGTTGGGAATCCTACTGTGGGGTTGGCACTAAACTTCCTGGAAAACTGGTTGTGGTGCAGGTGAAATTTTCTAAGAAGTTTGCCAGTTGGAACTGTACTGAACTCCTTAGAATGCCAACTAGAATGCTGGGGTCTCTCAGTGAAAGTCACTGGGAGGTAAACACCACTGGGTGCCCTGTACACTGATCAGCACTGGAACAGCAAGAAAAGGGGAGCACGTTGGGATGGGACAGAGAAGCTCCTTCCTCTGCAGTTTCCCTCCAGCACCCTCTACTGACCAAGTTCAAGTTTATCAACATGCCAGCTGGCAAAAAAAAAAAAAAAAAAAGTGTTCGCAGGGTCTAACTCTGATATCACAAAGCAGAAAAATAAAGGATTTGCTGCTGAGAGGCAAAACATTAAAACAGAAGATAAAGACCATTAATAACTTTCATCTGTGGAAATCTGGGTTGGTTACACTGAATTATGTGAATTAATGTAAGTCTGCAGACTGAGGAGCAGAATAAACTTAGAGCTAAAATAAGAATGCAGAATACAGGTAACACTGTCTGCACTAAAGTATTAGCTTTGACAAAAGAGTATTTGGCCTTTGCTCCTGGCCTTTGGAAGGTAACCTCTAAGCCCTTGCAATGTTCTGTCTAATATCTATCTTTGTTTACCTGGGGGCCCTGGGCCACACCAGATAGTCTATGCTAACACTGTGATTTATGGTAGAGGCCTTAGGTCAAGCAGTATCAGCCTGATCTCTGGAGAGGCTGGAGGCTAAGGCAAGCAGTAGGCCATGCCTATATGACTATTCTCCAATAAAAATTCTAGCCACCAAGGTTGGCAATATTCTGTGCTTGTTGTCACACATCATTAATGGGAGAAATAAGCACTGTTTACGCAACAACACTGGCATATGAAAAGTGGAAACTCCACACCTAATTTTTCTTGGACCCTGTCCTATGTGTCTTTTCCCATTGACAATTTTAAACTATATCTCTTTTGTCATTATAAGCCATAACCACGAGTATAGCAGCTCAAGTTCAGAGAGCTTGCTGACCATCTACACTCACGTATTTATTAGTTGTCTATCGATACATAATGAATCATCTCAAAACTTAGCAGTTTAAGACAACACATTTTTTTCTCACTGTTTCTGAGTCAGGAACCAGGGCATGGCTTAACTGAGTTCTCTGCTTAGTGGTCTCTCAGAAAAGTGTAAAAAGGATATGAGTTGAGGCTGTGGTTTCAAATGAAGGCTCAAATGTCCAAACTCATTCACATGATTCTTAACTGGACTAATTTTCTCAAGGGTTGCTGGACTGAGGGACTCAGATTCTTACCCTCTTGATGGCTGGAGTTCACCTTTGGTTCCTTACCATATAGCCTCTCCCAGGGCCGCTCAAAACACGGCATCTTGTTTTATGATATCAAACACACGAGAGTACTGGCAAGATGAAAGTCACAGACTTTATAGTTTGATTTTGGAATTAATATCCCATCCTTTGCTGTGTTCTATTTGTTAAAAGCAAGTCACTAAGTCCAGGATTACAGAAAAGCACAAGGAGACGAGGGTCATTAGGAGCCAGTTCACAAGCTGTCTACAATAAACACTTAAACTATTTTAGGAGGATTGAATAAAGCAATGGCTGTGAAAATATTTAACATGGAAGGTGCTTTTTGTAATGATTAGTGTTATTAGTTCACAACGTATAGTTTTTGTTCTGATTTCTAATTTGAATTCCTGTTCTAGTACATTATCTGTTTCACCCATCTTATTTTATAATTGAAAGTTGACTTGGCTCTGGTCAGTTTCACTCTGGGGATTAGAAACCTGCCAAATCTCTGAGCGCTAAGCACTAAGATCGATGTAACTCTTTCTAACGTCAGGCATTGCCTATTCTGCCTCCCTGGACATAGAGTATTCTTCAGCTTGATTTCCCATTACTGTCTTATTGGTTTTTGTCCCTGGCTCTGTCTCACAGCCAACCATTCGTTGAGCTGCTGGGACAACACCTTATCTGTTATGCCAAATACCTGTGATTAGCCTTCTGTAAAAGTACCATACTTGAGAAAGGACTGACTCCTCCCTAATTAAGTGTGTTTTCTGTGAGGGGTGAGGAGGCTTCTAATCCCTACCCTATGCTTGACCAGGTTTCTAGAATTAGACCATCATGACTTGTAGACAGTATATGTCCACATTTTCAATGTTTCAGACAGAGAAGTAGAAGACAATTCAGTGAGATGATTGTACACATACGGTGGAAACAATAGTGAGTATGGACATTTAAGGTAAAAAAAATTGGTTAAAAATGCCTATGAAGTTGGAAAAATTATTTAGCAAAGGAAAACATGTATAATGAACAACAGTTTTTCTGTAAAGATTAAATTCAGCTTCCTGTGCTATTGGAACTTTGTAATTCTTAAGGGCAATTTCATTAACCCCGCTCTCTCTTGGTCATGCTAGACGATTGTTCTCCACAGCAGGACAGGAATTTGTAATGTGCAATAGTTTATGAAGAGTCAGTTAGATAATTGGAACTTTTCATGCATGTGGCGCTCCTTATTCCCACTGGCAGTTGTTAGAGCATAATCTTCTGTGAGTTTAAGCTCTACCCAAACTGTAGAGCTTCCTTTGGTATGTTGAATGATTATAATAATTTTAATAATGCCCTCCAGTCCCAGCTAAAATATCATACCATTGTTTCATATAAACTGAAAACAAGGGTTCAAACCTTGGCCAGGCTTTAAAAGATTTTCCAATTCTGCTATGCATTTCCTGTTTCTGCCTTGCTGGACAAGGGTTACAAGGAATGAAGCTTCCAGTATTGAGGAGTACATGACCAATTAATGAAAAAGTGAAACCTACTAGAATTCTTTCTGTCTTTCAAGAATTTAAGTCATATTATTCCAGGTGACGAGGCTAGAGTTACCAAACAACAAATGATTCATTCCTTTCTTAAAAAGAGTACTATCCAACATTTCCTTTACATGCCTAACATTGTGCTTCCTCAAACTGTGGTAGGCAGGCTTCTAAGATGGCTCTTAAAATTCCCACTCCTTCCCCCAACCCCATCTCTTACCCATTTCAGAGTATGCACACTGTATAACCTTTGCCACTTGAGTGTGCCTGGAGCATGTTATTATGACCGAAGTCACTTACCAGATTAGATTACATTTCCTGGCAAAAAGGAGATTTTTAACATATGTGATTAAGGTATTTAATCAGTGAACTTTAAGTTAATCAAAAGAGAGATTATTATGGGTGGGCCTGGCGTAACAGGTGAGTCTTGTGAAGAGGTTCTAGAGGTCAGACTCTAAGACTTAAAAAAGCTGATCTCTCTTCTTCATCTCTCTCCGTCCTCCCTTCTCTCTCTCTCAATCTCTCTCAATCTTTCAAACTCTCTCTTGCTGGCTTTGAAGGAGCAAGCTGCCATGAATTCTACAGCTGCAAGGAAGTAAATTCTGCTAATCGCCACATAAACTTGGAAGAGGACCTCTAGCCCTGACCCTCAGATGAAACCAGGCCGCAGGCGACATCTTGATTTCAGGTTTGTGAGACCCTGAACAGAAGACTCAGTTTAGCCTTGCTCAGACACTTGATCCATAGGAACTGTGAGGTAATAAATGTATGTTGTTTTAAGCCATTGAGTTTGTGGTAATTCGTTATGCAGCAATAAATAACTAATACAGATTGTGATACCTGGAAGTGAGATGCTGCTGTAAAAAATACAAAGTGTGAGATTGGTTTTGGTATTAGGTAGTGGTGAAAGCTAGATTGATTTTTGAAGAGCATTACAGAGAATACAAAGATGGCCTTGAACAGACAGATCATTGGTAATACTATGGACAAAAAGAATGCTTCTGGTGAGGGTTTAGAGAAAAGTGAGGAAGATGTTATTAGAAATTAGAAGGGGATCTTTATTATGTAGGGGCAGAAAACTTAGCCAAATATTCTCCTGCAGTTATGTGGAAAATAAAATTGGTAAACAATAAAAGAGGTTATATAGCTAAAATTACCAAAGTGTTGAATCTGCTGCCTGGTTTCTTCTTGCTGCTGATAGTAAACAGTGAGAAGGAATATAAATCAAGGGAACAACTGTGACACAAAAGCAGCTAGAACCAAAAAATTTTTAAAAAATTTCAGCCTTTCTGGATGGCAATGGCAAAAGTCAGAAATGGCAGCTGAACCTGCAGGATAAGGAAAAGACTGAGTGTGTATGGACTGTACAACCTTTTGCTAAACTTTCTGAAAGATCAAAAGTTCAGAATATTCAGTCACACAAAGGGCTCTTTTATTGAGATTAAGTGGGTGACTCCCTTCAAACAGAGGGCCTCTAGGGAATTTAAGAGCATTTAACCCTCAGCAATCTCAGTAGGAGTCAAAGACTGAGAAGGGGTTATTTCAAAAAGATTCGTGGGTGTGGCTGTTGTTTAATGAAGTGAAACCCAGTGAAAATCCATGCAAGATCCTTAGTGTTCTTGAGAAAAACTGCTTCAGCAGAAACATTGACAGCTTGGACTAAAAGGGACAGAGAGTATACAATAAAAGGAGGCTATTAAAACCCCCAGATTCTACTGGAAGGAAGTAGGTTAATAAAACCACTCAGCTGAAAACATGTTCTTTCATATAAAAGGAATCATGACTCAGTAGGCAGAACCAAGAGCCCCAAGGGTGAAACTGAAAGCCATGCAAGATTATTTCCAGGCGTTGAAACCTAATCGAGGAACTCTGGCCGGATTTCAGAAGTGCCGTGGACCAGTGACTCCTGTCTACCTTTCATCCTCCCACCTCCTCCCTTAAACTGGAATGTTTATGATCCCATGCCTGCCTCACCACTGAACATTCACCACTGGGGGTCAGTAACTTGTCCTTGTAGTTTTATAGGTGTGCAGTTGGAGAGGGACTGAGCCCCAGATATTGTACTTAAGAGACTATATATCTGGTAGCCTCATACTCACCTGGATGATTTAGATGATGAGATTTTGGATTCTGAGTGATACTAAGATGAGATAAGACTTTAGGGACCTTTGGGAGAGATGAATGTATTTTGCATGTGTGAGAAATGTGAATCTTTGAGGGTTAGAGTTTGGATTGTTATAGGCAAAATTCTAAAATGGCTCCCAAGATTCCTATCTCCTTAATGTAAAATCTCTGTGTAAAACCCTCCTCTTAATGTGGTCGGGACCTGTGATTACAATGAATGTCACTCTTAGCATTAAGTTACATTATATAGTGAAGTTCATGGGATCTTTGCAGATGTAATTAAAATCCCCAATCAGCTGACTTTAAATTAATCTGAAGGGAGAGTATCTTGGGTGGGTCTGTCCTAAAGGTAATCTCTTTAAAAGACAGTTTAGAGGTTAGAGAGATTCTCCTATTGGCCTTAAAAACATAAGATACTACGTTGTGAGAAGACTCATGAGAGGGCTATGTAGTAATGACCTGAGACTTGCCTCAAGTTGTTGAGAACAGCCTTAGCTAACAGCTAGCAAGAAAATGGGGACTCAGTCTTAAAACTAAAAGGAAGTAAATTCTGCCAACAATCACATGTGCTTGGAAGAGGCCCCTGAGATCCACTAAGAAATCCGGGCTGGCCAATACCTTTATTGCAAATGTTTATTCAGAAGAAGGTATTCTTTTATTACACCGAAGTGATGTGTTTATCATAAATTATTAGTTGGCTGTATATGTGAGTGTCTATTTCTAGAGTTTCTATAATGTTCCATGGGTCTCTTTGTTTATCTTTGTGTCAGTATCGCACTGTCTTAATTACCAGGGTTTTGTATTATATCTTGATAACTGTTAGTGCATATCCTCTAGCTCTGTTATTATTAAAATTGACTTCGTTATCATTAGTTCTTTGCATTTTCACGATAATTTTAGCCTCAGCTTGTCAACTTCTACAAAATAATTTTGAGATTTTGATTGTTTTTTTTGCATTAGATCTAAAGATCCCCTTGGGGAATACCTGACATCCTTATATTATTGCATCCATGAAAGTGGTATATCCATTTATTTAGCTACTCATTCAATTCTCTCAATGTTTTGTAATCTTACACATCATGTTATTAGATTTATTTCTAGGTATGTTTTTGCTGTTGCTATAACTGGTATCACTTAAAATCTTTTATTTTCTATCATTTTATTACTTATTCATAGTTACAAAATATAGTTGTATATATTGACCTTATGTGAACATCCTTGCTAAATTCAATTATTAGCTATAGATTCTTTTGGATTTTTTACAAAAGTAGTCATGAACTTTGTATAGTGAGTCAGCTACATTCAAAGATACCAAAATTGAGGGAACAAATAAGCCTCTATGGTTACTTTGCTTTGTCTTTCATTTGGGAAGTGGGGGAGCACATAAGTACAGTCAAATTAAAATAATTATAAGACAATCATACAATTCTATGTTAATTAAGTAAAATCCAGGAAAACAACAGGAACTTTTGTAGGAACTATGTGTATTCCAAATCAGTACACGGATTTTTGGTAGTTTACCAGTTATCTCAATAGAAGAATAGGTTTAAAGACACACTCTAAACTGAAATTTCACCATTCCTAGCAAGGCCAGTTCCTTGATCTGGAACTTCCTTAGTTATAGAGTAGCATAGATGTTCCTTGCTCCTACCCCTCCACCTCTCACCCTGGGGTGTGTGTGTGTGTGTGTGTGTGTGTGTGTGTACAATATTTAGGGGTAGGACATTTTTTACTGTACTGTTGGATATGGTGCAGACAGATACCCTATGGCTGGCTTCAGCTGTGAGTAAATGCAAATTCAGAGAATTGTATGGCCTCTACTATTTCTCTACTTCTAAGTTTTCATATGATAAGCCCAATTTTGTTAGTAGTTAGTAGATTTTGCAAATAAAAATATAGGACCCTCAGTTAAATTTGAATTTCAGATAATTTTAGATATATTTTCAGGTAAAGCACAAATATCCATATTTTAGCATAAGTATGTCCATGAAATATTTAGGATATACTGTACTAAAAATATTTATATACCTTAAATTTAAATTTAACTGGACAGTCTATATTTTATCTCGCATCCCTAAATGCTTGGCTTTAGTTGTGTGTGTCTTTAGCCCTTTATAGAACACTATACCACTTTCTTATTTCCAATTTTGTGTATTTGTATTTTGTTTACTTTTTGTTGTTAGAACATTTGGCATTTAATTTTTAAACATATATTTTGTCTTACTTTCAAACTTCTTTCCATAGGTTTAATTAACTGTATTATTTTTACATTGTCTATTTCCTTTCTGCCTACATCATTAATTCCTTTCTTTTCTTTGGTTCATCTATTGTTTTGCTTCTCACTTCCATATTTGCAGGCTTAATTCCTCTAAAGATTTTTTTTAATTCAGTAATAAAAGTATTTTCTATTATAACTACTTCATCATATATTTATATATTTATTTCAGTTAAGTTTTGATACTTTTCAAATTCATTTTCTCTCCAATATTTTGCAGTTTTACTTTCCCTTTCCCCAAGTTGGATCCTGAGATTAATTTTTAAAAAGATTATTATCGCATTTAATATTTATCCTTTTTTAAACAACAATTTTTTAGAGACAATGTTTATTTTCTATTACTTAGATGATTATTATATCTCTGCCATGGATAGTAAAAATTATTAGAAAAGTTTTCAGTCTTTGGTCAATATTATTCAGAATAGATGATTTTCTAGTCACCTTTTAACTATTTTCAAGACTCTACTTCATAAAATCTTTGGTATTTCTAAATTGATATATACCTCTTAATAGTATTGTCTCTGGTACCATCTTTTGCCTTCACATATATTTCCCAAAATAACAATATTTACTTATTGTCTATATATTAAATGAAAAAGAGAAAATCTACTAGGTTGGTTCTCTTGGTATAAAAGTCAATCTTTCTTTTTTCTTTTTTTCATGTTTTAGTATTACATGTGACTTTACTATTTTCAAAGCTCTTTAACCTCCATTCATGAGCGCAGAAGGACTTATATTTTTTCAAATGATGGAACCAAGGTTAACTGACAATAGTCTGCTCAAGGCATCCTGGGAATTAATACATTATTTTTTACGGTGGCTCCCACAGTAGCCTACCTGTCTTATGCCACTCTTTTATATAATTTCAGGACCTAGTTCTTTGAGCAATTTTCAATAATAGCAAGAAAGAACTATTTCTCAGAAAAACAAATGATTGGGAACTAACACTCAGCAAATTCACGACTCAGCTTTAGTTTTGTTGTTGTTAACTAGACTGCTGTATTTAAAATTAAATCCTCTCCTGGGCTCACAGCTGGTACTGCAAACACTGCTAATTGGACAGACTGAAGTGTGAAACTAAATATATATGTTGTCATTTTACTCAATGGTTTCTGGAAAATATATTGCAGGTAAATCAGCAGGCGTTAGCAAAGCTTTAGAGAAAGTACATATGAGCATATTAAGCCTCATGATGGATATGTTTCCCTGTCGGAGCAAAGCAAGCATCTGACTTTTTTAGCCATTACTGAAGCAGCATAGATTAGTCATTCTGAAAACAAATGGGAGTTCTTCCTTATAAATTTTGAATGTTTTGACTGACTTTCGGAAAATAGCCTTCCGAATTCCTTTGCAGCTTTTTTCTCCTCAACATTTTGTTCCCTTCTCTTCGTCCACAGAGAAATACAATATCTTCTACAAACAATTCCAAAATACAGTTTTAAATGTCTTTCATTGTGTCAATTATACAGGAGGAACTTTCAAGATGTGTGCTAACAGCCAAATAAATAGATAACCATATTTTATACATTTTGTGTTTCATTCTGGAGTTTTCAGTGAGATAGAGGCAATGGGAATCAGGCAACTAGATATTTAAAAAGAAAGAAAAGAAAAATCTTATCAGGGTGTGATATCTACTTATGTGTAAGATTTTTATGTTCCAAACCTTTCTAACCATTATCAATTTTCAATTAGAAGTCATCAGTGATTGACTTTTAACTTAGAAGAGACCCAAGTTAACAACAGCACTAGCTTTCTCTGGGTGGCAATCTTTTTAAATTAAAAAAAAAAAAATTATGTGTGACAATCTTTTCTGTCCTGTTCTGCATCCTGTGAGGACAATTTTTTTTAAATGAATATATTTATTTAAATACATTGGTTAGACATCTATAATGTTCATAAAACAATCTCCCCAATTGCTCCTTCCTTCCCTTGGCCCTCCACTTAACCATCATGTTAATGATAACTGCATTCCCTCTGTCAAGCTTCCTATATTCAACTATCAAATTCTAATGTGTACTTCTTTAACCCTTCACCCCAGTCTCCCAGCCTCCCAACCCCACTCCCCTCTATCCATCACCAAATTGCCCACTATGTTTGTGAGTCTGTTTTTGATTAGTTTGTTCTTTTTTGTTCCTTGGATTCCACATGTAAGTGAAATCATATGGTATTTATCTTTCTCTGTCTGACTTATTTCACTCAGCATAATAACCTCTAGGTCCATCCATGTCATTGCAAATGGTAATGCAAGGACAAATTTTATAGAAGGCAACATCAAGAATCTCTTGACTGCTGACATGCATTGAAAGAAGATTAGAAGACAGGAAAAGAGGTTGGATATTTATTTCCCTTGTTCCATCTCTAGCAGACCACAGTTTTGTCAGTGGTTGTGTCCATTTATCTAAGACTTAGTCTTTATGACAACTCTCACTCTCATCAACCGGAAATCGCTGTTTCTTCCCCTTGTTCATTCAGGCACAATGGTACTAATGTTTCATAAAGTTGCTAATCTTCAAGCACTTTATCATTCCTCATAGGTTCCATTAAGCCTCTTCACACATCTGTAAATTATCCTTTCATGATTCTTTCTTTACTTAAAGTTTTGAAAGTGAAATCTGTTTCCTGATAGAATTCTGACAGAGAAAAGAATCAGTAGCAGAGTTTGACAAAAGAACTAAACCTTCAAAATGGGATTCTTGCTTTTGATATATGTAAATTGAATGACTAAATGCACAGTCTTGACACTGGTAATTGATGTCATATAACAAAAATAAATACTTTTAATAGTCACCATTGGTGGCTTTAGATCCAGTAGAAGACAAGCCATTAGGAGAACAATGCCAAAGTGGCACTTAAGAGTCTGTGTTTCCTTTGTGCT
The DNA here is from genome assembly GCF_014176215.1 of Rousettus aegyptiacus. Taxonomy (NCBI): domain Eukaryota; kingdom Metazoa; phylum Chordata; class Mammalia; order Chiroptera; family Pteropodidae; genus Rousettus; species Rousettus aegyptiacus. Next base: position 23,948,270 of record NW_023416306.1, read on the forward strand.
GCATATGGTAGCTTTGTATCTAAATAAAAGGCCAATGATGGAATCTGAATGGACAAAAGGGTAGACTGTACTGATCCATCACCATTTATACTTAAACATGTTTTATTTGCCCTTGTCTCCACTCCCCTGTGCTTTAGGAGACTGACTTCTACAGACTGTATCACCAGATATCTTTGCTTTCTGGTTATTATTTGGGTTGTCGACTCCCAAAACAGTGATTCGTCTCTATAAACTGTCCTTTCACTGAACTCTCTTTAATTAAACTCTTTGATGTGCTATTTCCTGCCAATATTCTGACTGATACAGCAAAGTCCCTAAACTACAGATGAAAGCATTGGATCTTTCTGATTTTGCAGTTTGTAACCTAGATTACATTAAGAGACAGGGAGCCTGAAGTCAAGTACTTTTACTCCCGTCTACTTTTACTCCCTATGGTTTATATATGAACAAGCGGGAGAGAAAGCCACAATGGAACCATTTTAAATCCTTCCTGAAATAATCTTTGAAAGGGGCAAAGATAGACAAATAGAGAAAACATGTATTTAAAATTATTACAACACCAACAATACAAACAGGGTCCGAGTAAACAAAAGGGAACACATTACCCAGGTTGTGGGAAGTGCAATTCAATTTTGCTAGTGGGACTTATAGAAACCTTGGAAAGTACCAAACTGAGAAAGAATCACATTTAAACACCTGCTCTGCTCAGAGAGTACTTAAACCAACTTGAAAGAGTTGAAAAGTAAGGTAAGAACTTCATGGCTGCTGTGAAAATAAATTTTATGTGTCAATTTGAATAGGCCATACCCAGATATTTGGCCAAACACCAGTCTTGATGTCATCGTGAAGGAATTTTTTTAGATGACATTAACATTTAAATTCATAGAGTTTGAGTAAAGCAGATTACCTTCTATAATGTGAGTGAGCCTTATCTAATCAGTCAAACGCCTTGAAAGAAAAACATTGAGATCCTGAAGGAAGAGGAAATTCTGCCTCCAGTCTGACTTCAGACTCTAGCTGAAACATCAGGTCTTCCCTGGGTCTCTAGCCTGCGACCCTGCCCTGCAGTTTTCAGACTTCCTAGTCTACAAAATAGTGAGCCAATTCCTTAAAATAAATTTCTCTCTCTCTATGTAAACACATTCTATTGGTTCTATATCTCTGGAAAACCTGATTAATACAACCTTCTTACCTGTTCTCCTTTATTCATCTGACCATGAATAGATGGGAAAAAAAACATGATTGTGTAAATTACCTTTTAGTTAGCAAGACTGGGTGCAGAAATGGATACAGAAATGGAAGAAGGACTATCCTCACTTTCCTAGGTTTCTCACTAATCAAAGGACTCAAATGATGCAGAGAAGTTTTGATTAATAATAGGTATGGACTTTTTAAAATAAATTTTATTGTTGGAGTAAAATATACAGAAAGAAAAAACGACCCTATCATAAATATACAGTTTGCTGTTTTCACAAATGGAAAATACCCATGCAATCAGCACCTAAATCAAGAAACAGAACATTAGAGTGCTCAGAAATAAATTTTAAAGGCAGAAATAAATTTGCTTTCTGATGATATCCTATGATTCATAATTGTTTAATGAAAAGTTTACAGTTACTATTTCCTTCTAATCCTTCATAATGCAAAAGCAGCAAAGTGTGCGCACGCACGTGTGTGCATGTGTGTGTGTGTGTGTATTTAACCAAAAAAAAGGTTAGCATTTAACTCAAGGATTCGATTTCATGCCCTAAGTCTCTTCTGATACTATATCGTACATATTCAAATTCATAATGTTCAAGGAGAATTCAAATATCTCTTGTCATAGTTTTTACTAAATTTATACATTCCTTTTATTAATTACTACTATTTTTCTATCATCTAAACAAAAAAATTGTCAATTCAACAAAGCAACTACAGTGAATTCAATGGAGTAATTCAGGGAACCAAAATTTATTTTTCTGATTTTGACTGACTTGGCTTAATTGCTGGAATGTCTTGCTATCATGCAGAAATAGCCTCTAAATTTATAGACTGAACTTTCTTTTTCTTATCCTAGGTATGATTTAGTAATAGTTCCTATGTTGCTTTCAATGCATGTAATGTAATAATTAAAATAATTTTTAAAAATCACTTTTTCAAAGGACAGAACACTTTATAATCCATCATCAATCAATAGTAAGGCTTCATTATTTATTAATGAGTTCAATTAATTGTTCAATCCATGTATGGCTTAAAATCCCTAGCAACAAATTGAATTTTATGTCTACAAATATCTCATACCAAGTTAGGAAAAATTTCCTAATAAATTTCTGCAGATCTTTAAAAACCCCAATCAAGTTCTGGATTATGATTTTTCATTAAATTTAAGTCTTATAAATAGATGGCAGAAAATGAATCTCTAAATTGCCTATTATACTTAGCATAGCTCCAGGCACACAGGAACATTTATTAAATATTATCAAACTGGAAAGAAGGAAATGAATAATATATAGCTCAGTAATTGGTGGCTTTAATATTTTTCAGAGAATAAATAAGTCGAGTAATAAAAACAGTTAGCATTTGTATTTTATTCTACAAATGTTTATGGGACACTTTCATATGTTCCAGTCCATTTCCTATTACTATTATTACTCCATTTTACAGGTGAAGAAACAGGCTCAGTAGGGTATTATAATTTCAGGATCTGTGCTCTGTCCACATTATTATAAATGGGAAAGTTCTACTTTAATTAGACATACCCACTATTGTTTCTATAATAGCAGAGCAAAGTGACAGGTACCTTGACTACAAAGGCTACAGGATCGGGGGGGGGGGGGGGAGGGGGGAAACAATCCCTAGCTTATGACATTGAATTAGCTCACTGTAAAATAATTATGCTGTTAACTAAATGTGAGTTGGAAATCAAATGCTACTGTTAAATAAATTCTAGTTTATTCACAAATTCCAGGAAAAAGAATATAAAGAAAATTTAGGAAATGTCATCATGTAAAATTGGTCTTGGATTCATTACTCTGTAATTTTTTGTACCCAATTGAAAGTGTTTGGAGTTTTAATGGGATTAACACAGAAACGAGAATTTGCACAATTAGAGTCCTAATTTACTAACATTAGTTTAATCCAGCTGGCGAAACCACTTTTCTTCTACTAGTTTCCATTTATGTCTGGTCCTTAAAGAGTATAGAACATTATGTTTCTAAACACATAGTTCTTTCAATTATCAAGTATACAATTCTTTTGACTAAGTTATATTCAGTGTTCTGTGGAATTGTTAACATTGGAATTTTATTATAAAGCACATCTCTTAAGATATTTTGCTAAATTGTATGCTACACTTTCAAAATGGAAAACAGTATAATTAGCAAGAAATAATAAAATACTTTAGTAAAGTGTCATTCATGAAATATACAAATGCTCCTATGTATATACAATCAGAAATTATGAAACATAATGGAAAATCTATTACCTTATAAATTTGTAAGAACCGTGTAAATCATAAAGTAGTAAAGCATAAATTTAATATGTAAAATCTGAGGCCTCAGGGAAGAGTTAATAAATTATAAGAAGAAACAAAAAAAATAAATTTGCATCATTGTTAAACCACACCTATATCTATAGGGGGAAAAGAAATACATATTTATTTCTTGCATTAGTATGTAGGTTTATTTCAACTCAAAACAAACACCAGTGATTATAAAACCATGCAGAAAAAAATTAAGAATAACCATAACCAATAATATTTTCTAAAGTAAGCAGATAATGGGGGTACAAGCATAAATTATTCAAGTTATTTTAAGTTTTAATAACAGAGTAGAAAACTCAAAACCATATCTTTGTCTACATATGATTCAGGGTATGTCAAAGGAGGTATTTCATAAGAATAAGGCAAAGATTTCAATACGAGGAACTCAAGCAAGTATTTGAGGAAAAATCTAATTAGAGCATAATTTCTTATCAATAATCTCATATAAATAGTTAATAAATTTAAAAGTAAATCATAAAATTTCTTTTAAAATGAGTGAATATATATAACTGACATTTCAGATATAGATTCAGTATGAGATGAATGAAAAAAGATTGATATCTTTGTCTCCAAAAAGCTTAACGTACTTCCATTATCAAAAGCCCCAGATGCTTGGAAGTTGGTGCTCAGCACAGGTTTATAGATTCTTTGCTTTTTTTTTCTTGATTCCTGTTAAGCTGACTAGACCAAGGATGGTCAAGCAACAGAATAGGAAGGAATCTCCCCAGCATACCTTTCTTTTCTGTTTTCTGGGAAGACCCAGATTTCTAAAGAAGCTCACTCTTGGTGATCATGCTATAGATCTGGATTTGTACACAGGAGTGGACATTACAAATAAGTAAACAAAGGCAACACCAAATAATTCACCAACTGAGAGGAAGAAAATCAAGCTTATCATCTAGGTAAAGTGTGTCCCATTATAACACATTTAATGGAAGAAACAAGAGAGGTCACAAAATAAATAAACAACAAAATAATATTTATAATGCATGGTCTTGATGAGCCCAGGAAGATACAGAAAAGATTGAGTAATATTAGCTCCAGATACATTTTTCCTTTTATTTTTCCACCCCACCTTTCTCACACCACTTTTTAAAAAATTCAAATTTCAGGGGTTAAAACTTCAGGTATTCAAAAATTAAAGACCTTTCTCTACCTCAAAACAAGATGAACACAAAAGCAACTTTTAGAATAAGAGTTATTCGTTTCCTTAGCAACAGTTAATTTTATTATTGTTGTACTTTGTATTACATTAGAAATTTTCTTTACTGTCCTCCAGAGTCCTGTGAATTTAAAGCAAGAGGATGAAGCAAACAAAGAAAACAGATTTGCAGATTTTAAATGATCCTGAAAACATCTGTTTAGTGCTTTTCCGATCAATGTAGTACCCAAGGGATGGTGTAGCACAATGTTTCTCAAACTAGAGTGTGGTGCAAAATCACCTGACAAACTGATTAAAACACAGATTGCTAGGGTTCTGATTCAGCTGGTCTGAGGTTGGGCCAATATACATTTCCAAAAATGTCCCAGGTGATGCAGAAGCTGCTAGTCCAGGTACCACACTGTGAACCAGTGAGGGGAAACTGCTTTGGAGGCAGATAGTGGTAAGTTAAATACCCAATTCCAACCATTAATGGTACAGAGAAATACTCAGTTGATTTGACATTAAATCTATTGGAACCTCATTTTCTAACTTGTGAAAAGGTGAAAATAATGCCTATATAAAGGGTTGTTATGAGATTTAAGACTAACACACATTAAAAACACTTAACATGGTATCTGAAAAATGAAAGATTATGCCATAAATATTTCCCTCTTTCTTCCATAGCAATGAAAATGTCGATGTTTTGCATTCTATTTCGGTGAGTGTTAACTTTTTTTCCCATTCCACTTATTAGTGATTTCATCATGAGGCATTTTAAACATGAAATACTGTAAATGTTGTAATTAAAGTATTAATAAACTCTTTTCCAGGTAGAGGAAATCAAACAACTTTAAATGTTTTAAGGTTGTTCTTCAAGATTGGAACTAATTTGAAAAGTCAGTTTCATTATAATTGTTAAACATGGAATATATGTAAAATACTGAATCATTTACAGACTCTATTTCCTCCATTTTTACTAAGACCTGTGAGACATATAAATGATTTCCTTTTCCAATATGCTGGGTATAATTTTTAAATTGAAGATGTTAATATATAAAGAAAAAAAATTGAAAACAACCAGAAAAGGTTTTGCAAATTTATAAATTAATAGACCTATCATAGACATAGAAGGGGTTTAATTTAATGATTTACACAAAGCTATGTTTTTAAACTGTTACTATTTTTTATTTAATAATTAATATGTTTCTATAGAAAGTGAAAAATAATATTCACACAAAGAAAACACATTTTTCTACTTAGTGTTAACATATATTTTGTCTTCATTAATATTTTTCTGTCTCGGGTATGTATGTGTGTGTGTGTGTGTGTGTGTGTGTGTGTGTGTGTGTGTGTTGAGATGACAGAGAGAAAAGATAGACAGATTCTCTTATCTTGTTGATTTGGAGTTAGTTTTAAATTGGCAATTTAGAAAAAGATGATTTAATCAGAAAATCATAAAAATATATTATTTATTTCAAGTTAAGTTTAGACACATGTGTTCATTGGGTTGGCTAGACTTTGATGCAGGGCCAAGGGATATTCATGGCATTGAGTTTGATCAGATGAAATTTCATTCTGTTATTTCATAAACCGTCCTCCTAGTATATCTTCGAGAATCCCAGCTTTAGGTTTTAAGATAATATAGAAAGTTAAAAATATTTTATAAAGCAACATAAGTAGTATATTTCTAGGTCTTTATTATTTTTTTTAATTTTTGAAAGATGTCTGTTCAGTTGTTTATATTTTTAATTACATTTACTGGGCCTTTGCAAAACATTCTACTTAGAACTTATAGTAACTGAAATTTTACACATTAACATTTTATCAGATTAAATAATACCTTACTAAATTACATCATCAAAATAACAAGTGTTGCTGACAAAGTAAGAACAAATACAGTGACTGTTAGTTGCCACTTGTCTGGTGGGTGTAGAAAGGCACTAAATATTCCTTCTGTCACATTAATATATGATGTTATATTTAAAATTGGTCATTATTAGGCAGAAAAAATCAATATATTAAAAATATTTTATGGCTACTGTCATTTATTATACTACAATTCCTCACTTTAAAAATTTCTAATTTTGATTAATCTTCCTCAGTGTTTATGCATTCAGAATGTGCATGGATAGTATGCTTTTCAATGCCTTATATATCTGAGAATGTTTTCCTGGCAAAACTCGCATACAAATGTTAATTGGGCTCTCTGATGCCAAATAAATAGCTTTATTTAAAAATCTTCAATAAATATAAGAAGACTGAAATCAAATCAAGTGTCTTCTCCAACCACAATGATATAAAACTAGAAATAAACTACAAGAAAAAAACTGAAATACACAAACACATGGAGGCTAAACAACATGTTACTAAACAATGAATGGGTGAACAATGAAATCACCGAAGAAATCAAAGATATCTAGAGACAAATGAAAGGGAAAATGCAATGACTCAAAATCTATGGGACACAGTGAAAGCAGCCCTAAGAGAGAAATTAATAATGATACAGACTTACCTCAAGAAAAAATAAAAATCTCAAGCAAGGTAACTTTATACTTGAAAGAATTAGAAAAAAAAATAGCAAACAAAACCCAAAGTAAACAGAAGGAAGGAAATGATAAAGATTAGAGTGGAAATAAATGAAATAGAATCTAGAAATCACTACAAATGTCAATGGAACCAAGAGCTGTTTCTTTGAAAAGATAAAATTAATAAACCTGTAACCAGACTCATCAAGAAAACAAAAAGGGAGGACCCAAATAAATAAAATCAGAAATGAAAGAGGAGAACTACCACAGAAATACAAAGGATTATAAAAAAAATACTACTAAGAATTATATGCCAACAAATTGAACAATATAGAAGAAATGGATACATTCTTAGACATACTATCTCCCAAGATTGAATCAAGAAGAAACAGAATATCTAAAACAACTGGTTACCACCAACCAAATTGAATCAGTACACAAAAAACTCAACAACCAAAAGTCTTGGACTGGATAGCTTCATAGGTGAATTCTACCAACCAGTTGAAGAATTAATTAATACCTATTCTCAAACTATTCCAAAATATACAAGAAGAGGCAAGTCTCCCTAATTCTTTTTATAAGGCCACCATTACCCTGATTCCAAAACCAGACGAAGACATAACAAAAAAGAAAACTATAGGTTGATATCCCTGATGAACACTGATGTAAAATCCTCAACAAAATATTAGCGAACTGAATTCAGCAATACATTAAAAAGATCATACACCATGATCAAGTTGGATTTATTCCTGGGATGCAAGATTGGTTTAGTGTCCCCAAATTTATTAATGTGATTCACCGCATTAACAAATTAAAAGATAAAAATCATATGATCATATTAATAGATGCAGAAAAAGCATTTGACAAAATCCAACATTTGTTTATGATAAAAACTCTCAGCAAAATGGAAATATAGGGAACATACCTCAACATAATAAAGTCCATTTATGACAAACGTATAGCTAACATAGTATTCAATGGGGGCAAGGCTAAAGGTGTTTTCTTTAATATCAGGAACAAGACAAGGATGCTTACTTTCACTACTTGTAATCAAAACAGTATTGGAAGTCCTAGCTACAACAATCAGCCAAGAAATAAAAATAAAAGGCATCCAAATTGGAAAGGAGGAAGTAAAACTGTCATTATTTGCAGATGATATACTATATGTAGAGAACTCTAATGATTCCACTGGAAAAAACAAACAAACAAACAAACAAAAAATAGAATTGACGAATCAATTCAGTAAAGAAGCAGGCTACAAATTTAATATTCAGAGGTCAGTTGCATTTTTATATGCCAATGATAAACCATCAGAAAGAGAAATGAATAAAACAGTCCCATTTTACAACTGCATCAAAAACAATAAAATACCTAGGAATCAAATTAACCAAGGAGGTAAAAGACCAGTTATTGGAAAATTATGTCATTGAAAAAAAGAAATTGAAGAAGATACAGATAAATGGAAGCATATATCATGCTCATAAGTAGGAAGAATCAACAATGTAAAAATGGCCATACTACCCAAAGTATCTATAGATTCAATGCAATCCCTATCAAAATGTCAATGGCATTTTTCAGAGAACTAGAAAAAATAACCTAAAAATTTATATGGAACCATGAAATAGCATGAATAGCCACGGTGATCTTGAGGAAGAACAAAGTTGGAGGTATCACACTACCTGCTATCGAACTACAAGGCTATAGTAATCGAAACAGCATGTAGCAACTGTGATCTGAGGCAGCTGACATCTTGGTGTTTTGGTTTTCCTCAAACCCAGGGTTGCATGAGGATTAACTGAACTGATAAACTAATATGTTTAGAGCAATACAACCATGACAGGCAGAATAGATGAAGTAAGCATAAGCTCTGGTTTTAATTATTTGCCTCATGAACGCTTATTTATTTTTTACCACATTATTTGCTTCCTCCTTATACTTGCTTCTTTTGATCTGTTTTTGATGCCTCTTAATTATCTTCTCAAGTTTGAAATTTTCCCTCTGATTTGAATTTTTGCAGTATCTAGATTTCTGTTCAAGATTTTTTGAAATTCTTTATTTGGTAATTGTGATTTCATTTTCATAATCTCTTTTCACATTTCAGATATTCCTTCTCTATGAGTGCATGATTTTATTTAAAAGTAACAGTATTCTATCAAATCTTATTCATTATACGAATTTAAAATTTTCTATTTAAAAAATGTTTGCAATAAATATTTAAAGACATAACAATAGACTTAAGAAGAATGACACCCAAATGCCAGAAACATCGATGACTTTTCATCAAGATATATGCAAATGACAGTTAATTACAGAATGAACTGAGTCATAAAATGAAAAGAAAAAAAATAATAAGCTTGCTTAGAGAATAATGACAGGTAATCTCCAAAATCTCCACTAATACCTGGAAGAGTAAGTGATTGAAATGCTGGTGGATTATGAAACAGTGGAAGTACTCCAATAGGTCTAGAATTTATAGTATAATATAGGATGTCATACTTCATTGATTATATACAGTTATATATTATGAAATTATTATATATCTAATATATATTATATTATGTATATACACATTTGTATTTAATGTATTTTAATTTATACTTAAAGTAATGTATTTATATTTTATAATACTTACAATTATTTTAAAATTATTTATATGATTTCCATATTAACTGTTAGACATCATTGTTCACTTTTAAAAATTTGTTGTTATTCATATGTTAGTGCGCTTAATATCCTAGGTTTAAATTTTAGGATTATAATTGTGTTTATTTAGCTTTGTGATTAACAGACAATTTTGAGTTGAAGATTTTTGAATTTAGGAATAAAACAAGATTAAACACATAGGCAGTTTGTCTTTTTAGAACAGGAGTGGCAAACATCTATTCTGTCATGATCAGACCATATTCTATTGTCATATATTTAGCATCTTCTCACATTTGTGTTACTTGTGAATCCTCTGAAGGCACAGGAGTTTGTTGTTCTTTTAGTTAATTTTATACTGATTATCTTTTCTTTACTTCACCACTATTTTCCTAATCACAAAAAAAGGAAATAGGAAGAGGAAACATAAAAAGAATCCCACCTCTTCACTAGTCTTAGGGCATGGTTGATTTAGAAAAGTCAAAAAAAGGAACCCTTTCATATATGACATTACAGCAGCTTCTGTGCTCAAAAAAAAAAAAAAAAGACTTGCATGAGTCATGGAATTGCAAGATGGAATTGGTCTAAGGTGTAAGTCATTGAAGTCACTCACGCTCAAGCTTGAGCAATCTCACTCAACATATTTTTAACATTAATAGTTAATTGACTATAGTTATGATACATATGATGACTTACTAGTAAGCATGGAAATTGGTTTTAGTTGTTAATTTATCTCACCAAGGGTGATGTATTATTTTGGGGCTCTTCTACTCATTTTTTCCAATCTTGGTCTGGCTGATTTATCAGATATTTTTCATTAATTTTGCCAATAACTTCGTTTGTTCACTCTTATTCCCCATTCATCCCCATTCATGAATAAACACATAAGTTTTAGTTATCTCAATTATACCCTTATTTTACGTGTTTTATTTTTATTTTTCTTTCTTTTTGAAAATTATTTGTACCTATCTCTTGAGTGACCCATGGCATACTTTTTAGTGAAACTTTTACATTTTCAAATTAAGGAATGTCAATAGGACTTAAAATTTTTTCCTTTATTAAATTCTTGATATAAATGAGATTTTAGAGTTAGCTCTGGATGATTGAGTTTCATCAGTTCTCATCTGCATTATATCTAGAAGTCAAAGAGAGATACTAGGAACAATGCCAATCACATTCCAGAAATTCTCAACAGTATCTCTTTCGCTTCAAGATTCCATTGGTAAACTCAATGTGGAAATGAGTATAAAAGTACTGGATGCTTCTATTCAAGTCACTATTTTTCCTTGCAGTTTCATTCCATTTCTTCAATTTTTCACAGTCAGCTCTATTCATATTTTGGTCTATTTCCTAAGTCGTTTATTTTGATATATTGTTTACAAAATCATATTTTCTTGAATTTCATTGAGAACAAATAAAAAATGTCCTAAAATGTACTTCTTTCTCCTGTGGTAATCTCTCCCTGCTCCAACATTATAATGAATATTCTTAGTCTCTTACAATGGAAAATGTTTTCATAAGCTCATGTTTTATTATTATAATGATTATTATATCTGTTATAGACTGCACAACAAATGAATGTCTACACTTCACTTATCTCAATAAACAAAGACAATGATGTTTTTCTGGTTCCCCTAATTATAAACATTTTTCTATTAGAACTTTCCATTTTTAAGCAGGGTGAGGTTAGGAGGGTGGTAAAGTTGGGTATTCACAACTATTAACCAAGTATTTGGTATCCTTTATATTTCTACATTATTTCAAAAGTGATATAGGATTAATTTTTAAGTTAGAGCTATTAAACAGAAACATAATGAAAGCTACAAATATGTACCACGTATGTATTAAAATTTGCCTAATAAGCCCCCTTAAAATTAAAAAAACAGGTTAATATCAATCATATATTTTACTTTACCCTACATATCTAAAATATGTAATCAATATTAAACATATTGATGAGATTTTTACTTTGTTAAAACATACAAACTCCTCACAATCTGCTGTGTATTTTATAGTTACAATACACCTCCATTTGGACTAGCCACATTTCAAGTGCTTAAATGCCGCACATGGCCAGTGGCTACCAGACTGGACAGTGAAGTGTTAAAACTTTACCAGAAAGAGTGAATAAAGTATAAAAACCAAAGTATACTTCTCTCTCAGGTGTTTTATTGCTTACTTTATATTCCAGGAAATAACCTACAATTATTTGCCTTCATCTGCTTTAACCAAAGTTGCATTAAGTTGCATTAAGTAGACATCATAGTCTCCAAATCCATATGAAGTGTTTTTCATGGAGTGGGGGACAAGTGGGGGTGGGGAATGTTGTGAGATAGTGAAAGAATCTTAAAGCAAACCAAACAAAAACAAAGTAAAACAAACACGCAAAACTAACAAACAAACAAACAAAAAAAACAAAAAAAACCCAACCTTTTGGTAGAGATGCATGAACCTGTCCCTTTGCTAAATGTATGTCTATGAAAAAGTGCTATACTAGGTGTGAATAAAAAAAGTTGTAGAAAGTGCTTGTTCTGCTTCAGGACTCCATACTACCTTGATTAGTGAATATTTCTCTTTGGTACCAGCAGATAATTAATCAACGCACTCACTTCCTGATGTCATTTCAGCTATGTGTTTCTGTCCATTGTTTTTGTGAGTGGCTCAATAGGAAAATGAGAGAATATAAATGGGAACTGCTAGATAAACACCATCAAAACCTGAAAGAGTTTGCCATAATTCTTAAAAAACCAGAATTATTTTACCATACAGAAAGACGGCTTGTTGCAATATTTATTTTTATGTTCTTTTGAGTTCAATGACAATATGGTGATGATCTCTGCCACCCCCTCTTATATCATAAACAAATATTTAATCCCTTGCTTAACTTATAAATCATATGCTAACCAGCATTATAAGGTGGGCCTATAATATTATCTTCTAATGTTTTTTAAATTTTAAACATCTTGTTCATTTTATTTTCACCATGTTTCTCCAAAGAGAAGTGATCTTCGGGGATTTTTTTTTTTTCAATAAAATGCATGAGTATACAACAAAAGAAGTAATTAATTCAATGAATTAATCATATCATTATGTTCGGTAGTCAGGCATGTTATATCATTTCTTTGATGTGAACCACCAGTGGGAACAATCTATCTTATCTGTCATTGCGATGAATTTTATTAAAAATTAAAAGTATTCAATCTGTATTAAAGCTAAAGATCAAGGACATGTCTAATAATATTTTATTCACATTGCAGCTGTGCTTTGGCCTTTAAATATTTTACCTGCTTACTAATGTGCCATTTTGAGATAACAAATCCTATTTTAGACTCAAATCTCTGTAGAGAAACAACTCAGATAATACTTTATGTTTAGCCTTTTGTTTTCAAGTATTTAAAAGGAAGATATTTTCTTAATGACTACAGTGATATATTTAGCAAGATGATCAGAAATAATACTCTATAAAAATATTGAGCAGTACTTTAGTGGCCATAAAACAAAGTGCAAAACTGTATTAGTTCTCTTATAAGAGTCCGGAGAAGTCTACCTATGTTGATATGAGACAAGACAAGATTAATTTTAGACTTTGACTTGAAGGAAGAATGTGTATCAGAGAGCATTCTTGGAATTTTGAGCACGACTTTTCATGGACTGATCCCCGGAGAAACCTAAAAGGTATACAACTTGCTGGCTATGTTTCAGGTGTCTTTTTAGTATAAGTTAATTCCCTGTAAACCACAATGTTTTAGGGTACAGGAGTGTTCATTAATTCAACCAACACAATGCAATTTGCTGAGTTGTTCCCTACAGGTACATAAGTAAAACACACTCTCTAGTTCAAGGAGTTCACAGTCTAGTGGTGAAGGTAGACAAATAATACTTTCAATAGAATGTATAATAATTTCAAAAATCCACAATTTACTTTACCATTAAAACTTATCACTCATTGAATATTTTCCTTGGACAAGGTACCATAAGTGGCATTCTTTATATCTTATCTCAAAAATGCTATGTGGTTGATATTACTGTTATCATTTCACAAATAAGAAAAAAGATTATCAGACATTTCAGGTAACTCACCTAGGTGATGGAACTAGTAAAACAACAGAGCTGGGGCATAAATCAAATTTTATGACTCTGGTGCCCATGAGCCTGTCATTTTTCTACCTTTGGCTCAATCTTAGATAGGTGTACCAAGCTAGAATACAAGAGAAGCACCTGCCTGGACAGAAGGTGAAAAAAAATAATTCCTGGAGGAGATGTAATGTGAATTGAATCATATCCGCCTGAAACAGTGGGAATGGGTGTTGGCAGAAGATAAGTTTTCTAGTGTAAAGTCACAGACACATGGTGGAGGTAAAGTGTAGGGTATGTGGACAAGAGTAGAAATGAAGACATGGGGATAGAATGATGGGTGTATGGAGCAGACCATCTACAAAAAAATACATATCTAAGACAAGAGGAACCTTCAGACATTTTTTATGAAAGGGATTGATGTGATAATGTCTCAGTTTCCATTTTTTGACTTATAAAATACAGACTGAATTTATGAAGAAAAGTTATGGGACAATTTTAGGAAAAGAGTTTAGATGTGATGAGCATTTACCTTAAGTTAGAATAATTGAGAGGCAAGAGTTTGCCAATATTTTTCATGTGAGCAAAAATGAATAGAAAATAACAAAAAATAGGAGCATTTGCTTTGAGGTTGCTACCAGAAGTTAAATGGCAAAGTGAAAATCAAATAGTCTTAGGTGTGAATTCACTATCTATTAGTTGGTATACTTGAATGAATGTTCAATTCAGATCCTAAATGATGGGTGGTACAGATAGGTAAGAATGCGAAAAAGAAGAAGAAATTGGCTTGAGAAATAATGTATGTGAAGGATTCATGGTGAAAAGGAGAAAAACAATAGATAGGGAAGTTTCTATAAAGCTAAATTTATGTGTCCTAAAGGACTTGATTTTACTCTCGAAGAATATCTTTTCTATTTTTCCATTTTACTGTTAACATGTGATTTTTATGAAATTATAATGACAGAAGATAGTGGTTGAGAATATTTTTCCGTTTTTTTTTTTTTTGTAATCTTATTGGCAAAGTAAAAGCTAGCAACCCTAAGCCAGTACTTCTGTTTTTATTTTTTTTTAAAATTGTTTGATTCATAAATCCAAGTCTGGGAATCCAGCTCTAATCTAAATTGTAGAGTATTTTTTAAAGTATGTGGGGACAGCTCACTAATCTTCTAGCCTGCATTACAGTACATGAGGATGTCAAAGCATTGTTTTCACAGAGAAGACCAATTAACAAAAGATTATTTGACTGCAAAAAAAAATTCTAAAGAAAGGCACAGTTATGATAGTTGCTTTATTATTATTTCTCAGCACGGATGGCTTTGAATCTTAAGCTGGTATACGTCTCTTTTAGGGATTCAAACAAACCTACTCAAATGAATTTCAGATCACTAGACTGTTAGTGTAAAGAGGACTTCAATTAAAGGTTTATGAGTAGGAAAAAACAGATGTTATCTAATAGCACCTGTTAAAGGAACAGTCTGGGGAAAAACCTGCAGACTTTTTGCTGCACCTGCTGAAAGTAGCATCTGGAAAAGCCACCTTTATATTCAGATGCATGTTGGCATCTGTGACAGGTTAACTTATATCTATATGATATATAAGATCAACAACAGCATTCCATTTTGTACAAATCAAATCTTTTGGAGGAACTTATATTTCTTACATGCTATTTTCTGATCATGTTTTTCATATTAAACTTGTCACTATCTAGTAAGAAATGTTTAATGAATTTAATAAGAATCAAGATAAATGTTGTAGTGTATCATGTTTATCTACACAATTTGTATGCAAAAACCTGCCCAACTCATCTCCCAGAATGTAATGCTATTGCCTGAATCTGATAGTAATAGCAATGAGGTCAGAGTCACATTTTTTCCTACTCATGGCTCCAGACTGTTCTTTATTATGGTTTTGTTATGGTCTATGAAGCTTGAGTGCTAACAAATCCTATTTTAGGTTCGGCTTGGCAGGGTGAGGAGGCCTGGTTGTTCCTGGAGCCCCATGGGCAACGACTACAGCAGAGGGACATAAGCAGCAGAAAATAAACTACCAGTGAATCATGGACTCTGGGCATGGGGGCTTTTCTTAAAAACAAAAGAAAACAAAACTGGAAATTAGCACTGAGATGTTTAGGCTTGGCTAGGAGGGTTTGAGAATCATTGCTCTATCACATCTTTTCCATCTTCTGAATTTCAGCTCACATTACTTTCCTTAATCCTGCATGCTGGGACTATGTACCCTTTGAGAGAATTCTACTCTCATCCTCTGACTCAGGGGTCTCTGGCTTAAGAGACAGAGTGGGCAACATGTATTCATTTTTTCCTATCTTTCCCAAGCAAGTCTTAATTAGCCCATCATTAGAGGTCAATTCTCATTACAGTAAAGTTTGCCAAGGAATATCCATCCTTTCCATAAACACAGCTTCATTGATTCATGAAATTTAGTCCCACGATCATCTGTATCAAGTACTGTCTAACATCTCTGCTAGGAGATACCCTCAGCTATATCTTGGATCATGTTCTGATCATTTGGTCCTTGGCAGCATAGAAAGTGCCATATTATTAAAACTTTTCCCATCAGCTTCAGGCATGTTAATTTGCTAACTCCCAGGAGGTAATTTGTTGATTTGTCACAGTTATTTTCTTTGTGACCATCTGCCACCCTAGCGGAACATTAGTAGAATTAATTTTCTGTCAGGGCTGGGTGTCTGCTCTGGAATCTTTTGTTGGAGGGAGGAGCCTAACTATCTTCACTCCTCTGAAGCCTTAAGCATGATGAATTTGAATTATGACATGATTGTCAACTCCTCCCACAGTCCAGCTCTGAGTTGCATCTGCCCTACTGTGTTGGTCTTTGCTGGCCTGTTCCCTAAGAGGAGCCCATGCAGGAAAGATAAGGAAAATCTGCACATCTATGCCGAATGAGGTTTTTTGGCAGAGTTTTACTATACAGAGTCCCATTATTATTTGCTCTAATCAAGCCTGATTCTTCCATCTCTGCAAAGTAGCCACTTTGTATACAGCTCTTTGCAAAAGCCTCTCATATTTTTAACATATGTAAGGAAGATTTTTCTTTTTTCCTTTGGTTAAAATGAGATATAAGTACTCTACAGGTGTCCTCCATTTCATTGCGTTGTCATTTGATTGCTGCTCAGCAGACAGTTGTACACCCTGTAGCATTTGCAGTTTTATGCTGCAAATAGCTTCTAAGGCCTGAGTCACTCTTGGCAGTCTTTTCAATTGCTCTACCTCACGGTCCTGTTAATATTATATCTCTGTGGTGTGGTCTAGACATAATTTTCGGGCGATGCAGCTGCTAAGAGTATCCCCAGTTTCAGATGGCATGTGGTATCCTCCAGGAGTTCAGGGCTTGCTCCCCTGTTTATCTACAATAGAAGCCTATGTTACAGGGGTTCTTTCTCAGTAGATAAGGAAAATATACATTTCTGAACAGTCCCAATATCTTAATCGAAGACTTTCTATTCCCTACCTACAAAACTTTGATTTTAAAAGAAAGTTTGTTTTAATATACAATGATTTCATATCAGCTTTCAGGGTTCTTCCTTACTTCTTATGTTTAAGAAAATTTTGGACCTAATTATTCTTAGCAACTATAAATACTGCCAAGCTTTCTATCTAGAACTTACAACCAAGAACACAGAATAAAGGACTTTTAAAGTCCAGCTAAGAAAAACTTCTAAAACCTTCTGATTTTTAAGGTGTTATTCTGTGAACTAACACAATCAATATTGTGTAAATTTAGTCTTTCCTTCACCTTCCATTCAATAATTTAGCATCCATTTATGAAGATAAAATCTTGGATCAAATCTTAGGTAGTAATTTAGTCTGAAATGCAGATGGGTTTAGCACCAGAGCTTAAAACAATCCTGGAAAAGTGCCATTTATAACCCATTTATTAACTTGGTTCACTCGCCCTTCAAGATTCCTCCAATAAAACAGGAAATCCTCTATTTCTACCTAGAATGTTTATATGCATAAAGACTCAGAAGACTATTGCTCCTGCTCTATTGATGAGATTGAATAGCAAAAATTTTATCAGCAAAGTGAGATCACAAAGAAATCTAATAAACTAAAATTCAGAAAGTGACAAGTTCCTCTAAAGAAAAACAGGTCTCAGACTGCATTTATCATTGGCAAAGAGGCAGGAGGAGTACACTGCTATAGTTGAAGTAAGAAGATAAGAGACAAACTTTTTAAAAGACTGGGGTGTATGCTGGCATGTCTGTGTACCATCCCTGGGAGCCCGAGACAGAAGGAGAATCTGTACACACCCACAACACTTTCTATGGGCCAATGAAGCATAAATATTAAAGATGAAGGCAGGAGATCTGAAATAATCTCTATGGCATATATTTACCAGATAGGCTAAAGCAGGTGCAGATTTGAAATAACCACAGAAACACTCTCAGCTTTGAAAGAGTAAGAGGTGATAGCTACCTGTTGCAGGAGAAGTGACTGAGAGACTTCCCACTGAGGTCCTGGCATAATTGTCTGTGAAGTCTGAGGCCCGTAATGGAGAACTATACAGGCATCTCATTTCTACATTGAGTATAAAAGAGTGGCCATGCACTGCTGGAGAGTAGCAGGAGAGTTAAGAGAGAACCCCCAAGTCACAGGTACATGGGGTTACTGAAATTTAAGGACAGGCATGAGAATTAAGAAATCCCACAGGCATCTTGTCTTTTAAATTGAATATATGGCAGCAGGACGTCTGTGGCTTGGGAAGAGCCAGAGCCAGAAAGCTGATTAAGATCTTCTGGAGATGCAGGCACAGAGGACCTGTAGTTAGCAGAATAATGGTTCCCCCAAGATGTCCAATTCCTAATCTTTAGAACCTGTACATATGTTACCTTGGTAGCAAAAGGAACTTTGCAGATGTGATTAGGTTAAAGATACTGAGGTAGGGTAATTACTCTGGATTATCCAGCTGTGTAAATGTCATCATGAGGGTCCTTATAAGTGCAAGAGAGAGGCAGGAGAATCAGTCAAAGAGGTAGATGTTACAATGGAAGCAGATCTTTGGACTGATGCAACTGCTGGGCTTGAAGATGAAAAGAAGCCATGAGCTGGGGAATGCAGATGGATCCTAGAAATTAGAAAGAACAAAGAAACAGATTCTCCCCTAGTGCTTCAAAAAGGAATAGAGCTCTACTGACACCTTTATTTTAGCCCAGTGAGACATAGTCTAGATTTATGACTTCCAGAACTGCAAAATAATAAATTTGTGTTGTGTTAAGCCAGTAAGTTTCTAGCAGTTATAGCAGCAATAGTAAGTTCATACAAGGTCTGTGAAGTCTGAGAGCTGGATAAGAGAGCTTAGAGAAATCTTCCAGGCATCCCATACCATAGACTGCGTATAAAGGCCATAGCTGACTAGGTGTGGTTGTTTGGAGTGAACTGAATCTAACTAAAGCTACCACAAAACCTAATCCTAGCTCAATAAAAACCATATCAAATCAAGAACCCCCTCACCCTGTAAGTTTACAGCCTAATAGAAAAAGAGACATGCTTGTTTCTAAGGATAAATATTATTTACCTTAACCTTTATATTATATCACATACGATTTTGCCATTGAATTTAAAAAATGATAAATCTGAAGAAGGATATATGTATGATACTTTGTCAAGAGACAAAGAACTTAATAGAGACAGACTCAGAGCTGAACAAATATTAGAATTATCAGATAAGTACTATGATAAATCTATAAAAAGCACATTAAAAGATCTAGTAGAAACAGCAGACAACATGAATGGAAAAGGCGGAGATTAAAATCACACACAAAAAAAGACAAATTAAAATGCTACATATAAGAAATACAATATTAAAAATGAAGAAGTTTTTGGATGGGTTTATCAATGGGCTAAACATAGCAGGGGAAGAAATCAGTATACTTTAAGACAGGTCAATAGAAATGATCCAAAATGAAAAGAAAAAAAAAAAAGAGAGAAGAATGAGTAATGAATAAAGTATGTCTGAGATCTGTAGGGACTCTATAAAACATTCTAATGTGCATGCAGTTATAGTTCTAGAAGAAGAAAAGAAAAAGAATGAAGCGAAAGAGGTATCTGAATGCATATTGACTAAGAATTTTTCATCTTGAAAGAGTTTTCACTATTTGCCAACCATAATAGTGGTAATATATTCAGAAGTTGTTAGTGGATACTAAGGCTGAAGAATGGGTTTGAGGAGGAACAGGATATCATAATCTCACAGTATCACTCTACAACATATTTAATTAAAAAAATGAAACTAAATATCTCCATGGCATAGAAAGCTAGCAGGCAACAACTTGGCCAGGTGATCAAGTTTAACCTAACTAGTGCTGGCATGAGTCAATATCATGTGCCTCCTGAAGTGATACCTTGAGAAAAGCATATCACTCCCATGGTGCTCCAGCTCCGGGTACATTGCCTGGGATTGGTCATGAAGAAACATCAGATAGATATTGGGTGGTGGTCATCTTACAGAATAAAATGCCTGTATTCTTTCAAACTATTTGCCTCATGAAAGATAGGGAAATTTGAGGAAATGTTCATGATTGATGTAGAATGAAGAGATAAGGCAGCTTAATGCATTGCATGATCCTGGTTTGGTTCCTGGACTAGAAAGGAAAAAAGAGACATTGTTAACAGTTGGCATGTTTGAATTGGGTTCTGTGATCTGGTTGGAAGTGAGTAATAAATGTTAATTTTCTGACTGGAAGAACTGAGGAGCTGGTATGTATGAGTGTCCTTCTTTGGGGGAAAATACATACTGGCATGGTTGGAAATAACAGGCAACATGCTAACAGCTTGATAATAGATACAGAGAGAGAAAAGAGAACAAAATATTAACAATTAGAGACTTTGAGCATATGGGAATATTTGCACGGTTCTTGAAACTTTTCTGAAAGTCTGAAATCAAAATAAATTATAAAAATCAGTACATAAAATAACCATCTGCACAATTAAAAATAGCTTCCTTGACGTTTTATTTATTACTAATAAATTTGTTGAGATAAAGTACTCACCAGTTAGGATGGATAAACCAAACAATTTAAAATCAAGTAATTAAGTATGATAATATAAATTGGTAGTAAATGTTGCTTTCCATTAAGCAAATTGCTAGACAGTAAAATTAAGATAAGTAAGTAAGTAAGTGGATAAATAAATAAATAAATAAATAATCAAACATATACATACACACATAATATAAATTACCTCTTTCTAGATTTTGATTAAAAATTGTATTTTAGAAATGGTTGTTACTAGAACTAAACAATAAACATTTAAAATTAAGAAGTATAGCTTGGAGTTTATCTTAGACAAGTGGAATTGAAGATAATGTGTTCAAATGACTTAGCACTGGAATTAGCTTTGGCCCCCACACACATTATTGTACTTGTAAATTAACTGACCAATCCAATCAAAGTGGGAGAATACGTCATGCTCTTAATGTCAGGAAAAACAAAACAAAACAGGTAACCGATGAAAATTAATGGGCCTTGCCAAACAATCGTGTTTGCTATATGATGCTAATTAATAATATGGGGATATATTTCTCCCCATCGGACTGATAAAATTTGGGGAGAGCTTTAAAACATTGGCACCATCTTCATATTTATTTTGTTACTAAAATCATGGAGAATTGGGTAAAGGAGTTGTAACATGAACAATGTTTGGTAAGAGTGAAAAGTGTTTAAAGAAAACTAGGAAAGGTGAAATATGACAGATCAACTAAAAAAAGAAAGAAACAGAACTTGTCAGTGTCTACTATACGGAATAAATAAAATTAAACTAAACTCTGGGTCTAGTTCATGTTGGGGAAACATGAAACTCAGTAACAACTGTATTTCAGAAAAACAGATCAAAACCAAACACAATATAAAGCCCCTATTAAAATAATGACAAAATAAGCACCCAATTTTCAAGATGATTATAAAAGCATTAAATATTTGCTAAAAATATCAGTGATCTTATGATTGTGAAAAATACATGAGATATATTGTTCATAATATTTTTAGATTATTTTATTTAAAATGGAGAAAGGAGGAATGCAGAAATGACTAAAGAATGACAATGATTTTTTATTTAAAAGGGAGAAAGAAAATGTTTCTTGTTCTGAGATTAAGGAAAATAATTGACAGGAAAAATCTAATATTTCAGCTAACAATTGAGCATTAGTGCCCTTTGGGGTTAATTCAATATAATGCATAACCTTTACTACGTGATGGCAATACAATTGATTCATAATTATAAAGCACATGTACTGAGTTCTTTTTAAAATAATGGGTATTGACTGGTAATTGTGTAACCACACTCTCTGTCTCAACCCTGTAGCAAATTACACTCATCTGTTAAAAAACACATTCAGAATCTCTGCTCCCTGGCCATTTTTAGAATCAAATCTATGACAGTTTTATCAGACTGCTGCCTTAATTAGCTGAACTGATTGTCACAAAATAGCCTATAGAGCAGTGGCACTAAAACTATGACCCACAGACTAACAACATCATTGCCATTACCTGAGAACTTGTTAAAGTGAAAATTCTCAGGCCCTACCCCAGATTTCTGGAATCAGAAATTCTAAGAGTAGAGCCAGCAATTCGTGATTTAATAAACCTCTGGTTGATTCTGATGCATGCTCAAATTTGAGAACCACTACTGTAATTTGTTTCTTTTTGAACTTCTCTAGGATGGTGGATGAAATAAGAGTGGCCGGCCATTCTTTGAAAATGTCTTGCTCACATGAATTCATAGGCTATTATTAACATTCCGTTGATGAAAGGTCTCTATTGTTTGAAAACCTGTGCCCTTTACTTGGCATGTCTTGCCCACGTCCTCTCCTAGGAATTCCTATTAGTTTGCCGAACAATATTAGAGGAAGAAAAATAATTGAATAAGGGTGACACAGAACAAACATTAAAGTTTACCAATGAAGCATCAAGGCTAAAAGTCTTCAAAATCTCATTAATATTGCCTGATTCAGTAACTTCAAATGTAAAAAAAAAAAAAAAAAAAAGAAAGGGAGGCGATGCTTTCATTCTGTAAGTCAAGAGTGTTTTTATTATCCTCCGCTATTCCTAATACATAGCTCTATTTCAGTTTTTGACAACTACTGCATGCCTCATAAAACATATTTGATTTACCCCAGCGAGCTTCTTGTTGCTCCTGGCACTGTCATCCTCTACTCTATTGTACTCTCACCATTTCCTTATTTTGCTTCTTTCCATCCAGCTTCTCATATAAAATTGCCTACAATGTGTCAATTATTATGGTGCACAAAACACATTTAGCTCTCCCTCTAGTGACAATTTGTGACCAGTTCCAGCAGTTACCCTGGTTACCCCTTCCTTTGCATACAGCAACAATGATCAAGTAATACCTAATATCCATTAGGAGCTTATTTTGTGTGAGTCAATGTCTTCAGAATTTTATTTCCAATTGTGAAATTAAAGAACAACATAGAACTTGATAAAGAAATAAACAAGATAAGAAAGTGAAACATAATTTTCTAAAAAGAGAAAAAGACTACAGAACGTATTTATGAGATCAGAACTTGCTTATACCAATGTAAAAATGTTTACCTTGAGACATAATATTTGAAATCAAAATGTAAGATAGATATATAATATAGAAAACCAAATAAACAGTCATTGAAAGTATTTTTCCACATCTTATACAATATAGAATTATAAGTATATATACCACAAAAGAGAAAAAGATTAGAAACTATTTCACTTACTTTAAAATAAGTTACACGTCAGTCAGTTTTCTATCTAAAAATTTTACTCCTAATCACTTATTTGTATTTCCCTTTTTCCATATATTTGCTTCCCAGATACTTTATTTAAAAAGATGCTTTTTATTCCAATTGCTTATAAATCTTCCTTTTCTCTTTAACCCCATTATAGGCCATAGTGTGTCTTAGTTTTAGATTAAAAAACTAATTATCCTATGCTTCATAAAGATTTAAAATAAAGGGTTTTAAAAAGTTTTTTTCCCCCATGATGCTCCAAAATTCATTTTTCTAGATTATTATCCTTGCCCTGTCACTTTGTAACTGTATGATCTTGTAAAAGTTACTTGACTGCTTTGTGCATGAGTTCTTTCATCTCTAAAGTGGGGAGAATAGTAGTTAAGTTCTCAATAATTGTTAGCTTTTATTATTGTTATTAAGATTATCAGAAAAGGAGTATGGAAAGTCCATAGGCTGAAATAATAATTGCCTTCATTTATACATAATGAAGAGTTATAAACTACATTGTAGTTAATGAACTTTACAAACTTTATTTTGATATTTTAGAATGAGAGTTACAAGCATCCTTAAATGTTTTCAGATAAAACATAGGCACACTTGGAGTTGAACGCTTTTTAACTTAATTTACTTTTAAAATAGTTAAATAGATCTATACTAAACAGCCATACCTTCGCTACTTTGGTTCTGGCCATTTCTTTAGATCTGTGTAGCTAGGATTAATTTATGTCCCTACACATAGGCTGCCATGTCAGAGGTTTATGAAAGGGCTACTAATCCCAACCCTAATCAGCTGAGACTTGAACTTATTTTCTTTGATCTGAAGCATGGAGTGGACTAGCTACTGTAAGATTTCTATGTTGCCTCCTCCTCACTACAAAGCCGACTTTACAGCAACCACATCCAGAACTTCAAACTAACCAAACTTCAACCAGTGTCAAAGTCTGAATAAGTCTACCCCTACTTTAATGATACCCAAAAATGTGCTTCTGCTCAGATTCTTTCTTCTTAGTTCTGTCTGGCCCAGTTACTCTGCCCATAAACACACACACACACACACACACACACACACACACACACACACACACACTCTCTCTCTCTCTCTCTCTCTCTCTCTCTCTCTCTCTCTCTCTCTCTCTCTCTCTTAAAAAATGGAAGCTTTGAGTATCCCTAAGGACTCACATGCCAGTCATGTTCCTGAGGACCAGTGTTTGAAGCCTGGGATCTTTAGCATACTTCCCTCCTAACATCACCCAGATGACCTGATTACTAAAACTTTAACTTTTCCTTGATTTTTCTACTGTCTTTCTGTTTTTTTAATAGAATAACTTTGTCAATGAAGTTACAGTTTACATTTAGACTCCTCCCAAATCACAAGTAGTCATGATTTACCTTTCCTCCTTAGAAATAACATGTGCCAATTTGCTCAGTATATGGGCACCTGTCCTAGCTTAGGGCATGTATCTCTACCTGTTCCTATCTCTACTTGTTCCATCAACTGAGCTATACATAGGGACATATCATGTTGTATAAATAGGTAATAAAACCAAAAATGTGGCCACAGTCAGTGCCTTAACCATTTCCCATACTTGATATATTTAATGACCCAGTAGCATTGAGAAACTTAATTTGTACTACCTTCTCTGATGTTATGCAATGACATGGAGGTAGAGGGTGAGTAATATTCATGCTGTACAAACCAGACTATACTCATTTCTATAGTATGATTTTAATGTAGATATTTCAAAATGATGTGCAAGTATGCTGGACAGAACTTTTCTATCCTCATATGGAGAGAAAACCTAAAATATAATGCTATTAAGTAAACTTCCTCTGGTCACCAGAGATTTAGCAGGAACAAGCTGAACTTATGCCCCGCAGGGACTCAACAAAGGCTTGTTCAACAATGCAGTGAACATTAGTCTCAGTTTAAGTTATGGCGCTCTATGCAGAGCATTATCCATTTGTGTCTTCTGGGCATGTTCTTAGCAAGCACAATGGCAATTCCCAGATGTAATTATAGTTCAAAGGGTGTGGAGAAGGAAAATTTTCACTTTTAATTAAAGAATATGAGTCCCTGTTAAACATAAGCAGGGTATACGTCACTCATTCACAGAAATTTAAATCATGGCTTATTTTAACTCAGAGAAAGAACTAAAATCTCAGCCAAAGGGAGAACAGGTAACTGGTCTAAGAAAATTTGTTGGCAAAGGTTAGATGAAGATGTACATAGATCAAACGAAAGTCTACATGTACTCTTAGTCATCAGGGAAATGTGCAAATATATCTCTATTGAAGAGTTAAAATTATTAGAGCCGAAAGTCAAATTATTCTATTAGAATAGAATAATAATTTCTGTTATTAGACTGTCATTAATAGTAAAGTAACATATGGAAAGCAATCTACTTAAAATAATAAAATAAAGTATTTTCTAACTATTAAATTAGTAAACATAAAAAGGATTCAGGTCTGATCTGGCATTACTATTAAAATGACTATTACATGTAGAAGTATATAAACTTTGAAAAGAATTACAGTACTATTTGGAATAAAAAGTATATTTTGTGGTCCTTCAGAAGTCTTCTCTTAAATCAAAAAAAGAAAACAATACATATCTACTTATAGTCTTTTTATCATTTTCCATACTTGTAAAACATAGAGATGATTTAATGTCTAACATAAAAAAGACAATAAATGCATTACAGAACCATCCAATTAAATGCTATAGAGTGATTATAATTTTTACAGGCTATGTAAGAACATGTGCATATGCTTATAATATAATGTTAGGTGAAAAAATAAAATATAAAATACATACACTAATTATAAGGATATAAATTATATATGTGCATAGACAAAGACTAAACAGATTTCTCAAAAAATGAAATCAGTTGCTTTCAGTACAGAAATAGAAATGATGTACTTTTTTGTTAGATATGTTTTATAATATTGTTAAGAAGACATTGCTACAATAAAATTTATATGTACAAATAAATAGATAGGTACCCTATTTTCAAGATTATTCATGAAATTTTCAATTTCTAAGCCTCCATGTGAATTCTTCCCAATTGGCTAAAGGGGAGTTGTCCTTAGTTTTCAAATGTATAGTTAAATTGGATTCTTTATATAAAAAACTATGTATGTTAATACATTTTTATATTATATACATTATATATTATATTAGATATATATGCATGCGTGTATGCATATATATGTATGTATGTATATGTGTGTGTGTGTGTGTGTGTGTGTGTGTGTGTTTGTGTGTGTATTTTTTTTTCCAAGGATGTAAGTTCAGGGTATATATTATCTCTCTTCTTCAGAGAAATAAGGCTTAGAAATATTTTAATTCAGACAGATTTCAAGCATTGAAATCTTGAACTTCTGACAGTCTCACATTTGACATCCTTGCTATAATTAGAGTGTATATTATAGTAAGAGATGCTCTGTAACACCCCTGGAGGCTCAATTACTGTGAACTTTGCATACAGTCTGGGCAAGTATTGAAGTAATATCTAATATAACAAGGACATATTTTCATCAAATATTTTCCAGATATTATTTGATATATATATCATAGTAAATTACTTCTGAACCATCCCAATGCTTGAATGAAAACAATACACTTACAAAATACATTAATATAGAAAATATTATTTTATACTAGGAATGTGAAAACTCTTGTTCATGGGTTTGTAGCCTTACAGGAAAAAGTATAAAATCTCAATTCCCTCTTCCATCTGTTAAATTCAATTATATTGCATAAAATATATTGAAACTCAAAGAGATATTATGGGCCCTTGACATTCCTGGAAAAACAATTGTAGGAAAAATTGCTACTGTTTTATTTTTCTTTATTGCTTTAATTAATTTGAAAATATATTTGAAGCATCTTAGAGGAAAACCATGCATGTGCCAAGAACAAATGCACAACAGAGAAGGGAATCAAGAATTAAAAGAGAAGAATGGAAATAATTATCAAAAATTCCTTGCAAAAGGTAGTTACAATAAATTATTATTAAGCCTAATTCTGTTACAATGAGTAGAACATAGGAGAGACTATAATGGATTATAGAACTCTAATTTTTAAAACAAATTCATGTGGTCAAACATTTTACTAGTTCTAGTCTTGTGGAAAAATTTATTGCAGGTTTCATGCCATCTGATCCTTGCCTATCTTAGTAAAGAGTAACTAGCTCAGGCCAACAACTTAAAAGTAATCCTGGATCAATCTCCCTTGTTACCACAGGACAAATTCAACCATCAGCAAATCCTTTTCAGTCTACTTTCAAAATACATCCACAATCTGACCATTTCTGACCACTTTCACAGTTACTCTCCTGGTTCAAGACATTATCTCTTAACTAGATTATTTCCATAATATTTTAACTCATCTTACTGCTTTTGCACTTGCTCCCCTGCAATTTATTTTCATCACAGCTCAAGAGTGAGTCTATTAAGCACAGAAGAGATCATTGCAACATTCAGAACCCTCTGATGTTGCTATGAGTAAAAGATTAGAAGGACCTACATAATTAAACCTCTACTACTTCTCTGTTTTTATCGACTGCTTTCTATTTTGATTATTTTCCTCCAGCTGCAATGAATGCTGTGCAGTTCCTCATATACACCAACATTTTCACACCTCAGCAACTCTGTCCCCTTCACTTGGCATGCTGTCTAGAGAGCTGTGTGTACCGCCAGACCTCTTCTTAAAAGTCACCACAGTAATGAGCACTTTCAAGACCATCAATTATAAAATTACACTCCTCTCTACACTTCCTATTTTTTTAGCCAGCTCTATTTTTCCCTCCTGAGTATTTTATTACCATATTCTATATGTACAAATATTATTATTATTATTATTATTATTATTAATTATTTTGTAATAGGGTGAGAATGAGGAGAAACTGGAGGAACAAAAGCATGGAGATCCCTATTCTAGTGCCTTGCTGTGTCCAGGTAGCAAATAGATTTAAATTGGAAAATTGTTTAATCTTCCACAGTCCTTACCAGTGGGTACTTCAAGTCATTTTAAAATGGAATTCTTACCTTCATTCCCTCGATTACACAGATAGGGCCTGGGGTGTGGAGGTTGGAGTACCGTCGTGTTTTATATTTCAGGTAGCACCTCACCACATGAGAACCATACTCCCTGAGCACACCTGTCTTGTTTTAGGTCATTTGTATTTGTCCATGGATCTTTCAACATCTTTAGCTTTACTTTACAGCAGCTGACTTTTCTCTCTCTCTCCATGGACCAGCCATCATTCTGGCCTAAATTTTCTACTAGGGAAACTCATCTATTCCCATGGCTTTAAATACAATCTATACATCATCTATTTTTCTTTTCTTTTCTTCAAAACTGACATCCAAGCATAAACAAGTTCCTATGGCTCTACTTTCGAAATGTATTCCAAATCTATCTCTTCATTTTGTTTTCTCTGTGCCCACCTTAATGGAAGCCACTATTATCTCTTTTGGAGATTACTGCAATGACTTCCTAACTGGTCTTCCTGCTGCTATACTTGCCTTAGTAAAGAATATCTTCTTTATAGCAAGAAGCATTTTAAAAACCCAAACAAAACCAACAAATCATAAGTTAGATTATATTACTCCCCCCCCACACACACACACCTGCTTAAAAGCCATCAGTGGCTTCTCATTACATTTATAATAAAATTCAAAGTCCTTATATTTACCTACAAAACTCTATATGATTTGGCCTCTGCCTGCTTTGCTGATCTAATTTCTTACCACTTTCCTTTTTGCCTATCTTCCTTCAGTTATAACAGCCATTTTTTTCCCCCTTAAATATGGTAAATCTGTTCCTGATCTTTACTCACTGGTTTCCTACCAGAAATGCTCTAATTTTAGATATGAATACTGTTCTCATCCAACCAATGTAAAATCACTCACCCTCTTTTACTTCTAGTGACCATATAGTATAATACCCTGTTTTATTTTCCCGACATTACTCAGTATTGTCTTGTTTATTTTCTGTCAATATGCTCTAGAAAGTTAGTATTATAAGTTCAGGCACATTGCATGTCTTGCTTAACCACAGAATCCTCAATAGAGCCTAGAATCAAGTAGGCACTCCATAGTTTTGAATGAATTAATGAAATGTGTGTCTGTTTTTATTGGTCTTGGATCCCCACATTCTTCACAGTTTATACAAGTCTATGAAAAGCCATTTTACTACTATTTTCATTTCTAATTGTATAACTTCGAGATGTATATAACTTAAGTGTCACTAATCACAGTTTCATATCAGGCGCCTCCAATTTTATTGGTTCCAAAGAGTGGTGTTTTGATGTTTCGGCATCACCCTCATAAGGCTCCAGGATACCTCTCTTTGGGCTTATTAGTATTATGGAGCATTGTGGCAGAGTTGCATATGGAGACTATCTGCAGGTGAAGTGCTGTTAATGATGAAGCCATATTTTCTTGGGGCAGAGAAGGAAACATCAGCTGAGTGCAAGCAATGGGATTTTCTCCCTCTCTTCTGAAGGCCTGGGGTAGATTTATAAAGATTTAGCTTCTACACATCCTCTGGAAAGGCAAACAATCCCCTTTGCCCTGTTTCTTCCCTGGGTTGAGATATATGACTCTTTCAATGTAATGCTAGGACAATTTATCCAGCATGAGCTTCCAGGTATCCAGGGACCTTCCACTTTATTTGAAATTTCTGATTCTACCCTACTGATCTCCTGAGTTCTCATAGCCATACTCACTTTATGCCTACACTTGGGAAGGAAAACAAATAAACAAACAAACAAGTAAGCAAACAGAAAAATTAATAAACAATCAACCAAGTCATAACCCTATGTCCTCTTGTTTCTTTTATAAGCAACCTTTTTGGCCCATTAAATTTAGAGCCAAAAGTCATTAAAACATGTAGTTAGTTCCCTCTTTCTTTAAGGCCAGATAAATAGCACAAAACAGTCCCAGAAGATGAAGGGAGAGCTTTGCATGTCCTCAAATACAGAAAAATAAATAAAAGCAAACCAATTTTGTTTCATATTTCAGCCATATTAAAACAGGCGAACGGTTGATGTTATTAGGTTAAAAAAAAAAAAAAAAATCCTTCCCCCTCAGTGTTAAGGAATGGGATGGAATGGTTACAAAAGCAGTGGTGGAAAAAGAACATTCAGTTCTGCTCTCTTGGGGAGTTGCTTAGCTAAGTGTTTCTTAAAGGCTATAAAGAAGCCCATCTTGTCCCGCTGGTGAGGTTGCAGAACTGGCATTGGATGGTGTCACCTGGCTTGTACAAAATGAGATTCATAGGAGTTTAAAAACTCTGACCCACAGGAAGTCCTGAAGCAGCACATTTAAAATGACACTGCATTACTTACTAATTCAAATGATGAACATGCCTAAGGCCAAACAGACAGATCAACAGTTCCCACCTTCCTGGTTTCCCTGAGGATCTTCATAAATAAGACTGACCCTTTCAGAAATGGATTATGACTAGGTCATGATTCTACAGCATGATATCATAGTAAACAGACTGGGACCTTTCCCAGGAGCTTGTTTTAATGATAATGCCACACCAGGCAAGCCATACAGTACATAATCCCTTAGAGAGTTAAATCAAGGTGTGGTATTAAAATACTTTTATGCAGATTTTCAGTGCTTTTTAAATATTTCCTATATATTTTATAAGGCAAAGGAAACCCAGGAATAATTTAAATTAGTTGTCCTCAGTCATAACCATTTAGTGAAACACATGATATTTCAAAAGACTATTTGTATCAGGACTCATCTTCATCCCTTATTTAGATAAGCGCAGTTAAGTCATTCAGCTTTGCTGAGCTCCAGTTACCTTATCTGTAATAAGAATGATAGTAATAATAATTTCAGGCACAGTTGATATGAGAATTAAACCCAACATAAAATCTCTTTGTAAAACTCTAAATCATCTTACAATTGTTATTCACTATTTTTACTTCTTTTATCATTACTAACATCCTATAAATACAGGGTTTTGGGCTTATAGTCTCAATATGTGGTCTATAGTGTAGTAGTATTCTGTGAACATCACAGACTTTCAATCTCAAGGCAGAAATTTTTCGAGCATCATCTGGTCATGGCAGTCAATAATTGATTCAATCTTCTCAATCAGCTACTTGAACCTCTTCAGTCATAGGGAACTCAAAATCTCCAAAGGTTTTAATCATTTGTCATTATTGACTGTTGGAAGGGCCATCTTCATCCTGAGCTGAAACCTTCTAACATCTCCTTCTAACTAACATTCAGTCATTTTAGTACTACTACTGTGGTTCATATATTGCATCTGTTTTATATTAATCTTTATAATATAAAAATGATTACTCTTATATCATACTTCTAGTAAAATTTGGTAAGACACACCCCATTCTCAAGATGTCCCATGGCAAATTGAATAGAAGAGTGGTGGTCTAAAGTATAGTTTATCCATTCCTATGAATGTCATGGGGCATTGGGGAGTTGTGCACATAGGTAGTTAGAGGATACACTCAAGTATTGCATAAACCAAAGGTCTGGGAAAGCATCATCTTAATGCAAAGAGCTCTACTTTGGGGATGAGAATTCAAGTTGTCACAGTCATAGCTGACAAGACAGAGGTAGAGGTAAAAAAAGAGCCATAAGAGATCCTAACATTTCTTTATTTATACAAGGATACTATACTGCTGATTAAATTATGTTTGTGTATTTGACTGAATAGCTAATTTTGAAACTTGAATACAGTAATCTTAGGGAATCTCAATTTCCATCTTGTAAACTGGAGTGATAATAGTTAAGTTGTAGTGATTAGTAGCACCTAAGTTAAATGCAGGTTAAATAACTTATTTTGAGATACAGTAATGTATTTAAGGTTATACATACTAAACAAGCATTAATAGTATTGAAATTATTATAGATTTACAAATGTTTATTTTCCAGAGAATTTCTTTTAAATTAAGAAAAACAGAATCTAAATTTACATTTTCTTACATCACAAGGTGTTTTTCCTATCTTACAAATGAGAAAAAGAAGCTCAAAATGGTTAAACGACTTGCTTAGCTCACAAAGGTAGTTAGTAAAGGAGCTGTCAATCAAGCCAATGACAGCTTAATGTCAAATTCATTACCCAACACTGCTTCTATAAAAAATATGTATATACATTTGATATTTGATAACCTTATTATATATAGTTTGTGCATGTAGACTATTTTATTTTCTTATATCTGTGGTCTAATTTACCTTTATTTGGTATTGAAGTCCTAACTATGGTACAGATTATTCTAACATACCTGTGTTTATTAACACAATATAAAGAACCTTTTTATCGATGCTCCTGACACTGTTCTAAGTGATGGAGAGATGAAATGATCAAACAAACACAAATTAAATTTGGTAGTCCAGGATAAAAGACATAGAAGAGCTTTTCAAAATCACAGTTCATTCCATTTCTACTGATTATTTATTTGAAAAAAAAATCCATCTAACTTTAAAAATGAAAATACCTCTTAATCCTTTCACATTTAAGAAGTACAAATTGGTAGTTATGAAATAGTCAAGGGGACATAAAGTACAGCATAGGGTATAGTTAATAATATTGTAATAACTAAATAAATGTATAGTGCCAGGTGGGTACTAGTTGGGGGAGATCACTCCGTAAATTATATAAATGTCTAACCACTGTGCTGTACAGTTAAAACTAATATAAATGATATTGAATGTCGACTGTTAATGAAAATCAAAAAAATAAAAATGAAACCACCTCATATATTTCAGAGCCAAATAATTTAGTCTATTCCTTCTCACCCACTCAGAGTCAAATTTTGAAGAAATAATCATGTATGCTTTATATAGCTTACCTACCTTGCTAGGGTTTATTGGATGGATATGTAGAGCATTTCAATTCCAAAGACATTATCTAGGTGCCATTTGTGACTTTCCTTTTCAACAATCAGTGTACTGTATCCAAAATTATAAATATACTAAAATCTAATACTGTTTTACCTTGAGGCTGTTAGTAGGTAAAACCAAAACTAGAAAATATTTTAAAGTAAACTTGAAATAAATAGCTTTCCATAAATCATATACTACCTACATGGTATATCATTTTCTTTTTCATTTAATTCACCTATGTGCAACAGTACACTTTTTGGCAGTGGGAGCAACAGAAATAAATTAATAGAAGAATTGAATAATACAACATTTTATCTTTGCCTATTATAAATACAGTCCATCTGTTCTTTTCTGGTTTAAATATACCCTTATTTTGAATGCAGGCAGGCAGAGGAAAATAAATTGTCTTTTCCCATCACCATTTTACTTCTGGGCTTTTTCTGTCTGTTTCAAAAGAGTCTCAGATATGTGACTCCTGACTCCATTCTTTCTGTAATAAAATTCTAAATCTGGTTTAGTGTGATATAATGAATCTGGAAATACAACCACATTTTCTCAAGAACCTATTAAATTCAGCCAACAGCAACTTATCATTAAATGGTTCAAAATAAAATTGTAGTCAGCCTCAAAATGCACAAGCATCTTGTGCATACAGTAATCCTTAAATATAATATAAATATTGATAGAAGAGTAATATAAACCAAGCTGTTTTTAGTCAGGCAACCTTTAATAAACGCCCCATTTCCCATCTCCCACACCATCAATTTTGAATATCTGTATGAAGAGTATCTTTCAATATTATCAAATTTAACCAATTCAGTTTATACGGGGGCATTCAGTGATTTATATCTTTCATATAGTATGATTTACTTAAACTCAATTTAAAAATCCAATCTATATTATTAAGTGCAAAACAGTGAAAAAGACTGTTTAAACATATAAAAAGTATTTTAACCAATGAATGAATACAGAAACATGTGATTAGATCCAAATGTGTGACAAATTATATCATTAAGTCTAGCAATACATATTGCAATTCAAATTTGACATATTTATTATATTAATAAAATCAAAGTTTTCTCAGAAAACAAACTAATTCTGATTTGTAAATACTGCAAAAAATAACCTTTACTAGATAACTTCTATTTTGTCAAAATATTTTAAAATTAATTTAAAAACATAATTTCCATACATAGATTGGAAAATAAAAAGAATTCATGAGGGGGTTTAAAGGATATATATTTATATGCATACGTTAAACCTTTCATGTTATGAATGGCTTGTTCAACATGGGACTCTCATTTTGAAAGTTAAACTTATGTTTTCTGATTATGAAAATAATTTATACTGATTGCAAACCATAGATATTATAAAGACATTAAAAATAAAGAAAAAAAATCATCCTATATACAATCACAGTTAACTTTTTCAAGCATCTAGTCTTTTTCCTAGTTCGAGATGGAAATAACCAACTTTTTCATCTAAAATTTAAATTTACATCATAGTTCTATTCTTCTCTATCAAAACATTAACCTTTTCTGGTTATCACACACACTTCATAAGCATAATTTAATGGTTGCTTAATGTTCCATCAAGTGAAATATTTCTCTAAGTGAACATCTGCAATAGAATTTTCTGGAAATATCTGAAACAGAATTTGTGGGATAGGGGCTCAATACCATGCATTTTAAACAATTTGCCCAGATGATTCTTCTATGTTCATTATAAGAAGCCTTAATCAAGTGTGCTAAAATTTGTTTAACCATTTTCTCATTTTTCAGAGACAGGCTGTTTTCAAATGCTTTTTTTTTTTTTTATAATAAATGATAGCATAATTGAGATATATCACATGCCATAAAATTAACCATTTAGAATGTATTTTAATATATTCACAGTGTTGTGCTATCACCACTACTTAACCTTGCAATATTTTCATTACCCTCTAAAGGAACTCTATACCCATTAGGAAGCTTTCACCACCCTCACCTCAGGCAACCACTCATCTATTTTCTGTCTCTATAGATTTTCTTTTCTTGGATGTCTCATATCAATGAAAATGGTCTGTGGTCTTTTATGATTCACTTCTTTTATTTAGTGTGTTTTCAAGGTTAATAACAGTTGTACCATGTATCAATACTTTCCTTTTTTTATTCCAAATGATATTCCATTTCATTGTTATACCACCTTTTGTTTACTTATTCATCAGTTAACGGATATTTGGCTAATTTCCATTTATTAGCTAAATTATTACCAATGCATAAACATTTTTGTACATATTGTTGGGTGGGGATATAAAGTTCTACTGAATTATATACCTAGGAATGGTAGTGTTGAATTATATAATATCTTTAACATATTGAGGAAATACCAGATTGTTTTCCAAAGTGGCTACACCATTTTACATTTCTATCAGCAAAACAGGGAGGTTTCAATTTCTTTCCATCCTCCCCAGCACTTTCTATGTCTTTATTTTTTGGTTTAGACACTCAAGGAGTATGAAGTGTTATTTCATTTTGGTTTTAATTTACATTTCCCTATTAACTAATTATGAAGCATTTTTCATGTGCTTACTGGTCATTTGTATATCTTCTCTGGAGAAAATCTATTCAATTTTTTTTTTTGCCTATTTAAAAAATTATCTTCATTTTTGAGTTGTAAAAGTTCTTTAAATATTTTGGATACAAATCTCTTACCAGATATATGTTTCCAAATATTTTCTCCCATTCTGTAGGGTGTTTCTTAACTTTTTTGATGATTTCATTTGCAGCACAAAGCTTTTCATTTTGATGAACTCTAATTTACCTAGATCTTTTTCTTTTGTCACTGTGCTTTTGGTGTCACAATGTACATATAAGATACCATCTTTTGAAAATATAGTTTTATATCTTCCCTTCCAATCTGTTTGCCTTTTATTTCTTTTACTAATCTAACTTCCCTAAACACAATTTGCAGTGAAATTTTGAGCAGAATTGGTGAGAACATATAATTTTGTCTTTTAGAATTTAGACAGAAAATAAGTCTTTTAGCATTAAGTATGATATTAGCTCTTGGTTTTTCATATATATCCTTTATCGGGTTAAAGAAATTGTCTTCAATCTCTAGTTTGTTGAGTGTTTTTACATGAAACACTGCTGAAGTATGTCAAGTACTGTATCTGTATCAATTGAAATGATTCTATAGCTTCTTTAGTCTTTATTTTACAAATGCGGTGCATTACATTGATTGATTTCCAAATGTTAAACCTGCCTTGATTTCTTGGGATAAATCCTCTTTGGCTATTGTATATAATCCTTTTTATATATTGCTGAATTTGAGTTGCTAGCATTCTGTTGGGATTTTTGCATGAATCTAATTCATACTGGACTTTCTTCCTTTCTTCCTTCTCTCCCTGTCTTATTCCCTCCCTCCCTCTCTTCCTTTTTTCCCGTGTGTGGTTTTAGTATAAGAGCAGTACTGGCTCATACGATGGCTTGAGAAATATTTCCTTGTCTTTTTCCTATTTAGAAGTGTCTGTGAAGAATTGGGATGAATTCTTCTTTAAACATTTTTAGGATTCACCAATAAAGCCATTAGGGCCAGAGCATTCCTTTGTGGAATGTTTTCAGTTACTAATTTGAAATAAATACTTCTTACAGGTTTATTCAAATTTTTGATTTCTTCTTTTTGAGTTAGCTTCAGTAGTTTTGTTTTTCTGGGAGTGTTCATCTAAATTTATAAACAAAAATTATTAGAAATATATATAGACTAAAATTAATAGAGACTATATATTTGGATTGGATTTTTCTAACAGTAAGTTTTGAGATTTGTTCATATACGTGAATTAGCAAGGAGTCCTAGTAATTCAGTAGGTTTTTTATTTATAAATCTAAGAGTGATATGTTATTACAAAATAGTTGATATAAATGCTATACTGTATATTCAAACTGAAAGCATATACTTTTTAGTATCACTCTTAATCAAAGACTCATTTTGTAAAATATGGGAAATAAGTTCAGAATGCCTCCTTGATCTGCCTTTAGTGATTTCTTGGCACCAGATGGTAAACATTTTTTTTTTTTTCCAGGCTGTTTATGTTTTTTACTACTCAGATATTTTGAATATGCTTATACTGCACATAGAGTCATGAGCCTATTAGCAGAGTGTGAGCCTTCTTTTGAAGTTATTGTTGAATGATTTAGAGTCTGCTGAAATGTTAAGTTTGGCAGAGTTTTCTTAATCTCATTTTTGTATGATAGTTACCTATATAAGTATATTGACTCATCTAATTCAAAAAATTTATGCAAATTACCTTTCCTTATAATTTTAAAGATGTTTCTATAATTCTCAAAAGATCATTTAATGAACACCCTTCTTTAAACAACTCACTCATATCCTATAACGCAATTACAGTTAAAATTGTATGTCTTAAAAAGGTGTAAATAAATTATTCTATGCAAATATTACATTTTTATTTTATGCACTGTGTTCCACAGAACATTTAATTAAAGTAAATTGTACCCAGGTATAAATTTGTAGTAAATTAAGGAATATTTGAAAGATCCAGATTTGCTACTAGATATAAAAACAATTTTATAATATTTCATTTTATCTGCTAATAATAAGAGTAAGTCTTGAACTTTCAAACTTATTTGAAGATATATTAAAAACAATTTAATAGCTCTAAGGATCTATTTCAGATGTTCCTTTTCAAATGCTATAAAATATGGGAAGCAAGCATTTTGATGTGAGGGAATTCCTAATTAAATGTTGAGATTGGATTAGAAATTGGACTTGTATTAGCTATAATTCTCCTTTTATCTTACTATGCCTGATAGTTTCTGCTTTCACACTTGCCTTCTTAAGCTTTCAATTTTCTTTCTGATCTTATTATCTGGCTATCTAGAATCTATCCTCTCCTCATATTCTTATTTTATTCCTTTCTCTTATACTGTCAACCTTCTTTTAAACTACAAATATGCCCAAGTGTATGCTATACTAAAATATCTTTATCAAATTTCTTATTTTCACCTCCTGCCTCACCAAACAGCTTGAAAGTATAGTCTATGTGAATAGTCCTTTAATATTATCTAACTCCAATTTACAATTAATTTAAAAATATCCAAACTTCATACATTATCATCTAATTGGAAAATCCAGACTTCCTCGTTTATATTCTATATAATTCTTTCTAAGTCATCTAAACTCCTTAATAATTCCTTCTTCTCGTAACCATGCACCTTTGGCTTCAACTTCACCATTCTCTTTCCTTTCCTAAAATACTGTCTTTCTACTTGGTTGGTTTTTCAATTTGCACCTTAAAATTGGAGATAATAAAAGGATCGTTCTAAGCCATATTGAATTTCTCTATCCATTTTTGCATTCTATGGGCCATCTGTTGCATTGCTGTGGCCTCAACACTTTCTTCACGGGACCGATGTGAACAAGTAGATGAATATACATATATATATATACACATACATATATACATACACACATACATCTCCTCGGTAATAGTCAGATTTGTATTTCAAACTTCCTATTTGATATTTTTCATGTGTCTGTCCCCCACCCCCTGCTCTACACTCTCTCTCTCTCTCTCTCTCTCTCTCTCACACACACACACACACACACACACACACACACACACACTGAAGTCCAAAATTTATCACATGCTCTCCCTATTTGCATCATCCAACTACTGCTCTTTCGGTATCTGCTAACTACAATAATGGAATCGTTGGCAAATTAAAGACATCTTGCACAGGTCAGAAGCCTGAATGTCATATCCTTGCTTTCTTGACCAAGCCTATATTCAATGAGTCATAAGTAGTGTACAAAAAAATTTAAAAAAAAAATCTCTTAAATCCATTCTCCTTGCTCTCAGTTGCCATTTCTGTTCCTATATTTCAATCATATAAATTCTCCTGTGGGCAGTTTGAAATGTCTATCCTTCGGCTCCCTGGCTTCAGTTCTTTCAACTCACTCACCTTTGGTATTTACCCTCTGTCACCACAGGCACACAATGCCTATGACCACTTGCTGAAAAGTCTGTGGGAGCTCCTCACAGTGTCCTAAGCCAAAAAGGCTTTTAGTGATTTGGCTCCAAATTACTTTTCATGTCTCTCACCTACCATCTCCACAGATACACCTTATGCTCTAGTGATAATATATTACTCATTCAACTTCAGAGATTTTTTGTGATTTACATATCACTATACTATAATCCATTTAGTGCCCTCTACTAAGACTGCTTTTTCCCAAATTTCATTTCTCTGAAATCTTCTTTGCCCAAATCACTGCTTAAGAATCTTCAGCGTGAGATAGCGATATAGAAGTTTTAAACTGTGAACATGCATACATACATATTGACAGTCTGCGTTAAAAAGCTGTTCGTGATGTTTCTTGGATATATTTTTAAAATTTAATTTCTTATTCTGTTTCAAAAATAGCATCTGCTATTTTTTCTTGTTCAAGGAAGACTTTCTAATCCCAGTTATAGACATATCTATATATAATTCTTACTAATAATTTTATAGACTAAAAAGGGGCCTTAAATCTATGTATTTTTCTTTAAATAGTATCAATGGATGGATTAATTAGGTCCCTCCAACAATAACAACAAAAGTTTTCCCATCCCAATTCATTGACTAACTCTCAATTTGATTTGAAATTCATAATATTGTACCACTTGTGAATGAGTATTTTTCTAGATGTTTAATTTTGTTGCATTGATTATATTATTTATACCAATACCACACTTATTGAAATTGAAGAAACTTTATTATACCATGCTGCAGTATTTTCTTGAGAAGTATTATATATTTTAATTTCATGAAGATCTTTAGAATTAGCTTTATCAATTTCCATAGAATCCATATGTATATTTTCTTTTGTAATATATTAATTTTGTAGATCAATTTGATAATTTTATGCATATACATTTACACATGTACAATGCATATGTACATATATGTTTATGTTTTATTTTGCATTTTTAATTATAAACAATATTTTAATTAATAATAAAGTTTAGAATTGTTATGTAGATGTCTACTGTTAATTAACATGAATCTATCTTTGTACATAATCTACTAGGGATAATAGCATATTGTATTTATCAGATTTATGACTCTCCATAAAATCAGATATTGTCATGTATTAAAAGGCTGCTTTATAACATTAAGTTGAATTTATAAAATACACAGCTTTTTGAATTCAGAAATGCATATTTCTGAATGCATTTTTGAATTCAGAAATATGCATTTCTGAATTTATAGTTTTCATTTTCAAAATGCTGATTATAATAAATAAATAATGTATAATTAAATCAACTGTACCATACTTCAAAACTATATTTTGCTTTTATTATGTCTTTTAAAACATTAAACAATATGAAATTATGATTCAATCTGCAAAATGACATTTGAACCTTTATCTAAATATGTACATTGACTCTTTATATTAGAAATAACAGAATCTGTAGCCCTAACTAGCATAAACCATTCAGGGAATTTAGTGGTTCATGTTATTTCTGGGTCTACAATTATGCTTAATTTTTAATGAAATTGGATCCAGTGTTCAATAAAACCATTATGGGTCAAATTTCACCCCTCCCTCCTTTTCTTCCTTTGTTCCTACTTTCCTTTCTTCTTCCTTTTTCCTGTTCTCTTTTTTTAATTCACTATTTAATTGATATTTAAGTTATTTATGGGAAGTACACAAATTTTAAGTATATAATGACTAATTTTTCTATATGTATACAGCAGTATAACAACTTAAATCAAGATGTAGAACATTTCTGTCATCCTAAGATATTTCCCTTATTTTATCTCTCAGTCAGTATTTCAAGAATAATACTATAATTTTTACTATAGATTCACTTTCTATGTTCTGAGCTTCATATAAATAAAATCATATATTATGCATTCTTTGCTGTCTGGCTGGTTTACTGCATTCTAGAAAGTCACCACAAAAATGATCTCTTAATTTTACAAATAAATGACACACTCCTAGTCCTCATTTTCTTTGGTTTTTTCAAAATGGGTCATTGTTAATCATACTTCTTTTGTTTCCTCATGCAATCAAACTTATACTCTTTGTACAGTACATTGTTTCTTCTCTGTCTCAGTTGTCTGTTCTCCTATTCCCTGGAATGAAGTATAATCTTACCCATATTCTATCAAACATTAAGCCTAATTTATCTCAAACTTTTCAAATGTATATTTTTCCAGAGTTCCAGTGTCCTCTCCCATGCTCATTCCAAGTGAAACTCAAAATAGCATCACTAAATCAATAAAAATCAATCTAAATCTTCTATATGTCTAGGTTTGATTCCTCACTCATAGCTACAATTCCAATTTTCTAATTGCCTGCTGAACATTATTATTGGTATATCCTGATCATTTTTCAAATGATAAATATTAGAACATTACCTTTTTTTTTTTCAAATCATCATATATTGCTTTCCTTTTGCCTTTGAAGATAATGGTGCAAGACTTTCCCAGTATATAAATATTAGATTCTTGAAACTTTTCCTTTTTCCTATACTCACATATTTAAACAATTGCTAAATTCCACAAATTCTTCATTTTAATGTATTTCATATATTTTCTCTCTTTTCATTCCTATAGCCATCATCCTAACTTACACTTTGTGACATTATACCTGAGCTACTTGCATACCTTCTGATTTCCATTTCTGTTACTTCAATTCTAATTCACTACACACATGCTAATTGTCACATATCAGAGGGTCTATCCTATCACTCACAAGTTCTCAAAGAAGTAAATAAAAATAGAAAAACAACTTAATCTGCATTCAAGATTCCTTATTACTAAGTTCATATATAGACATTGCAGCACTACTTTGTATCAGTCATTCTCTTTGTATTTTTATAAGCCTATTATCTTTCATCACAATGAAGTACATTTCAGAGGTGAGATTATTGTCCATTTTGTTTATTGCTAAATTCCTAGTCTCTAAAAGAGTCCCTAACACATGGTTAACATTCATTAAATATTGGTGAAAGAAAGAACAGCTTGTTCTGTAGTCAGATGGGAATACTTATTCCTCTAAACATAATGAATACTTTTCATTTTCATATCATTGCTTAAGCATATACCCTTAGTGTAATGACCTTTCTACCTATCTTCGTATCATAAAGATACAATTAAAGATAGATCTCAA
Organism: Rousettus aegyptiacus; assembly: GCF_014176215.1. Taxonomy (NCBI): domain Eukaryota; kingdom Metazoa; phylum Chordata; class Mammalia; order Chiroptera; family Pteropodidae; genus Rousettus; species Rousettus aegyptiacus. The sequence goes on from NW_023416306.1 coordinate 23,990,970, forward strand.
CTGCATCAATTCTTTAAGGTTCTTCTTAATCTCCTCAACTCAATGTTAGTTCTTTCTCCTTTAAATTCTCATAGCCACTTTATATCATTTTTGTAGGACCTATAATACATGGCTCTTAAGATTCACTTAAAAAATAACTTGTCTTACTCTCCCTAAAAGACTCTATATTCCTTGAGGCCAAAAATTGTGTTTTGAATATCTTTGGAACCTTAATATTTAGTGGAATATCAAGTTAATGGCAAACATTCAATGCATATTTATTTAATTGGACTGGATATTTTCTGTTCAATATAAATTTGGCAGAAAAAAACAGCATTTATCATGCATGAAAATGTCAAAGGATATTGTGCTTATTTTTCTTCCAACGGATTAATTTGTTTGTGTCTGCCAATAAACAATTTAGCTACTATCTCTGGGAATGAAGGAAATACTAATTTTATGAACAGCTACCAGTGTAAACAACCTCTGTGACTTCATGTTTAACATCGAATTCATTATGTTTAGATAGAACTCATTAAGGAAGAATTGTCTGATTTCAGGAAAAAAAATGTAATTCATGCTCTGGAAATATAATTGAAGTAGGTTCATACTTTTAGCTAGTCTGAATTTGGATACTTAGCATGTTAATTTATACAAATGAATTTCAAATTAATGTGTCACAGATCCAGCAGGTTTTGAGAAAGTTATGGGAATGTATTCTTTATTAAATTTATAAAGCGAATATGTAAATTCATAAATATACAAGAAATAAGTTGTGGCATGATGGGGCCCTCATAAAATGGACCAGCATCCACTGATTTCAGAAAACTGCTGAAAACCTGCAGTTTCTCCAGGATATATAAAGATAAGACAAGTGCTAAATTGGTCCAGAAACTACTGTGCAGGTCAGTTTGAGAAGCAAAGGCTTTAAAATAAAACAGATTTGTATTTACATCCATGATCTTTGGAAAAGTTGTGCCTACCTCCCAGGATGAGTCAAGAATCGTTAGTAAAATGTTCATCTAAAATTAAGCACACAATTAACCTTAGTTTCTTCAGTCTGAGGTTTGATTGGGCCCTTATAAGGAATAAATGAGATATTGCTGTGCTTGACAACATTTTAAATTGTAAGGGCTTCATATCAAATTCACATATTATCATTTGTATGTAATTTGTTTTAAAATTAAGACAAAAAATAAAAGGTTACTATGATTTTCAAAAACTCTTAAAATTAATTTTATTTTATTTAATCATTTCAATGCTTAAATGACTTTGAAAAAGCAACAATACATACCATTAATAAGGTGTTATTTTTCCTGCCAGTGGGTATTTTCCCTAATAATAGGATCATCCTAACATACAAAGCAGTTAAAAATGCTAACATGTTACTTGTGAAGAAGCTACAACATTTATTAAGTTTGTTTCTATGAGTCCTCCCTCTCATGAATTAAAGACTTTCCAGAGAGATAATTTACTATAGTATACATCTTGGGTAGCCCATAGTAAATGAATACACATGGCTGTTCTTGACAATTTTGATAATGCTAATGCTTTGAATGAAGCCCCCCACAATTCACTTCGCATACACACAATTAAAACAACAATGTAGTTTCTCATTAAATGGAAACATTTACATTTCACAAGCAATGGACTTTCAGTGTAGCATCCCAAATATATTAAATGCTACTGATAATTTAAGAGTTTGATTTTTAATTTCTACATGACATTCTTTAAGCCAGCTATAGATGAATTTGGCTGGATGCCCATAAATTGAGAGAAAAAAAGAAAATAACAGTTTTAAATATTTTTTTTTGTAATGACATCTTGTCAGCTGATTAATCTTTTCTGTTATATAGCTAAATAACACCATATGTTAACTGTGAGTTTATTGCTTAAGATACAAGAGAGATCTACCTCATGATAAATGATTTGGGTATTTTCTAGCTAAAAGTGAAAGAAGGGGGAAAATACTATCGGAATCTTGTTTCTAAAATCATTTAGTTAGTTTGATTATATGATATATATCATAGAAATGGCTGTGTTTTCAGGGATCAGAGGAATGCTTTATAAGTTAGCCCTTGTGAGTTAAACCGATATGAGAAAATACAACTTTCCTTTAAATTTATGTTTTAGCAGAGTGAGACATTTTTTCCAATGCTAGCAACTTGAAATTTAATTAAATGCTTATGATGTTTAAACAACAAAACTATTCAAAACACATTTTTGTTTGATTGTATAATGAAGCCAAATGAAGCTTAAAAATTAATTCCACTATTTCATGCTACAGATATGTTGTATTTAAAATACAAAAGACAACAACAACAATAATTTAAGAGCAAAAAAATGATAGTAGATTGGAAATTATTTTTCTAGTATGTTATTTTACTTTATTCGGTAAAGTCATTCACAGTTATTTATTAAGTGCCTATTGTCCCCTATTATTTTATAGGCTTTCAGGACAGGGATTTACAATAGGGGTTAAGACAGATAAGACCTTGCTCTCATAGAAGTTATATTCTTGTTAAGGAAGATATACTATGAATGAATGAATATATAAACAAATCATTACATTAATATAATATCATACAATATTACCCATATTAGTAATCATGAGAGATTAGTACCATAATAAATTTTAAATAATGGAATTTAAATATATAAATGCTACAAAAAATCAGAATTAAGGATAAAAAAAGGGAAATAAAATAAAAGTTAAAAGCCCAAGAAATTCCTTCTTCTATTCCACTCAATAGACATATGAGACGCAACAACTTATCTATTCTCAAATTCTAATTTAGTAACATGCTGGGCTGAGTGTATTTCCATTATGTACACAGATACATTTCATATTATCCTTTTTTAAATTTTTAAAATTTTAAAATTTTAAATTTTTAAATTTTTAAATTCAGTGGGCATGTATTTAGCAGGGTCAATATAAGACAAGATAAAAAGTAGGACTCCAGAGTAGTACTGCCTGGCTTGAAACTTTCGACTTATTAACTAAGTGCCCTTGGCTTCTTTGACTTCATAATAATAGCACATGCTTTATAGAACTGTGAGGATTAAATGAGACAACACAAGATATTCTAAAGGTGCCCTCAGTGAATCAAGCCCTTATGAAATTGCCTCCCCTTGAGTATGGATAGAACCTCTTGATATGTTTCTAAGCAGGAGATTATGGCAAAAGTTATATGATGTCACCCCCATGATTACATTTCCTTATTTAAGACGCTGTATTTTCAGGCTGTAGAGAAAGAATCACTTGGTGGCCTTAAAGAAGCAAATGGCAACATTATAAACTGAACATGGAATTACGTGGTTGAGACCTGTGGATTGCATCTAGGAAATGAGGGCAATGTCCAGTCAACAGCCATTAAATAGCAGAGTCCTGAGTCATACAGCTACAAAGAAATACTGCTAACAGCCTAAGTGAGCTTGGAGGTAAATTCTTCTCTAGTCAAGTCTCTATATGAAAATTCAGCCCCGCCGGACACCATGATTGCAGCCTGTGATACCCACATCAGGGTACCCCAGTTAAGCTGTGCCCTGACATCTGATCCACAGAAACTATGAGGTAATAAATGTATATGTATAAGACATTAAGTTTGTGGTAATCTGTTACATAACAAAATAAAATTGATTTTACATGAAAAGAGCTTAGAATAACATCCTAAATGAATAAAGGACTCGATAAATTATAGTTGTTCGTATCATATATATAATGACCCAGAAATGACTTTAATCATTCTGAAAAAAAATGGGGAAAATATGATACCTACCTTCTTGGAGTCTACTGTCAGACACAAATGTAAAGAGATGATGATGATGACAATGTGGACCTGCTGCTTTGATGGAGGGAAGCATGGGATCCTCTGGGGGTATCTAAAAATGAAACAGAGCATGGGCTGGGGTGATCAGGACAGCTTTCCAGAGAAGTTGATACTTAAACCAAATCTTAAATGATGATCCTCTCTAGAGTTAATACATTTAATTATTTTTAATTGATTTCCTCCATTAGAATGCAAGCTCCCTGAAGGCAGGGCTTTTTGTCTGAATTCCTAGTGCCTAGATGAATACCTAGTACATAGTAAGTGCTTAATACATATTTGATGAATGAATGAATTAGTGAATTCCAAGTCAATCAAATGAATAAATGTGGGAACAGTCAATAAGAAATCAGGCAAGAAGAATATATTAGAGAGAGTGGTATCTGCAAAATCATGGTAGCTATCAGGTACTTTTTCTCTCAAAAATTGTTTCCCTGAAAAGACAAAATAGTACATTGTAGTCAATGCTTGGATGCCCATTTACATTTTGAAAAAAAATGTAAAGTTTCAATGTATTTCTACTTTCATTCATGTCATGCTATATATTACCAAATGATAGGAATTGCCTGGGATGCTTGTTATGATCTTTGAAAGAGCAAAAAAAAAAAAAAAAAAAAAAAAACAACAAAAAAGTATTTATATTCTCTGGAAAGTTTAAAAGTTTAAACATCTCTGCAATTTGGGGCTTCACATGAACTTTAAGTTAGTTATAAGGCTTTTCAAGGATAAGTTTTCAACATTATAATCTTCAGCAGAGAAAATAAATGCAGAGAAATATGAATTTTTTTCTTAGTTATTTCCTTTCTCCCTTCTATCTATCATGCATTATTAAGCTAATAGGCCAATACACATATTGCATATAACCTACATTGTCAATAAGGGCAAAAGTTAAATTGCATATAACCTACATTGTCAATAAGGGCAAAAGTTAAAAGCTTAGAGGCAATTTCCCGGATCTGTTTATCAGATAAGGAAATAGTGAATATAATATTGCTGTATTAAATATAGCACAACGTTAAAACATACAGCATTTAAACCCAGAATATTTCTCCAATTTAATTAATCAATGTGTTATTTAAAATTTTCCCTAGCTCTGAAGTTCCAGATGTCTTTAGACTGTACCCTATACTAGACATTCTTCTATATTAGAGATATGCTATGTTTCATAACTTTTAAAAAAATAATTTACTCTATTGGAGAAAAGTTACCCTGAATCTCTTGCTTCAAACCTTTCTACCTAATAGGAAGGTTAAAAAATAATTGTAGCCCACTGTCAAAGTAAAAAATACACAAATCTAATACTATTTAGTAATTTGCAAATATCTTCTCCCAATCAGTTGGTTGCCTCTGTCTTGTTGATAGTTTCTTTTGCTGTGCAGAAGCTTTTTAGTTTGATATAGTCACATTCATTTATTTTTGTTTTTACTTCCTTTACCTTTTAGGTCAAACTTATAAAATCCTCTCCAAAATCAAGGTCCACAAGTTTAGTATCTATGTTTTCTTCTACATATTTTACCATTTCGGGTCTTATATTTAGGTCTTTGATCCATTTTTAGTTAATTTTGGTGTATGGTGCCAAATAGCAGTCTAGTTTCATTTTTTTGCATGCGGCCTTCCAATTTTCCCAGCACTATTTATTAAAGACATGTTTTCCCCTTCCATGGTATGTTTTGACTCCTTTGTCAAAAATTATTTACTTACATATATGTGGTTTTATTTCTGGGCCCTTAATCATGTTCCACTGGTCTGTGTGTCTGTTTTTATGCCAATACAATGCTATTTTCATTATTGTTGCTTTGTAGTGTAAGTCGAAGTCAGGGAATGTGATACTGTTGGCTATTTACAACAAAAGAAATAATAACAAGTGTTGGAGAGGTTGTGGACAAAAAGAAACCCTCATACACTGCTAATGAAAATGAAAATTGATACAACCACTGTGGAAATCAGTATGGAGGCTCCTCAAAAAATTAAGAATAGGATTACCATATGATTCAGCAATCTCTCTTCTGGGTAGCTACCCAAAAAATTTGAAAACATTTATTTGTGAAGATATATGTACCACTATGCTCATTGTAGCATCATTCATGGTAGCCAAGAAAGGAAACAACCCAAGTATCCTTTCATAGATGATTGGCTAAAGAAAATATGGTACGTATATATACAATGGATTACTGCTCATCCTTAAGAAAAGATGAAAAACTGTCATTTGAAACAACATGGATGGATCTTAAGAATACCATGCCGAACAAAATAAGTCAGATGGAAAACTTCAAGAACCCTATGATTTCAGTCATATGTGGGATATCAAACTGTAAGAAACAAGATGAACAAAGAAACAAAACTCCTAGATGCAAAGAACAATATGGTGATTACTAGAAGAAAAGGGAACAGGGGAAGAGGTAAAGAGGTCAAATATATGATGACAGAAGATTTGACTCTGGGTGGCAAACACAAAATGCAATATACAGATAATGTATGATAGAATTATACACTTGATATCTATGTAATTTTGTTAACAATGTCATCCCAATAAATTCAATAAAATTAAAAAAATAAAACTGCTCAGTGAGATCAGTGAACAGTTATCATAAGTATATTTTGGACAGATATTATGTCTTTTGTAATAGAGATCTGAAAGTTCCTATACAAAACACAATCAACATGTCTTTAATTCCAAAGACTGAAAGAAATACAAGTCATGTTTTAATCTTACTCACTACAGGTTTAATCAACATTGTACAAGGTCTGAGTATCATTTTGAATACTATATTATGTAAATGTTATAGTATGAGGTACAAATAAAAATTAATTATCTTATTTAGAAATATTCAGTAAGGCTATATTATAGTTAAATTTTGAGACAACAGCAAAATATTTTACATTAAAAAATATCTGTACAAACACAAAGGATTTTTATTGTTGTCACTGCTATTATAGCTGTTATTTTTTATCTGTGTTATAAAGTTTTTAACTTTTTCCATCTCAGGACCTTGACTAGGCATTTTTATATACACTGAGAAAGATTAGCCTTGTGGCCTTATCTCTGCAATCAATGTTAATCCACTTTTTAGGTCTCCAAGTGGACAGGCATGGAAATCCAAACAATATTTAGGATATTAACATCTGAAGTGTGTGAGCTTCTTTCAGTGCTGATCATCTACCTATCTGAGGTGGGAAGAAGCCCTGATTTACAGTGTTTGCTGATTTCAAGAGTGTATATTCCCACCATGACTTATTTCAAGTTGCCAAATTATTTAACAATTATTGGTGACATTTCTAAATATTTAATGGTCACCTCTCGTGAACTAGTCGGAGCTTTCAGGAGCTAGACACAGCATATCACAGGATATAAACAAATGACATGTGGAGCGAGTTTGGAATTTCAAAACAGTCAATTGTGGGAAGAGAGTAGCAGGTCATGAAGATGAAAGAGTTTGGGAAAGCTCATTGAGGAGGTTATCTGTCACATCAACAAACTGGCATTTGTAAAAATAAGAGCCATTAAAGGACTGAAAAGACATGACAAGGTCAGATTTGTTAATTAAAAAGATTATTTTGGCAGCTATGTGAAATTCAGATTAGAAAAGATAAGTCAAGAAGCAGAAAGATAACTTACATGCCTCTGAACCTGGTGCAAGAAAAACTAATTTAAAAATCTTATTAGTGACGTACAATGGAAAAAAATGTCAGAATTACTGTTCAACATTTAAGACCTCATTAGTTCACTGCTTCTTGGAACTTTGCTCTTTTCTTTTTCCTCTCACCCTCCTTGTTAGCTATCTATTATTTCTGCTTCTAAAAGATTTTGATAACAGGGAACAATTCAACATAAATAGATTGATTTAGGCACAGTGAAAAGGAATTTCAATATTCAGTAAAGACATAATTGATAGGGCAGGAAATGTGATCTGGAAAAACCTTAGTGAAGGACTAGAAAAAGGTGTTTATGAAGTCTAATCCACAAACACTGACATTTTCAATACTGATCCCAGGAAGACATGACAGTCTAGGCCTTGGACTCAATCTGAGGTTGAATTCCAGATCCCAGAATTTCAATTGAGAGCAAATCATCATTCCAAAGGGGATGTAGTCAGTATTCCAATGAGAGAAATAAGTTACTAGAGGTGTCATTCAGTGACAGAGTGGTTAAAAGAAGCAAAGCAATTAGGAAAATCAGGCTAAGATGATGGCAAGACCAGTAACACAACTAATTAGATGTATGTATGTTCAGTACTTGAACTCAGGGTTAAGTAAAGTCCTGCTGACAAGGAAAGGTTGGTTCCCAGTGTCTGAGTTGGGTCTCATATTGCAATTTTTTAACATAAGGGCAGAGAGCTAAGCTGTTAGTACAACCATCCTTAATAAAAGGAAGACTTTCAGTTTACCACTAACACATTCTTTACTAAACTTACTCTATAATAGGATCAAATTACTTGCAAAGGGCATCATAGATGCCGATCTGTAAAATTATAATAAAAACCAAAATTTTGGCGATTATTTGTGTTTTGAAAAGAATTAGTCACTGGAAATTATTCCACATAAGTAGAGAAGTATAATTTATCAGCAATTTTTGGATGTGTATATTTTTTTATATTTCCAAAGAGAATTTTTAAAAGAAATATGTATTATCATGATATAGAGTTTTTAATTATTAAGAAAATTATATATTCATAGCACCAATAAATATATCAACACTATATATAGTATATGATAAGGAGGAAATTTTCAAATGATTTCAAATTTCAATTGCATGATAAAAGTGTCAGTTAATAGTTATAATGATTTAAATAAGAATAAATTCTAGAGTAGTTTTAGGAAAGTACTAAAATTAAAAGCTACCAATCACAGATGATATTTTTTGATTAATATGAGAAATTTAAAAATGAACTTTTTTGTAAGGTACACATACCTTATAAAATGTAGCAGAGGATCTGAAAGAAGATGGCTGAATCTTTATGTCTCTTCATTTAATATTTCTGACAACTTACAGTAATGTTATTATAATTAGAATAGCGATAAATAATTGGTAAAATACTTTATGTGCTAGATTGATGAATATCATTTTGTGTATATGAGTGTCAGGTAATTCTATATGGTGATCACTATGTTTCTGATGCCTATAATGTTTAATTATGAAAAAATACTTTATAAGTTATAATGATGAATAGTTACAGTGGAGTAGCATGTCACTAAAAATGGCTACATGATATTCAATGTCATATTAAGTAGATATTTATGGAGAATCTAATATGAATCATGCATTGAATATAAAGTTCTAGCAATTGCAGATGAATAAGAAAACAATCTGGTTCCTGATGTTGTGAATCTCTTGTTAGTAGAAACAAATATGAATAAAAAGTCAATATAATGTAAAAGAGCTCCTACAGTACATGAGGGTTTAGGTTTGAGTGAGAGGAGCAGTTTGGTATGAATTTTGCTAGTGTAGGAAAAAGAGATTCAGGACAATCAGATCTTAATATAAGTTCCAGATTTTTGGATTTTCCCCTTTCATGCTGTGTGATTTACTTTCCTATAACTAAAGTATGAGTGTTACTTCATTATGATCTTAAATATTATTTTTAGAGAAATCAAGAAGACTTGCTTAAATCTCTTTGTTACAGAATTTTGTAACACTTTGTGCCTCTTCTTTTCTTTGTAGCACATATAATAGTTTAAATTAATTAACTGTAGTGTGGGGGGCATTGAAATGTTGATTTAGTATTATTGAAAGTTTATTTCCTGTAGATGCCATTTAAGCAGCTAGGACCCAGAGGAGTATTTGGGCTTCTTCATCTGGTCAGGGTAGGTTCTAGTTGACATAAAAATAAAAGGAAATTTGGTAGTGTATATAATCTCAGTGTCCCAGAGAGAGGATGAGAAGCCTCTTTATTTACTGCCTCTTAGCTGAACCTTTATGTAACTAGAGGACTATTTGTAAAACATGCTAAAAAATAAAGTAAAATTATATGGCTTTAAAGCAAGTGCACTCTTAATTCAAACAGTACTTAGACAAAAGAAAAAAATCAAGACTTCACATTAAAATAATGGCATAAAATTACTCCTGATTTAAGTTCTACAATCTTCAACTAATTAGAGGGCCAATCATTTGTCCATCATAAGAAATTATGAGATGGCATTTGCTTATAGGGCCCAAGGCCCTCCAAACATGGATCTCTAACAACATAAACATGTATTCTCTCCTTTTATATACTCTTTAATTCAATATTCTGCTCATCCCAGATATCCCCTCCTCCATATAAGTAAGCTGGCTCTGTGTGTGTGTGTGTGTGTGTGTGTGTGTGTGTGTGTGTGTGTGTCTGCAATGCCATTGGAGATAGGGTGTGTATAGCAATTTCTTAATTTCTTAATATTATTAATTTCTAGAAGTGCAAACTAAAGAATATTAAAAAAAATCGAACAACAACAATGACAAACAAGCAAAACGTGGGAGATTAAAGAATGAGGGAAAATGAAGATTAAAAGGGACATAGAAATAGCCAATAAAAACATGAGGAAAATTTTTCTAGGCTAGAAAGAGATAGACATGTACTGTTTTTCTCATTCTAGAATAGAGACTGATATATGTCTCAGGAGTATGTTTGTCCACTGAGATCCACATGCTGCATAAAAATATGCATTCTTTTTATTTACTATACCATCAGTAATGTGCAATTTAAAATATAGACTGTATGCTCCATAAGAAGATATCTTTACACCTCCAGTATAAAAATTGTTTGGTTCACAATATATGTTGAACAGTGTCATATGAATGAATAAATGATTGTCCTTGTTTTTATCAGTATAAATATAATCTTAAAGGATAAAAATATTATTCTGGAGCTTGTCCAGCAACATGACAAAAGTTAGGATTCATCAAGTCTTGACATTCCTTTCCTGTGTCTGTTGCCTCTACTTCTAAATGCAGCTGGGTATATATCCAATGAATCAACAAGGTCTCAAAGAGATATCTGCACTCCTGTGTTCATTGCACCATTATTCAAATAGCTAAGATATGGAAGAAATTGCATGAACAGATGAATGGATAAAGAAAATGTAGTGTATATATATGCGATGGAATATTATTCAGCCATTATAAGAAGGAAATCCTGCCATTTATGACAACATGGATGAATCTGGACGGAATTATACTAAAATAAGCCAGAGAAAGACAAATGGGAAAATCGATCATAAAGAACAAACTTCCAATTATAAGATGACTGAATTGTGGGGATCGGAGAATGCCGAAGTGTACACCATGCACAGCATGATGATTGTAGTTAATAATACTGTATTGTACACCTGAAATTTGCTCAGAGAATAGATCTTAAGTATTCTCATCACATACACCCTAAAAATAGTAACTATGTCAGATGATGAATGTGTTAATTAACTTGATTATGATAATCATTTCACAATATACACATATAACAAATCATCATGTTGCATACCTTAAACATATACAATTTTACTTGTCAATTACACCTCAATGAAGCTGGGAGAAAAAAGAAAAAATGACAATAGTGTGTGTTTTAGAGTATATGTGATAAAAGCTTCTTCCTGTATAAATGAAGCCATGCTTTTTAATTAGAACTTATAATGAATCTAAATTAATTGGGTCCTAATGCTTTCTTGAAGAAAAAAAATAAAATAAAATCAATTAATGCTACAAGTAAGATGAAAAAAAATATTTAAACTTATCCTCAGCAAGTATCAGAGAGAAGGTAAAAATATAGATAGAGAACAGGTTGTGAATACCTTATCTGTCATGGTAAGGAGATAACCAAGGAAAACAGGTGATGTAACATTTGTTTAAATACTGTGATGCACACTTTATACAGTCTAGGTAGTTTAATTTTCAATTATCTGTAAATGTTTATTGTTAAGATTCTCTAAAGCATACCTCTAAGATATACATTAGTTAAAAGCAAGTAAGATGATACACATAGTATACATACAATGTGAATAATTTCTTGTAAAAAGTTATAAAATATCTTCATATAGACAGAGATCTTGAACATAAACCCAAAATTAACAGAGGAGAAAGAAGTGAGACTGTAAGTTAAAGAACATTTTAATTTTTTAAATTTCAGTTGAAGCATAATGTGGGTCTGAAATATGGCAGAGTTCTTTAAGAATGAAAATACCAAAACATATTTGAGGAGTATTTCAAAGGTAGAGACAACTATAAATTCAGAATAAAATGAAATGAGACGTGAGGGAGAAGAAGTGATCATTGTGGATTCCAAAGTTGTTTTTTTCTTTGTCTCTCTGTCAGAAAGCAATGGTGTTGATTCCAATGACAGATAAAGTTTGAAGTGGGACACATTTTCTTTTACAATGTCGTTTCATCACTTTAATAATACCTGGATGTTCAGGAAGTAATGTGAAATTAATTCCCATATAGTAGGAAGACCAGAGATGGATTAATGGATTTAGAGTCTATCTGAAAAGAGATGTTTAATGAAACAATGAACTTGGTTGAGATTGCCCAGGAGAGTCTATAAAGTGAAAAGAAAAGAGATGGTAATATTGGATTATAGTTTCATTTAATCAGTGGAAATTGAAAAGCATCAAGAAAATGACTATAAAAAGTAGTCCAAAAGATATATTATTTAAAATAGTGTGCTGTCACTATCCCAAGAGGGACAAAGCACTCTAAGGGAAAAATATTAATTGTAGTAAATTTGGAAAGAAAGTTTAAGATTTAGGCAATTTAATGGAATTTTTATGATTATTTTGGCTTTGAATAAACAGGTTCACTAGCAAGTCATTCAATGTCCTGTATTTCTACTATGTGATGGGCTATATATGTTATGTTCTGGAGATAAGGATGTAAATAAAATAGTCCCTATTCTAGGAGCCCCTTAACAAGGAAAAAGGAAACACAAACTATTACACAATGATAGTGTGGGAAATATATATATATTTAACATGTATCTATGGGAGCTTGAAAATCTGTAGTATGTTGGGGAATGTCAATAAGTATTCCATGGAGAAAATGATATTAACTGGTCTGTATAGACCACTAGGCAGAACAAACAAGTCAAAGGCATGGATTTGGAAATCATAAGGCAAGATAATGAATCATGGTGCAGTCTGTGAGTGTAATAGAAATAGGAGAAAGGGAATCAACAAAAATTAGATGGGAAAGGTCAGCAGTGGTCAGGTGTTAACAACCTTAAATTGTTCACAAAATCGAACTTAATTTTCCCTAAGCAAGGGGTAAAAAATACTAAAGTAAAAAATACTTTAGGATAAATTTTGGAACAACCAAATCTATATTTTGGAAACATAACTCAGACTGGAATACAGATACCAAATGGGAGAGGGCAGAACTTAGAGGCAGGCTATCAAAGAAGAGATACTGCAGTAACCACATTAGAAGGCAATGAAGATCTGAACTAAGGGAAATCTAAGGAAATGAAAATGACTACAGGAATAGAGAAATAGTAAGAGAAAAAATACAGAAGCGACCAGAAATAGAATTGACAGTACTTAGAGACCGATTACTGTTATGTGAAGTAAAAGAGTATTAATGAAAATTTTCAGATTATGTCTTTTTGGGGAGCAGGGTATGGCAAATACTATATAAACTATTCTCATCAAACTACAATTATCCCTTTCTTGTGAAAAATTCTGAATAGTGAACTTAGTGTCCTAATTAAAATATGGCATTGTTCGGGTATGTTAGGTGGTTATTTTAAAAAGACAATGTTTTCCAAAATATATTATTTTTCAAATGACAATGGCAAATATACACATGCATACACATGCACATAGACTTTTTCTGAAGTTTAAATTAATATTCATAATCTATGTAGAAAAATTATGAATGCTTTTTAATATTTTTCTCATCATTATGTCATGTTAGCTTTAAGTAACTGATATATCTGAGAACTCCAGGAAATTGTAAGAAAGATTATCTGACGTGTGAATGCATAAGGTTGTATTTGTGTTTTGATGCACAAACATTTGCCAACTGAAACCTAGGGGTACATATATATGTTACTGCACAGGGTGATGTGAAATCCGGTGTCACCCCAGTGGCATGGTGGAAGTCCTGATGCTCACATCTGTGTAAAAACCTCACACACTTATGTATATAACTGTGATGTTCTACATATTTCGTATTATTTGACGTATATAATAAATTAAATTTGTAGACCCCAAAACCAATTCACGATAAATCCATTCCTGGTAGAAAGAATTGATTTGTGGGATGATGATGACAATGATGATGATGGTGATGATGATTCTGTCTATTTCAATCTAAACATATGCCTTTGATGCCCCATCAACATACCAGAGTATTCACAGTTAAATGAATTTGGTAAATTTAAGATAATGTGTAGTTGATTTAAAAGAGTGCCTTGCTAATGTTGATTAATGGATCAATTTTAAGCAGAAGAATTGTACCTGCAATTATTTATTTATTAACTTTTTCATTCATTCATTTAAAAAAAAACTGCTATGGGTCGGGCAATTTTTTAGAAATGAAAAGTTGAAAAAAATGTAGTTTATGATGTATACTTATCAATTTTATCTAGAGAGAGATGAATATTCACATAATTCTAGGAAAGTGGTAAAAAAAAGCGGTAAAAAATAGAAAATAAATTACAATGAGAAAACAAAAGAGCTATTATTTGATTTTGTTTTGAGAAATGCTTGTGGCTTTAAAGGACAAGTTATTGTTATCCAGCTGATAAGGCTGGTAAAAGTCAGTCAACTTGGTATTAAGGTAAACTAAAAGGATTATAATGCGTCTCTTTTCCATAATTTTCATATTTTATCACTTTTTGAAGATACTTGCTTTCTGTTCCCTTTTCTTAATTCTTTCAAAATTGTATTTTTCCTGATTCCTGATACTTAAGAGGTCCAAAATGTACTATCGGAGGCTGCATGATATGTTTGAAAGAGCACCTATGTAGGAGTCAGGTTGTGGTGAACATTAAAACAAATAACCTGATGGTTATAAGCACTTACAGGCATGAATGATAGCTATTTCCTTTATTTCCATCATAATCTTACTGCTTTCAAGTTAATATTAACATACATAGTTCTATATCATCATCATATTTGTCTTTAATGCATAACATGGGGATATCTTCGCTCTGCTCATTTCTAATACTCTTTCTGACTTCTAATGTTTTCTTACTATTTTCTTCTTTAAAGTCTACTTTATCAAACTAGAAATTTTGTCACCAAAGCTGATGAAAAAGAAAGAGGAGAAATTATCTTAGTATATTCTCTAAACTGCTTAATAAAAACTGACTTATAAATTCAGTATAACTACTAAATAGTCAGGATCCAGACAGTTAAAATTCACATGGTTCAAACAGAGACTTTAGTAAAGATTTGGGTATGTTTCAGGGAACAAACAAGGGATATTGCATCACCCAAGACTACAAGAGTGGCTAACAGTTACTGCTGTAAAAAAAATAACATAAACGGAGCTACCTTAAAATGGGGAGAGAGCTTCCATACCAGAAGCACTGACTGGAAAGTCTTATTCCTCAAACCCTTGGAAGTTAAAACTGGGAAAAATAACATTTGGCTGAGGCCTAAAGCAGCACTCTATCCAAACAATTATTTGCAAAGATAACAGACAAGACTACAAGACCTAAATGTATAAACATTCTTTAGAATTAGCATACCTATGTTAACTTACCTGCACCTATAGAAATTCCTTCCTTCTATTCATTTAATTGTTCTTTACTTTCTTAAAAATACCCTTGCCTTTGCCTCCTAATCAGAACACTGTTTGGGTTTCTGCCTGCATCAGTGCTTGCTAAATAGCCATTCATTTGGATCTCAATTAAATGCTTATTGTCTCTCGATTTGGCCTTTTAGGTTTTTTAGGTTAACCTTACTTTTAAGGCTAATGATAAAATGTTATTCCACTCCAGTGGTAGCTGAAATCTTGGAGAAGGGGCCGTGTGAGAGAAATTACAGTCAACTGGGAGACAAATGGCACCAGCGAGCAGACTAGAAGAAACTTCTCTTCTCTATCTCCTCTCACTTTCTGATTTTTTGCTACCATTGGCTGACCTAAATAAAAAAAACAACTTACAATGGGATCCAACTGATGAAGTCATCCTTCCCAGGCATAGAGCTGGGTAGAACAAATGGATATGGACAGAGTGGAGGAGCAGGGGGAAATTACTACCATAGCAACAAGATGAAAATTTTTGAGTGTTATCTCCAAAATTTTTATTATTCTCCAACATTCCTCTGAGGGCTTAACATTATATAACTCTTCAAATTTACCACTGACTCTATAAAGTTGTTAATATTTTATCCTCAGGTGAGGAAATTGAAGAACAGAGATTAAGAAATTTGTCCAAATTTATGTAGCCTTTCTTAGCTAGTAAGTTCCTACAAATGGTCCTCCTCTCCAGGGACAAATTTTACTTGAAAATTAAGAAAAATTATAGAAAAGAGAATGTTGAAGATGGGAGTGACTTAGAATCTTAATGTAATTTTACAAATGTGACAACTAATCTCAACTATGTAAAGTTATTTTCCAAGGTCATTTTGTAAAAGACAAAGCTAGGGTCAGATTGATTTTTTTTTTTTTAACTTCCAAATAGGTTATATTTGTAAATCAAGAAGCTCTAGGGATATCTATATCTCGACTACAGGGATAAGTGATTTAGCATTATACAGAATACTAATGTTAAATTTTTAAAATTTAGTTTTGATTTCTACTTCAGAAACTGTTATTTTCTCATCTCAATACCTTCAAACCTGTGCAACCCATAAATATAGCACAGACATATCTCAGGTATGTGACAGTATTTAGCTGAACGTTATTCATTTAGCATGACAGCAGATAGTAGTAAATTCTAGGTGTTGAGGAATATTATTACTTTGAGGGGGAAAATGTGGTATATTCATAAAACGACAGACCTTCAATTTCAAAGAATTGAAATGACATTCAATTATTTCCCTTATTTTCTCATGTTTTTTTTTTTTTTACATATTTTTAATTCTTGGTGCCCTCAAATTACTTAAGAACTTTATATTTTAACTTCCAAAAAAAACTTGCATTACAATAAAATGCTTGTGTATTTATTCTTATTTTAAATATGTAACTCATTTTTCAGCTTAAAAGATACAAGTTTACTGCATAAATTTATAAAACAGCAACAAAATAAAAAATTTAAAAAGTAATGATCTTACGGAGAATCTACTCAGAAATAGTAACTTATTGGAATAGATTGATTGCATTGATGGTTGCAACTGGTGGCCTCCCAATTTCCCTGCCCTTTGTCAGTAACAGTTTAGGCCCCTTAATTCTTTGTGTAATCTTTAAGATGTCCTTGGTGACTAGCTTTGGCCAGCAGAATACAGTGGAGGTGATAGTGCTCCAGTTCTGAGTCTCCACCTTAAAAGGTCTTGCAGACTTCTTTCCTCTCTTTTGAACCCCTGCCTCTGCCATGACAAGCACAGACATGTCTGCTGGAGGACGAGACTACATGGGAATCAGAGCTGCCTCAGTCCAGTTACCCCAGTCCAAGCCCAAAACACGTGAAAGACCTTAATAAAGAAAACCACAGACAAGTTACCAGCTCGGCATCGAGGCATGTGTAAGTCCAACAAAGAACTGAAGAATCACCAGCTGACCCTCTAACTCGAGTGTAATACTTTAAGAAACTGATTCTTTTTATTTTTTCCTATGCAACGTTATTTTTGTAGATTATAAATGTACAATATCTATAACATCAACACTTATGCATGCATTCGCTATATCCAATTCCTATAAGTATGTTCTGTCTTTAATAGTAAAGATAATAATAATCATTGCAACAACTATTTCACTGAGTACTTTCTATTGTTCTATACTTTTGTAGCTGCTTTATGTATTTTATCACTTTTAATTATAATAAACTAAGGAAGTATTCATTATTATTTTAATTTTACAGATGAGAAAACAGAGGTTCTGGGAAGTAAAGAGACTTCCTAGGTTAGTTATCAATTGCTAGAGACTCCCTGATAGCCTTGTCCTGACCTGCCAATGGCAATGCTCATTCTGCTCTTTGCTGACACCGCCATTCCTATTTTCCCACTTACGCTCCATTGAGTCAAAAGTCTCTTATTTTATTGTGAAGTGAGCTAAAGATCTGCTTCCATTCCCACTGTCACTGCCAACCGAGCTGTTGACGCCTGGTCTACAGTTCTAATTAGGGTCTGTTTCACTAAATGAAACAATGTCCAGGCCTCACCAGATCTAAACTGGAAATAATGTAGCTTTCCTAGATTCTGACCTCGGCCACAAAGAGACATACTATTGACATTGCTAATCCAGCTCCTCTGGGTCACAGACCCTTGAGACACACACCTTCTACCTCTTAATATTTCTAAAACGAAAAAAGATTAATTTTCTCTGAGTCACCTTCAGACTGGTATATATATCTACAGAAGAAGAACTTTTATAGAAAACATTTATAGAACTGAGACACTGTATTATGGATATGTTAGCTGCATTTGCTTCTGAGTTCAGCTGTTTACTATCAACCTAAATTGAAACCATGTTTTAAAAACAAGGTATGCAATACATGCAATCAGTACTTAGTAGAACTAACCTTTTGGAAATTAAGTTAGAAAACTCTAAGCATGCTTGAGGGCCTCAAACCATGAAACATGTGTGTGTATTCCAAAATTTTACTGTATTTTATATTTTTTTCTCATAAGCCTTCTAAGTCCTTTTGTGTAATTATAATGAAAATAACTTCAAGAAAAAAAAAATCCCACCTCATTTCAAGAATAAAGCTTAATGTAAGAATACAAAGAACATGAAAATCACCTAGAAGTCTCTACCCAGTTATAAATGCTAACAATATCTTTCTGTCTCTCTATTTAAAATATCTTCCTCTAAGTAAATACATTTTAACAATATAAATCGATCAAAAAATGCATTCATTTACAAATTGGGCACTAGCAATGGAAATGTGGCAGTGAATGAGACAGATTCCCTTGCCTCAAGGAACTCTCACCTTAGTTAGGGAAGACAGCGGCATCCTTGTTAACAAATTAGCAAACGTGATAATATCAGATGCTGTGTAGAAGTAAAAGGTGTGTCAGCACAGAGCATGACCAGAGGGTCATGATGCTTTACCTGATTCAAGAAGGTCTTGGAGAGAAGGTATTATTTTGGGTAATTACATGTTTCATAATATTCTCATTAATTATGTTAGAATGCATATTTGTTTTTTAAATTTTTAATCATATAAAACTCAATAAATAAATAGTATAAATACAGCATATTGATGCTATGAAGTATTAAAAAATGACCTCTTGTGAACCTTCACTTTATTTAAGAAAAGAATCAAAATCTTTACTTTTGGTTTCTATTTCGGGACGCTGTTATTTCCTCACCTCGGTTAATACCTTCAATTATGTATTATCTATAGATCGAGCACAAAGAAATATTAGACATGTAAAGGTGATTTGCTGAAACTCATTTATCTAACACTTCTGAATTTCTAGATTCCTTACCACTTATATCCCTTGACTAATCATTCTAATCTCTCCATGGCAGTCTCAATTACCTTTCCCCATTTTATAATCACATGACAAAACATTGGCCCTAGTTAAATCTAATTCTCTGTCATTAAATGCTATCCTTGTCGTCGGAGCAAAACAACTTTGAAATCTTAACTTCACAGAGTCTGAAATGCTGCCCAAAAATTATGGTATATTTCTGTAGTCCATTCCCATTCTTCCTCGCTCTTTCTCAATGACTTCATGTCTTTTTTCCTTAAACATCCCTCATGACCTCTCTGATATTCTGTGTTGATGACATTACTTTCAATTTTGTTGAGAGAACAGAAGCAAACAAAAAAAGTATTCCACAAAGGACCTGGCACTATATCAACTTACCTATGTCACTGGTGTCCGTATACTTTGCCTTCCGTCTTATTACTGCGGATGAACTCTGCTTTATGGCCAAGGTCAATCCTTCCACCCATATAATAGATCCTATCTCCTCTCATCTTCTGAAAAATCATCATTCTCTTTTTATGACTTTTTCTCTTAATTTTTTGTCACCTGATAGTCCAGCAACAACACAAAAACTACATTTTTATAGTATCCAAGTGAAAAGACTTCTCTGCTCTTAAAGCCCTAGTATATCTAGTCTGTCATTCTTTTAGAAGTATAGCCTTAATGTGAGCATTTTCAATATTTTTGAAAAAAATCCCAAAACCATGGCTTGTAAAAGCTGCCTATTTCTCTATCTATCTATCTATCTATCTATCTATCTATCTATCATCTATCTATCTATCTATCTATCTATCTATCTATCTATCTATCTATCTCATCAAATATCTGAACCATTCATTTGTTAAATGTTTAGATTATTTTCGTGTTTTTCACTTTTATACAAAGAACTGTCGCATCCATATTCTTATAGATGAACATCCCAATGAAATAACTGAATCAATGGTTATTCACATTTCTATGGCTTTTGATATATTTTGTCAAGTCAGCTTACAGAAAGGTCATATTAATTTAAATGTGACAGTGTACAATCATGCCTGGTCCTTACTTTTGACAATAAACATTTTTCATATCTTTGGTAATGACAGGTAAAACATTTATTTGATTGCTAGAGCAATTTTTGTTTTTATTTCATTTTTGAGATTTATCTTCGTTCACATAAAAATGGTATTTTCAGTTTTTTCTTGCTCAACTATGCTTCATATATATAAGTGATATTGACTCTATATATGCATGTATATTATATACATTATTTTCTTTATTATTATTTAATTTCCCTTTTATATTTGTGGTATTTTAAAATATGAGCATTTATGGCAAAATCTAGAGAATGTGGGCTCTCCAGTTACATAGACTGTATTCTTGCTGTGCCATTTACCATTACATTGAGAGATAAACAAACTTTGTCTCACAAGACTGTTGTGGGAACTAAATATAATAATTTATGTTGCATGCTTAAACAAATAAAAATAAGAACAGTTAGCAATGAATAGGAATTTAAAATGTGCAGGCACTATGCTAAGTGTTTTATATTATTATCCTATTTGGTTCTTAAAACAACTCTAGAAACTAAATAAGGTAGTTATAGTTTACAAAGATTTAGTACCTTGGCCAAAATGACAGTGTACATAGAAGAAACAGAGCCTAGAGTCTGCCCTTCTAATCAAACTTAACTATCTCACTTGCAAAGTGAAAGTGATTTCTTAGGCAAGTCACCAAATAAACACAGTGGCGTCTTAGCCTAAGGTTTCAAATAAGTTACCTGAAGATGAGCCTTCTTGGAGTTCCTGTTACAAATACACATTCTTGGGCTCTACTCAAATCTCCGGGGAAGATTTTGGGTAAACCAGTTTAACAAATAGCAAGATGCTTCTTATAACTAAGTAACTTTGGGAAACTGTTAAGTCAAATACTTGTGGTTATTACTATTTACGGTGCCGTTTGCTGTTTTGTTATTGTCTAGACATTTAATGGGATTCTACTTACACAAATAATCCCTCATACCCCAAACCAACTTTTCTTCTCTAGTTTATAGATTATAAACTGGTTAGTCTTCCAATAAATCTTGTTCTATCTCTATTATAATGTATGATAATATGTATATAAGAATTCTTAAGCGTTTCTAAGTGTGGATGGCACTCTTTAACATTTTATTTTGAAAATCGAATTTTTGAAAATGGAATCCTAGTTTTTATTTTATTGTTCTAATTGCAATAGAAAGTTTAAGGGATGTAGAATCAGACCAAAATCCTGAAGGAAGACTTCTTTTGCTTTCATTAATTCTTTCCTGTACATGGCCATAAGCATTCCTTAATTTTTTCAGTTAAGTTTTTATTTCATTTTATTGCTTCTCTTTCTATGTCAACGTTCAAAACATTTTAGATATAAATTTCCCCAATATTTCAGCTTTTGTTATATTTTTTCTTTTTATATCTGTAGTCAAAACTTGCTTTCAATTTTCTATTTATTTGAAAAATTACCATGAACTATCTTTTAAAAATATAGTTTCCTTGTGCCTGTTTGCTATAGCTTTTAAAATATATATTTCTAGGTTTATTCTTTGTCAAAGATATGGCTTACATAATGTGTTTCACAGAATTTATGGGACTGTTATATTTACAATATTTTAATTATTTCAGTGGTGGTGATGAAAAGGTATACAAAATATAGCATATATTTTAGCATTTATTAATCATAGCATCTGAGTAGTCCCTGTATTTATGTTTGTGCTCATGTGAGTTATTAAGAACTGAAAAGTATATTATTTTCTTCCATATTTTTCTGCTTTTATCAACTTCTTCATGACTTATTAAGAGTTTTCCTCTATATATTCAAGTGCTATATTACACAGCACATGCATTTTTATCCTCTCATTTTTTGTAATGGATTATAAACTTTACAAATATAATTATTTTCTTCTGACTTAATGATTTTACTTTAAATTCTACATTATCAAACTCTAATAATGAGAACTCTGCTTTGCTTATTAATATATTTATTCACGTGAAATTATTTTCTGAAGTTTTAGTCCAAATTTTTTTAATGTGTTTAAGAGTTTTAAAATATTTCTTTATAAACATATATTCACAAAATTCTATATGTCACTTCAGCTTACATACTAAGGTCCAAAATTTAGTAAAATGCTACGTGCATCTACAAGAGAGACTAGGCAATGATATCTGTAACTAGGTATTCTTGTGACCACTTAAACTCTTGGCAGGGGAGGAAATCTGTGAGAATGGATACTGGGGCACAGGTAATACAACTGACAATTGTGCTAATTACTTAATAACAGATAATTACTCTGCCACAAATGATACTCTCTGCTTTTTAGATGATCTTGCCTTTACTTTTCCCTTCAAATTTCCATTATTATTTTTAACTTATTCTTGAACAACTGTGAAATACATTCAACTATGGTTTTTGTCTACAGAAATAGAGTTCTTGGCCTCTAAGTCAGTTCTTCTAAGTGGCTAGAATCTGGAACTCAGATATAAGTTATAGGAGAAGTAAATTCATACAATGAAAAACATAGAAAGATTTGATTAGAAACTACTTTGTGTCAGGTGCTGTGTTTGGCACTTTGCAATATATAAGTGTGAATGGAAGAGTCTCTGCTCTCACAGTATGAATATTAGGGAAGGACATATACTAAAGAAAATAAAATTTAATGGAGGGATTTTTTGTCCTGTGAGACAGTTTGTTTTGTTCCTGAATTACTTCTCCACTCTGAAATCTCATTTATCAAATGTTATATTCCAGCAAAATGAATGATTTATAGTTCCTTAAACATTCCATGCTCATTAGGACTTTATCCTGTAAAACTCTTCAATATCCCTTCTATTGCACCTTGTAATTCTCTCAGAAATATTCATAAAAATAGTTATATTGTTTTGAAACTGCATGTTTACTTCTCTGGATTTCCAATAATGCCTTCAGCTCTTGGAAAGCTGAAACTTTTATATCTATTACAAAGCTGAAACTATTATACCTCCATTGCTCACTATTATATCTCCAGTATGTACTTAGTACAGTGCCTGACACATAGCAGTTTCTCAACAAGCATTTACACTGACTCAGTAGATAATAAGACACAAATATTAGCACAAGGCTTTATTGACTTCTCCTTTTGCTTTCCTGCCAAGGAGAATGTTGTTTTTATCTTCCAAAATTCCAATTTCTAGAGCAAAGAAAGGCTAAATCATCTGTATAATTAAAGGAGAAAGAAAGATAAGGGAAGGGAAAAAATGAGTGAAATAAACACGGTAGAGGATGGCAAAGAGAGGCTAGGAAACAACATTTTAGGTCTTAGAAAGAGACCGATGTTAAGAGAATAATTTAAGAGAATATAGGAGAAGAAAATACACACACACACACACACACACACATATATACATACACACTAGTTGTGTGATATATGTATTTAGATCTCTTCCACATCCTTTGAGAAAAATAAGACATTGAAAATTGTTAAGAAATTCTCTTTAGAAAATGAGCTTTTAGAATATTACAGTACTTCAAGGTTGATCTAAATAGATTTTGAAGAATGTTAAGAGATAACCACAAAATAGTTGATTACTCGAAGCAGTGATTATTTCTAGCTGTGGCATTCAGCAGAAAGTTTGTGAAAAGAGTTTGAGCAAGATGGGAAGATTTGCATATATAGAGATGTAGAGAAGAAAGCTATTTCAGGTACAGAGACTACCTCGTCTAGCATTGATTTTGAAGACCTAGTAACCAATCATTTCTATTACAGATGTAAATGTATTTTCACATTGGTATCTTACCTTGACCACTTGATTAGGTTTAATCAAAACTTTTTTTCTTTTCCTTTTAGTTTCTAATTACATATTTTTTTAAGTAATTAGACAAATAATCTAAATTGCTAGAGGCAATCTTTATTCAGACAGACAGCAGATTTAAGTTAGACTATGAAACTATAGTTGGCACAAAGCCGTTAAGCTTATTTGCAGGATAGTGCATTAATGAACACAAAGCTGGTGAGTTCATTTATAGCTTAAGGGAGCAATTTTGTTACTCAAGAATATACATTTTATGGTGGTTTAACTAAACAAATACACTTGCTAAAACAAGTATTTTATATAATTTTTGTGGTTATCGTAAACTTCATAGTTGACAGTTTCATTTCTGGGAGAGTAAATAAAGAACTGTAGATCGTATTATCACACTTATTGTGAACATAAAGGAAAGACTTGTAATTACGGCAAATACAAATAGCACATGTAACTTTGAAATTTCAAAAGTACATTACCCTAACTGGATTGCCTCTGCAGTGATTTTTGTCCATTATATTCCTATGATCAAAGAACTATACATGGTCTCCAAACTTTTCTTTTTTTTAAAAAAAAATTAAATTTATTGGTGTGACACTGGTTAATAAAATTATATAGGTTTCAAGTGTACAATTCAATAATATATCATATGGATATTGCATTGTGTGTTCATCACCCAAAGTCGAATTTTTCCTTTTTATCTAATTGAAACACTTAACAAATAACTCAATATTTGAAGTCACAAAATAGATTTATTCTTCAACATTACTAATGAAAATAAGTGGTTGTCTAAATAAGTAAAAAGACAGGTGGGAATAAAGAAAAAAAAAAGAAAGGAAGGAAGGAATGAAGAAAAGAAAGGAGGGAGAAAAGGAAGGAAGAAGGGAAAAAGGGAGGAAAGAAGGAAAAAATCTGGTTTATAGAAATCCTCCATATAAAATATCATTTATGCTTATAGTTAGTTTATATTTAACTAAGACTAAAAAAAATGTTTTACCCTTTAGCTTGTGTTAGATGTGCTCTATATTTTAGATAATGTGAACGAAATTATCTTATTTTGACTTTCTCAGAACAAAAAAGAGCCATAATGAAGTCTTTATTAAATTCCATTACACTCTATATGACTATGCCCTTTGTGTATCATCACAACTGAAAGCCAATTATTTTTAGCAGGAAGCAAACAGAACCTCTTGAGTATTACATATTATTTGGTCACTGAATTTACTGAGAACAAGATAAGACATGGACTATATGCTTCTTTTATATGATGCACTCATTTATAATAAAAATATAAATAAGTTTTTCTCAACTCTGTTTTGTGTCAACTTGTAGTAAGTACCCAAGCTCATAAGAAGCAAAATAAAATTGGCCGAAAAAATAGTACTGATCTTTGCTGAAGTAACCAATGACTTGATCTTAAATGTACTTTAGGGACACTAACATGTGGCATTTTCCTTATAAA
Source organism: Rousettus aegyptiacus (assembly GCF_014176215.1). Taxonomy (NCBI): domain Eukaryota; kingdom Metazoa; phylum Chordata; class Mammalia; order Chiroptera; family Pteropodidae; genus Rousettus; species Rousettus aegyptiacus. The sequence goes on from NW_023416306.1 coordinate 24,016,532, forward strand.
ATGTGCTCATTAAGGGTGTAAAATGAATTTGCCTGTGTATAGGGCATCTATATCTGGTATTCAAATTTGGTCTTTTGGGTGAATGAAAAAAATAAAACTCATTCTAACAAATGGATGTATGAATTGTACTGCTCTGAAATAGTTTCAGAATGTCAGTCTTTATAGTGAATTCACTTAAACTGTGTAGAGAGGAAGAAGCAGCAGGAATTTTCTGTTGTGAAAATTGATAAGATGAATTGTTTTGCTGTGTCATCTGTGTTCAAGAATATTTGGGAAAACAAAAGTGGCATAATTTATTGTGGCACACAACAAATTTGTAAACAGGTTATAATTCGTGTGAGATTTTTTTTTTTTAACTTTGAAGAAATTAAAATCAGGAGCATTACTTTAGTGACCAGAACTGAAATATATTATAACAGTATGATTACTAATGCATAATTAGAAACTGATTGATAGTTATAGCATTTTTGGGTTTTGGTTTAAGAGGAAAGTTTATGTTTTGTCATTACTCATTTCTATTCTATAGACGACAACTAGTCATCTGGTAAAGACCACACGTTAGGATATGTGGCCACTATGATACTGTGTCTCTTACATCTCTCACTGCAGAAAGCATAATTGACCCATGGCCCCAGCTGCTGTGCTTTGAAACTTATTCCCACATTCAACAAACAGGGCATGTTTTCTATGTGTCTCTTACAGCCAGTGATTGAGAACAAGCAAGTCAGTTTTTGGGAGACACAGAACTACTGTGATGGGTAACTTTGATTCTAGAACTTTTTGAAAATCTTGTTGAACTTTATAACTGCACTGCGGTCTCAGATGCTTCCACCTCACTTTCCTTTTTCTCTTTTCTCCTCTACTCAGTCATACCTACAATTCATTGCGTTCTGATGGCTCTCTCAGCCTCTCAGGACCCTTCTTTCTTCTCTCAGAGATATTTCCTCTCATAATTTTTTATCATGTTTAATTCTATCTTTGTGTCTGCTTCCTGACCTAGTGTCTCCTAGAATACCTAACTAACTCAGGGCAAATATGTTTTACATGTCCAGATTATCCTTGTATAATAGAGGTTTCTCTAGGCCACACCAATCTCTTATCACTACACCTAATGGAAACAAGCAAAGCCACTACTCTTGAAGTTCTTCCAGCTACCTCTTCTTTCCAAATTCATTCTGCTTTTGGTCAAGGAAAGACCAAGGAATAGTGCATTTGCTCAAAGACAGATGTAAAATATTTATTGATTAGTAAGTCCTGAACAAGGTACTGTGACAGACCATGGTGGAGAATAAAACTATTCTAGCCATTCTAAAGATTAAGACTTTTGAAGAGGAGTCTTAAAATAGTAATGTGATTAACAAAATCTGAAATGGCAATGATAGATAAAATTTTCAAATTTCCTAGCCATTATAGCAATCTACAAAATACATAAGAAATAAATAAATGCTATTTTCAGTATATTTATTCAGTAAAGATGGTTCTTTAATGGCAATATTCAGTTATGGCAAAGGGACATGCCTTTTGAGACACTGATGATGAATTTCTTCTCAGAATAAGTAGAAAGAAATGCATCAGAAGTTAAAATGGTTGAAATTTAAATCTGAACTTCATAGCCTCACTGCTGTAAGTCAATATTAAGGAAATGATATTAAATATAGAATAAAACCTCATATTCTATAGTACAATGTTTATTATTTTAAGGGACAGATAGGAGACATTCTAAATAAGTATTAATGCAATAATTATTATGGAAGATTGGTAAAAGTGCAATTCTTTGTTATAAAAATGGTGGTAGGGAAAAATTTGTAATTTTTAGATTAAGTAAAATGTTTAAGGTAAAATATTTAGATTAAGTAGAAAAAAAACAAATGCAAAATTTGTAATAGGATGAGCTTTTTGTTTAAAAACACATACTTAGGATGAGAAAAAAAATACAGAGACTTAGATTAACAATACTTGTTTCTTGGTGAAAAGTTATGCATGATCTACTTCTCTTTAAGTGTACTGTATACTTCTCAATGTTATATTTGTCCTGAAGACCATGAGAGGAAAATTATATTATGTTGCCTTTGTTGAGAGCTACAGACTAAATTAACAAGGAAATTATACCAACATACATCAAAAATAGTATAGATGTGATTTAATTCGCTTTTCTAAGTACCGATATCTCAAAACATATTGATCTACTTTTCTTCTCTGGGTAAATAACAAAGGAACATTTTATCTAACCAATTTCCTAATGTAAGCACTATATGACAAATTTCTAAAACAATCAAAACTTTTAAACATTGAATTTGTTTACACACAAGTAACATTTCAGGCTCATAAATCACTGGTGTTACATATGAAAGATTTTATATGTCCTTTGCAATCTGTAATGCCATCTATCACTTTCATATATCTAGGACCTGAAGCAACCTAGGCCGACTGCATTTGGATTCTGTCATTTTTACCCCCAGTTAACTTTATTAGTGTTGATTGTGCCTGACTTTACTAAGAGTCATTTGGCTCCTTTAGCCTTTGCTTTATTGATGTGGAGTAGATAGCAGACAGATGACATCTTAGCTAACTATGTTTTTAGACAATATCCTATGATTTTAAGAAAAAAAAGTAAGGCATTACAGGAATAAGTTAAATGAATCTACCACAAGATGAAAAAGAAGGTAATATGCATAATGTTTAAAGTAATTGAATGTTTAGTTCAATATAAGGTAAGATTTAGGGGAAGTTGTTTTAGTATGTGATTATATTGGGCTTAAAGGTAAACAGAAGGGAAGAAGTTAGTAGAGAGAGAGAAACTGAATATATTTATGACTTGGTGAAATTGATGGAAGAAGGTCAGAGGATGGGTGAAAGGATATAGGAATCAGTGCACATGTGGAGAGATTGTCCATGATTTAGAGATGAGAAAGAACTGAAAGAGAAGAGAAAGAATTACATTTAGATGCAGGTACATTTCTAAATGTGGTTGGGCAGCTGACTGAGAGTATAATTATTTGTCTTCATTTTCCCTATGAAGAAGGAGGTCATTTAAGTAAAAAGAAAACTAAGTAGATTGAAAGCTTGAAGACACTGACAACATTCTTATAAGAAAGAAAATGAGTAATTAATGGAGCTGGTAAGTGCTTTTAGAGCATATGTCTTTGATGTATATTGGTGCCTGTTGCATTCATGAAAGACACTGAATTATTTCACCTAATTAAGCTCATGTTTGAGTGCCTAATCTGTGACAGACGCTCTGCTAAACCTAAGAAGGAAAAAAAAAAAAAAAAGACAAATTAAGATTTGATCTCACATCTCAAGGTCCTATCTAAACAGTACAAAAGTTAGGCATATAGATAATTAAATTCAAAGCACAAGTGTTATGCATACATAGCTGCTATTAAAAGCATCAGAGTATCAGGAACTGAATAATAGCTCCTCTACTTCATATCTGAACATGCTTAAACAGTCCCCTTAACTCGTGTGCCCTTTTTTTCTTAATCTCTAAAATCTGGCTAATAGAACACCTAGTTGGAGCATATATGTGAATTACTTTATAAATTATAAAGCTCTATGAAAATGTAGCTTTCTTTATTATTGTGTTCGATATGAATATTTAAAGTTGTAAAAAAGGCCTTAAAATAAAAATATGAAGGAAAGAGAGAAGGAAAGAGGGAGGTGGAGAGAGAGAGTGAGAGTGAGAGAGAGAGAGAGAGAGAGAGAGAGAGAGGGCGATCTACCGACCCGCCCGCACAACTACCCATCCCTCCAGCCATCCTCCCCACTGACCTCCTTCCGCCTGCTCTTCCTGCCGTCCTGCCTTCCTTCCTTCCTTCCTGCCTTCCCTCCCCCTCCCCTCCCTCCCTCCCCTCCCGTCTCCTCCCGCCCCCCCCTCCCCCTCCGCCCCTCCCCTCCCCTCCCCCCCCTCCCTCCCGTCCTTCCTTCCTTCCTTCCTTCCTTCCTTCCTTCCTTCCTCCTCCTCCCTCCCTCCCTCCCTCCCTCCCTCCCTCCCTCCCTCCCTCCCTCCTCCCTCTCCCTCCCTCCCTCCCCCTCCTCCATCCTCCCTCCCCCCCCCTCCCCCCGAAAGAAATTAAAGAAAGAAAGACACACACACCCCTTCCCCTCTCCCTCCCCATCCTCCCTTAGAATATTGAGAAATAATTTACAGAGGAGGTGAAACGTGTCCCAGGCTCTGATGAATGTAGCCACTGGTAGGCAGAATGAAGAAAAAGTTATAAAAAGGAAACCACATTAGCAACATTTTAGAGAATAAAAAAGTGCCAATCAAATTGAGGAAGAGAAAGGAGGCCAGATTACCTAGAAAGAAGGAAAATAAAAAAGGCATAAAATGTAGTCATGGTCATATTTCAAGGGCTCTGAATTCTATGTTAAAGATTTGTCACTTAAATTATGGTTAGAATAGAATTTAAAACTTAATGTTCTACAAAGGGTTGTACTTTCTGCCCCTGCTTGTATGTATAGCTTTATTTCATCTCACACTCTCTTTGGTTATGATGCTCAGCAATCCTGTTTTTCTTTTGGTTTCCTAAACATGACAAAATCTTTCAGCTTTCTAGGTGTTTGCAAATACCCTTTTTCCAGTCATTTTCAGGTCTCACTTTAAAGGTCTTCTTCTCTAAGTTTTCCTTGACTATCTGCCAGAAAGTAGAAAACCTTCTATTATTCTGCATCTTTATATTGTTTTCCTTTATAACAATGGCTATAATTTTAAATTACTGTTTTTGTCTATTTCCCATTTCCTACATTTTCCCTCTACATCTTGCCCAGGATACAATCCACACGGATAGGGACTGTGTTTATTTTGTTAAGTGCCTAGCTCATTATTTAGTATATAGAAGTGATTAATAGATATTTATTGAATAAATATATTAATAAATATTTCCTTTAAGGAGATATTGAATAATTTTGAGACTGGAAGATGTTTGGGGGAAAAGACTGTGCCTTAAGAAAAGGAGACTAACACTAGAATAGATAATGAGTCATAAAATATGAGACTAAATATAAATCAGTAGTAATTATAATAGTCATGCATTTATTAATGAAGATTTGACCTACTGAGCATTGGAGAAATAAAAGGAAAAAGAGTAAGGCTGTCAAGAGCTTGTGAAGAAAGAAGACATAGTAAAATACGGCAGAAGAAGACTGTATTCAAAGATGAAAAAGCAGGAGAACATAATTTTTCTCTGTCGTTTCATCTAATATGGGGTATTCTGGGTCTGCTTAACCTTCCTCTAGCTCAGAGAAGGTGATACTTAGCCACTTCAAGTCTTTGATACTTAACTTCACTTAATCTACTATGCTACAAAGAACTCTCTATGGAGCTCAAGTACTGAAGTATTTTGTTAAAGTATTACTCTGGAGAAATTTATTACAAAGTTTTCATTTTTATCATTTGAGGGTAAGGTCATTCTAGATCTCTGATTAGGTTTCACATGTCAGTACCTTATAGTTCAAACATTTCAAATGACAAGCAAATCATTCTTCGCTAGTTGTCAACACAAAAATTTTGTTTTAACTTTTAACAAAATTTCAAAAAATTGTCTCAAACACATTCAAGTTGCTTTCTAAAAACCTTTTATAAATTTCCAAACCATAACTGTCAGGTTCAAGAAAATGATAAACACATAGAAGTTATACTAATGACAAATATTTCAACTATTTCAACTGAGGGCATTATTACAGCTAAGAATTATTTAAACAAAACCTATTTCTTCAAGCATTCAAATATGAGTACCTACAAGAGAACATTAAAAATCTGAAGTAAATTTAATCAACATTAATATTGTAATATAGCTCATGGAATACATAACTCTCTTCTATCAAAAAGTTAACTAACTGGTGATACCTGACTGGTAGTTCTAGCAGTTTTGGTGGCACTAGTGATTTCTATACTGTATGGTCATCGAAAGCCCATAGGAAGCAGAACTAATATGTTATGTGATGTTTTCTTATGTAATGTTTGTTCATGTGATGTTTTACAATACACATTTTAAAAATGGACTTACTATTATTTAAACAAATTTAGGTTGATTAGAATGCTTGTATTATATTTTTTATCTTTCAAATATTTTCAAATGTATCACTTCATTTTTTTCTTCACAGAAGCCCTGTGCAGCATATGCTACCAATCAATCATTTAAAAGATAAAGAAATGGAGTTGTCCATAGTTATACAGCTTATAGGAGGCAAAGTAGAGATTAGAATCTAGTTTTGTAACCAATGCGACTTTGTGCAAGTCATTTAATTTACTGAGCCTATTTTTTCTCATTGACAGATGTAAATAATATTATCTGCTCTCTGAAAATACTGAAACTTTACAAAGTAATGAGCAGGCAATAAGTATCATTGTGCAGTCTCAAGCATTCCTGATACAACCTTTTTCTTTGGTTTTTATAAGAATGATAAGTTTGGGCAAATGAATTGTCACTGTACTCATTTTCAAAATTACTGTAGTCCTCACTTAAATTCAGTTGAAAGAATAAATGTGGAAGAGAAGAAATCTATATGCTATTTTGACTGATGTTGATATTATTTGAATTTTACAGATTGGAAAGTAAAATAATAGAAATTAAATGATTTTCACTTTGAGTAGTAATTTGTGACTTTTTATTCAACTCTATCACTCGATAATTATAGCGCAGTGGATAAAAGTGTGAGCTCTGGAGCCTGAGGATGTATGATTTTGAATCCTGCCTCTACTGCTTACTCATTATAGGCCATGGACAATTCACTCAACCCACTATCGTCTCAATTATTCATCTATAACAGTATCACTGCATAAGCTGGTAATGAAGATAAATACAGAGTATTTAAAACAGCCAGACACACAGTAATTTTTCTCAGACACTTATATTCTAAATGGTAGAAATTCAGATGTATAATATATTTTACTATATTTTTAAAACTGAAAATGACTTTTAAAGGAATCTTAGCTGGATTTTAGAAATTAAAATATACTAGGAATGTTCCATTTACAATAACAATAACTTATTTTACCATTTTTCTCTTTCTGAAGAAATTTCTGGTGTCACTGAAAATTTAAAATGAGGATATGAGTGTTTTCTGTTTGTGCTGCTTTTGTTAAAGTATCACTATCTTAAAACACAGGAATGATATGAACTTGACAACAGATATTAATAATAAATGATTGCCAGACAAGCTCACCCATCGGTAGTAATGTTGACAAATCCAGAAAGAGATTCTAACTCAATTACCATAAAATGATTGGAAAAATAATTTCTTGATTGATTCTTTATAAAATCCATCTTCAGAGAAAAAAAAAACAAGAAAACTCATTTAAAGATTTTTTATATATAAGTGAAAATATTATTGATTCTTCTACAATATCTTATCATGATTTAAAATAATCTAAAGGGTAGCAAAATAATTTTATTTTCTAGTTTATCAAGACTGCAATCCTTTTATAGCTTGCGAGTAGATAAGCTTCAACTTCACAATTTGTATTACACTCTTCTGTAATAGATGGACATTTTATTAGTTGCTTTTTCTAGCAGACTTTGGTGCTTAAATGCTTTTTCCATTTTGAAAGTTATTTACGCTCATTTTTGAGATCTAAGGACCAAAACTATGCTCATACTATTGAGTAAAATTTGGTGTAATATGTGAAGAAACTTTTATAGCGAAATCTCATTTTGAGTATATATGTGTGTATACAGTTCTGTAATATCATTTACAGTAATTTCCTTCTTTAAAGTATTAACATAATATAAAATTAAGAAAAATTTGAAATGTGTATCCATTAAAATTTTTTTAAACTGAATTTAGCCATAAAAATTTATAGCTGTAGTTGTAGATATGTATAATCATAATACACACAATATATTTTCTATTATTCTATATTTTTAATACAATGACACATTTTAATACTTGCGCATGGTTTTCACAGTTATAATTTTAAAAGTATCATTTCCCACTTAGTGATTGATATTTAGAATCACCAGAGATAACAATTAAACACGTAGATTCTAGCTAACTCCCCAAGATATTCTAATTCAGCAAGTCTGAAATAGGACCAGTAATCTGTATTTTTAACAAATGTCCCATGTAACTCATGTTAATGGGTCTTACATGGGAAATAATTACTTTAGCTGAAGAATATCTTTTTTTAATTTAGCTTATTGGGGTGACGTTAATTAATAAAATTATATAGGTTTCTAGTGTATAATTCAATGATATATCATCTGTATATTATATTATATAAAGAACATCTTTTAATAAGTTATTTATCATTGTTGGGTAATAATGCTATATCTAAATATTTTCCAATTATTAAAAAAAGTAACAATGATCAACACTATAGGAATATTATACTATTTTATAATTATTTCCCTAGGGTAAGTGTGTATAAGGATTATAATAATTTTAAGATTTGATATCTATTGCAATTTTCCATAAATTTCTAGTTTAAACAGCTTTAAAATTATATTTAATTATTCAATTTCCCTGAAGCCTTATACCAATATTGAAGATCATGTTTTGAAAAATTTATCGAAGGTAAATTGTGCCTCTACAATTCCATTTCTTTGGTTTCTTGCAGTACTTGGAAAAGTATCTATATGCATCTTTCCTATATGTCTTCTTTGAAATTTCATCATTTTTCTTTTTAGTTTGTTGTATTCATTCACATTGTTATATACTTCACTGGTACAGGAAGTCCAAAGCTCTGGAAGCAAAGCAACCACTAGATGTGTGAGGTCAGTTCTGTAGCTTGGTGTCTATATAGTAATCTTGACTCCTCCCTCTCTAGCATGTTGCCTGGAGTTAGTAGCAGTTCTAGGCATCAGATCCAAAGACAAATACATGTGGGAGAAAAGAGAACAATTCATTCAGTATGGATTTCTTGGGAGAAAACAAATCTTTTTCAGAAAATCACTAATAGACTTCCTCTATGGCATTTGCCAAAATTATCACTTTGCTTCTTTTAAATGAAGCACTGGTGAAAGAAAAATAATTGTCACGATAGGTGAAGCTAAATAGTATCTTCCTCTAAAGAGAAGAATGGAGTTATGCAATTTATGGGATTTAAAAATAAGGAAGTAGGCAATAAATAATGTTTAACATAATAATTATTAATAGGTAAATCACCTATTTTTTTGGAGGGGGGAGCTAGTTCCAAGATTTGATTTTATATTTTTGTGTTTGTTATGAAAGTATGTTATTCATCTAGAGAATCTCCTGTGAGAACATAGCTTACTAATAACCCCACTGCCTTTGGATCCACTATCATTTTCCCTCAGACTGCTCCAACTCCATTACCTAGATACTAGTGCTGTAGCATTCCTGCCTAAGGCTAGAATTTTCCAGCAGGCAACCTTGCTCAGGGACACCAATGGCCTGGCTGAAATCTTTTCTGAACTTTACTAGAGTATGAGATTCTTCCTACCCAATCCTTTCTTCCCTCTCCCCTTTCATAGGTATCTGACCTGCACTGGGATCCGAAGTTTTTTTTTTTTTTGCCTACTCCTGTTCCCGCCTTCTTTATCCTTTATAGGACATATCCTCAGTAAATTTTCTACAGGTCTAGTTCTGTCTCTTGGGGAACCCAGGCTGACATGGTTTTTAATTGTTTGATCCAATTCATGGTGTAATATATTTTATGAGGTATTTCCATTTATACTGATATTTATTTATTGTTTTTTGTTTATTCATTTACTTATGTCTTCTTTGTGCCAAGCTCTGTGTTAGGCAACATGGATATAAAAACTAATAGAAGAAGTTTACTTCTCTCAAGCACTTACAGGTTTAAAAAGGAGACTTAAACAGATAAATAACTAATAATAATGCAAAATGGAAAGCATTCTAAGAGAGGTATAAACAGCATTTGAAAACGAAATAAAGTACCAAATATTACTGCTTGGAGAATTCAATATGGACTCTCAGGAGTGTACATTTGAAACCTATATAATTTTATCAATTATTGTCACTTCCATAAATTTAATTTAGAAAAAGGAGAGAAAAAAAGAATGTTGAATTGCCTAGTCGAAACATGGAGGGATGGACTTTCATATTGTATTAGTTAGGGCAATGCAAGCTTTAACAAGATAGATCCAATATAATGGCTCAAACAAAATAGACATTTATTTTTCAATTATGTAAATATTTCATTCTGGTGTTCCTGTTTGGTTGGGGCTTTCATTTGGGAATTCATCTCTGGAGCTAGGGATGTGGTCATGTGATCTGAAAGATATAGTAAGTAAGAAATAGAGGGGTAAATGGAAATTGGGTAGGTAAAAAACAGTGTCCAATGCTATAATCATTCATGTGCAATTAGCTAAATATCCTACTGCTTTTTAGATAGTTTGAGGATTTGATTTTATATATTTGTGGTGGCTATCAAAGTGTGTCATTTAGATATCACACAAGAGAGAACTTGTTGTTTTCAGTCAGATCAAAAGAAAAACACAAGATCATCTATGTAATAATTTATAGAACTAGAAATGGTATGTCTCCTTTGCTTACATTCTATTGTCAGAAAACCAGTGATAGCATATCCAACTATGTGGGAAGGTGGGAAATAGTGTCTATGTGCCAAAGAAAAGGAAACAACTCTTAGCAGTCCCTACCACACAGGTAAGAGAAATGTACACAGTAGCATTAAGTTACTGAAGTTCTTGTGAGATATGCAAAAGTAAGAATTTAACAGTCAGAATGCAGGATACATGAAGAAAATGAAAGATAATATACATAAAGATATTGCTTTCCCTGCAATATCTCATATGAGTCTTGTTTGGAAATTTGAATATCGCAGTGTCTCTAATGAGAAGCCAGGACTTTGCGAAACTGAAACTATGGACAAGTGCCAAAGCTTTCTATTTATTATTATCATTCATCTAAGCCTTCCAAAGGCAATGCAGGGTGATTCCTTGAAGGTTTCACCTTTGGCTCCTCATTTAATCAGGAACAAATTGCACCTGCAGGGCTCTGCTCCTCATTTGGGCAGCAAACACACTTGTAGTGTCCTTGCCTCTCCCCAACACAGCGAAAAGAAAGAAAGGGTAGAGATAAAACCACTTTATCTCAGCAATAGATGTTACCTCCAGAAAATGCCACTGTGTCAGGTGGCTGTCTTCCGAGTCTCCGCAAGTGAATTCTGCACTTGCAACAATGATCTATAATTGTTTGTTTCCTGTTTGTTTCTCCCACTAACTACAGATCACAAGGAAAAATTGGTACCAAGTTCTTTTCTGTATCCTCAGTACCAAATACAGGGACCAAAAAAAAAAAAAAGTAGGCACTAGATATCTTTGTCTGAATGAGTGAGTAAATGATTATAGATCCTATTCACATTTTCCCCAATCCAAATATTCTCACTGATTCTCCATTGTCCCTTATTTAGACTGATTCATGAATCAGTATGGATTGAGACTAAGATAAAAAGGACATAAATAAATTCATCCTTTGGCTGAGATTGTGTTGGCTAAGATTTGACACTAGTTTGGTCCCTAGAATCAGAACCCTCTGGCTCCCTTCCTCATGGATCTTCCAGACTCCTTCCTTGTCTAACACGGACTACTGTAACTTGATGTCAGCTAACTTAGTCTTGCTTTCACTACATTTTCCTCCAACCATTTACATCAGTCAGATAAAGAGAAAAAAGTAAGTTCTGGCAATATCAGACTTTCACATGGGGTGGAAGACTAAATAACAAAATATTAACTATGGTATTACAAAAGGTTTCTAAGAGAGAGAAGAAAAGCATATAAAGCAAGCAGCATGACAGTGCAGGGAGCTCCTTGACAAAAAAATGTGGAACCTACCGTAAGGAAATATGCATGACTAGAAATAAACGCATTTAAAAATGGAGAATTAGAGGGCTTTCACAAGACAGGTAAAACAATTATTAAGATACTGCACTCTTTTTCATACATTAATTAAATCATTATAATAACCCTGAAAGGTACTATTACTATTACCACTTTCACAGGGTAAGGCACAGAGGGAATTAAAAAAATGACCTGTCCAATGATCACACAAACCAGATTCAGTTTGCCAGGACCCAACAAAGCCGAGATTGGGGTCTAGAGCTTGTGATTTCTACCCTACCTTAACTCGTGTAGGATTAATTCTGAGAAATGTGTGCTGCTAAAGGTAATGGATTATGGTTTCTAGTCTGACCACACTCTTCTAGTGATACTAACACCATTCCATACTCATCACTAAAATTCGTGCCAAAGTGACACAAATTCTAAAGTTCATTCCTGTTTCAATGGCTCTCCTAAGGATACTTGTTAAAACACTGCATACGAGACTACCTCCTGAGCATTTTTCTCCCACTTTACCTTACTCAACTTCTGTTCCAATCACAACAGATAAGATTTTATCAGAATATTTAATAATTCTGTTCTTTCCCGAAAAATATCTGTCCTGCTTAGAATGCCTATCTAATCTTTTCTGCTCAGGTTATTTTTGATTTAGTAGGCAGTTAGAAAGTTTTCTTAGAATTACCAATTCATGTTCACTTTTATTTTATTTTATACTGTATTCATATCCAATGGACTATATTCCTTGAAAGATTGTGTCTACCTTTGCATGTCCAGGGTATATGGTAGGTTCTCAAAAGTTGTTAAATATTAAATGAAACAATGATTGGGAGATTGAGACTTCCTAATATAAATCTTCCTGAATGTCATGAATCTCAGTTAAAAAGTCAGGTTTTGTACAATGAAGAATTATGAACAATTTCCTGTACTAGGACTTTAATGTGACACTAATTCTTTAATATGTCAAATCTTTTGAAAAAAAAGGTTATGCCAGTTTTACCCTATTTTTAGAAAAACTTCACATAAAACTAAAACCTAGTCAAATATCAATCCAGGCAACCAATTAAATTAAATGAGAAAATAAATTTACTAAATTTAATTGACCAAGGATTCCAAAAATCTTAGCTGTCTTTAGATAATTGTTTGACTGAATTTATTCAGATGGTCAGCTCCTAGATCCCAGCATGCAGGCATAGGAATGCTCTGATGATGAATAGGCACCCATAAACATACCTCACTCTCTAAAATAGGTGATATATAAACATAAGGTATTACTTATACCTGTCAATAGAAGAAGGTACAGAATGAGATATTTTATTGTTCCCATTCTCATGTTATGTCTTTTTCCCCTTCAGACAAACACTAAGGAAACCATAAAAATAAATCTATCCACTAAATGACTGGCTCACAGAATTCATTTTCGTTATAACCATAGTTTTCCATCTAAATACACTATACAAGGTAAACAAAGCAATTGGATATAGAAACACTATGTAATTGCATTGTATTTTCTCTACCTTACAGTTCAATAAATCCAGAATATAAAATTATTTCTTTAATCAACTGAAATAACTAACACAGAACTTATGTTTTGTAAAATGGCTTGATTTTTTAGATTATAAAATGTTGAAAAATTCAGATAATACAGAAATGTTTAAAGTTGAAAGTAAGTCTCACAAAGGTCTCAATATCTAGAAATGTCTATTTCCAAATCCTTCATATGCAGATGTAATAAACACCTATATTTATTATAAGAAAAGGTGATTCACTCTAAGTATATTGGTACTTCCCATGTCAAAGCTAATATATCTATGTTCTTTTAATAGTTCCATGTTATGTTGATGTTATTGTGGCCATTATACTACTATGAATGAAATAATTTCTATCATATATGTGTATGTTGCACAATATATGCATAATGCATAATATATGAATATATAATATACATTTGTATTATGTGCTATTTTTTCTATTATATTTATGTCACTGTTTCTTTTGAGGGAAATGACTGACTCCCTAACTGTATGTTTATTGGTAACCAACAAACTTAATGAGCCCTTAAGTTTTAAAAATATTTTACATGTTTCTTAACATTATTTCTAGTTATAAGCTCCTCATGGTTTTTCATATAATTATATACTTGTCTCCAGATATTTGTAACATATCATGATATAATATATAACACAATATATGTGTTTTATATATAACTTAATGTATAACATACAATATATTCATGTTATTTTGTGGTTTAATGGCATTGACTGATATGCAGAATAGCACATGATTTCACTGAGGATTTTTATTTTTCAGCATGATATAGTAAACTGATTAGCCTTACCTAATGATTTTTGACTTGCATTTAGCTGTGTCCAATATTAATATTTTAATCTGTTATTTCTTTCTATTATTAGCCTCATATCTTTACCTATATTTTTGTTTCACTAAGTTTATGTATTATTTAAATATATGCACTTAAATAAATAAATAAATGAGCAAGTAAATAAATAAATAAAGTGTGTGTGTGTGTGTGTATGTTTTGTTCTATATTTTCCCATCTCGTCTAACTCCCACTCCTCCATAATTTAGAAATAAAGCTTAGATTTATCAGTGGTCACCTTTATAACATTAAATAAAAATATTCTCAATATCTCAGTTATAGGAATGAAGAAATAATCGAACCAGTCAGGATTCGGGCAGGAAAGCAGAAGAAATTACTGTAAATGTAGGAGAAAAAGTTCTAACACAGGAAATTAGAGGTTTACGTGACACTGGAAGGGTGATGGGTGGGCCATGAAGCAATAGCAGGTCATCTCAGCTACGTGAAATGCCAAAAGACTCTCAGCACTCTTAGTAAAGTCACTCTCCAGTATTCCCACTGCCTGCAGAACAGAAGCAGTAAGTAATAAAAGCTTATTTTCAAACCACTGTGAATTTCAAGAATAGCAGACAATCTACCTCAAACTACCTTAGCTGCCTGAAGCACCTGTTCAGGTGATCACAAGAGCTTGCTGTTTGATGGTCTGCTACTATCAATGAAAATAAGAGGTTTTCCTTGGCTTTTCCCTCTTGAGCAAGTTTCCCTCATTGACAGACTCTAATCCAGAAATAAACATGAAAATTGATTCTAGGACATTAATTTCTAAGGTCCTCCCCTCTGCAAATAATAAGATAGGAGTGAGAAGTCGCAGATAGAGAATAAACAGATAGTAAGGAATACCAAATGTTAAAATACATTAAAATGAAGAACAAAATTAATGCTAGATGCCCTTTCCCTTTATCTACCTGAAATCCCTCTTCCTAGAAAGTTATGGAAGCATTTACCCAAGCTTTTATCAACAAACTACTTTTATACTAGATAGTTTTTATTTAAAAGATTGCATTACGGTAAATACATTCTGTTTTTGCTACCACAACTGCATTTTTAAAAATTTTAATTCTATCTTTAATTTAATCCTATACTTACTGCCAGTATTTTATTATTTTATTTCTCCATTTCCAAGTTGTTTTTATTAAGATTCATTCTCTGCTGACTGGATTACCTCTCCATTTAGTATATAAATTATATTGTTAAAGATACTGGTAATGCTTACTTTAGATTTCTGTTGTCTGTTCATGTCTGTAATATTTTATGTAATTACAATTTAGTCTTTTTACTTAGTTTTCATAAATTACTCTTTTTCCTATTTTGTGTGATTTTCTCAAACTTTTATTTACATCATTAATTTAGATATTTAGGATATTTATTATAAAATTTTGCCTATATTATGATTCTTAGTGTATTTTTCCCATTTTGTTCCTAATTTCTACTTTTTAAATTTATTTCTGTTGTTTTTACCATTTTATTCTTTGATAAGATTTTACTTTTTCTACTATTTTTTAATTTTGTAAAATAAAACATATATAAGTAAAAGAGCAAACAACACAGATGTACTACTTAAAATCTTGATGTTTAATAATTTTATTAACACTCCGGGAATATTAACAGTCTAGAAACTTCTTGCATGTCTTATTTTAATCATAATACTTTTCTTTTACCATTAAAGTTAGGGTAAGTAAGCACTATCTTACTTTTATTGTAAGTGCTTCCTTGCATTCTTTATAATTTTATAAAGGATAGGTATACTGTTTATGTTGTAATTCTATATTAGTGCAATTTTATCTTTTTTTTGCATGCTATTATTTGATTTCATTAATTTCAAAGATATAAATTTAATTGATTAATTTTTGACCCCTTACCTGTGATGACCTTTCTTTGATGGATATCTGCTTAATTAAAGCACATAAGTCTACAAAATCAAAGCTATAATATAAAGGATTATACAAACAATAAAATAGTTTCTAAGGAGTGATCAGATAAATGTAAGTATTTTTGGATTCAATTTTGAAATATAACTTTTCTATATATCACTTTTTGCCATTTAATTTTATCTAGTTGAGAGGTAAGGTAGTTCACAGAAATAGAAAATAAAATTGAAATTAGCTCACAGTTACTCATGGCTGAAAGGACACAGCTCAGGCAGGCGTTTGACTAGGATTTAAATCAAGCATACATGTTATAGGTAAAACAGTTCTGAGTTGTATTGAAGACAAAATCACTGAAAGCCCTTTTGGATCATATTTAAGGTAAAATTGGATAATACTCTGCATTTTAAAACTTAATTACAAAACAGGATTTTTACACTTTTAAAATGATCGACAGATTTGGTTTATTAAAGTGAAAATATTGCTAATCAACGGAAGTGTTTTATTCTTTAATTGGCCTTTAGAAGGATATTCTGACTGTTATAAAATTATTGACTGTGACTTCTTTAACTTAAAACATGAAATGCCATCTTAGCTGATAAAGCTTAACCAGAAAGAGTAGGCTGCTCATCAAAAATACCATTCTCTAACATTAATAAATGAAATCTAGGGCAAGCTCAATCATGCAAATGTTAAAACAGTTTGTGTCAATTATACAGAAAGCCAGAGGGCTCTCATGAATATTTAGATTATGAAGTACTTCAATTCTCAGGAACTCTCAACCTTCTAACTGCTACCTACTAAGTATCTTTGTTAGATACACAGGAGGTAGAATTCTAATTTTGCTACTCTCACACAAAAAAGGAGCTGACTGTACGGGGGATGAGCAGTAGAAAAAACTGAGAGAGAAACATTGTTGAATAAATTAAACCTTACGAAATTTAAAAACTGTCCCACATAGGGTAGCTGAAGGGATAAGAAAACAAGACCCTTAAATATAAGAGACTCACTTCAGATCAAAAGACACGCACAGACTGAAGGTAAAGGGATAGAAAAAGGTATTTCATAAAAATGAAAAAAAAAAAAAAAAGCTGAAGTAGCAATATACCAGACAAAATAGACTTTAAAACAATCTCTATAACAAGAGACAAAGAAACACCCAGTAATTCCACTTCTGGATATTTATCCAAAGAAACCCAAAACACTAATTTGAAAACACATATGCATCTATAAGTTCTTTGCAGCATTATTTATCACAGCCAAGACACTGAAGCAACTTATGAATGTATGTATATATAAATGAAATATTACTCAACCATAAAAAGAATGAAATCTTGCCATTTGTAACAATATGGATGGACCTAGAGGGTATCATGCTAAATAAAATAAGTCAGAGAAAGACAAATACCATAAGATTTCACTTATATGTGGAATCTAAAAAACAAAAATAAATGAACGAATAAAACAGAAACCAACTCACAGACTGAGAGAACAAATTCAAGGTTGCCATGTGGGAGAGGTATTGAGGAAATGAATAAAAAAGAATTAAGTACAAATCGATAGTTACAAAACAGTCATCAGGATATAAAGTATAGCATAGGGAATGTAGTCACAAATATTGTGATAACTATGTATGGTGTAGATATGTACTGGGTTTATTAGGGTGAGCACTTCATAAGTTATATAAATGTCTCATCACTATGTTGTGATTAGAAAACTAATCATTGAAACGAATGTAATATTGTATGTCAATTGTAATTGAAAAAGTTAAAAATAATTATTTTAAAAAATAAAGTGGTTTCTACTACGACATACTACCTATGATGGGCCCTTTTTAATTCCTTTATGTGAGCACAATTTGTCATTATATTCTTGAAATATTTGTTTATTTATCATCTGTCTTAGCTACTAGGCTGTAAGTCTTCAGAGCTGGGAATTTGTGTATCTAGTTCACTAATTGTAACCAGCACTTGGAACAGTGTCTCAGAAGTTGGAAATAGCATTTATTGATTGTAGAGATAAGGAACTTTTTTGTAGATCCAAAAATGCATTTTTTTCCACTTCCCTGTTCCAAGCCCCCTTGCAAAAGCAAAAAAAAAAAAAAAAAAAGAAAAAGAAAAAAAAGAGGTAGATTACAATTACACTTCATGTGCCCATCAGGATGAATTCTGACAATCCTTTTCCAAACAAAATGAAATAATTTTCCTGCAAGTCAGTAAAATGTATTATTAAGTAAAATAACAAAACATCAAATTTTGTTATTTTACTTAACCACAGTGAGACTGCCAATAGTTTTATAATTTGATCTCAAAGAACTCTTTCACCATCTGCTTTTATTTTTGAAAGAGATCTACAAAAGACACACATTTGAAAACATGCTGAAATAGAACATAGCTTTAAAAGAGAAACATAAAGTTTTTTCCAGAAACTTGACCCAAAAGGATCGAAATTAATTATTTACTACTTTTGGCAACAAAATAACAATATAGAACAACAAACAGCTTTATCATTTTGTGATAACTGAAGATAATGACCAGAATAAAATGAGATATGAATGTAGTAAAAAATAATTTAGATGCACTGAAAGATGGTGAAGAAACATCTTGGAGAAGATACTACAGACTTCTAATTCTGTCAATAACATATGAATTGTTGCTTCTTCTGTGATATATCAATTAATAGTAAAGGATTCTGTTTTCTGTCTTCTCTTTTTCATATAAAAAATAAAAATAAAAAATTGTCCTGTGAAGAAATGGAGTTAAAAATATTGTTTGTGCCCTCGTGTTTAGTTATGAAGTTAGAGAAAAAAAAATGTCCAAGCATACAAGCTTTATAATTTACTTCAGAATGGTTGTACAAGTGAAATTCTCTCTTTAATGGTACTTAGTGATAAAATGAACAGAAATGGAAATTTTTGTTCTTTCGGCAAATATGAACTTGTAATTCTCATGTTAACATCAACGACCCCAAAATACTATCTTCAAACACTGAGATAATAAAATAAAGGTTCCTTCAGTAATTTCCCTTACGTGTACTTCTTAATTTGAATCTTAATTTCTTAGGCGATGTTATTTAAATATTGTTTGATATGTGGGGCACTCCCCTCCAGAGAATTGGCTCTAAGTGGTACTTTCAGTGTTTCTTCCTAGCAGATTCATTGTGATGTTTGATCTGCACTTGTTTCAAGAATCTCACATTAATGGAGAAAGTAGTTTCATATATCACTAAATTAGGAGACTTTTACAGTATAGTAGTGTCAAAATGCCTGCTTCCCTGGAATCTTAGATACCAATCATAATATTCTTGTTATCTATTCTTATAGATAAAAATATTCTTTTGGATGCTTAGATTTTTAAAAAAATTTCAAATATTTTTACATAGTTTTGACCTGATCCATTCTGCTACATTTGATGATTTTATGAAGATTTATTTCCCTTTCTATAGAGGAGACAAATTAAATTGGGACATTACCTCTTACCAGCACCTGCAGAGCTGGCCAGATTTCTAAAGTCAAGAGATAAGAACAGAGTCCAATTGAAACAGAGTTTAGATATACATGCATTTAGTCCGCTAAACCATTGGTTAAGTCCAGAAGACAGATTGCTGAAACCAAGCTGGTGACATGTGAAAACAAGAGTGAACTCCAAGGATGGAACCATTCAGTTTGTAAAATTTGTCACTAAATTTGACACAGATATCCATGAAAGAATAGTTAGAAAAGTCGGTATTATTATAAGCAGTGTTAATAAACAAGAGTGAACTGGCCAGAAGTAATTCAGAAATCACAAAGTGACCAACTGCTTCTGGTTGGTATTCAGTACAAAGAACTAAGAATGAAGGTATGTTGTTATGCATAAGCAAGGAATGTAAAGCCAAGAACTATTTTCTAAATCTTAATTGAAAGGCAGAGATGCTCTGGCATGAACATAGATATGCAACATTTTCTATTAGTAGTGTTCACATTTAAGTTGTATATTTGGATTCCCTGGGAAGAATAAAAGTAATATTGAGGCCTGAGTGCTAATTAAGTCAAAGACCAGCCTCCACATCAGGATATATACTTTTTAAGTTTCCTAGTTGATTTCATGTATAATCAAGGTTAACACCATTGCTTTATAGTGAGCTCTCAGCTTCTAGAAACAAGAAAGGGTAGGTGAAAGATAATTTGGAAGTTCTTTTAATGTTGTTTCCCTATTAGATTTAGAAATTTAGTTCTTTGATTATTGATTAAAATCAGGTATTAGATATTTGACATATTATTGATCATCACTTATTTACATATGTGAAGTCAGATCCTATTAAATTTATATGGAATCTGGAATCAAACACCCTGGATTTGAAAAGCGGTTCTGCTGAAAATTGTTGGACAAGTTATTTACAATTTTGCCTTTGTTTCTTAACTCCGAATATGTCATGGAATTGTAAGATATTTTATATAGACATAAAAGATATTGCCTAGTAAAGTGGTATATGACCCATAAACTTTGGTAAAACATGTATTATGATTACTGTTGGTATAAACATCACCTTCATGACTACACAGCTCTTATTTTACAATTAGAATCATTATTTTGATTTTATTTTAAAATATTCATGATTATTATACTTAACGGTTTAGAAGCATCTAGTCTAGTGCATTTTATAAGAAAGTTTTCTTACTATTAAATTTAATGTCGTAACTTAGATAAAATAAAATTTGCATATATTAAGCATACAGGTTGATTATCTTTGTCAAATATACAAATTGAGCAACTGGAACAGCAAGTTATGGAGCGTTTCTATCTCTCTAGAACATTTTTCTTTTGAAGCCAATTTTCCCTCCCCCAAGCAGCCAGTGATTTGATATTGATCACACTTAGTTTTCTCTATTGTAGAATTCCACATGAATAGAAACATCTATTGTGCATTCTTTTGTGTCTAGATTCTTTGGCTCAGGGTAATGTCTGAAAGATTCATAAATGTTGCATGCATCAATAGGTACTCCATTTTATTATTGAGGATTTTTTAATACACTGATAAACCACAATAGCCTTTTAATTCACCTTTTGGTAAATATTTATTGTTTCCAACTTTTTGCTGTTTTCAATAATCTGTTATGAACAATTGCTTTGTGGGCATATGTTTATCTATTTTGTACCAATTATTAGAAGTGGAATCCCTGGGTCATAGGTTATGTGTATGCTTAAACTTTATACAAACTACCAAATCGTTTGTCAAAGTAGTTGTATCATTTTACATTCTTATTAGCAATATATTAGAATTTCAGAGACTAGGCATCCTCAACAACACTTAACATTCCAGTCTTTACTTTTAGCAATTCTTGTGGAAATGAAATATCTCACTGTTATTTTAATTAGCATTTTTGATAATAATTGATATTAGGTATCTTTCCTTTGCTCATTAGCCATTTGTATTTATTCTCTTGTAAAGTGTTTATCAAAGTTTTACTCATGTTTGGAAAGCTATTTTCTTATTATTGAGTTATAAAAATACTTCATGTATTCTGGATATAAATTCTTTGATATATATAATACAAATAATTGTATCCAGTCTATGGCCTGCCATTTAAATTTCTTAAAAATGTCTTTTATAAAAGTAAATTTTTGTCTTTTAGTGAGATAAATTTCTTTGTGGGAAAGTTATTAAGTATGAATGTAAAGTATTTAACAGATACATGGAGATTGAGATTTCCTATTTTACCTTCAGTCAGTTTAGGTAAGCTGTTTCTCAGAGATTTTGTCTATCACATATAAGTTGTAGAATTTATGGACATAGAGTTGTACATAGTATTTTTTTATATTTTTAAAATTTCTGAAATAATTGTAGTGGTATATGCACTTCTACCTTAGCTATTGGTAATTCGTGTCTTTCCTTCATTTCCTCACTCCTTCTTCAATGAAAGAAGGACCTTCCAGTTCTTGGATGAAGGAATCCTTCCTTCCTTCCTTCTCCTGCCGTCCTTCTTCTTTTCTTCTTTCCTTTTTTTCTTCTTCCTCTTCCTCCCTCTTCCTTCTCCCTCCCTCCTCCCTCCTCCCTTCCTCCCCTCCTCCTCCTTCCTTCCTTCCTTCCTTCCCTCCCTTCCTTCCATATTATTCATGGCTATGAAATTTATCATTTTGCTAAGGGTTCAAAAAACTAGCTTGTCTTTGAAATTTTCATTATTGTTTGTGTGTTTTTTATTTCATTGATATATACCCTGCCTTTATTCTTTTCCTGAACTTAGATAAGTGAAGTAAAGCTTTTCTTGTTCTGACTTACATATTTAAAGCTATAATTTCCATATTAAGCAGTGTTCTCTCTACATCTCACAAATTTCAAAGTGTTGTTTCCATTGTCCTATAATTTGGTATGCTGTGCTTCTATAATTTTTTAATTTCGTTGTAATTTCTTTCTTGATGCATGACATATTTAAAAGTGTGTTGCTTAATTTCCAAATGGGGAATTTTCTAGATATATATCCATTATTGAGTTACAATTAAATGTCTTTGTAGTCAAAAGTTATACTATAAAAGTTTGCAATTAACTAACTCTTTCTTGGTGAAAGTCCTGTATGTACTTAGAAACAATGAGTAATGGAAAATATTAGATATATTTTTCTATAAATGTTAATTAAGATCATTTGTTTTAGGGAAATTTGAATATAAGTCCTGTCTTTACTAATTTATTTTCTACTTGTCCTCTCAATTACTGAGAAAGTTGTGTTAAAATGTTTCATACATCTAGAATTGAGAGCAGTTGAGTTACATAAAAAGAGATAAGGGTGCAATTTAAAAAAACTGGGAACCATTAAATGCCACTTGATTGTGTGTGCATTGAGTTTTAATTATAGCAAAAATATGAATAGATTTTTTTCTGATAAAGATAGCTCTAACATAGTACAAATCAGTAGTTGATAGATAGTCATGGGGAAGGGAAGCACAACATAAGAAATGCAGTTAGCATTAACGTAACAGCTAGGTGGAGAGCCAGAGGAGAGAAGGAACAATTATAGAATAGCTTTATAAACTATATAGATGTCTAACCAATCTACTGTATACTTGAAACTAAAGATAAAATAATAAATAAAGATAGCTTTAACTTAACGTGGGGGATAGTTGGCTGGTGGAGATAAGACAGAAATTGGAGTCAGAGATATCTTAGGAAGCTATGTTAGTGTCTAAAAACGATAATAAAATGTTGCCTTAAGGTAGGAAATGGAGAAAACATGTGACATGTGATGTATCTGAAAAATTATATTGAATTGGCTTGGTGACAAATTTCTGAGAAAGATATATATATATATATATATATATAATATTGATACTATAGTAACTGTAGTCAGACTATTGAACAAAGTGGAAAAATCAGATTGTGGAAGGGAAGTGCAGGGAAGATGATGGCAAATTAACTTTCTGTTATCTGTTGTATCTACAAATGGGGTCCTAATTAGGTAACCCCTCCTCGCTAAGTAATGAATTGTGGTGCTGCAGATATAGATTTAGGACTAAAGAATTTATGACAATTGAGAAGATAAAAGGCTGAGAACAGAACTCAGGTAGATTGCATATATATTCATATATAGATAGATAGATAGATATACATACATACATATAGACATACATACATATGTTTTTATTATAATCCTCATAGTGTGTATGTATATGTACATATGTATATACATGTATTTGTACATTTATATATGTTTGCATATAAGTATGCACACACATATATACTCTGAGGATACTAAGCTGACTGAGGTGTGGAAGCAAGGAAGAGCTTCCAGAAAGAGATGAGTAGAATTAGGATAAAGTTAAATTGTGAAATAAGAGAAGATCCTCAAAATGAAAAGAGAAATTATACATTGTCAAGTAAGAAGGATAAAGATGAGTCCCTTGTATTGAATGTAAAATCTGAGTGGTTATGTCATCAAGCAGTGATCATTTGAGGAAATAAGTCTTCTTTACTACATATTCCATCCTTCTCGTTTTATTAGGTCTCTTGTCAATTAAAGGAATAAGATGCTCAGTGTAGGAAGGGGATCCTTAGCATCTGATCACTGTAGCTACTACAGTATATTTAATAGGCCTTGACAACTCTGTCAGAAGGGGAATACCTGCAAATCTGGAAAGAAATGAAACATAAGTAAGGGGTTATGACATGAAGGTACTAGGCTTTTTTACATGATATTTATGAAAAGTAAGTAAAATGGGTGTTAGATGTGTGCACGCATGTATGTGTTTATGTGTGCATGTGTGTGTGTGTGTGTATTCCATTGTCACACAAGTGTATAGCCTGCAGTTTGTAAAATCAGTATAATGTTACCTTGGCCTTTGCTAATTTTCCCTAATTAATATAATTTTAACCCCTCACATTTTGGGGTAACACCCCCCCCCCCCAAATATAGTCTCTTTTAATAGAGGCCATTAATTGAAAATTAGTGAAACCTGTATTTCAAGAATAAGAAACACATATGTTAGAAAACTTCTTTAAAATAAGTTAGTTAATGAAATATCAGGGCTAAGATTCTGGATTTTTTTTTCCCACTTTTATTTTATTGCTTTATTTTAATTGTTAAATATGGCCTAAAAGGCAGGCAACTGAATTGAATCTATGTCACTCCAAATATTTTCTGATGAAATAAACCCTTCTAGTAGTACTTGAAAACATATTTAAAATAATATTTATATTTACTAAGTGACATCTGAGATCAGATTATTTGTTAGGAGGCAAAGTAGATTAACCTAGGGGATAGTAGATTTTTACCTCTAAGGAAATATTAGCTACAGGACTGAAATAAGGAAATAAAACTGTGATTTTAATTGAAAGTGAAACGAGAACATGCAGTCTGTTCTTTTATGAGCTATGTTATTGAATATGATTGAGCAATCTTCTTAGGGTTTTATTTTAGTCCCATAACTGTACCTTTGTTGTTTAATTTCAAAACAAAGTTCCAAGGCAATTTAGATCAAGAAAAATTATATGTTGTAGATAACCACCTGGAATTTTCAGGATGTTAAATATATCTGAACAAAATCATTTTTTTAATCAAAACATCTAATGTATGCATTCTTTGGGGCTTTCTGTTGAAATATGTGCATACATTAAATAAAATTGCTTCTACACATTTATCATCATTTTACATTGCTGTAATTATTAGATAATAAATTTCAGTGTTCCACACTTTGAAACTTGTTCATTCTAAAAAAGAGGCCAATGTTAAATAGCTAAATTGCACTTTATATTGCCCATGTAATTATGGCCTCGTTTCTGATTAATACTTAGTTTTTGTTGCTCCAAATTCTTCAAAAAGTTATTTGAGACAGCTTACATTAGAGGAGATGGAACGATAGCTTTAAAAAATTGGCAATAAAGAAATAATAAATGAAGCCTGGGAAGAGTGCAAGGGGAGACATAATATTCAGGTATAGTAGCTGATGATAGCTATGTAAATAAATAAAATCTTTGGGTAACTAGTAAAGATAAGGGGAATAATATTTTTAATATAAGTGTTGATTTATTTATGTATTTGCCCCTGTTTTACAGACAAGAAGTAGAGGTACCCTGCAGCAGTGGTGATGAAAAAGTGGTGATTTAAATCAAAGTTAGTTTGACATCAGAGCCACTGGTCCTCCCACTGTAAAGTGATGGTTGCTTCCTCCCTACCCCTATCGGTAGCCAGAATTTGACTTACATTAATATATAGTAGTCAATAGAGTTCCATATTTGGTAAAAACTTTGCAGTTGTCAAAGACATAACACATTTTAACCTCTAAATTGTGTTAGAGTATTAGAGCCTCAGAGAATTGAAGCTTAGAGAACTTGAAAGTGATATGGTGAATGATACATGTCTATATAGTAACCTGATATTCAGCTGGTATATTGTGCATCAGGCTGTTTTATCCTATATGGCAATGAATATTCTGTAATAGAACATGTAGACATATAGATCAGAAAATGACTTCTTTAGCAATGCCTAGTGCAAAAGTTTATTGCATAAAATGATGACAAAGTAGAAAGAAAAAGAAAGGTAGTCCCTAAAGTTAAATATAGGTAAGTCTAGTTGCCTGCAGAATATAATAAACTTAATATGAAAAAATATCTAGTTATCTCTATTCTCCCTCAGTGCACCCTTTTATTCTGCTATTGTATAGAAAATCACCAGACACAGCTCAGAAGTTTTTACTGAGTCATTAAGTTGACAAAAGCCATAGAAATTGATTTAGTATTCATAGGTATAAACTGATCTTTTCAAACTCCTTGTAGAAGATAGGCTTAGATAATTTGTGGGACTCAGTGTAAAATGAAAATGCAGATTCTTCATTCAAAAATTATTAAGAATTTCAAAAAGCGACAGAAAAGCATTAAACTTATCCCAAGGTGAGGGACTATACAGGTTGCATGCCCATATAGCTGGCCCTCCTGTGAAGTAAGTTTTCTCTTATTAACTAGGTTTTCTATTACACACACACACACACACACACACTCCTTTCCCTTTACATTTTCTGTTTTACAGAGGGACATTTTTAGCGTCAGGAGGTTGTGTATTTAACAAAAGTGAAGTTGTATTCAAATTTTCCATGTAAAGGGGCACAGATTTAAGAAAGTGATTATAGATCTCTATTTCCCCATCACTCTCAATCAACCTCCTAGACCACTTTAATTTATTATCTTCTTACAACACATACACTAAAATTTCTTTCATTTAAATCTGTCTTTTCCTTCATCTAAGGTCACTGTTTCATTTGTAGGGCCCTTCTCTCGCATCGTTAGCAGAGATTACCACTATTTTCAAGTCTCCTTTTTCTAGAAGCATATCTCTTACAGATATTCTCAAAAGAGCTTTTGACTCTATTCAGGAACTAGATTTTTATGTATTATTGAATAAGGAGGCTTCTTTGGAAAGTTAATGCAAAGACAGATGGAATCTACCATTAATACTTTTTGAAGTGGAGTACAGAATATGGAATCCCTGTAATCTCTTATGATTTTAATTTTAAACGGCTAATGGATATAGTAAGATAAAGTTATTTTAGTCTTGTATTGGGTTCTAATAAATGTAGGGGGGGAAAGTATATCAAAAGCAATGAAAATAAGGATTCCACTTCAACCTAGAGTGAAGAAAGATGGGAAAGTGCTTTAGTCCCCATTGTAACATTAAGACGAAGTTAAATAATAAAACTGTCAATTCATTGTGGCAGTGTTTTCTAAATAGAAAATCTCAAAAAATATACAATGGAACTAATAGAACTAATAAAGTAGTTTAAGTTAATAGGATACATGATTAATGCACAACACTAAATTTTATATTAATAATAAAAAATTGGAAATTGAAAAAAATTAAAAACACTGTTTAGCTCAAAAGACATAAAATACTTAGGTATAAATCCAACAAAATACATAAAATTTAAGATTCTGCAAACTAGAAAAAACACAGATGAGTCAAAGAAGACATAATGAAATACAAATACGTAGTGAGTTCATGGATTGCAGGTCATATTAAATCTCCTCAAATGAATCTATAAATTTAACTTTGATTTTGTTAATTTTCTCTATTGCTTTTCTACACTTTTTCACTTTGTCTGTAATATGTACAATTTATTTCCCTCTGCTTCTCTTGAGTTTGGTTTGCTCTTAATTTTTTAATTTCTAAAAGAGAAAAGTTAGGTGATTGGTTTGAAATCATTCTTTTTTTAATATAGGCATTTAGAGCTATACATGTCAGTATATATTTATATATTTATATATCATGTATATTTATTTTATAATCCAATACTACTTTATTTAGTTTATCCCTCAATAATACTTATGAGGCATTAAAAGAAACAGTAGAGAATGACGTAGGTACATGTTAAAAAAGTAAATCAATAGAAACTGTTTCTGTGGAAACTCATTAAACTTATTAAACAAATCTTTAGATGGATATTATAAATATGCTCTAAGAAGAAAAAGTAGAAATGCTATCTCATAAATTAGAAAATATCAAAAAAGAAACTATAAAAATATAAATTCTGGAGCTGAAAAGTACAGTAACTAAAATTAAATATTAACCTAGAGGAGCATAGACACAGATTTGAACAGAAAGAAGAAAGAATCAGTGAACATTCAAACTGGTCAATTGTGATTACCTGAAGAGTGAATCTGAGGAGCAGGATGGAAAAAGAATGAAGAAAATAAACAGCCTCAAAGACCGATGGACACCAAGTATCCCAACAGGTGCACAATAGGAGTCTCAGAAAGAGGTAAGATAGAGAAAGGGAAAGAATATTTGAACAAATAATGCCTAAAAACTTCATAAATTTGAAGATGATACAGTCATCTACACATCCAGAAGCTCAAATAAGATAAACTCAAAGAGATTCATACACAGATCATATAATCAAATGGTCAAGAACTAAAGACAAAGAGAGAATCTTAAAGTACAGAAAGAGAGAAATAACTCACCATCTCAAGCAGACAACTGATCCTCATAATATTAATAGCTGATTTATATTCAGAAACCTATGATTTCTGGAAGCCAGAAGGCAGTGGGATAACATATTTAGAATGCTGAAAAAAATGCCCTTTGATAGATGACAGGATAAAGATATGGTACATATATACAATGGACTATTACTCAGTCATAAGAAAAGTTGAAATGCTGCCATTTGCGACAACAGGGATAGATCTTTAGATTATCACACTAATTGAAATAAGTCAGACAGAGAAAGCTGAGAACCATATGATTTCACTCATATGTGGGATATAAAACTGAAAGCAACAAATGAACCAGGCAAACAAACAGATACCCATGGACACAGATAACAGTTAGTAGCTACCAGAGGGAAAGGGAGTAGGAAGGGAGGTAGATAAGGGTAGGGGGGTTAAATATAAGGTGATGTAAGGAAACTTAACTTTGAGTGATGAACATACAATGCAATATATGTATGATGTCATTATTGATCCATACACTTGAAACCTTTACAATTTTATTAACCAATGTCACCCCCAATAAATTTAATTTAAAAAAGAAAAAGAAAAAAAAAAAAGATTGTCAGCCAAGGATTCTATATTGGTCAGAATTCTCCTTAACAATCGAGATATCTAAATAAATGAAAACTGAAATATTTCATTGCTATCATATATGATCTATAGGAAATAATCAAAGGAGTCCTTCTGGTTGAAATGGTCATATACCAGTCAGTACCTTGAATCTACATGAAGAAATAAAGAACACCAGTAAGGGTAAAAAGATTGATTTAAAATTCTTAGAGGAAAACACATTCATCATGATCTAGAGTTTGGCAAAAATTCTTATCAAAAGCACAGGCATGACAACAACACAAGTAACAGAAGACAAAAAAGGGGAATTTGGATTTCATCAAAAGTAAAAACTTCTGTGCTATAAGAAACACCATTAATAAAGTGAACATACAACACTCAGATTGGGAGAAAATATTTGCAATAATTTATTTAATCAGGGATTGGTGTCCAGATTGTTTAAAGAACTCTTCTGAATTAATGATGAAAAGGTAAATAATCTAATTAAAAATCAGGCAACTAATTTCAACAAACATTTCTCCTGAGAAGACATAAGGATGGCTGATGAGCTTAAGAACAGACACAATATCATTAGTCATTAGGGAACTGTAAATATAAACCACAATTAGATAAAACTTTACACTAACTAAAATGACTATAATCATAATACAGAAAATACCAAGTGTCGTTAAAGATATGAAGAAATTAGAACTTATATACCATGTTGATTGGAATGTAATATTTTATAAAGTGCAGCCAGTTTGGAAACATTCAGTAGTTTCTCAATGTTTTTAACATAGGGTTACTATATGATCCTAAAATTCTACTTTAGAAATGAAAATGTGTGTCTAAACAAAAACCTTGAGCACAAATGTCCACAGCAGCAAAATTCAGAATAGCCATAAGTGGGTCATTCCAAATGCTCATCACCTGTTAATGAATAGACAAATGTGTATAGCCATACAACTGTATATTATTTTACGATAAATATTGATACGTGCTGCAACATGAATGAACATGGAAAACATTATGCTAGGTGAAAGACAGTCACAAATGACCATATATTGTATTATCCCTTTTACATGAAATAGGCAAGTCTATAGAGAGAAAACCATAATGTCTAGGCCCCCAGGAGTACGGCAGTGGGAAGTGACTGCTAATTAGTACAAACTTTTTTGGGGGGATCGGTGTCAATGTTCTAAATTGGATTATGGGGATGGTTGTACAATACTCTAAATATTTTGACAACCTTTGAATCATATACTTTAAATGTATGTACTTTATACTTTGTAAATTACAATTTTTAACAAAGATGTGAAAATAGTACTTTTTCATTTCATTATAGATAGCCATGAAATTCCATAGCATTTGGTATCTTTCTATTCCTCTCAAAGAAATGAAGAGGACTACTAGTTAGAACAAAACTGGGGGTGATAAATTGGGACTTTTGCTTGTAAAAATATAACATTTATTTCTTAAATTCAACTAACATTATAAAAATATTTCTCTGATAAATGAAATTTATTAGATGCTATAAGGAATATATGTACTAAGAAACAAAGACGAGCAAATTTATTTATAATATTCAGAAAAACATTGATTGTGACAAAGAAAACAGAAGAGTGTTTCCTAGAATTGGTTACTTTTGAATGGATTTTGAAGAATGGACTAGTTTTTGAGATGGTAGGTTTGGAAAAAAATGTTCCACTCAATGGGTACAATAACAGTATAAGCAGGCTTGTTGGGTACAAAGATATATTATAAAGTATATGTATATAGAAATTGAACTATAGATAATTTGAAAGTCATCCTTATCTAACAAAATAATGACAATTTTATTCTTCAGACTTCCAAGAGACTGGGAAAGGCAGAAGATTCTGAAAGTTCTATTCCTTTCCATGGAAGTAGTCTCAAGCTATGGTGGTGACAGATGACTAATTACTATAATGACTATGGTAGAGAGAGTCACATATCTGGAGAGGAAGTTTGGAATTCAGGAGAAAGCAAGCGAAATAGTGTAACTATATACAGTTTAACTGGTAATTCTTTTCCTTAATGCTTCAATATTTAGTAAAGTTATAAATAACTGCCATTAAGAGCATGATTAGCTTTTTGTGAAAAATGACTTTAAAAAGACCTTTTTTCACTGGTGGGTAAGATCCATGGGTTTGCAAACTGTCACAAGTATAGGAACATACAAATCTGACAATGAGAATATAAGTTTAGTTAGTTAAATTATTTTTTTTAAGATTTTCATTCGCCCAGAACGTAACTTAAAATTCTGATAATCAAAGAAGATCAAGGCAGCTATATCACACTTTCATTTCTATGCCTTAGAAAAATTTGAAGATTCTGATTAGGTGAAATGACTATATTCTAGTATGAGAAAAATACCTTCAATCATCTGTTTAAATTAATGTTGATAAGTTTAAAACTATTTCTCAACTGTTGTAGTTGTGATGGTTTGAGACTTTTTTTGAAAAGAAGAATAAGGCACTAGTATTTTTTCAGTCACATTCTATACTTGTCAGAGAGAGACAGAATGAAAGACAAAGAGGAAACACTGAGAGAGATTGATTCTATTAAGTGCTTGATACAAAAGTAGCATTGAGAAGAGCAAGATGAAGTAAAACATTGATAGAGGAAATGTTCTCTCTGCAAAGTAGACATTTATTTCAAAATATCTACTTTTTTCATAAAGTCACACTGGCACTGATCACACATGAAAATATTTATTATAGTTTAATCCCAGAGGCCAGATATATAAGTGAGAACCTGATAGAAAATTTAGAAGAGAAGAATAAACAAGAGGGATAGATTTTCTTCAGAGGGCAAATGCTTGGTAAGTAATGCTCCTTGAGCTTTATTACTTGTTATAAATACCTGATTGGTATCAATGCTTTGGAAGGTCAGGGAAAACAACTGAGAATAACAGTTGGTTGACTGTAAGAGACACACAAGAAAGAGTAGAAATATTTAGAGAAAATAACATTAAGGTTATTAATTATCTTTCTATTATGGCCTAACATGACAAATTCAGCACATCATATTGTTGCCTTAGGGACAACAAGGCACTGAAATCATTGAAGAAGATGAGGTTAGTGTGAACTGTGAAGATATCAGGCTTCTAATGAGTTTCTTCACTTCCTTGAGCTTTTCTCTGGTTGCAGTGAGGTTATTAAGTTAGGTGAGTGAGTAAAATGCTCACATCATTTAATAACCTGGTAATACTAAACTAATGTTTTTTTTTTTATCAGTATTTTCCTTCTCAAATCTGAGATCCATAACTTTTTAATTTTCCTATCAATAATACTGCATGAACACAGAGCAATAATATAATGTTCTTCATCCCTTTGGATGCATAACTTGCCCTTGACTCTACTTAAGTGTACTCTTTCCAAAACTCAATACTATACATTGCTCCTTCTAATTTTCCTAGTTCAAGTGTGACACTTCAGTATTTCTGTCATCTACGATGATCTATTTTGACCATGAATTTATAAGGATCATTTTAAAGACTTCCCTTAACAAGAATTTACTAAAGATGTTCTATGTGCCTGGCACCATAATAGATAGAGAAAATGTAGGATAAATGTGACCTAAAGAGTTGCTGAGCAATTACAATTTAGACAGACAGATAGATAAGTACACAGGTAAGTTTAATGTCAATAAATGCACCTGATATAGGTAAATCAGGGAATGGGAGTATATAGAAAAGGCATTTAACTGAAACTACTGTGATGGGGGATGGAGAAATTCTGGTTATCATGAAAGCTTCCTAGTAGAAATGACACCTAAATTCAGGCCTAAAGTATTAATAGCAATTAGGCAGATAGAATATGTCAAAAAAATACATAAACATGGGAAATAACATGCTGAATGCCTGAAAGTAAGAGAATATATGGGATGTTATAGAAACTGAATACAATTTTACGTGCTGTAGTGTGTGTGTGTGTGTGTGTGTGTGTGTGTGTGTGTGTGTGTGTGTGTGTGTATAATCTCTAAGTGAGGGAAATATAAAGGTAAAGAGAGTCCAAATCAAATTTATCTTTTTATAAAATTCACAGTTTGGCATTGCAACAAAATGTCTTATTGCTTACAGACTCACTTATGTCACACATCACAAATCTTCTTCCTCAAATTGTAACTACCACATTAGTCTTGTTCCTTAAAACCAGGATTCTAAGACAGTCCCATTCCGACTCTCTACAGAAGGCAAAGCTTGAAAAAGAAAACACCCTGATGTTCATGTAAAAGAAAACAACAACAACAAAACAAACTAAAGTAGAAAATTGGCAAGTACCCTCTGTTAAAATACTATCTTTTCCTTATGCATTACTAACATTTTTTCTGAACAGCAAATATTTAGAAAATATTTTTTCAGGGTTTACTATAAAATCAAATCATAGATTCAATTTCCAATGAGGTCAAGAAATAAAAAAGTCTTAGTTATAAATACCCGAAAAAGTTCTAGCAAAACATATATACCTATATCCATAATACATTATGAAATCATATATAAGACATCTCCTGTTCATTTATTTATTAGAAAATCACTTTCAAGTACTGCTATACTGTCAACTGAGTTATGAAACTAAATAAATGTTTAGACATATTCTTCTGGGCACTCTTCATAAACTGTTGTCTGAATAAGCCTTGCTTTTGGTGGCCAGTTAGACTTATTTATTTCTATACACTTCTTTCTAAGATAACTATCTCATTTTTATTTTATATATTCAAATAAATAATTTTCTTCTTTCTACAACCCCTAAAAAGTCACATTAAAAAACCTTTTATTGATTTCTAAGCATTTTGAAAAATGGTGAAAGTAAATAGGCAAATTATTTTAAGTGCTTGTTTTGGGTTATTGCCATGTTTTTCAAGACCAGTAAGCAGACTAATTATTTAGCAAAGTTCTTAAAAAGACAACATTGCTTTTCAAGAAAGAGTCCAGCTATTCAGTTTTGTAATTTAAATTACTAAAGGCATAAAATAGGGGTTAATGAAGTTTAGTTATTTAATTAGTTCCCCAGACAAATTCAAGGTATAGATTTTACTGATATAAATTTACTTCACTTTGCTATACATGATTGCTAGGGTCTTAAACATGCATTGTTTTACTTTTAAACACTCCATTAAGTATTTAAGTAGTATTGGTCGTTAAAAGGATTTTTTTTGTGTGTGTGTGCAAAGTTATTAGCTTTTCAAGTAAAGAAATACAGAGAGAATTGAAAAAAAAAATCCAAACCCTGTCAAAGCTCATAAGGGGTTGGCCCTCACCTTTAAAACATCAACAATTTATGGCTACTGTGGATCTATCTCTTGTAGTTGCCCTCTTCTAATTCTTTTATTGTTCACATTCTCTTTAAGATTGGTATATCTTTCACACAGAAAAAAATATCTAATCTCTAATACAGTGCTCAGTATTTCAAGTCTTCTCCCTGAAGATTTAGAAATATCCACGATTCAGAAAAAGAGATCAGAGATCACTTCCCAAAGCCTTCACCACACCAGTATTGAAGTAGAACACTTTTCTCTCCTCAAATAGCTGGGAGGCAGCACATTTTAGTAGGAAAACCTGGGCTAGTTGTCAAGGGACATGAGATCTTATTTCAGGTCAAGAATAATAGAATTTATTTTTTTGTCTCAATAGTTTTTTTCGGTTTTTACCCTCATGGGTTTTATTGGCAGAGGAGAATATTTCTAGCTTGTCAAAATAGATTTTAAAATTACTTTAGTAGAAATACCTGCAAATATTGTAGCTTCCATATAGGTGAATCTGAACACATAGATGCTGAGAGTTTTAATCTTATACTGATTTACTTTTGAAATTTCATAGTAACTATTTTCTACTGGTCTGAGGCATTCGTTACAGGTCTGGTTTTTCTGTCCTATTCATCCATCGACATACGAAGGCTGTGTTTGACAACTGCACTGTTTTTATTTGAAAATGATTAAAATACATTCTTTCTGATTTAAATAAAGAAGGAATTTCTTAAAAGGCTATCTTTAAAAGGTCACTCAATGGATGGGGAGGTTGAGGGACAACCTCAGAAAATGTGCAAGAGTACAGTGACACAAAAGTGACACCATGAAACCAGTCTACTGAGGAAATCAGTGCCACTAAGGCTAAGATTGCAGATTGCTCCACTGTCACTGCTTTTCCTGGAAAGTGGATGTGGTGGCCACCATTGGTGCATCCTCCTAAATCCATTTTCTCTATTTCTTTCATCACTAGCACCTAATTTGGAGTCCTGAACAGAAACATATAGTTCTGAGTCTGAGCTACTTGAAAGCCTCCTGCTAAAATTATGATGCCTGAAAACTATGAAACTGACATTTTTTTCCCAATAAAGTAGCAGTCCTGTTACATAATAACCATCTGAAAATACATTTCATCTTTAATTGTGGGCTGCTAGTGACATACATGTTAGGGCCTGAACTACAAAGATATTAAAATGAAAATGGTCTGTTAAGTCACTGAATGATGTTAGCATTATAGGCTGGAATATAATATATAATCAATGTCAAAAAGTATAAGTTCTATAGAACAATTGAATGCATAAAATAAATGATACATTTTTAACTCAATAAAGGTAATAATTCCATGAGCTATAAGATTCTTACATGCAGTTCATCCTTTTACCATATTGAATAGACATGTCTTCTTCATTATTAACATTTGCCTTAATAACAAGCCATTTTAATAGATACTAGGGCTAAATATAAAAATAGATGTATTCCTCTACGTCCTCTATGCATTCTGAATATAAATCTAACCTGATTACTTCAATGGTGAAGTACTGACCTTGTAGGAAAATTTTATTTACCACAGGTTGCTTTTAATAATCAGATCAAGATATATAATGTGTGCACAGGTAAAAATCAAGCTGTGACATACAGTTAATGGTACTTTTCCAATAAATAATATGGCACCTTTTCTACTAGTAAGCAAAATGCTAAGGATAGGAGCTGAAGGACAGGGAAGACACTGGAGGATTCAATAGAGATGCTCCAATTTAAGCAGAATACATTTATTTTTAAAGATATCATTGATGCAACATAGTAGCACAAAGAGAATTCCCTTTGAGAGAGGAGCAGTTGCAAGCAGTGAGAATAGTTAAGAGTTACAGTTATATTTTAGGAGGTAGAGATTAGTAGACAATTCTCTGGGCTGGGCTTTGAAGGACTGTATTCTATTTGTATGTCAGAAATTATTTTATTTTGTGACCTTGAACAAGCTGTGTAAGTTCACTGTCTCATAATTTTCTATAAGTATAATGAGTTTCGTATTACTTGCTCCTCCATTCTAAAGATTGATTGGAATGCTCTTTCAGAAGAGTGATTGTAGATTAATTCCATTAGTATCATTTTAAATATTTCATGTCTTCTCCATGGAAGACTTGTGTGAAAATACTTCGCCAAGGCTTTCAAAGAAAGATCTACACTAATATTCTGTGGCTCTCATAAATGAAAAGAATTGGTGTTCACCTTAGAACTTGTATAACTAATAATAGAATCAGCCATGAATGGTCTATATAGCGACTTTGCTCATTAAATTAAACAGTTCATTTCCAAAATTTTATGCTTCATGGAAATTGCTTTTCTGCCTAATCAATCCTGTCATCAACTGAGCAATTAACTTGCCCATGGATATTCTGGATGTTGATCTGTCATGAGTATTAGGTTTCCTTCTGATAGATTAAATACCATAGTTTTTTTTTTTTTAAATCCATATTTCTGCAATTATGTTTCTTCATGAAGAATCAATAACAGTAATATCTTGCCCACTTAAATTATGTGGAGAGCTTTCCATCAAGCATCCTATTTTATGTTATTTTCCTTTACAAAAGAATAAAACGTTGCCTTGTTAATAGTATCAGTCTTAGAATTCTTAATATTAAATCCTTAACATTAAAAATTTTAGAAGATTCATGTTTTACTGCAAGAAAGGGTGAGGCTAAAAGATATTAACCCTGAAGCATGGTTATTCTATGGGGACAGTTCCAATCTTATTCAGTGTTACTTTATTTGTTGGTTTTGTTTGAAACATTAATAGATTAAACAATGTTTATTTCTCAGAACTCCTGACAATATTTATGTATAAACTGTCCAACTTGTTCTAGGTGGAAAAAATATTTCTTTTAAAATTCTAATTTTAGAATTTGAAGATTTCTCTACTAAAGAGTCTGAAATGAAATTCAGGTCTGTTTTTGATATCTGTACATCATTAATGGTATTTAATTACATTTTCATTTAACTTTTTTTGGAGGTAGGTATTAGTCTTACTCAGCTTTATTTCTCTGATATGTAACACATTATCTGAGAATAGATAACTTTGAGTGGAGAATGCATAGATGGACATATTTACAGGTTTGCTTGCAACTGACATGTAGAGTCAGAAAGAATGAATTTTCTTTCTTTATAATTTACTTCATATTATGATCGTATTTTAAAATTCCTGGCATGGTTTCAATTAGCATATTATTTTAAAGTAAGAGACAAATGAGTCATAAACCTTTTTTTTTTTAATTTAAAGATATCTGTAGAAGAATTATTTATCAATTTTTACTTCCCCCTAAATTCTGGATATTTACATTGCATAAGCTTCTACTATATATAACCCAGATATTTTACAGTCATTTAATTTAATCTTCTATACAACCACATATATTGTATAAAAAGTTACCCTCTCTCTTCCTTTTGAGAAGGGGATTTGGCCAAATCACAATTCACATGGGAGCTAAGTGGCATAGACCAAATTAAACCTCAGAGCCGTTTTATTATAAAATCAAGTCTACCTCAATTTGCTTTCTTTTTCTTCTATTTTTAGGTTTGTGAAATAATCTTCACTATCAGAGATGGTAATTTCTGCAAGCTTGCCAAGTCATCTGTCTTTTAAAATCAGGAGAAATACAAGCATGTAATTTAAACAACTACAAAGAAGTATAAATAGAGCTAAATTGGGTTATAATAAATCTGCATGTCAATCTTAGCACACTGACATAGGACATTAGATCTGAGCTGAAAGTCTGACCAGTATGCACTTCAATAACTACTAACATGGATCCAGATAAATTATAGCAAAAAGAAAGTGAGCAGTGAATGGGTCTTGAATTTAGAGATCAGGAAAAGTTACACAGTGAGCCACCCACCAGCTCCTACCCCACTCCCTATACAAATAACATTAAAATGAACAGTAAGAGAAAGCCCATATATATGTACGAGAAGTGAGAAATAGCATATTTAGCATGGTCCTTGGACACAAAGTCAGCCACAAGGACACTAGGTGAATTCCATTGTGTCACAGCATCCTTGTTTGTATAATGAAGATAAAAACTTTTTTTTCTTTTTCTGTCTTGATGCTCCTGATTTCTCCTTATGAGTGAAAAGTAAGTCACAGATATAGTCCAAGAGTGTGTAGGGCATGAACCAGTAGGATATAGCAATGTTTGACTAGGTGATGACAAAGGATTTATAAACTTATTTTTGCTGTAACAAACAAAACAGTACCAGCAAGCAAGAGAAGTCCTCTCTTCTTGACTTTCAACAATATTAGTATTTATGAGAGAGTTAGTAGGGGGGTTAAATGAGTAGTGTAGTGTTGAATAATATTAATATTACTTTTTAAATCAACATGACATTTTTATTATGATGTACATTATAGTGTTATTTGGGAATTCAAGGAGATATTAATAAATCTCTTAGCATAGTGCCAAATAATAACAATAATAAACTTCTGACATATGTACACCATCAGAACATCTCAACATCTACCAGTTCCTTTATGTCTCATACCCTCAGATTAAGTTTGCTATTGATTGGCCTCAAAATACTTACCTTATTCTTCACGTAGCACTATCTGATAATTAATGTTATGAGAACAAAATAATGTGTTTATCTAACATTTAGCAAAATGGTCCCAAAAGTCCAAAAATTAGGAAGATTTAGCTTATATAGATATAAAAATATATTTTGAACTCTGCATTTGAAAATGTATTTTTCAAGAGAAAATGAGTTTTTTCTTTTCAAATGGTGTCAGCGTTCGTATTTGCTTCCAAAGTCCAGACTGACTATGTATCATCCTCAGTTGCAGCTGCCAGCCTGGGTCTCTGGTTCCTTCTTGCACATTCCTTCCTTGCAGGTCCTCTGAGGATGGTAAGAGATCATGATGTCTTAGCAGAGCTTCAGTTCTGGCAGGATTTATTTCCCAAATCCCAGTGCAATAGCATGGCTGAGAACTTCATTTAAGCTCTCCAAATAAATCCTTGAACAGTGACTTTTAAAGAGGGTAAGAGTATGATGAAAGCACACCAAACACAGCCCCTGTGTCAACTATGGATGCGTGCTGTCCAAATCTCCCTTCAAGAAGGAACTTGCCATTCACCTGCAAGGCCTGTAGTCAGTTACTAGTCTTCATCTCCGCCTCCTCCAAGATCTTCCTCAGTTTAAGAGCTGAGGTTGCACCTTACTAACAGGGGCAGCCAAGCCAAAGCCTGAGCATGACAGGACTCCTTCATGGGCAATTTTTGCTTGGGGGCTCTCACTGGGTATGTCAACACTTCTCTAGATGAGCATTATAATTTGGATCATAGTCTGAAGCTCTCCCTGCCCAATCATGCTTTTTCTACCATCCCATGTCAGATCTACATCTAAATCTGGAGGCTTTCTCTATCTAATTGTTTCTTCCCTCCTTTTAGATTCCAATGCATTGATTTACATAAAAGCACTTGTGCTACTAATTCCTTCTCAGTGTCTGCTTCTGAGAGAATCCAGTCAACATGTTTCCTCTACCATTTCATTACACCAACAGTTTGACACTCGATCCCTCATCCTCACACTCAAAGGAAATGCCTTTTCCCCAGTTTTACAGGTGCTCTTTGGTCACTGTTCTCCAGGAATACTAGCCTCCTTGCTTTTCTTCAAACAATCAAGGTCACTCCTACTGTATAACTTTTTACACGTTCCTCTGCTGGAAAAGCTCTTAGGCTCTTAGCTCAGATTTGTGCCTTCTGGTTTCCTGTCATCATTTAGGTCTCTGGTTAAATGTCACCTTCTCCAAAGTCTTTTCTGGATCATTCTATGCCTCCTCACTCCACCTTCATTAAATGCGTTTATAATTTTTATAATATTATTAGTAACTGAAATGTTATTACTGATGTGTTTGTTTAATATCTGTCTTGTCTTTCAAAAGTAGCTCCAAAGCCTTGGTCTTTGTCCCTTTTGTCTGTCACGGTCTCTATAGTGCCTTGGACAGTATTTGAAAGAAGCAAGTAGGCCAGTTGTTTTTTTTAAGTGAGTCCAAAACCTGAAAATAATTGTGACTTAAGGAAGCTGCATAATGCTCTGAGGGGCTTTTTCCATTTATTAAAAAAATTTATCTCACAGCAAATTATGAGCATTGCATGAAATTAAATAAAGTAATATGAACTGTAATATTTGTCCCTTAGTAGGCTCTCAATAAATGTTTGTTGCTGTGGTCAAAGGAAATATTTATTTAATAAAACAATTCAGTGAAGCAGACTATTTGTTAAAAATAAACATTTATGCATAAATTTTGAAAGTAGTGAAATTAAGGGTAAAAGAAGGCGGGCTAGCTGTTGATAATTATGCAGTCAAAAGTGATTGCATCTCCTCTTCTAGCTATTAGGGAAACACAAATCAAAACCACAATGAGATACCATCTCACACCTACTAGAATAGCTATAATCAATAGGACAAGTCATAACAAATGTTGGAGAAGATGTGGAGAAAAAATGAACCCTGGTACACTGCTGGTGGGACTGCAAATTGGTGCAGCCACTATGGAAAACAGTATGGAGGTTCCTCAAAAAAACTAAGAATGGATCTACTATATGATCCAGCAATCCCTCTACTCCAAAGACTTGAAAACCCATATCCAAAAAGATATTTGGACACCAATGTTCATAGCAGCATTATTCACAGTGGCTAAGACATGGAAGCAACCGAAGTGTCCTACAATAGATGATTGACTAAAGAGGCTGTGGTACATATATACAATGGAATATTACTCAGCCATAAGAAGAGATGAAAAAATGCCATCTATGATAACATGGATGAACTTTGAGATAACCATGCTAAGCAAAATAACCCATACAGAAAAAGTTGAAAATCACATGATACCACTTATATGTGAGATATGAACCTAAAAGCAATGAATGAGCAGGACAAACAAACAGAGACTCATGGACATGGATAATAGACTGTGGTTACCAGAGGGAAGGGGGGAGTGGGAAGGAGGAGGTAGGGGGAAGGGGAAGGGTTCAAATATGTGATGACAGAAAGAAATCTAACTATGGGAGGTGAACACACAATGCAATATATATATATGCTTTACAGATGAAATTTATTGGATTTCGTTAACCAATGTTGCAACAAAATAAATAAATAAATAAATTTAAAAAGTGATTGCATTTCAATCTTGAGGCCATATTTCTAACTTGAACCTCTTAACTTGCTCACTAAAGCAAGGGATGACTAGAGACTCTACCCACAAACTGGCAAACATAGATGATACAAATGACTATGGAACTCTGTTAAATTCAACAGTTCATTTCACTTTTAACAGCCAATAGCCATTAAGCAGAATGGATTTAAAGCAATGACCTAGAAACCAAAGGCAATGTATGACCTATTACAAACTTCTTGGGCCATCTAGGCTGCCAAAAATTTTTAAACACCCTTTTGATTTTTAAGTTGCTATGTCATAAAACAACATTTTGAAAATTGCAGAAGAAAATAATGTAAGCGTATATATGCTTCAAAACTTGAAATTTCACTGTAATTACTAGAGTAGAGTAACAGCAACTGAGTAAAACGCAATTACTTTTTTTTTTCTTTTTTCAGTCTGGAGATCAGAAAGAGTGAAAGTGGTTTATTTGCGTTTTTACCACGACTAAAAATTTCCTCTTTCCATATCCTCTTCTGATCTTCCCCCCCTCTCTGTTTTTGAGTGCTGTGCATTTAATTATGCTTCATTACCAATTAACATGTAAGTAATTGCATGATGATGATAATAATACTGTGGCTTTCCTTCTCTCTTCTCAGGCTGGCCTGTAGATAAATTATAAGTGATCGATTCCTGTTGAAGTGAATAGATGGCCTAGTTTTGCTGCAATATTCATTTTTTCCCCCCTGAAGTCAATTCCCACTGTCTCAGTGATTTATCTACCTTTGCTAAATTTTGTGTTCATGTTCTTTTTACTAGTGGCA
Organism: Rousettus aegyptiacus; assembly: GCF_014176215.1. Taxonomy (NCBI): domain Eukaryota; kingdom Metazoa; phylum Chordata; class Mammalia; order Chiroptera; family Pteropodidae; genus Rousettus; species Rousettus aegyptiacus. Next base: position 24,058,786 of record NW_023416306.1, read on the forward strand.
TGGAATTTTAATTAATTTTTGATAAAATGTATAAGGATACATTCTAAACTAGGATTAGGGAAAAAGTACATTTTTTTCTACCTTTACATGTCAAGATTTCTGCAAGCTAGTAAAAGCTAAAAAGCATTAGTAGTTTGAATTTTTAACTAAAGGTATATGGGCCTCAATATATGACAGTCCCTTGGTTATATCCTGGAAATCATAAGTTCTATCAGGTTACTCAGTGTAATACAATGTGTCCAGAAATAACTGATTCCTTATTTATCATTATTTTTACCATTTTATTTTCAAATAATTTTAAACAGAGAATATTTGCAAAACTTGTACAAAACAACAGAACATTTTTTGCAGACTTATTAATTTTTGTCTTCCCACACTTGCTTTATTATCCTCTCTGTATAAAGTCGGTTAATAGTTTTATAAATCCATAATACTTCAGCATGAATTTCTTAAGACTTTTAGTCACATATCCATAATACGTAATATAGTAATCAAATTTAAGAAATTTAACATTAACACACTTTTTATATAAATTGAATACTCCAATTTCATCAATTGTCACAGTGACATGCTTTACAGTTATTTATTTTCTAGTACAAGATCTAGTTTAGGATCAGAAATTATACTTAGCAGTCATGTCTATTTAGTTTCCTTCAACCTGGAGCAGTTCCTTATATTTTCTTTCTTTCATGCCATTAATATTTTTAAAGAATACAACTAGTATTTTTATAAAATATTCTTCAACTTGAGTATTCCTAATGTTCTTCCTATGAATAGATTCAAGTTAAGCATTTTGAGATGGGACATTATATAAGTGACATATTTTTTTCAGAGTATCACATCTGGTAGAATATAATTTTTATTTATCTCTCAGTGATTATGTTAATTTTTATTCCTTAGTATGTTAAGTAACTATTGTTGCATAACTATAGGGCCACAAAATTAGCAGCTTGAAACACACACACACACACACGCGCACATTTATTGTATGACAGTTTCATTGAGTCAAAGTCTGGGCTTGGCTCAACTGGGTCCTCTGCTTCAGAATCTTACCTTACTATAATCAATATGTCACTTGAGGCTGTGGTATCATTTCAAAGCTCAACTGCAGAAGGATCTGCTTCAGATCTCACACAGTTATTGGCAGAATTCAGTCCCTTACAGACGAGAAGACTGAAGGCCTCAGTTTCTTGCCTGCTTTTGGTCTGAGGCTTCCATCAATTCCATGGGCCTCTCAATAGGGCAACTCACAAGATAGTAGTTTGCTTTATTAAAACCAGAAAGGGAGGAAATCTACCAGAAAGATGGGTTACGATCTTGTGTAACGCTTTTTTTGTAAGTGGCATTCTATAATCTTTTCTGTATTCCATTGATTTAAGTAGCAGGTCCTGCCCATCCTCAAAGAGCTTTGCACAAGGCATGACTACCAGGAGGAGGGTATAACTGGCAGCCATCTATGAATATGTCCACCACACCAAGAGACTTGTTATAATATTTTCTGATTTCTTCACTACTTGTTTACCATTTTACCTTTTGTCATTAATAAATTTATAGGGGAGCTAGTTGAAATTGTGTAAATATCCTATAACAACTCCTCTGCTCTACGGTTTTAGCATACAACAATGACTTTTACCAGTCATTAATGCAATTTACTACATTAATTCTAAAATAGTAATTTTCTAATTAAGAATCCATTCTGTAAAAATTAGTCACCACTATACTGTTAGGAAAGGATGTGTTTATTATACATTTCTTTATTTATCTGCAATCAATATGTGTCATTTCTCTGATTGCTTTTAATATTTCCCCCTTATTTCTGCTTTTCAGCTATTTGATTATAATATGCCTTAATCAGACTTTCTTTATTAAAAATTTGCTGTGGTTTCTTGAACTGCTTAACTGTGTCCATATATAACTTTTTTTTTTCCAAATTTGGGACATTTTGTCCACTATTTCTTCAATATTTTTTCTGTACTCTACCTCCAACTTCAGTGGCTCTACTTAAACGTGTTAGACTACCTGATATTGATCTACAGCTTACTGAGACTTTGCCTATTATTTTAATTATTTTTTCTCATACCATTTTGTATATTTTTCAAGTTCACTGGTATTTTATTCTGCTGTTTCAGATATACTGCTTATCCCATGTAGTATTTTCTTTTTCAGTTATCGTATTTTTTATCTCGAGCATTCCATTTGAAGTTTTTGATATTTTTTTTTCTTTTCATCATTTCCAATGTTTCAACAGTCTATTATTTTCATGAGTTTAATAAACTCTCATTGTATTTTATACTGCTTTCTTTTTTAATCCCAATTCATTCTTAAAATTTGAACTTCTGATTTTATTCTAGCTTAATATTTGTTCAAGCTTGTTTGAGGATTTAGACTGTAATAATTGTCCTTCATTTTGAAGTTATCGTGTTGAGAAACTTTAATTTGATTTACATTCCTTCTATGCTTAATTCAGTAGTTTCATACAGAATTGTTCTTCTTCCTGTTTCTGGGTATCCTATTCTATCTGCTATCCCATCCTGGCCGTTTTTTTTAGAAGTACCACTTGTCTCTGTATGTTTCCTTTTTTCTCTGAGGGTGTCATCTCTGGTTTAGGTACCTTAGAATCCCATTTCATGTAGCTATTGTGAATGATCAAGTCCCAGATGTGTGTTCAGTATTTCAAACTTATTTTTAGACTTCCTCTTTCTGTGGGTGATTTTATCTGTGTTTTGTCTAAGACCTTCACTCTCTTCTCTTTTGCAAAGTCTCTTAAGTCTCTTCTCCCTCATTCCTTATACTCATATAATGCACTATTAACATCTGATGTTAATTTCTCTATAAATAATATCATTTGTGAAAATATCTGTCCCTTCGTATTTTTAAGTTGTAAATCATGTGTTTTTATTTCATATTCCTTTGTTTTGTTTTGTTTATCCATGCCAAGCTTATTTGAAAGGACACTTATAGAAATTCAGATTTAAGCAGCTGCTATTATACAAGAATTATACAATTAATTCTTCAAGTAATTTAATAGTGCTAAATGTTGGGATAGCAGTGCCATCATAAAAATAAAAATAAGCAACAATGGTTGATGACATATATACCTTGTTACAAATAATAATTTTCCATGTTCTTTTCCATTTAATTCTTGGGATACTTTAAGATAAACACCATTGATTTTTTTCATTTTCTAGATGAAAAAACAAAAGTTTCAATGGCAACCAGTAGATCTGATATTTCGGCTAAGCTCTATTTTTCTACAGTGTCTATGCTCTTTTCACGACATTTCAATGTATAGACTTAGCTCCTTAAATGATCTCAGTATTTCAGCTTCCTGAAAGAATAGTTAAATCATAAAAAATAAATTATACCAGTAGTATTGGGTTGCCGGAAGAATTAAATTTATATAAATCACCTAGTTTTCTCCCTGATAACCATAGCTACTTAAAGAATAGCAGCTTCCTATTACTCAACCACTGGATGTAATTTAGAACGCGGTGATTTGTGCCATATGCTCAGCACTGAGATGAAGTGAGATATGCCCACTGATTATGGTGGGTTCAGTTAATGGGTTTGGGAAAAGCTTAGATTCAAAGACAAAGAGAGGCAGACTATTAAAACAAATAATCTAACTAAAAGGACGAATTTAAGAGGTGCTATCAAAAGATGAGTCTTAGGAAAACCAATCAAGAATGAGGATCACAAGCAGAAGACAGAGCTGATGACCAGTTTCTTCTGCCTTTATCAGACATTTGAGCATGTAACAAAAGTGGGGAGTTAATATCCAGGGACCATAACTGGTTCCAATATTTAAGAGTGACTGAAAATTTTTCTCTTCTGTCTTATTTTAAAATAAACCTGATGAAATTTAAGGTTGATTAAGGGACCTTATAGATTTCCGGAATTCCATCTAATATGTTCACGATCATAATAAATTAATTGACCTTATATTTCTAATTTTAAAAAATTTAAATATGTTATGGTATGAATTGTATTCCCCCCTCAATTCACACGGTGAAGCCCCAACCCTCAGTATTTCAAAATATAATCCTATATAGAGATAAGGTCTTTAAAGAGGTGATTGAGTTAAATGAGGCTATTAGGGTGGGATCCTAATGACTGATGTTCTTAGAAGAAAAGGAAGAGACAACAAGGGCATAAGTGCAAAGTGGGAGGACAATGTGAAAAAGGGACAAGAGAGGGCCCATCTGCAAACTAAGGAGAGAAACCTCAGGAGAAAGCAAGCTTGTTGCCACCTTGATCTTGAACGTCTAGCCTCTAGAGCTGTGAAAAAGCAATTTTTTGTTGGTTAAGCCAGCCAGTTTTTAGTAGTATTTTATAAAGGCAGACTTAGAAAATTAATATAATATCCCATCCTCCCTTACTTATTTCAATACACTGAAACAAAACTGCTCAGAATAAACAATATAGACCAGAGACATAGTTCTAACTGTAATACTTGTTAATGTATTCTTAGTTACATAAGTGTTATCCCACTGATAAAGCTTCACTTACCAATATTTCCCAAGTCCCTTTGCTCTATCTTTCCCAGAAAAATCCTGTGAGTAATTATTTATTAAGAATTGTGTAAAAGGGCAAATCAAGTCCTGACTTAAAAGAAGTTCTTGCTTTACCTGATCTGAAGTTCACACATGCATCTGGGAAAAAATTAATGGGAAGGAAGCTGACAAAAGCAAGCAACAAAATCATTTTTTATTTTTCTGTTACTATCACTTGTTTAGAATCATGCGGGTGATTGCACCATACTACAAGAGTAAAGCCAGTGGCCTCTTTTTGAGGTGTATCTGTTCACTGCAATGCTTTTGCAGCATCTGCTTCCATTGTAGCTTCCCTGTGTTTGTAATGTCTTAAGTCACCTCTGGCTATCTCAGAGTCTGCTGGACTTCAAGTTCCAACAAGTTAAAAGCATAACTAGGTAAAACCAATCACTGTCTCTTTGACCTTATTTTGCTGCTCTATCAAATGTCTAGTGCTTTTCCTAGGAAGACACTATACCATTCATTTTCTTCATTAAAATAACTTGGGTAATAATTTAAATATGAGTTACTTTGATACACAGAAATAATCTTTCCATTTTTATTTTAATTTACTCATAGGATTACAAACTTCAGAAAATAACAATTTTTTTTTTCCCCAAAAATCAAAGCTTAAAAGCTAAGTTGGGACAAAGTAAAATTCTACATTAAGCTTACACACAAAGCATTCTATTTCAGTCTTCTGGATACCGCAAAGACTCAAATTCAAGAATGACTCATGAAATAAAGTTACTCATTCCATATTCCACACCCTCTCACACATACGCCATATTTCTATTGCCATACAACATCTTTGTGTATGTTATTACAAGTTTGAGGCCTAGTCTCAATCCCCAACAGCTCCTTATCCTTCTATCTTACTTAGCTTTAGGGTCCCATACCTGATGCTTATATGATGCATCATCATTTACCAGATCTCTGTTCCTATATCTTCCAAACCTGTCACCTAATGGTGAACAGTTTTTTTCCCTCAAATTTTCCTTGCTCTCAACTCTAATGAATTTAAATTACAATCTACATAAGTCATTTACTCCCACAGCTTACTCTGTAAATCATCATTACCTGGAAGTTTTACATGTATTAATTATTCAATTCTTACTTCCTTACATCATCCTATTATCTTACGACATCTTAACCTTTCAACTTTATTTCTCTTATTCCCTCTACCTGTTCTTCACATCTGAACTAAAACATTTCCTGAGTTTTAAGATGGATAATCTTTAAGTGCTCCACGCACTTTGTTGATTTTTGTTCTAAAATTTACTCCTTAAATAAGCAGAGATTTTTATGACTGATATCTTCCCTAAGCAAGGAAAATGAGCTTTTTTTGCCATCATCACATTGTACCTGCTTACCATTAGATTCCATCCAATGTATGTTAGATTAAATGGTTAGTTGATATAAACTTAGTATCTCAGCACTGCACCATAATGAAGGGAGCTGGAGCTGTAGGTGGTCTTAGCAGATGTTTGTCAAACATTCTAGGTTGGTGGAAGCATACTATGTTTGTGTGCACTGTATAGGAGCCAATTTTGCACATCCTGGATTTTTGGGTCCAGGCACATCAGTTACACATTGTGCTTGTGCCCGCCTGCATTTCCATTGTTTCAGGATAGTGGTACTGCCAAATCAAAGACAATCCAGTTGCTGCTGTTTGCCTTAGATTAGCTGCTGCATTATATTTTGCCTTCAAAGAAAAATTGTTTTAAATCCTAGTGATCCATAGACAAGTATTAGCTTCTATTGGCTTACTCCTTACAATTTGGGAGACATTGTTGAGGCTTTGTATATCTGTAATTTTTTCTCTATCTTTTTTCAGGAAAAGTAGCTATAAATCAGCACATTTCCTATTTTCCTTTCTATAAGTAAAAGATTCTAGCATACAGATAAACACTTTTCTAAGTTTCAGGGTATTCTGGGGTCCTCTTTGATTCCTGTATTTCTGTTATTAATTTCAATAGTGATCAGGGTGTGGGAGGAGTGAATTAATTTTCTATTAATATTGTATACAGAAGTCTCAAGTATTTTGGTAAAGATAACTTTACAATTATTTCCAAACTTTATAATTATCTTTACTCTTAATTCTACAAAAAATATGAATCCTAAAATAAACTACTATTTAACAAGTTAATTAAGTTAAAACATTCATTATGATGCTATGTAAGTTGAAAAGAAAACTGAAGCTTGTTCAATAAACAATGTTTTTAATATTTCAATTAAATGTCAATCATTCAAGGGCTTTTATTCTAATAGCTTTTCATCTCTAAAATCTTCATGCTAAATTTAGTCTAATAATTGAAAATAGAAAAACCCTGTATCAATAATGATTTTTAAAATAATTTGCACACATACACACACGAACTAGATGCATACACAAACACACATACATGCAAGTATAATTAAACTAAAGAAAATGGAATAACATGTGGATTGTATCAATGTCAATATCCTGGCCATGATACTGCACTATAGTTCTTGCAATTACCAATGGGAGAAACTAGGCAAAGGATATAGGAGTTGTCTCTATTATTTCTTATATGTATGTAGATTTATACAAATGATTTATAGTTATCTCGTTAAAAAGTTTAAATTGTTTTTAAAAATCTAATAAGACATGATCTAATGTGAAAATATGAATAACATCTAAATTCTGATTTTCTTTAGAAATTAATAATAAATATATGTAATTGTGTTATCAAAATATTTCATCTTTAATATCATCTAAATAAACTTACTTTTTGGCCCAAGTACTAAAATTTCCAAGATGATTTCCCTTTAAAATTATTAGGCAAATAATTTTATTTTTATAAATAAATTCATAAATATATTTTTAAATACATTTTACAAATAAATTTATAAATTTCTTTGAAGCATTTGATGACATAGATAACCTGAAAACACTATGCTGGAGTGCTGTAACTCACATCTTTATTGGATATGGAAAAGTTTAAAAACCTTATTTTTTCTATTAAACTCTTTTATAAATGTCTATTCATGAAACTGAATAGTACTGCTTGCATAGTTATTTCTACCTGGGTATATTTTCTATTCTCAACAGCAACCAATATTGATTTCTCACATAATCAATGTTAGGATTATATGTATCTGTATCTTTTGATAGATTGCCAGCCATCAAATGAAGATCGTAAATAAATAAATGAGACAAGATCCTAAAATTGAAAAATACCAAAACTTTAATGGCTCTATTTATGTGTTTCAAAACAGATCAATTATAAATATATTGAATAACTTACCAAATTGATGTCAAATTAGGTGTATTACATACAGATCATCACTCACACGTATCCATCAGGGTCTTGACAAGAAATAAATGTCAAAACAGAATTGGATAATTTGCAGAGACTATAATAAAACATTTCTGTAGGGTGTAGGGAAATCGAAAGGATATTGCAATAATTTTCAGCTAATAATAGGAAGGTTGCGTATTCCTTCATAGGCATGACAAGATAAGAGAAAGAGCAGAAGGGTGGGCTGACGTGGCCCCATTAGGAAGCCAGAGAGCAAAAGAACCGGCCAACTTAATTAATATACGGTAAGTTTCCTGGAGCAGAGTCGAATGAGAAAGATGGTGATTGAATCTTGAAAAGCAAATAAAAGTTAGAATAGCATGTTTTGGTTTTGTCTTAGGAAATGGAAACATCTTTACTTTCTAGAAATCTAAAGTTATTTGATAATGACCATTTTAAATTATGTGCAATTTAAAACAAAACAAAACAAAAACTGTATGTCTGGTTTTGAACAACGGGTTAAACAAATCCAATTTCATCAAATTTGCAGCACTTACTCTTATCTTTCCTCTCCCCTACAACACAACAATAAAATCAATAAAGTGCTTGGAGTTCATTCAGTATGAACACTCCCAGTTTATTCATTCAATGGACCTTTTGAACCTGGAATAATGTTAAGTATTGAGATACAAAGATGAATAAGCCTAGGTTTCCAGGTCCACATATCTCAACCATAGCAGTATTTCTTATTCTTTTGGAGGTTTTCTATATCATCTCCTTTCCTAATACCATGACAGTTTACATCCTTGATCCTTACATTGCACTTAAATTTTTTTTTATTAGAATACAGCTAACACAATATTATATTAGTTTCGGATGTACACCATAGTTATTCAACATTTATATACCTAAAGAAGTGATCATTGTCTAGTAACCACCTGACACCATACATAATTACAATATTGATTATGTTCCCTATGCTGATTTATTTATTTTATAACTAGAAATTTAAACCTCGTATTCTCCTTTACCTTCCCCTGCCTTTAAAAGAAATTTTCGATTACAGTAGACATTCAATATTATTTTATATTAGTTTTAGGTATACAGCATAGTGGGTAGACATTTATATACTTTGTGAAGTGATCCCCTGATTAGTCTAGTACACGGCTGGCACTATGTTACAATATTATATAGTTATTATACAATATACTTACAATAGTATTGACTATATTCCCTATGCTGTATTTTACATTTCCTTGACTATTTTGTAACAACCAATCAATACTTCTTAATCCCTTCACCTTTTTCACCCAATCCCCCAAACTCTCTCCTATCTAGTAACTTTCAGTTTCTTCTCTATACCTGAGTCTGTTTTCTGGTCTGTTTGTTCATTTATTCTGTTCTTTAGATTCCACATATAAGTGAGATCATATGGTATTTGTCTTTCTTTGTCTGACTTATTTCACTTAGCATAATGCCCTCCAGGTCCATCCATGTAGCTGGAAACAGTAAGATTGCATTATTTTTTATGGCTGAATAATATTCCATTGTATATATGTGCCACACTTTTAATCTACTCCCTTTCCAAAGGGGATTTGTATTAAGTATTCTTCTCTCAGAAATTTCGGCAAAATAAACTTTGTGACAATGGAACAAGAACAAATTCATGTGGTAAACCAGTGAATTTTAGGTAAAGCTGAGTGTACTGTCTTTTGAATCTAAAAGCAAGAGAGAAGCAGAAGTCAGGTATATTCCTGATTTTGTCAGTATAAGCTTCCCTCAGTCTTCCCTTCTACTTCTTCGACTGTTCTTTCTCAGACTGTGGTCACTACTTGCAGTTGCCCTATCAGTATCTGTTTCTCTATGTTTTTTTCTCATTATTTCTGTTATTTTTATGTAATTTTGTTGGGCTTTTTATGAAAGTCCATTACTCCAACATGTGGCACTTGTTCAAGTACCTGCGTGTAGTGGTCCCCAGAAAAAAACCAACATGGACTGATGAAAATAGTTTCCAAAGAGTAGCAATTAGGTGGGGGTGTTGATACCTACTAAAATTACTTCATATGGACCTGTCTTTTGTTCAGGGGCACATAAACTGTTTTAACTGTAGTGTCAACAGGGCAGCTTCAAATGAGAGTTGATAATTCTGCTACATGCAAAACTCAACACATGAATGGAAAGATGAGTTCTTAGCTTCTATGGTAATTTACCAATCTATTTATTATCTGCTGCTGTCACTGACAACTGGCCATAGTAATTTTACTAAAATTCCAAATAAACCCATTATATTCCTACATAATGGTATCCACATCTTCTTCAAGCTAAAATCCAGGCTGGCCACAGATAATCCCCCCAAACTCATTCCTTGTTTGTCTCCAAACTTATGTATCAGGACGTATCAAATTAATTGCAAGATTCTAAAATTTCTATCTCTGTTCATACTCTTGTGACTTTTCACATCCTCTGCCTTAGCTTGAATATCTTCTCCTCCAAGACCAACTGCCGTAAAACAAAAATTTCAAAAATGAGTCAAGCCTTCCCTCTTCTGGAAGAATTCCTTCTATTTTCTAAATATGTTGAGATAGCTTCTCTTGTTAGTGCCCCCCTTGGAATCTGGACATATATCTTCTTGCAGTACTTTTTCTGTTTGTATGGGTCTTTGTATCTCCCTTCTATCACCCTCTATATTATAATTTGTAAAACCTTATTCTTTTAAGTTTGGTATTATTTTTTTCTTAAAGATAGGAATTATCTTTTTTATCTTTATGGCTCTCATAGGACCTTGACATTATTAGGCAACAAATAAATTTTGCTGAATAGTTATATTTGCTAGGAAGTTTCTGGAGCATCCAGAAAAACTATTGCTAAAAAGCATAATAATTCTGCCTTCCCATCACTATTCATTGACAAATTATGTGCATAGTTTGTATATTTCAGTTATTTTATTAAAAAATTAGTTGAGGTAGGAAAAGCATGAATAATTTAGTTTCAATTATTTTAGTATATTCTGCCTTCTTAAGAAAGGAAATAAAATAGAACATAACAGAATCAAAGCAAACCTCACTGGGAATTTTATATTGATTCTTCTATGTGTAATATTATTAATATGACTATTTTATGGAGTTTATCTACAAATAAATCTCGTAATAAAAGAATAATTTAAATACGAAATTTAACAGATCTTTGTTCTAATCATAAAAGCATAATGGAAGTCATAAATCAACACTCTGCCAGCAATGAGATACCCCTATTCCCAGTTGGTACTTTTCAAACCTTTTCTGCCTCTTACTTAAATCAATAACATCTGCCTTAAAAGCTCACAGAATTTTCATTTCAGAGATATCTCCAATTTACTCTTAAGAAATACAGTGACTAGGAAAATGGATAGATAGCCATCAGATTAAGAAGCACAGTTCTTGAAGTAAAGCAAAAGAGACTACTTTTATGAATAATTTTCCTATAATTGATTCTTGTAAAAATCAAAACACTGTTGAACTAAAAATAGATAAAAATAAAAAGCAATGATATATAACTTTCCATATAGAATTACCTCTATAATTGTTGAATATACAATAATTTGTTAAAAATTACATTATCTATTTCCTGCTATATCCCAATACTGAAAGCTTAATAATACATTAATTCAATACAAATGTGAGCAGTGTGTGTAAAACATATTAAAGAATAAAACAATGGCATATTCTTTAATATGTGTGTAAAACATATTAAAGAATATACCATGTTGTTAATGGAAACATTTAAAGGCAAGCCACGGAATGGGAGAAAATATCTGAAAATTCATATGAATATATAAATAACAACTACAAGTCAATAAAAAAGATAAAATACTCCTGCAATTTTACATCCCGTTAAAAGTCAAAGACATGTCACAGAAGAGAATATTCAAATAGACAATAAATAAATGTACAAAAATGCTAACCATCATTATACCTCTGGGAAATACAATTTAAAATAACAATGAGGTACAGCTACATACCTGCACACTGCTTTAAATATTTAATTTTCAAAGTGTATATAATCACAGATATACAAATGTAAAATTAATTAGGTTTTTTTTAAATTTGGCATTTTAATAGTCAAAATTACACTTTGATATAAAAAGGCAAAAGAAATACAAATCAGAAGGACTTGGATCATTAGCAAGATAAACATGTACTGTGAATTTGGGACTCATTCTGAGAGGTTTTTTGATGATCTGTAGGGGGGCGGGCCAAGTGTATTCAAATTCTCTTTATTTATATGCCCCTCAATTCATTCTTGGTAGTTTTAAACAGAACTTTTCCTTTTTACCTCAGGGAAATGTGCTTGGTTATAGGTTGGGCATGGAATTAAAGGAAACAAAATGACAGTCTAGCAGCAGATTCTCTTGATAAGGAGGGAAAAAGGAAAGGAGGATAAAAGGTAGGAAGAAAGAAATGAAATGGAGAGAGGGAAGGAAAAATAACAGAAAGGGTTAATTTTTCATTTTTTCCCACTTTGCCAAATCTGTTAATGAGTGCTTTGAGTTTGTATTAATTATCTGTAATAAAATACAGATTGGACACAAAATCAAATTTAGTTACTGATTGTTAATGTTATACCTAAATAATTTGTTCTCTATTTACATACTAATATATCAATTGTACAATGTCTATGTTATTTCTAAGATCTGTTTATTAATGTAAGATTTTGGGATAAGAAATGTATACATGTTTCACTTTAAAAAGTGGAGCAAATTGTGTTTTAAACCTAAAAGTGTCACAGTTCATCTTAAGAAATATATTTAAACTAATGATAGAATGAAATGTATTTTAATAATTATAACACTAAAAAAATAAAAAGCAATGTTTGACAGTTTTTAAATTAAAAGTAGTATTTAAAACATTTTATATTTTTATCTCTGCTCTCTGATAATTATTGAGACACTAAAACAAGGATTAAAAATACATGTGGCCACAGCACTCACTCACACACCACTGTGTTTAGTATCTGTGGTGACTATAAAGAAATTAGAACCAGAAATCAAGAGCCAAAATGCACAGATGAAAACCAGTCCTATGCTACAAAAAAGCACATATATTTGAAACTATTAAAAATTCTCTGTGATTATGGATAACTTTGAACCGTCATCAGTAACTTCAGCTACTCTATATTTAAAAAAAAAAAATTATATATTTAACTGTCACATGAGATTACTGGATGCAAATAATGGTGTCGCCCTCCTTTCAAAGTGTTCCATTTATTCTTTATCTTTCATTAATATATTGTCTGTTCCAAGAGGCTAGCCCTTCTTTTCCTTTATGTTCTTGATCTAAAGCTAATGAGAAGCATGTCTCCATGTTTTCAAAACATATTGCCTTCCTCTGGTGTGAGCCCTATCTTTCTAGGCACTATTATTGTCAACTAGTACCAATCTGTCCTGTTTGTTAATGAGAACTGGACTGTTCAGAGATTTCTGGAAACATGGAAAATTCTCCTTTAACGATATCCCACCCTTTTGTTTCTAAACTTGAATCAATTATGATTACAGAGAAAATTACTGCTTCATCTCTTAGGAGCCATCATCTTTCAAGTCTTACTTTCCTGGAATTAAACTCTGCCTTTTCAAGTGAACTGTTTGACCCAATCATCAGCACAAAGCTGATTTGTCAATTTCTCTGAGGATTCCTGTTATTTCTATTTAACATACTTTATACTTCTTGATTTCTATTAGAGGCACAATATGAACACCTTTACTGAATTCTTCTACCTCTGGGAAATATATTTAAATTTTCTTGGCATTTAAAAAAATAATATATCTAATACATAGTTATTTTATATTTGGTATGTGAATATTTGGAATACTTTGTATCTAAATATGTTATCTGTGTTATTTAATATTGGAATGAAATACAGAGTTATGTTAAAATTGCTTTCCTCTTGAAGAAATCTGAGTTTAATTATTTTGGGTTTCATTAGGTATTATCAATCTGCGGACACCTCCATTTAATATATTGGCCTATACTTTCCATGACCTCGAGGATACTAAATATTCTACCCCCAGAACCAAGTGAAAGTAGACTACTTATTCATAGAAGGAATTTTTATTTCCATTTCCTAGTTAGAGAAAATTGGTGATGTCCCTGAATTAAAAAAAAAAAATTCAGAGATGATTTCAGATATTGATTTAGACTGTACATCCTTGAAAATATACATTCCCAGAACTGATGTCTTAACCAGGATACCCTTGCCCTCAGATTTTGCTCTGGATTCTTGTTCCTAATCTTAGTTTATTTTGATGAGTCCTTTAGCAATTTCCCTCAATTTTCTGTTAGTTCAGCTGGAACATTTTAAATTTTAATAATTTCGTGGGGTTAAAAAACGATATATTTTGGAGCGTAGGGCTTTTCGAAATATATAGTCTATAATTCTGCTGGAAGCTGAATAACTCACTCTTCAGCCTCCTCTAATTGGCTTTTTTCTCAATTACAATGAAAATATCCTGTCAAAGTCACCAGTGATCTCTATGATAACAATTCCTTTGGGTACTTGGCTTTTCTTTCTCTTTTTAAATCACCCTCTCATCAGTATTCTGTAGTTCATCTTGCCTCTTCTTTTGAAATGTCCTCTTTTTGGTCACCTGACTAATAATTTTCCACTTATTCTAGGCACACTTCCTGACCGGTCAGTATATCTCTTATTAAAAAGGAAAAAAATAAGGAAGGAGGGAGGGAAAGAGGGGGAGAGGGAGAGAGAGAGAGAGAGTGCTGAAAATTTAGAAAATTTTATCTGCTTCTTCTCCTTCATCTAAAGCTATTACATACCCTTCCTTCTCCATAAAATAATCCATGTCTTCTCCATTCCATATCATTTCAATTCTCTTAACTTTCATTGCACATTTTGACAGTACCATGTAGTTTAACACTAAATTTTCCATGTGTTATTTTTGTAAATTTTCTTTTTCTCTTTTTTCATTTTATTTATTTTATTTTTTTTATTGTTTATTGGGGTGACATTGCTTAATATAATTATATAATTTCCAGGTATACAGTATCATTTGACATCTGTATATTTTATTGTGTTTACCATACGAAGTCCAGTTTCCTTCAGCTACCATATATTTGATCCCCGTTACTCACTTCACCCTCCACCTACCCCCCTATATTTGACCCCTTTTATGCTACCTATTCCCTCTCTTCTCTCCATCCCACTAGTAACTACTAGTCAATAGTCCTCTGGTAACAACTAGCCTATAGTTCATGTCCGGAAGTCTCTGTTTGTTTGTCCTGCTCATCTGTTGCTTTTAGGTTTATATCTCACATATAAGTGATATCATGTGATTTTCAACATTTTCTGTCTGGCTTATTTCACTTAGCATGATTATCTCAAGGTCCATCCATGTTGTCGCAAATGGCAGTATTTCATCTCTTCTCATGGCTGAGTAATATTCCATTGTATATATGTACCACAGCTTCTTTAGCCAATCTATTGTAGTATGCTTGGGTGCTTCCATGTCCTGACCAATGTGAATGCTGCTGCTATGAACATCATTGTGCAAATATCTTTTTGGATATGGGTTTTCAAGTCTTTGGGATAAATACCCAGGGACCTCCATACTGTTTTCCAATTTTCAGTCCCACCAGCAGTGTATGTAGGTTTCTTTTTTTCTGCATCCTCTTCAGCATTTCGTATCACTTGTTCTGTTGATTATAATTATTCTACCAGGTGTGAGATGGTATCTCATTGTGGTTTTGATTTGCATTTCCCTAATAGCTAGCAATGTTGAGCATCTTTTTATACATTTGTTGGCCATTTGTATGTCCTCTAGGGAGACGTGTCTATTTTGGTCTTCTGCCCATTTTTGATTGGATCTTTTTTTTTTTGTTTTCTTTTGTTAATGAGTTGTATGAGACCTGTGTATATTTTGGATATTTGGCCCTTATCGGAGGTGTTGCTTACAAATATATTTTCTCATTTGGATGGTTGTCTCCTTACCTTGTTGATGATTTCTTTTGCCGTGCAGAAGCTTTTTAGTTTGATGTAGTCTCAGTCATTTATTTTAGCTTTTAATTACCTTGCTTTTGAGGTAAAATTCATAAAATCCTCTCTGGAACTCTGTGCCTTTTATTGGTGAGTTCAGTCCATTTACCTTTAGGATGATTATTGAAATATGCCTAATAGTCACTTTACTTCTTATAGCCATTTTATCTTTTGCTTTCTGGTAGCTTGGTGTTTCCATTACTTCCTTGTCCTCATGTTTCTGTTTTCTTTATTTTGGTTAGCTTTTGTGAGTTTTGCTCTGATTTTTTTTTTTTTTTTTTTTTTTTTTTTTTTTTTTAGGTTATATACTTCAGTTCTGACTCTATGGTGTGTGGTTACCATTGCAAATATGAAAAAGATAGTTATATATATACTTTTGTCCATTTTCTCCTGTATGTGCCTTATCTCTTTTCCGCTTTGCAAATT
This sequence comes from Rousettus aegyptiacus, assembly GCF_014176215.1. Taxonomy (NCBI): domain Eukaryota; kingdom Metazoa; phylum Chordata; class Mammalia; order Chiroptera; family Pteropodidae; genus Rousettus; species Rousettus aegyptiacus. The sequence goes on from NW_023416306.1 coordinate 24,075,029, forward strand.
TGTATCTTTGAATCCTCCTCTTTCAGTCATTGTTATCTCAATGTGTTTCTATGTATACCAAACGTTCATTACTATCTTGCTATAGCAATTCTCTTATTATTAAAGCTTATAATGCCCTGTCTTAGTAAGGGTTGCACTCCTGTGCTTCTATTTGCCTGACAGTCACTTTACTTCTAATTATGTATTTTTGTTGTTATTTTGTTTTAGGTGCATTGACCCCTTTCAGAATTTCCTGTAGGGCAGGCCTTGTAGTGGAGAATTCCCTCAATTTTTGTGTCTAAAAAGGTCTTAATTTCCCCTTCAAATCTAAAGGAGAGCTTAGCTAAATACATTATTCTAGGCTGATAGTTCCTTTCGCTTGATAATTTAAATATTTAATTCCATTCCTTTCTGAGAAGTCCGATGATAATCTATGGGTTTTCCTTTATATGTTACTGTTTTCTTCTCTCTGGCTGCCCTGAGAATTCTGTCATTGATTTTTGATAACTTTAATACTATGTGTTTTGGTGAAGGCCTTTTTAGGTTGAGATAATTGGGTGTTCTGTCGACTTCTTGAATTCCGAGTTCCAACTCATTTCTTAGATTTAGCAAATTCTTGTCCCCTATTTGTTTGAAAATGATTTCTAGTCCTTGCTCCTTTTCCTTGCCTTTGGTTGCCCATTATTCTTGTTTCTTCTCCTGATGGTATCATCTCGTTCTTGTATTTATCTTTCATTATTTTTCATTCTTTTGTTTCTCTGTTTTTCCTTCTGATTTATTTCTAGATTTCTGTGTTTAATATCACTGATCCTTTCCTCCATTTGGTCGACTCTATTTCACAAGCTTGCTATTTTATTTTTCAACTCTTGCAGTGTGTTCTTCATCTCCAGAAGTTTTGTTTGGTTCTTTTTGAGGGTTTCGATCTCCTTGCTCTGCTCATTTGGCTGTTTTTGCAATTTCTGAAATTGTCGATATAACTCATTTTGGAACTCACTGTAATTATCTGCTTTACTGCTGTAACTCATATCTAGTGTCATCTAATTTTTGACTTTTCTTGACCAGAACCCTCTGATACCTGAGATGTTTCTAAAATACTAAATTTCTTTCTTCTTTAAATTAAATTTATTGCAGTGACATTGGTTAATAAAATTATACAAGTTTTAAGACTATTTCTAATATATAGTATTTGACAACTAATATAAAGTGCTTTAAATATTGTTTACTGTTGATATCCCTTATCAGTTCATTGAAGAAAAGGGTTATAGATTATTCATCTATTTTTTTTTGTGTGTGTGTATGCTGTATGCTGATGAAAAACGGGTGGTTTCATTATTTCTATTTTTGCAAATCAACACTATTATATCTAACATATTCAATATTCTGTCCAGTATCTAATATTTATCTTGAAGTCATACTAGAATTAATGAAATGCAAAAAGAGAACAGCATGCATGACCTCTACCCTACATTTCAAGCTTCATTTCATGGTTTCTATAATATTTAATGGTAGATGAGGAAGTATTTGACTGAATATTACTGCAATAGCAATTCAAACTATTGTGCACTGTACATTTTCTTTGAAAGGAAAAGACACATTATATTCCACTTAGGACAATCATGCTGATTGTGAATGTTCTGTCACACATGTGCCTTGAATAGCTTAAAGTACAATTTGTTTTCAGGCTTAAGATTTAGTACTATGGTGATTCTTAAAATACCAACAGATATTCCTGGACAGTCTTTTTATTTTAAAGCATATGTTATTATAAAATTGCTAATTATATGGCTATTACACATTTTCAGAGCCAAAGAAGTGAAAAATTCCTCTTAATTCTGAATAAGATACAGGAAAAAAAAATTACCTGACATTGAGTTAAGTCTAAATTTGAATAATCTGGGGAGGCAAATATTCATTCTATTTTCAAAGATCTCCACCGAAATATATTTTCTTGCTTCACTGTGCAATGTGACTTATTCTATCTCATATATATGCTCATGAAATTGTGATCCTTCATGTATGTCATATTGAGGACAGAGAATTTCAGGTCATCCTCATTATCTTCCACTACTAAATCCATTCTTTCCACTTGTAGGTCAGGAGAGTCTCTACACCGATTTCCCCCTACCCTCTACAATAATGTGTTGTATAAAATCTAAAGATTCTAATTGTTTAAAGCTATGTATTGATTTTATTGAGATTGTTCTTTCACATTCAAGTTGAATACTGGACCTAACTTCTGAGCAAGCATTTTAAGCTTTATTTTACCCTAAACTATATAGAGAGGACAGTAATTAGAATTTTTATTAAGTGAAGAATTTTCAGAAATGTGTCTCTCAATGACTAATATCCCTTGTTAGAATGTGACTAAGAACTACAATAAAAAGTTACCTATTGTTAGCTTTAAAAAATATTTTTAGTTTCTTAATTATGTTAAAATACACACGATGTAAAATGTATGATCTTAACCATTTTCAAGTGGTATTAGATGGTTGTTGAAAAACCATCACCACTATACATTTCCAGAATTCTTTTCATTTCATAAAACTGAAACTCTGTAACCATTACATGATAATTCTCATTCCCACTTCCCTCCAGCCTCTGGCAACCACCATTCTTCTTTCTGTCTCAATGAATTTGGCTACTCTCAGTGCCTCATATAAGGAGAAGCATACAGTATTTATCTTTTTGTGACTAGCTTATTTCACTTAGCACAATGTCCTTAAAGTATATCCATATTATAGCAAGTATGATTCTATGATTATAGATATATTCCATAGCGGTACTGTCTAATAAGATAGGCACTAGTCACATGTGGTTATTAAACACCTGAAATATGGCTAGTGTTTCTTAGGATCTAAAATTTAAATTTATTTTAATTGATTTAAGTTTAAATTGTCACATATGGCTAGTGGCTACCCCATTAGATAGCACAGCTCTATATAATCTATATTAATTATTTTCCTGGATTATCAATTTTAAACATGATTATCATGCCTATGGTATATTATAGTTAAGCTCATATACATTGTCCTCCCATTTAACCATTATCACTTTGTATAATAAATTTGTTTCTCAGTTTTCTTTGTAACTCCAAAATAATGCAAAAAATATTTATGTCTTTTGTTCAACAATGATAAATTAACCTGTTGACTAATATTAACTCTCTCACTTTTTCTTACGGGTGTCTGTATTTTTATTTTTATATGTCATGAAAGTTTATAACAATTGTAATTTTTTCTATAATCATACTTCGGGCTTCATTTTTTTGCACTGACAAATAATATTTACTGTAAATGCCAAAGATCATTACGTTTACCTCTCCTTTCTTGTACTGATTTTTGTTTTGTTCCTCTAGGATTTTTACATCAATATTTTTTCTGGGCTTATTTAAAATTATTTTTTCATTTTCAACTTCTTCATTTAATCGATTATTCTTCAAGGTTTTTGTTCAGAGACCTCCCTGCAACAGCCTGCTGTTGTCTAGCTTCACTCTAGACCAGTTCCTCTCTAAATCTGCCCAACAGCTGCCAGCTTGCCCCTTCTAGTCTCTGCTTTCCAGCATTGTAACACTGCTTTCTATATCATATGTTGTACTTCTTTCTCTTCTTTTTAATTTGAGTGATTTGTAAAGTAACTTCCCAAGAAGAATTAGTAAACCATAGGAAAACTTTTTGAGGCACCTCCTATTTTAAAATGTCTTTCCTAAAACATAGTTGGTTACAAAGTTGGTTTGATATAGAATTCTGGGCTGAAAGAGTTTTCCCTCAGAACACTAAAGCCGTCGATTGACTGTAGTCTTGTTTCACTAATAGCTCTTGAGAAACTATGTGCCATATATATACTTGGCTTTGTTCTGAATGATGGTAGAATTTATATTAGAAATTCATTATTTGGAATATATTTGGGAAGAAATCAGAAATTAAAAAATTCTTTTATATGTGTGGTGTGTGTGTGTGTGTGTGTATTTGTCATACTTTGTTCTACAGTTTGAATCCCCTTCACATTCAATGAGAGATCCCACTTTTTCTTTATATTCTATGCTATACCAAACAAAGCCTTCTGGGCCTTACCTTCCCTAGGACATCTCTAGATAAGCTGTGGTATCTTTTTGGACATTTCATGCAGATTAAGGTAGGTCTCTGTGTGATGTATTTACAGTGAAGACCCATTAAAACTCTACTTCCAATAATAAAATGTTATTAACAACTTTTTTGAGATGAGTTTTCTAAATAAATATACATTCCAAAGGAAGTTAAGCTGCATCAACATTACCATACAGTTTAATTGACTTGCTAATTACATAGCCCACTCTCTCTTTTATTTTTCATTTTAGAGGTAGCACTCTTTGAGGTGTGGTAATGCCTCATATTCAGCAAAGAAATGTAGAAATTTAAAAAATTAAAATTTTTGAAAGTGTAATGATGGAAATTAGAATTTGCAGGCCATACCAAGTGTCAAGCAATATTTTCCTTAAATATTAAATTGAAATTGTAATCAATTTGCTGAAAATATTTTATGGGAATCTACAGAATATTTATATTATCTTAGCTACTTAATGGTTCCCAATATTTGCCTTTTCTCACACTTTAGCTCAATGAAGGGCTGTCTCCTGTTAATACCAGGTCTCAAAGTGGCAATCTACTATTGATTTTTTATCAGTAATTATACCAAAAAAAAAAAGTACAATTATTTAATTCTCAGTCCTCTCTCTCTCTCTCCTTCCTTCCCTCAGTCTGTCTCTTTAACTGCAATGGCCTCACCTTTGGACACAATGTTCCCTCCATTTTGCCCATGTGAGTTTGAGACTTTACTAAACATATTTTTTTTAATGTAAGCCTTATGACAATCCATGATTAATAAATGGCTCTATGCTTAGAATAGCCTCATAGAGTAACCTGATTATTCCATTTAGTCTTTTATTTAAATATATAAAAAACTTACCCAAAGACTAGAATCTAGGGATAGTAAGTCTCAATTTTTATATTTGCTTCCTCAACTAAAATCCCCCACCAAAAAGAAATTTTCTTATAAATTAAATTACCACAGGACCCAAGAGAGATTTAAAAAATATTGAGATAGTTTTCTTATATTAGAAAATTCATCAAGTCTCAATTTAGATAAAGATGGTCAATAAAGAGCAACTACATCATCATTCTCCCTAAGGTATTATGTCATTTTCTTATAATGGAGAGTTTAAAGTTTTTTGGGTAATTTTAAACTTTTAATGTAATATTATTCTTCACCTATGGTAATTTATTCCAGTTATTTCTATCTCATCTCATCTGCAGCTCACAACTGATTCAAAACTGAAATGCTCCTCTAGATGTGTCTTTTTTGATTTTAGTGTCTGTCAATAGAATTTTCATAAGGCAAAAATCCTGTTGGGATAGGAAGCACACATGCCAGTAATCTAGCTAAATTTGGTTTCACAAAACAAAATCACAGTGACAACTAATTCTTTAGTTACACCGGAATATTGTAACCACTTTTCCCCCTTGGGTCCAGGTTTTAATTGGGTTCTACATATCAAATATCACCTAAAGTTTCGTTAGTTTTTATCTTGAAATTTCTCACATAAGGCATAAAATTACTTCCTTATAAGAGATAAATTTTCTTCAAACTCTTAGTTTCAGGTGTCCATTGAAAGGATAAATTTTTTTTAATGAAAAACATAACTTGTTCTTAAGAATGTGTCCTGCATTTTAAAAATGTATAACCTATCTAGTTCCTTCCTGTTCACCCATACGTCACTAAAAAATATTGATTTGGGTTTCTTTCCTTGTTTCATTGTGATAGCAAATAGGGCCTGCGTTTTCATCCTTTCATTATGTTGCCTAAATTTTTCTCAAGTATGTATTCCTTGTGATTAATTAGCTCTGAATTGTTTCAATCTCTTTTCATATGCAACAAACTGATGGAATTTCTTCTGTTAGAAAGCTTCTATGGGAGGAAAAAACTGAGAATAAAACTTTAAAATTAACTAAAATGTATGGCTTGTCTTGGGGGCAAAGCAACATGGTATACCCAAGCAGATTTCTCTACTGTATTTCTATTTTTCTTTTTCTAGACCATTGGTTGACAAAATGATTAAGGAAGATATAAATAATTCTTCCAGTTTTTAAAACATTCCAATAGATTTGTTTTCATTGGAAAAACAAAAAGAAAGAAATAAAAGAAGGAATAAGATGTTTTCTCAGTTCTTTTGGAAAATGTAAGCTTTGTTTTCCATTTATCTATTATCACCTTTGTTTCTAAAACTAAGGAAAACTGCTTGATAATAGTTAGCTGATAATAAATAGTTAAATAACAATACCACTAGAGCACCATAAAAAATGAATATTTTTCACTGGAATCATTGAAAACCAAGCCAGTGCTACCTGTGAATATTGCAGGTATGTAAGTGCAAGGGTGTGTTTATTTGCTTGTATGCTCAAAGGCAAAACTAAATCTTGAGTGAATCTTAATCATTTACTGTCACTGGCACCCAACATACCCTGTTCTCCAAAATAGCATGATCAAGTCACTGCTGTAGTAATTTATGAATGTAAATGTGTCATATTGTTCAAGTGTGCTATGGTAGCAAAAACATTGGTAAATACCCTTCAAGTGGATGAATAGCTTTTAATTGTTGGGAAACAACAAGATGGTAGAAAACAATTCTCAAATGCATTAGGGGCATCAAGCTGGTTTTCTCTAATTAAGAAGCTATTGTAGTATCTAGTTATAGGGCAGCTTCATTCATTGAAGAAGTAAAGGCTCTATTGTTCAAATGAGAGATGTGTTAATTATTGGAATTTTAAAAATACTTCTGAACTCCTGTCTAGTGATAATAGTGCTCTTGAAAAAATGACATATCCAGGATTATTCTACCAACAGGTACTGACCACATTTCAAATAGAGGTCTCCTCTGAATAAATCTGAATGCCATTTAATTTCTACTTTTCCTATGGACCAGGGGAAGCTCTAGGAGCTTAATTCTGATATACCCTAGGTCTTAATAAAATTGGTCTATTAACTGCAAAGAATCCCCAAAATGTACCTCCTTGGTTTCTTTTCTCCCTACGACCACCAACACAAAAGAAGTCTTGGTCCAGCTACATGATAGTTTTATAAAATGTACTTTATTTTTATGCAAACAAATCAACTCAAAAATCTTATGTAAAAGAGCTATATTGTGAAGTCTTGAGACATATATATTGGGATGCTGTGTGAATAACAAGAGGGCATTTGTCAGACTCTTAACACTCTCCATTCTGGTCATGTCTGAGACATTCACTAAGCATATACTTGTGCTTTACCTGGTTATTACACTGGCAATTCTATCTCCTATATTAAAACAAAGGAAAAAGTTAGGCACTTGGCATTTGTTTTATGTTTTTCTCAACATACAGATGTTATGTGAGCCTTGTAAACACTAAGACGAGTGTGGTGGAATATGATTTAAATAGTCCTCAGTAAGATTAACATTAAGAAAACAAAAGTAAGTTGAAAAGCAAAAGTAAATTAAAAATTACAACATAGAAAGATTTGGAAATGCAACACAATGATATATTAAGTGATGATTTTAGATAGTTATACTTTTGTTTACTTTTGGTTTCACTCTAATATTTTAATAATACCTATATGTTATTATAAATATAAAATTTGTAAATATTCCTTGTTAATAAAATATTTTTGATAATGGCACTATATCAAAGGAGGTGCAACCTCAGAAAAAATATTTCATCTTTCAGAGTTTTGAAGTGTTAAATTCTTTTTATAATAGGTTTCTTTTGTTTACTTGTCAAAAGTCAATTGGAGCTAAGTTCTGAAATGAACATGATACTGCATGGAGCCATTCTTTTAGAAATAGCTATTAAATATTTCACAGTACAGGAAAATTGCCATTGCAATAGGATTTCCACAGCAAAATTAATCTGAGGTTAGAGTACAATATGCCTGAACATAGTTTTATAATAATGAAAAATTTTATTTATATTCTGATTAGAAAATCATCCTTCTTGGTTAAATAAATGTGCAAAGCAGGAGCTAATAGGCTGTTTTGTTGTCTAGATAAAATGCATATGCTTCCTTTTTGAAGGTAAGTTTTCTGAATTTTTAAAAGTATTTTGATATATTCAGTTATATTTCTTGAACTGACTTTGAGGATGGTCAGTGTTTGGTTATCAAGAACAGACTCTCATGTAGCACAGCCCCTAGTGACTTAATATCACAAAAACAGACACTGATGGAAGGCAGCATTTAAGAGATTTTATTGACTTTATCTTGTCCCTAATAATTACTGATATCAGGAATTTTCAGGTTCACTCTCAGTTCAGATTCTTGTATAAAGAATTTAAAAGTCAGTCTTTACTTTTCCAGTACTCTATCATTCTACCCTGACCAAATGCAAGTTATATGACTTGGGAAGTGAGGGTAGAAATAAGGGTATCCAGAGAGAACTTTATCAGTAAAGGAAAAATAAATCAATTGCTGAAATTCTACTTTTTGTTCTGAGAACAATCCTCCCAGTCTTCTTATATCCTAGGCATTTTTTTTTTATCATTTTTGATATTCATTCACAAATCCTTTTATAATCAGCTTCAAATAGGTTTCTGCCCATGGAAATTAGAAGCAAAGATCAGAAGGAAGAATGAGAGAGATGCTGACATATTTCTTACTCACTCCCTCCCTGTTCTGATATTACCTTTATCTTCCTAGGGCTACAATGACTACCACAGGGCCCCACTGTCAAAATTCCATGTCTCAAACAGGGACTCATGGACATGGACTACAGACCAGCAGTTACCAGAGGGTAGAGAGGTGGGGGAGGCAGGGGGAGATAGATAGGGTAAAAGGGGTCAGATATATGGTAGCTGAAGGAAATGGGACTTTGGGTGGTAAATACAATAGAATATACAAATATAAAATTATAATGTACACCTAAAAATTACATAATTGTATTAACCAATGTTACCCCAATAAACTTAATTTTCAAAAAGTAAAAAAAAAAAAAAATCTATGTTTCACTTTGCTTCAACAATCTCATTTCTTTTGTTCTTTCATCTCTGGCATGGTAATGGCTTCTCTCTTATTGTGAGCATCTGAATCCACGCTGATGGATTTATGACATCCACTGTTGAAATAAACTTCCCTTTTATTAAAGTTGTATTCATTCAAAAAACTAATATAGTATCTCATTGTGTTAGTTTCCAGTGTTATTATGAATTGTTCTAGCTTTCTGTGCCTTCATGGGCTGGTATATTATTGAAATTGTTTTAGGAGAAATTGGCTAGATGCCAATCTAAATCTTTTATACTTAATTTGTAAGAGTATATTTTGGTATTGTTCTAAGTTTTTTTCTTAAAATTTAGAATATTTGAAACATAATTCCTCTCCTGAAAATACTGAATGATCTTCATTGTTCATTGAATAAAGTTTAATTTTCTTTATCATGGTGGTTCTCGAAGTATTACCTCTGGGGGTCCCAAAGAGTCTTTCAAGAGATCTGAGAAGTCAAAACTATTTCCATTATAACATAAAGGTAGGATTCACCTTTTTAATTGCCCTGAGATTTATACTGATGTGTTCAGTGACATGGACACATGAGCTGCTTGTGCCTTAACACAAATCATAGCAGTGGTGACAAAGTGGAATGAATAGTCACCATATTCCTCATCGCATGAGCTTGCCAAGGAATACATTCCCCTTAGAATTTATATAATGAGGCAGTAAAATAAATTTTATTAAATCTCAGTTCTTGAGTGTATGTAATTTTTATGTGATGATGTAGAAGTCCATATACAACAGTTCTGCTGGATACCAAAGTATGATGATTGTCTCAAGAAAAAAAAAAGTATGTGTACAATTGTATATGCTGTGTAGTAAACTAAAGGCTTTTTTATGGAACACTATTTTTACATGATTTTTTATGGAACATAGTTTTTACTTAGATGAATGTCTAACAGAAAAATTGTCATTTTTCAATCCTGAGTAGGATTCTCAAAGATGGCAGACAGTTCTCAGAAATGAACTAAGTGAAGCTCACTTAGTTCACTTCATTAAAGTTCACTTCAAGGAAAATAAGATAAAATTTAAGCTTTAAACAAACAAAAAAATATAGAGAGAAGTTTTTAAAACTTGTATCCACTGTAAGCTTTACTCATTCCTAATCAATCATAAAAGCTTATCTGATGAGATTGGTATTGAGATAAATGTCATTTTGTTTTATATTGTATAAATGAGTCACCATTTGAAAGATCTGAGTAATGACTCAGTGAACCAATATTTACCAAATAACCAAGATACAAAGTTTGGAATCATTCTTGGGTAAAAGTTTCATTCAAGATCCAAGATAGACAAATGTATTTTAATGTAACTATGCAAAAAGTTAATTTACATGGTTTTAGATTTCACATTGTAATTAACTTTTATGAAACTACTTGTCAAATTTTGATGTATTATCAAAAAATATACACAATTATTTGAAATATATATTACAGTATTCCTCCCTCTCAACTAAAAATCTGTCTGAGATCAAATTCTCTTCAAGTACTTCAACCAAAACATACTGTAACAAATAAAATGCAGAAGCATATATGAGAATGTAGTTTTTTTCTATTAAGCCAGTAATTTTAATAAGATTTTTTTAAAAGGTAAAATAATGTCACTCCTTACACTAAGTTCTGGCTTTGGAAAATACAGATATATTTTTTAATAAAATGTTATTTATGCTAACTCTATTGTGTTTATTATTGTTGCTTTTAAATTAACTAATAACTATTTGTAACAATTTCTAATATGGTAATAATATGTATAGATATAACTCATCATAAATAAAAGTTGTTGGTGTTCTCAATGATCTTTAAAATTATAAAATAGTGCTGAGATTAACATGTTTGAGATGTAAAAATTTTACAATGTCTATTCCTCTACCTTCTTTTACCACCAATACACACCTCTGTAAAACTCCAAAGTGTCAGTTTTTATATTGTCTGAACAAGCAAAGTTTCCGTCTACTTCAAATGTTTTAACACATCTTTTCTCTGACTGAAATGTGAGGCTGGATATATCCAGATTAATGTCCCTCACTAATGCTGATTCCTGTGGTTCATTCATTAAAATAGTAGTGTGAATATATATTTTGAATCTATGAAAGTGTTGAGAGTACAGATATCTAGTTTTTTTTATTTTCTCTTAATTTAAAGGGTGTGGGTTTGGGGTGGGGGAGGATACTGGAAATAAATAGTTGGCTTAATTTCAAAACGTCAAGCATGATTTGATATATATCTATATGAAATCTGACTTCTCCAAAAGAATAGAGACAAAGAGCTGCATCAATTTTTATGCAAAGTAGAATTAGTGAATTTGTAAAGTGCTGAGTACAATATCTTGGGGGCTGAAAATGACCTTTAAGAATGACAAAAACTATCTCAGTAAGACTAAAATTTTATAATTATAAACAAAACAAATTAGAGGCATCTGACAATTCTTAGGAGTGAAATGGACAAAAAGAGGTTCAGAAGCTCACATGCTAAGATAGTCATGCATCCAGGCACAGAGTAGTGTATAAAACTTAACATTTAACGAAAATTGTCAAAAGTCATCCTGTGGGCTATCAGCACACTCAGTGGATGGAAATCATGATTATGTCAAGGAAAGTCTGTGCCTTATATAAAGAAAATGGAGAAAGGTTGGAAGATATGGACAGTAAACCAAGAAATAATTCATCCGTTTGGAAATTCACAAAACTGACAGAGGAAAGTGATAGAAAATTTCAGGGTGAGAATAAATTAGAGAGACACAGATATGGTATTCTAATAAAGTGGAATAACAAAATTCTAAAAAAAATAATTAAACTAAGAGGCTATGTAATTATTATAACTTTGAAACAATAATTTTTTTGAAAATTTATAAAAACAAATAAAAAATCATTTGTAAACATATCATTCATAATGCAATTATGAATATCATGCTGATGTAATCCCTTCAGTATCTCTCCCATTCTAAGTTAAAGAAGCATTTAGGCCAACTGGCACAGTCTCTTCAACAGTACACTATCATAAAAAGGACAGTGCAAGAGTAAAAGAAAAAAAAATCAAGCATCAGAACAACCAGATGTAATGTATGCTAGATAGGATACGAAAGTGGTTCCAGCCAATATTTTTCTAATGGAAAAGAGTACATGAAGGTGGTGAGTGCAGTATTTTGCACATTTTGATTTTTTACCTATTTGAAAATCTATAAAAGGTGTAAGGAAAATTCACAACCAATTTCACTAATTATTAAATAACAAACATTAAGCATTAGTCTTCGTTATGTTTTTAAACTTACTAAACTATTTTTTGACATAAGTTTAGACTTAAGAGTTTCAAAGCTACTTCAGAGAATTTCTGTATATACTTTACCCTAATTCCCCTAATGTTAACATCTTATATAATCATGGTACACTGATCAAAATTATGAAATTGTTTTTATGATGCTATTCACTAAACTAGAGATTTTATTCAGATATAATCAATTTTTCGACTAATGTTCTATTATGTTTCCAGGATTCTATCTAGGATACACTGTATTTAGTTGTTACTTCTTAATTTTCTGCAGTTTATAAATGCTTCAGTGGTATCTCTCATAATCTTGACACTTTTGAATAATATTGGTCAGGTATTTTGATGAATGGCTCTCATTTTGGTTTTAGCTGATGCTTTGTCATAATTAGATTAAAGCTATAAATTATTAGGAAGACTATCACAGATACATTTTAACAAAATTGAAAACATTCCCTTTAAACAATTCAAAACTTTATTTTCTCAAGAGATATCACGTTTTCTCCCATATCAATGACACTTTATACGGGCCCCACTTTCTCATCTGAGATAATTAAAAGGAAGTATATACACTAATAGTAAATTAGTACAATAATATGATGGCATAATTTAGATAATGTAAAAAAGACAATTATAAATCATCAATGATATCTAATACATCAGAGATGATTAATTGGGTAGACAGAATTTGAGACAGGCTTTGCAAAGCAGGAGCATATTGCTCAGTAGCAAGGTTGAAACTTTCTATATCAGGCAAAGAAAGTGAGATAGAAAAATATTGGGAGTAGGGACACATAGGATGAAGTAAAGATGCTATAGAAATTATCTAGCGGATTTTCAAATATTTTTGCAAATACTTTATTATATTCTAAAAATATAACTGTGGAGCAGTTGTCACTGTCTATTTTCTTAAATTAATTGAGGCACAGAAAATTAAATGGTTCTTTACTAGGCCACCCTCTCTAAACCGGACATGAAGCGTAAAATCAAGGTGATTTGGATTTCTTACTTTACTGTCTTTCTAACACATTTTTGGGGGTCTCTAGAATTAACTTGAAAAAAATTGATGATAAAAAAATGTCATCTAAATCATGTCTTTGTCTTTTGAATTCCTGTTTTGCTTTACTTCTTGGACAGCTGAGACACAGTTAATGTTTTCTCTTTTTTCGGAAATCATATTTTCATGCCTTTTAATACCTATGACTATTTCCTTTCTGTTGTCTTTGCAAGTAAGAGAATACTTGAATCAGCAAACATTTTGGAGTTAATTATTTTTCACTGAAAATGCTACAGAAGTTGCTCTTATGGATTCAGTGTTACTGAAAAACCTGACATAAGACTGATAGTTATTATTATTTTTAGAAAATTCAGTAAGACAACAAAACATAAAACAAGTTTTAAAAAATAGGTTTGATGCATATTGTTTTTACTTAATTTTAATAGGCAATGCAGTCATATTTTCCATAAAAGTATAAGTGTACATTTATTTGTCAGTTTACTTATTTATTTTCTCTCATACACAGTCATCTCTTAGCCTAGTTCTCCCTCATTCCTGTCCATAGGTAATCTGATATTAGTTTCTTGTGTATACTTCCAGCATGTTCGCATATATATGTGTATGTTCATAGTGTATATACAAATAAATTTATGTTACTATTTAACACAAAATGAAATCCAGTAAAGTTGACCCTTGAACAACATGGTTTTGAACTGTGCACATCTACTTATATGTAGATTTCTTTCAATAAATACTCATACTGTTTTTGATCCACAGTTGGAAGTCAGCAGATGTGAAGGGCTGACTATATGCACTAATCTATACCATTTTACATAGGGGATTTGAACATCCACAGATTTTGCTATCTGTGGGTGAATTGAAACCAATCCCCTGTGGGTACTAAGAGACTACTATGTTTTGGGGGAGTCAAAAGTGACATATGGATTTTCAAATGTGTGGGGGTCAGTGCCTGCCTGTTACCCCTGTGTTGTTCAAGACTCAACTGTACTTATACTGTTCAATATAAAATAAATATTGGAGATCTTTCTACATAGTTTAGTGTTATTTTTACAATTGCATAGTATTGTATTATATTGAATGCCGAATTCAGTGTATATTGAACCATGGAAAATATTTTGTAATTATATATGTTAGGATAGGGTTCAAATCATTATTAATCATTTATGCTAATCTAAATGAATATCTAGTGGGACAATGAAAATTTGTGTGAATCATGGGTCAATTCTTCCATATACAGGAATATTCTACCTTTTGCATCTGTCTGACATGCTTGGCCCCTGATCACAAACTATCATTAATGCATGACAATCATTGTGACAAATAACAAGTCTCCTAAGGATTTCCAAAATAATTCTAGAAGGAGCTCTGTTCTAGTTCAGAACCACTCTATGATAGAATAATACTGAAATTTCTGTCTCATGAACATTTGACAATCAAAAAATAAAATAGTCTAGTAAAAATAAAATAAGACTAGCTAAAAAAATTATTGTGGTTCATATCTAACAACTTCTTGATTATTACTCTTGTCTGACAGTTGGTGGCCTTTGCCAAGGCCACAGTCCGTGAAGATATGTTATAGAAGAAGGCTGTGAGTAGTTTGGTCTCTGAGATATCGCTTCTGCAGCTGAACTAATGTTGTGTTTAAGGTTGGCTGAAAAATGTGCCATGTGGATTACATTTTGAGACTGATTTAGATGAGTAAAATGTTATACTAGATGACCTTATGAGATACTTATGTTATATTTCTTTAACATTAGGTATTCCCTAAATCTCTATAAAAAAAACCCTGAGAATGACAGAAGAAACAAATCCCAATTACAATGTACTTCCCATGTTTCTATTTCAAACAATCATTTGCTTTCATATCTACGACATTTTGTAGGGAACCAAAAGGTTTGAAGATTTTAGGTTGTTATTCTTTCAGCCACATTTCAAAACTGATTTTAAGAAATAAAAGGATGTGTTACATTAACTTTACTCTTGTTGAGTGATGTAGATTATAGTTTCTATAACTAAGCACAACTCAATTAAAGTCATGCATTCAGCTCTGAAATATGACATTAAATCAAATTTTAGACATTTTAATTCATATTTTAGTACTTTCAGGTGGCTGTAAAAAACATTAGTCATTGTAAGCTGTTCATTCTACTCAATAGTATAAGATCACATGTCTTTTTTACTCACCTCTGGAAGTAACATTCATTCTGCATATTACTCTCATTACAGTTCTGAAAAACAGAAAAAAAAGGATCATAATTTAATTTCATATCACTTCCTAATCTCCTAAAATGTTTCTTCTTTTGAGATATTGATACATAAGTAAGATATTCTCATTATGAAATCAGTGATTTTGGAAAGTTCTATGAACAATATAATTATCGAGTTATTTTATAAACTAGACATCCTTTAATTATAAATATATACACATTTAACAAACCCTGCTTTGATGGATATTGGTATTATAGATTAGGTTCATTTGACAGTACTCTGATGGAAATGTTATCTCATTATATATTATAAAACTTAAAATGTCGAATTTTGGAATCAAGAATATTTGGGAACTATTCTGTCTGCTAATTATTAACTGAAGAAACTTGGAGATATTACTTAAACTTTCTAAATTTCTATTTCTTCGTCTATAAGGTATAAATGCAAACATCTTTCTTTCATGGCTAATAAGAGGAATCATCAGTATTTTTTTGGGGGGTGGGGGGTACATATAAGCCCTTAGTAAATTGTATCTCTTATAATCGACCACCTCTATAAGATACTATTTTTTTTAAATGCCAGCCATATGATTACTCTCTTCCAATTTTATCCAATTATTTAAGTTGATGTCTTTCTACCTTTAGCCAGAAAATAAATTACTAAAATAAAATTCATGGATCAGGGTCTGAATGCAGCATATCGTAAGTAGGTACTTTAGTCCAAATTCTGATGTATTTCATGTAGCCACTGCTGTTATCAGTATATACTCAAAAGAAGAATTTTCTACATATTTTATATTTTTAATATACTAGAAAGATTCACAATATAGCTGATCTCCTGAAGAGGTGATAAAAATCTTCTAAAAACCAGTGGTCTGGCAAATGAACTCTAACCTGTCTACCATCTGAAAAGAAAATCTGAGGCAGTCATGTAGATAGACATTGAAGAAAAAGAAAAATCATAAATCCTGTTTGAATGCAAACACAGAATCCAGTTAGATCTTTCCTTGTTTAGTGGTTAGTAACGAGAAGAAAATACCATCTTACTTAAAGTCTATGAGATAATATGTCATATGATGTAAATGAACACTAACAGAAAGATTCAAAGAAAGAATACATGTTAAAAATTATAGGAGCTATAAGAATATGTAATTGTTTGGCAGAATAAATAATACAATATTAATATATTACACTTTTCATACGATTTCCACAGTTACATTGTTAAAGAGGAATGCATTCAGGGATGGCAGAGCTGTGGAAGCTCTTTTTGCAAACAAGATACTATAATGGAATATACGTACCTACCAAATTGTCCACCAAAATTGAAAAAAAAAAAAAACAAAAAATCAAGTATTAGTGAGGATATAGAACAACTGAAACTCTTACATACTGCTAGTGAGACTATAAGCTAGCACCACTGTTTTGGTAAACTATTTAACTTTATTGACTAAAGCTGGATATATCCATACTCCATCTAATATAATATAATATATCTAATATAAA
The DNA here is from genome assembly GCF_014176215.1 of Rousettus aegyptiacus. Taxonomy (NCBI): domain Eukaryota; kingdom Metazoa; phylum Chordata; class Mammalia; order Chiroptera; family Pteropodidae; genus Rousettus; species Rousettus aegyptiacus. Next base: position 24,092,041 of record NW_023416306.1, read on the forward strand.
TGTACACTCACATAATTGTCTCTAAAATAAAAGAATTACAATGTTTCCAACAGCATTACTTATAGTAGTCAAAAATTGAAACCATCACAAATGCTCATTAGCAGAATAGATTTTTAAAAATTGTAGTATGTTTACACAATGACATACTATACAGCCAGTCACGTGAGTGCCACCTGAAAAGTTGCACAGAGCCCTTAACTCAGAAAGGCTCTGTGCTTGTCCGGTTTAATATTCTGATGTCATCATCTCAAATTCTCAATTTATGAATGAGGGTCTCTGTTAATTATATAACTGGCTCTGTGTAAAACAAGGAAAACAAATAATGAAGTACATGCAAATATATGAATGAATATCCCAAGAAAAATATCACATAAAAGAATACATACTTTCTGATTCCAAACATATAAAGTACAACAAAGATAACATGAATTAATTCTGTTAGAAGCCAGGAGAGGGTTTAATAGTTACAATTGGAGATTGTAAGGGAGATTCTTGGGTACTGGTGACTCATATTCCTTAATCTGGGTTATGGGACACATGTGTGTTCACTTTTTGAAAATCCATGGGGCCATACTCAATATTTGTTCACATTGCTTTATGTATATTACATTTTAATAAAAAAGTATAGATCACTGAAATATTGAAGCATAAAAACATGTAATATAGGAGGAAAAGAATTAAAAAGAGGAGGAAAAAGAGGAGGAAAAGAAACTAAAAACGATCTACAAAATTTATATACAACATAATGAAACGTCATTGATTGTTTCTTCTATTCCTCTCTCTCATTATTGGTATTGTGGCACCAGACTACCAATGCTTAGTGTACCTCCCTTAGTATCTCATAATATTTAGATTTGGGCATTTATAAAACATAGACCTGTTTTTTGTTCTTTAGGGTTTTTTTTTTTAATACTTAATCAACTTTAGTTAATTTACACACAATAAAATTCACCCATTTTGTTTGTACAAATCAACAAGTTTTGACAGATGCACACAACAGTGTAACCATTATCAAAATCAGGATGTCGAACATTATCACCACCACAAACGGTTCCTCCAATCTTCTTTGAAGAAGATCCCCATCTAGCACCACTAGCATGTATAGAAAGAATGCAGGAACCATGTAGGGATTGTATGGGGAGGAAGGGCCAGGGCCAGACATTGGCTAGTAAACTGATCTTCTACAAATATGCCAAGAATCATTAATGGCACTAATTTAACTATATTAATTTGAAAATAAATAAATGAACCTCAAAACTTATCTCACATCATATCCAAAAAAATAGTTTGGCATGGATTATAGGCCTAATATAAGAATTTAAAACCATAATATTTTCCAAGAAAACAAAGAAGAAAATTTTTGTGTTCTTGTGTTAGAAAATATTTCTTAGATACCCTTAAAAATGAGCTATAAAAAAAATGATAACTGAACATTATCAACGATAAGCATTTTTGTATGTTTGTTTGTTTTAAACACACTTAAGAAATGCAAAGGTGGACCACAAACTACTGGGTGACATTTACAAAACATATATTTGATAGAGATCTCATATCCATAATATATAAAGAATTCTTCGAAATAAAAATTAGAAGACAAACTATCTGAATTTTTAAAAATAGAAAACTTGGGAAAAAAAACTTTGTCCATGAAGACATATGAATAACAAATAAGCACATTTAAAGATGTCCAGATACATTAGTCATTAGATAAATGCAAATTAAAATCACAAGAAGCTACTGCTATATAACAACTACACTGGCTAAAATCAGATTGACAATGACAAATATTGTAGAGGATGTGGAGCAGTTCATTCTCTTATACACTGCTGGTGTGAATACAAAATGGAATGACCACTTTGAATTAAGTGTACATGGATATACACTTAATATATAATCTAGCAATCACACTCCTAGGTAATTCCTAAAATAAAATGAAACGCGTACCTACACAAAACTTATACATTAATGTTCATAGCAGCTTTATCATAATTACCAACAAATGGTAATAACTAAAATGCCCACTAACTAGTGAATGGATAAAAACAAAAAAAAAACAAAAAAAACAAAAACAAAGACAAAAAAAAAAACCTGTGCTTCATCCTTACCATGTGATATTACTCAGCAATTAAAAGAGAAAAAAGTTCTATTACAACATGGGTGAATCTCAAAATATTTATGCTATCTTAAAGTAGCACCAATGGTTTCCTCTATTTTTTCTCTTCCACTGATTCTTGCTCACATTTTTATTACATTTGCTTACTTTCAGCTTACATTGTTCTTTAGATTCTCAGTGACTTCGTACTTTTCATCTTTACTACTATAAGCATTCAACACTATAAATGGCCCTTTCTTTATGCACTGCTTTAACTGCTGCTCACATATTTTGATATCCTGTTCTCATTTTAATTCAGTTCCAAATAATTCTAACTTTCCTTTTTGATTCTCCTTGACTCTGGAGTTAATTATAAGAATGTTTTTAAATTTTGAATTATGTAGGGACTTTTTAGCTATCTTTCCACTATTAATTTCTACTTTAATTCCGTTTTTGTCAGAGAATACACTTTGTATGATTTCAAGTATTTTTAAGCTTAAGACTGTTTTATGGAGTGAAATACTGTCTATGTTCATCAATTGCCCATGTGATCTTGAAAAGAATATCTATTCTGTTGCTGTTGAGTGAAAAGGTATAAAATGTCAAGGAGGTCAATTTGTTCATAGCGATTCAAGTGTTTTATATCCTTACTGACTTCTTGTTTATTCTTCTATCAAATTTTGAGAGAAGAATGCTGAAATACAATCCAAATTCCCATATGGTATCTTTCTTCTTCTACCTGAAGAACTTCTATTAACATCAAGTGCAAATCTTCTCACAATTCATTTTCTCAGTTTTTGTGTGTCTTAAAAGTTTTTATTTTACCTTCATATTTGAACATTATCTCTGGTTACAGAATTCTAGGTTAACAGTTTTTTCCCTCCTTTTACTACTTTTAGAGATGCTATTTATTTTTTTCTTGAAGAAGTTTTCACAAGAAGGCTGTCAATTTTCATTCTCCTATATCTCTTAGGCACCCTTTAACTTTTGCACCAATTTAATCCTATTATTAAGATGTGACCCTTCTGATGACTTAAAAAGGTGTTTTTATTCTTCCTGGTGAGAACATAAAGTCTTTCCCAGCCTAGTGTGAGTTCAGGGAATTTTTTCAGCCTATGCTTTCTGACACTTATTTCCCTGGCCTTACAGAGTTTCAGTATATATGGGTACAAACCAGTACTCATACAAAACTTTAAGGGGATTGCTTTGCATATGTCAATAGCTCCCTTTTTTTAGGTACTCTGCCCCCCCAAATTCTCACTACCTCTGCCTCCTCAAACTCTGGTCTGTCTTAATTTAACATGACTGACATGTTCTTTTTGGATTCTCCCTTCTTAATCTACTGCCTCTAACCAGTAGTGTGGAGGTGATCATAAGAACCACCTCATTTGTTTACCTTTTATCTGAGATAATTACATGCTGCCTGTTTTTCAGTGTCTGAAAAAAATGTGTTTTCATATATTTTCCATTTACCCTATTGTTTAGGCACAATGGTAATTATCAGGGTAGCTAATTTACAGTGACAGAGAAATCCAAAAGTTCTTTTAAAACAAGCAATGAAATGAACTTATAACTTATTATATAATAATAAGTTGGGTCTGGAAGATCTTGAGTCCTTTCTATTGGAAATTAATGTGTTTTATTTTTAATAAAAATAAATTGTTTCAGTATATTGTTGGTTTTTAATTATGACTCCAGGTGTCCAAGCAACACTAGTTAATCCTTAATCTAGGTGTCTAAAATGTGAATACTTAGTTGATAGTATGTATGAAAGGTAAGAAATACTAAATACTGTTAAATTCTGAGAAACCAATTTAATTAGAGGGATAAACGATGTACTATTTTGTTTTTCCTGCTCTTTAAACTTTTGAGTCCAATGGTTCGATTTCCCTTTGAATAAAGAAAGGTAATTTAATACCCAGTTATTAAGGTCTTTGTATACAAAAGTTTCTTATAAATTTAATGATACATGTATAGAATGAAGTGATTTCTCCTGGTAGTTCTGTAGGTCTTAAATTTACCAATCCATTTGTCCATTTTTGTCACTGACAAGATTCTTTCGTTAAAGGGATTAAAATGGTCCCTGTATCAGAAAAGTTTTAATACACATGGTCTCAAAACAGTGTTATGTCTAAATAAATCTAGAAGGCTATTTTGTCACTGCTCTCCTTTTTCCCCTTTTAGAATATATGATTTATGAGTACTGAACATGCTGATTATGCTTGAGACTTTAAAGTATTAGGCTTATCTGAACATTTAAAATTAACAATAGATTAGTAACATATAGCTGTATACATGGCATGTATAAAGACATATTCTCAAAGCAGTATTTATGTATATAAGAATAATAACTTGTCAGTTATTAAATGTGCTAAAGTATAAGATACAGATAAGCTAATTGAGGAGTAACTCCAAAAATACTCCTGTGATTAACTCCAGCCCTCCTCCTGCATCTTGCAAATACTATCCCTGGATAGCATCCTTTTGAAACACTACATGGTTCTTGTGGTATTATTTCTCTCTTGCTGAAGTGCATTAATAAAACTTGGTTTGTTTAACTACAAATATGTTCCTTATTATCTTTGGCCAACAAGATTTAAGAAGTACCTTACTTCAACACAGTCCTTAATTTTGTTTCACAGAAACAAAAGTTCCTGCTTCTAGTGTATATATTTTGTTATACAAATATACATACTTTGCTGTACAAATTGCACTCCTTTAGTTTCTGAACCTTGCAAGGTCTAAGGTATAAAATAGTATAACAGTATTTCCTGGCATCTAGTTTCCTACAATGACTTCAAAGTTAATAAGTCAACTTGGCATATTATCTATCAATTAAAATGTTTGTTATGAACTGAATGTTCGTATTTTCCCAAAATTCATATTTTGAAGCTTTAACCCCCAATGTGATGGTATTTGGATATGGGGCCTATGAGAAGTTAATTAGGGTTAGATGAAGTCATGAGGATGGGCTGCTGTGATGGGATTAGTTCCCTTATAAGAAAATACACCTGAAAGCTTGCTCCATCATGTGTGGATACAGTGAGAATATAGCTATCTACTGTTGGCAAGAGAGTTCTCACCAACACCTGACCATGATGCCACCCTGACCTCATACTTCCAGCTTCCAGAACTGTGAGAAAATAAATTTTTGTTAAGTTACTCAGTCCATGGTATTTTACTTTGGCAGCCCAAACTTAATAAGACAATGTTTTAATAAAAGTTAAATGCAAAAAAAAATATTTATAAGCCTATTTATATACCATAATTACAATTTTATTTAAAATATATTCCTATATCTACAAAGTGGTTTTGTGAATGCATCTACATAAAAATGGATAATGAGATTATGTGTGTGGATTTTATTTTATATTTTTGCTTTCACCATTGTTCACATTGTCTACAATGCAGAAAACTCTACAAACATCTTGAAATGGAACTTTATCATCTACTCTATCAGCCCTCTTCCCCATGCTGTGTGCTCTTGCTCACATGTAAATAAGAAACAGAGCCAGGACCTGGGGCTTACTGCAGGCTTTCACTTCCCCTGTTACCACTGAGGCATTCTCAAACCCACCCCATTCTTTCCAATACAACTGCCTCAGTCTGGTCCTCATTCTCTTTTTATTTTTCCCATGACTTGCCTCCTTCCTAGAGTTTTATACACCACTTATATTCATTCTTCACAATACAGCTATAGTGACTGACTTCTCTAAAACATAGATCTGAGCTTTTTATATCCTTGTTTAAATTTCCTTTAAAGGCTTCCTACTCCTCTACAAAACAAAAATCAAAATTTTACTTAGTCACAGTTTACACACTGTAGTCAAACAAATTCCTGAGGAGGAAGTCTATAGTATATCTTACTCTAGCCTGCTATGAGTTCATTGGAATGCCAACCTGAGGCAATGAGTTCATTACAAAGTATATTTTGGCATACACATGATCTTTTTTATTTTAGTTAGTTTTCTTTCTTTTTTCACCTCTTGAGAAAGATAGGTCAAGGAAATTAGAAGGTGTTCAATGACTGATTGACTATCTGTATTGGCTATCTGTATAGGATAATCTCTGTAAGACTGTGATCAGTATACACCCTGAGACTTTTTTTAAAGTTATTTTATCTATTTATTTATTTAAATTTTTAAAAAATTTTTATTTATTTTTTATGGTGACATTGGTTAACAGAATCCCATAAGTTCTAGCTATATACTTTAACAGTAAGGCATATGTATGTATGTGTGTGTGTGTGTGTGTGTGTGTGTGTGTATCTCCCATAGTTAGATGTCTTTCTGTCACCACATATTTGACTCCCTTTACTGTGTCTACCTCCTCCTTCCCCCCACCTCCTACCTTCTGGTAACCACTAGTCTATAGTCCATGTCTATGAATCTCTGTTTGTCCTGTTCATTTGCTTTTAGGTTTATATCCCATATATAAGTGATGTCATATGATTTTAAAAACCTAGCTGAAAAGCACAGATATAACAAAAAGATGGGTATTTCAAGAAATAAGGCAATGGTATTTTTCTAATATTTCCAAAGGTTTATCTAAGTATTTTACTCAAAATTATGTATTGAACACTTTCTATTTACCAGACTCAGGTCTTAAGGACAAGAATATTAATTAGAAAAAGCATGTGATAGACATCGTAATATGAATAGCTTTAAATAATATCACTGTTTACAACACACTGCAATATAATAATACAAAATTTAGCAAATCCAAATTATCTCAAATTGCTGAGTTAGGGAAAAAAAGCTTTTCTGAAAACCATTTATCATACCTGCCTACTTGGTCTAGGTATAAGCATTTTGCAATGTAGTGTTCAGACTGCAAATGCTCCTGATTTCACAGAGTGCAATAGGGGAAATATTTGCTTCACCTATAATTGAAAAGGTAGCACACAAGTAAACTTTAAAAGTGAGGGGTATACTTTGTAATTTTTTTATTCATTAAGCTTTAGTTATTTTCTAAGGAGGGTAGCCTTTGCCAGCCCTGGGTAAAGAGAAAAAAACGATATAAAGATGAAAACAGTAATTTTGCAAAATCAATATTGTCAAGAGGTTATATGTCCTAGCTTCTCAGCTGCAACACAGGACAGATAGTCATATGTAAGCTCCATTTTCTAGAAAGGTAAAATAAAGAGTTTAAAAAATATACTAATCCTTCATTATTTCGGAATCATATTAATACAAAGTGAATTTTTGTCTAAACATTGGCTAATTTTACCTTTAGATGTTAATAGAGTTGTGAAAGACTTATTTTAACTGATATGTTAATGTCAACAAAAGCTTAAAATTCTTTATTTTGAAAATAAATATTTAAAATTCTTTCAGGACAAAATTTTTTACAGATGAAATTTCAAGGTACAATTTCATTGTTAATATATTTGTTATTTAATGTCTTTTTTATTTTAATTAAATTCGACCTATGCCCACTATGACTTGTTCTTTGCCTATCAATAACAAAAACGATAAATAGATACAGTGTAAGTTACAACAGATAAAGATTCTGAATGCAATATACAACCCAAATAATCCATTGAGATTTTTCCCTTAAAAAAAGCGTTACATATAAAAAAGCAAAAAAAGATAGATGAAACTAAATTAAACAAACCAGTAACCTGGCCTACATATAGAAGTATATTTTTCAATGGAATAAGTAATATAAACCTTGCTACAAATACCTGATCTTCCTTTTCACTATTGTTCTATACCTTTTCCATTTGATTCAATTACATGAAGGAAATAATAATTTAGTGCTGCATACATTCATTACTATAGATGAGAAAAAAAATATTTAGTAGCATCAATGATAATATCTAACATTTAAAGAGTACACTGAAGTTTACAAAACACTTTTTACATGCATTGTTTTTTCAATTATCTAATTGACCATTGATTAATGATCTTCTCCAAGAAAACTTTTGCAATATTCACCCACTCACTGTTCTCTTTTTGATACTATGAAAGTAAAATTTAGTGTCTACTGTAACTATTACTAAGCCAATGAAGGCATATAAATTAATTAAAGCATAAGAAGTACCTAAAAATGAAACCACCAAAACCAAATACATAAGAAAGACATTATTTCTTTGGCATTCATTTAGGATATACTTTTCCATATATACAATCAAAGGAAGAAATCTTTAAGAACACACACACACACACACACACATTTTTAGTTTGCCTATATAAGTTCAAAAGAATTTTATGCCAGTTAATACAGAAAACAGTATTGAAGGCAAATAATGAACTAAGATAGAATACTTGTAACATACATAAAGATAAGAGGTTAACAAAATATAGTATGAACTTTTACTTGTATCATGTTTTAATTTATGCCTTATTTTGTCCTTGAAATACGGTGTGGTGGCCTTAATATACAAGCTGCTTTGACAAAACAAAACAAAACAAAACAAAACAAAACAAAACAAAATAAAACAAAACTAATGTCCTAGTGGGTATAAATGTGTTAGACTTGAATAGAGAATATAAAGAAAATAATTGTAATGGCTGGTAATATATAAAAAGCTATTCGATCACAGAAATAATTAAATATATGCAAATAAGTATATGTAAATGATATACAGATTGCTCCTATCATGATGGCAAAATATTTATTAAAGCGTTATTTTAAGAGCAAAATAAAGGATAAATCAAAATGCCCTTACAAGGACATTATTATTTTAAAAAATTATAAAATAAATCAGATTTAAAATAGTAACTTATGACATTGCAATTACATAGTTAAGTGACTATAGCAATAAATAAAATGATAAGAAGCACATTATATGTATGTTCATATGTATATGTAGTGATTTTAACATGTGGTACCTCACATGCATATATACATATATATATATATATCAAACATTAAAAAGAAATAAAATCATAAACTTTTATATTAAATTTAAAGGTTTCACTTGGAGCACTCAGATATGCTCATTACAAAAATGTTCATTTATAGTAAGTTTTTGACAGTCTATATAACTACAGATGAAAATAAAATGTATTAATTTTAATTACAAAAGTATAAATATACTTTTTAATAAGAATTCTGATTAACTTTTTAAAAACTTTTTAATACTTTATTAGATGTTAAATAAACAAAACAAGGTTGGAACAAAAGTTCCACAAGGTTAATGGTTAGCCTTTCAACCATCAAGCAGAATCTCAAATCTTTTTCATTCTTTTTCTCGTTCTATATGTTAATCTTCAAATAGGGATGGCAGAGAAAAGTCTAAGTAGGTTGCTCTATTGGGAAATTGACAAGGTAAATAGAAGAACAGATCAGAGCATTTTATTTATACATATGCAGCTGCTATAAATGCTATCTAACAGGTACTGCATTTAAATGTGTTGTAAAGAACTGGCTGATTATCCAAACACACAAATACACAAACATACACTTTTTTTTTTTTTTTTTGGTTTAATGGAATTACTGTATGATATTTGTGGTTTAGAGCAAAGATGTTTAAATCCTCTAGGTCACTACGTTACCTTTAAAGATATTCTCAGAAAACTATTTATTTCTCTTGTACCAAGCTCTAACAGAAAAATCCTGCCACAATTCAAAAGGCGTATTTTAAATATAATTCCACAAATAAGCCTACCATGAGCCTTTTACAAATTTTTTTTTTTCTTGGTTGCAGTACCAAATCCACTGAGCAGAAGTCTTCTCTCCAACACAATACATAGCCACACAGATTATTCAGAAATGGATTACCGAATTTATAAATGTTTCAGGTATTTGACTTTTTCTTAAAGTTTTTCCTGACTTTCAGGTTGGTCAATAGCTATGCTACTGCTCTTGATGTGTAGCTCAAACAAAGTATAAATTCCCAGGTTCAGATAGATCTTATTGCAAATGTTAACTGGGTTACATATTAAATATGAAACCAAGAAACAATTTTGTGGAGCTTTGTTGGTAAAAGTGTAGTATTCAGGTGATAAAAATAGTGGATATTGAGTAGTTACTACATGCTGGTCACTCCTCTAAGCATCCTATATTAATTCACTTAGTTTTCACAACAAACAATCCAGACCCCTTTTTAGAGATGAGGACAATGAAGCATAGAGGTCAGTACGCTGCCAAAGATCAGGGCTGTAGGTGTCAGTCAGGCTTCAGAATTCGAAAGTCTGAATGAGAACCTGAGTTCTTTATCACTTAATCGCTTTAATTTATATTTGCATTGCTTAATTAGATAGTCACTGCACAGTTGCATCTTTTTTTTTTTTTACAATTAAAGAAAATATTGTTTCAATAGTTACATTTTCTGATTCTTTCCTTTAAAAATTGAGGATATACAACAGAAAGAACAAACAAACAAAAAGCAAATAAACAAACTAAAACTCACAGATACAGACAACAGCATGATGGTTACCAGAGGGAAGGTAGTGGGGAGGTCAAATATCTGATGATGGAAGGAGAGTAGACTTTGGGTGGTGTGCACATAATGTAATATACAGATACTGTATTATAGATTTTTACACTTGAAATTTACATAACTCATTAAACAATGTCACCTCAATAAATTTAATTTTAAAATTGGGTTATTGCCCTAGTAAAATGAAGGGAAGCAAAACATTAACTTTTCCATTTTTAATTTATTTTTAAAATTATAGAAAACCAATATTGATGTTATTGGGCAAAATTCTTTACGTATTCTAATGGAGAACACATACAGACTTATTTCTATTCAGCTCTTAAATTGATAAACAGAATATTAAATGCTATAGGGTATACCCCTCGATATTTCAAGGTATAAACTACAGGTATTCCAAATTTTTCATTCTGGTATATTTTAACCTTCAAACCTTTTTTTTTTTTTTTTTTAATGCGTACCTTTTGAATAATTCACCATTCCACAGGTATTTAAGAGGAAAAATTACATTATCAAATACTATGGAATTGGTCTTTCAATAAGAATTAAAGACACTCAAACATTACATGTATGTAGTGAATCATTCAGTACATTAGAGCAAATAATGAAGAACATAAAATAAGGAAAAAATGAAATATTTAATTTTCAGGAAGATGGCAGACTTAATATATTCATATTTATGCTACTTAATATGTTCCTGATCATTCACTTATATTTCAGAAAATTAATTAGTGTTTTAAACTCAGATGAGTTTGATATTTAAAGAAAAGTTGTTTGAAATTTTTTAAATCAAATAATTATTTTACATTGGAAAGGCCACCCATGAGTTATTACTGGATGAACCTAAATTTTAATATTCTCAACTTGTTTATAAGAAGACGAAAAAAAAATAACAGAAAAATAGGTCTCAGAGAACTTTTTTAAAAAGTCAATCTAAAACCAATCACTATTAAATAAGAATAATTTTTAAGAAAAAAAATGCTGTAAGTTTTACTGGTTGTTTCATAGCACTAGGTGCCATTTATACTTTAATATAAATTAAATCGTATTGAGGCATGTTGGTCAGACAAACAAAATCCATTGAGGGTGCCATACTCAGCTTTTGTAGTAGTAAGACCTCTCCCAATAACTCCAATATCTATATGCTTCCCTGACTTTAGAGTTAGAGTTACTTTCAAAAGTTCTTTCAGAAGAAGAGGGCCTATTTTTACCCCCAGGATTCATTTAAGACTGTAACACTCTAAGGCAAAGCTTTGTTGCTGGCCACAACACTAACAATAACCAAACTGTTTCAATCAGAAACTCTTACTTATTTTATCCTTCATGAAGGATAGAACAAGTACTATTAGGTAACAAATGATCTGGCAGAATTTTGTACCAACCAACTATTCCATTTGCTACCCATTTGTATCTACTCAGAATGGATTCAAAATAGCTACGGTTTAAAACAAAATGACACACACGTGTGCGCACACGCGCGCACACACACACACACACACACAGGGAACAAAACAAACTCTCCCTTTTTGTTCTGACTTAATGCTTTTCATAACTTTCCTATTGGTGGTCCATGCTAATTTCAGCAGCAAAAACTGGGCATTTCCCAGTGTTTTGAATACTCATAGCACCCTTTTCCTATTCACATTTTTTTATGATGCATTATCTTCTCTCCAATGATTTCTTATCACATTCAAGATATGGGTCAATGTTCATATAATGGACATATACTATACATTTCAACTGAAATCCCAAAGACCACCAGACTTATTGCCCAGCCTTTTCTTTACATTTCCTCTCTACTACCCCTTAGTCACCCACCAGTTTGCCAGTTCAGATTCAGTATTCATAAATTCTAATTGTAGATATGTTTTTCTTTCCTCTTCCTCCTCCTCCTGCTCCTTTTTACTACATAACACATATTTTCATTTATTTATCATGTTCATTGCTTCTCTCTTCTACATGAATAATATATGGAATAGCTTCCTAAGTGTAAGAATTTTTCCTTGGTGGTTTAATATTGTGAATCCAGCAGAAAGAGCACTGCCTTGCTCACTGGGACATTTAATAAACTCTTGTTGAATGAATGAATGAATGAATGAATGAATGAAATAAGTCATTGGTGTTTACCAATATATGCAATAGATCCAAATACCATTATCTGCCTAGCCATGATACATATGAAAATGTTTATTACCCTTAGTAATTGCAATAAGCAAAGTTAAATGACAACCCTCTATTTTATGTTATCAAATTGAGAACCATTTATTGTTGCAAGTGGGTTAGCAAAGGAAAATAAAATAGGCTTCTTTATACTGTTTGTATAAAGACAATAATAAACGGTATATTTTTGAGACAATTTGAATGAATGTAAAAACAGTTTTAAGGCCAAAATTCTGATTCAATATTCAATATATTCCTTTAAAAATGTACAGAAAAATGCCCATGAATACTATATTTATTTTTAATACACTCATATTTATATACATATATATTTGTGTGTATATATGTGCACTATGGGTCATGAAGATTTTTCCTTTCTAAGAGACCCTTCAGAGGTACTCTACTAATCTTTTAGCATATTTCTGTGCATTGATTATGGAGGACACCATAAGTTCCTATGAAAAATCGACACTGTATTCAAGATTCAATACTTGATTACCTACAAATGACTCTATGGTTCAACTAAATTAGACCTCCGAAGAATCAACTACTTGGTCCAGTTGCAAAATGAGAATCTATGGATGATTACATTAGGGGGAAGCTGGACATTTAGAACGCTGCACTATATTATTTGCCTAGTGCAATACCCTAGCCATCTACTAAGACCTGATTTAGACATGCTTTTGAATCTCTCAAACTGTTCAAGAGGTGCATCTCACGTAGACATGTTTCCCCACATTATCAATGTATGTAAATTTTTTAGTCTCTTGGTAGTGCTTTCTAAGAACACTGCTTTTGTCTATCTGGAAAATCATTAAAATATTTTTAAATATAAAATAAAGTTTCAAAATAATTTACTTATAGACTAATTAAGATATATGAATGAGAAAGCTTATGAGAACTAGAAAGCTTATATGAAAATGATAATCATTGTTCTAGAAATAAGAGCAAAAAATTCAGTGTAAACCAGATATGTACTAAATAAAATGGGCATTAAATATGTATTAATTCCAGTGAAAAGATCTTCATCCATTAAAATACCTCATGCTTAATAGATATTTGACAATAGTAGATGTTCCAGATCTATGAAATCATCTTTGTGTACTAAATCTAAGCTTAACTCAGTGAAGTACCATGGAGGGGGAAAATAGACTACAAATTAGCATGAAAGCACTCTGATTCACATCTATACCACTAAAGAGTAACATTAATTTCATAATTATAACTGTGCCCACATACCATCATAAAGAAATGATGGCCAAGGAATGAGAAAAGCCCCCTTTGGCCTTCAAATGATGGTCTAATTTTTAGGTGGTCTTTTTTTCAATTATAACAGTGACATGTCTTTAAGTCTGACTTAATTGTGCAAAAGTTTCACTTAGAAGTAAATGTTGGACTCAAGTTGAATAAGTGAATTCATGACTGAATAAATTCATTAATAATCAAATAACACTTGTCTTAGCTGGCTGGGCTGCTATAACAAAAATACCACAGACCACGTGGCTTATAAACAACAGAATTTATTTCTCACAGTTTTGGAGGGTTGAAGTCCAAGATCAAAGCACCAGCATTGCCAACTGAGGGTCCTCTACTGCGTTGCAGACTTCTCACTGTATCCTCAAATAGCAAAAGGCACAAGCTAGCTCACTGGAGTCTCTTTCATAAGGGCACTAATTCTAATTATCAGGGCTCTTCCCTCATGTCCTAACCACCTTCCAAAAGCACCCCCTCCCATATCATCTTTGGGGTTTAGGATTTAGACATATAAATTTTGAAGAAACACATTCAGACCATGGCAATACCATTTATTAGTGTTATTTTTTACAAAGTACTTTTTCATATCCAAAAACATATGTATGATATCACCAGTAGGCTCATTAGACGAGACTTATCCTCTTTTTCTGCTGAAGAAACAGAGGCTTGGGAATGCATCTGAAAAATATCTATCAGGTATTTAAAGGTTTTTTATTGTTATTATCATTTTAAATTAATATTTTATGATAGTTCATAAGCTATGCTGCCTCTATATTGACTACATTATTGATTTCACCATTAACATAATATGTAACATTTTTAATTGTTTAAGATTATTTCTAGTCTCAAACATTATCTTGCTAGGAAATCCTGGTATTGCCTCTCAAATTCCTATTAAACTATTTGAAAATAAGAAACAAATTAAAATTGATAACTGCAAAGAGGAAGTCTGAAAACGATCATAATGCCTGAATATGAGTGGTATTTTCAGTAATTATAAGACAATGGAATCGAAGTCAGAATTCTCAGGGATGAACACAGGTTTTATCACCTTGAAAGAACAAGTTTGTTAGACTGAAAAAAAAAAAGGGTGCTACTTCATCTTTCTGCCTCTACCTGATATCTGGTTCAGGCACTCTGAGTCTGTATCAAAGCGATAACTGGGCAGTCAGCCATCAACTTCACAACTATCAGTTCCTCTGGTGGTTAGTGCTTTGTCCCCACATCCTAACAAGTACCTCTCTTTCTACATGAATTTACTGCCTGAAGTTCTTAGGAAACAACTGCATAGAAAGTGAATAAAAGGACCTAAGATAGCAAAGCAGAGTTTAAGTTGCTCATGCACAATGGCATGAAGTTCTAACAAGTATATAATTCAGGTTGGACTGAAATTAAGAATACACCTGTAGCCTTGCATGCAGCTTTAAAGTTTTCAAGTGTCAGTCGCACTTTCTATAGAGAGTACTTATTAATTTTGGTAATTTTCTTTAAATCATACTTACTTTCCAAAAAAAAACCCATGTTCTAAGGTTCGGGTTCCCAACAGAGAAAATCTTTTAATAAGTCCACTACATCCTACTAGAGTAAAGTATGGTGAATCACCTACCAATTCTTTCAAGTACTTGACATGTACAAAAATTAATTGTTTCTACTTTGAAAATGATGATATGTCCTACATTCCAGCGTGGTGTTTGGCACTTATGTAAAAGGGGCAAAATGTGTGAGCATTTAAAGCTGGCAGCAAATTTCTGTACTGTAGTGAAGGTAAGGAAGATGACGCATGCAGTGTGTGTGCGCTGAAGCCAAGAAAAAACAGTCACAAGTCTCACTAAGATAAAATAAGAGATTTGGTTTCTTGATGAGAAAGGTAAAGAAGAACTGAAAAGAAGAGAAAAAGAAACTTGAAATAATTCAGTGAGAATCAAGCTACAGAAATTTAAGTATATATTAAAAGTCCTCAATGGCCAAAGGCTCTTCATGAAACAGGATTGCAAATATTTAATTTGAATGTGTTTATATTGTTATGATATCACATTCACCTTACGTTCTTTCCCCAAATCCTTAATAACATCTAATAATCGTATTTCTTGGATGAAAGGGGTGTGTGTATGTAGTGGTATTTTCTTTTGCTTTATTTTTCTTCAAAAGCAAGATGTTGGCTCATTTTCAAGTCTAGGTTGACATTATACAGGTAAGATTTTGCATATATAGAACAGCAGAAAAGCATATCAACCAAATAAGTAAATGAACCATGAACTATGAATCATTGTCACCATCCTCTAAAACGTTTCAAAATACTTGGGGAGAATTCTGGAATTTTAAAGCATGAAAATTTCCATTTAAGTCAGTCATATCTAGATATCAAGTGGGCAGAAGGATCTAGAACCCAGGTAGCATGTGAGTTACGATGAATGAATTAATAAATACTTATAGCATTCAAGAGACCAGTAAAATCATCTAGACCATTTCTTTACTATACACATAGAAAAGAGAAGCAAAAGAAAGTGATCTGATTCAATACATCAGCAAGAAGGTGGCAACACCAAAAATATAACCCAGGATCTCTGCTTTATAGTATTTGACAAGATCAGAGTTCTTAGTAATATTCCATAATTCATATCCCTCTGGTTTAATAAGGCTACGTTCTCTGAATTTACTTTAGATAAGAAATATTCTTCAGATTTGCTATCGAAATGCATTTGAATGTATTAAATGGATTTGAACATAAGGTCACATTTCAAAAATCATGCTCAAAGTCCAGTGTTTCTTCTACCCATTTATCCTGGTTTATATGATATATGCTTAATTAGCATATTAATTGGATAGAAATATTCTTACTGGGGTCTCTTAATATTAAATGTTTTTAATCTATATTGTTAAATAAAATATATAAAATCAAAATAGCTTTTCAAATGTATTGCTTCCTAGTTTTAACTTAATGCTTTCCTTAGGCAAGAAAGTTATAAGGAGCTGATAAAAGGGAACTGCAGTACAAGTTCTATTATTAGAAATGCTGAAACACAGATAGAATTATGTTTGATTCTTTCAGGATTACTCATTTCAAATTGTCTGCTTCTATTCTTTTTTCAAGCATTAGAATCAAGATACCAAGAATAGCAGTTATAGCATTTCCCTGACTAAAAACGAACCTGGCTTCTATGGACTTGAAAATAATGCAATTCAAAGTAACTAGCTGCAACATTTTTGACATTCAGAATCCTTCCTGGTTATGAGTTCCACAGATAAAAAATGTGTGTAAAAAATATAATCACCAGCATGCATTACTACAGACCTTTATTCTCTCTCAGTTGATTGCTACCCAGCTCACACTAGGAAACTGTAGGAAACTGTTCTCTTACGGAGTTTGCAGTATGTTCTTACATTTCTCATCTTCATAAATATTACAGATTATTAAGAAGGATTTCCTGGAAAAAAATATGGTGCCTATTTCTAAAATTGTTATACAATTCATCTGAATGTTTTTGATACACTAAAAAAGTAAAATAATTAAAAGTAGTATATAAAATTGTGTATATATCTTAAATTTAAATAATAAATTGAGATTTATAGATGATAAACATTTTGTTTATATTTACTAGAAATTAAATTCTTAGAGACAAGATAACTATCTCTTAATTGCTTCTAAGGCTTCCAAACATTTTCTTTATACTTCTTATCTGTGTTAAGATTATAATTTATTTGTAATTCTGACAAATCTGAGTTTTACATTTCTTCTTTAAAGTAATAATTTAAATAGGTAAATTCTTATAGTATTTAAGTGTTTTAAAAGTGCCTTGATTAGTAATATCCAATTTGATCATGAATGTGATATATGTAGATATGCTATTGTAATTCATAATAAAAAATTTATTTTTGGTCTTTGTCCCTGTTTCTGGCATAAAGCTCCTAAAACCTTTGTAATTTCTGAGAGACAGTTAAGAGTAATGAGCCTCCATAAAAACCCCAAAGAACTAGGTTTGGAGAGTTTATGGGTTGGTGAACATGTGGAAATTTGGAGAGAGTGGTAGGCTTGGAGAGAACATAGAAGCTCTGCACCCTTTCCCCATGCCCTGCCCTATGCATCTCTTCCATCTGGCTGTTCCTGAGTTATATTCGTTTAAAATAAACTGGCGATGTCTTAAGTAAAATATTTTTTCTGAGTTCTGTGAGCCACCCAAGCAAATTAATCAAATCCAAGGAGGTAGAGGTCATGGAAACTTCTGATTTGTAGCCAGAATTGTACTCACATCTGACACCCAGGAAGGAGGTGGTGGGAACCTCCGATCTATCTATAGCCAGTTGGTCAGAAGCACTGGTAATATCCTGGGCTTTTGACTGGTATCAGAACTGAGAGGAAGGGCTGGCAGTCTTGTAAAACCAAGCCTTCAACCTTAGGATCTGATACTATTTCAGAATTGAGCTGAATTATAGGACACTCAGCTGGTGTCAGAGAATTGCTTGTTGGTGTGGTAAACTAACCTCTGCCCCAACACACACATTAGAATTGATTCTAGGAAACAAAAAAAAGAATCTAAATTACTCCCCCTCTCCACCCCACTACTGTTTAGACGATTCTATATTCCAATAATAAAGTACTATTGGGAATGGACTTGGGGGACGGGGGTCCTAGTTTGTATTCTTTCACCTTTTCCACCAGGCTGGCATCAGATGAAATGCATGTTATCATTTTAGGCCATGACACTCACATATTTAATAACCTTTAGTGACTCCCAATTTTCTACACAATTATATCTAAGCTCATTAGTAAGGCAGACAAAGCCTAGCATTGACTTGCTTTCTACCATGTCCCCATTTTCCATTAATCCTTGCTTCAATTTCTAGGCTTCAGGAACACTGAACTGTTCTAAACCAAAAACATATACTTCTACTGAATCTGTGACGTTCCTGATTTTTCTCTTTCTACTTGGAATATTTTTCTCTTGCCTCTTTAGTTGACTCATTCCTATTCATTTTTAAGATCCAGGTCAGAAGTCACACTTAAGTAATTTTCCTTGACTGCACAAAGGCATACTCTTATTGAATAAGTTGCTCCTCTTCTTGGTCTCCAAAGTACTCTGCCACTGAACGAACTTTCACCATGCTTTTTAATTATCTATTTAAATAATTATTAATTATCTATTGCTGGGCCAGCTTCATAGGCACATGATTAGTGCAGTTGCCAAGTGCTCAACTTTCAGAAGGGCTCCACGCTTGAGTTTCAATGATCTGTAGTCAAATATTTGAATAATTTCATCTTGAGTTTGTGTTAAGTGACCTTTAAAAGGACAATCAAGGGTGTGTCTGTGTGGTGTGATGGGAGGGGGCCCAGAACCTTAGCTCACAGGTATCTGGGCTTTAATTGTCTCCCTACCTTCCCTAAATGAGTTCTCAGCGGTCCATTCTTCTGCTACTTGTAGCCCTGGGCCTCAATCCATCTCCCCATTCTTCCCTCAGCAACCCTGTGCTTCAGGCAGATCTGGGTGCAGGCACAAAGAAAGTCAGGATCAGGTATACGCTCTAGGGCAGCAGTCCCCTTTCTGGCACCAGGGATTGGTGCTCCTATGAGAATCTAATGCCTATTGATCTGAGGTGGAGCTGAGGTGGTGATGCTAGCTCTGGGGAGTGGCTGCAAATACAGATAAAGTTTTGGTTGCTCACCTGCTTCTCAGTGAGGCCCGGTTCCTAACAGGCCCTGGACCAGGGACTCTTGCTCTAGGGCATCTCAGTGAGAGGCACAGTGGCTGTCTCTACTCTGGGCTGGTACCTCACTGCACATTCAGAGAGGAACTAGTCCACCCAGGTCCAGGAACCACATACTGCCTGATTAGAGACTATTATGTCCTGAGTATAGGCTATCTATTAGAAGTCAGTGTGGTGAGTCAGCAGAAACAGAGTACTGTATAATTATTTATAAGACCACATTAAACAGCAAATTAAAAAAAAGAATCATAGGCTAAGACACTACAAAAAATGAAGAAAATTTATATTTTATATTTAATGGCACATCTTTCTTGTTTTTTGAACAAGAGTTCCAGCATTTTTGTTTTGCCTTGAGCCTGCAATTTATATACCCATCCTTGACTACCTGAGACTATCACCTCCTTAAATTTGTGACTTTCCTATTTGCCCCTGTAACTGAAGCACATGGCCTTGTACCTACTACATAATAAGAACCCAACACATATTTGTTAAACAAATGAAAAAATAAAAATTATTGCATAAAATAATTCACCACCTTCCATAGAAAAGTGTGGTTGAATAGTAAACTCTATGAAGAAATATTTGCAGAAAACTTTTGACTTGCCCATCATGACACATAATAAACAACATATAAAAACTATAAAAAACAAATAACATTTTCCATACACTAATAAAATTGACTTTATGCTTTGCCTCTCTTCAAAGTATAGGACTGAAATTTTTGTGCAAAACAATTTTGTTGCTGCCATATTCTAGGAAAAAAAAAATGCTATAAGTGTCTGTTCTTTGATTTGGTAGAGTGATTAAAGAAGTGATCTTCATTTGTTTTTATCAGTAAAGGGTTCTGAAATTATACAAAGCAGCAACACACCAACTACTTGGGAGAAAAATGCATTCGGAAAAGAAATACATATCTATATCTAGAAATGGACAGTATTGATTAAATAAATCAAGAGATGAACTACTCTATAGTATCTAAACTATTTGGCAATTTACCATGCTTATGATGTCTATTTTATCATTATGCATGTTGATTTTAGTCTTGTAGAAAGGTAAAGAAAAAGTTTGATGATAGAGTGCTTTTGTAAATAAATATATATGTTATATGGCTAGATAAAATTAGATGTATGTTAATTTGCATTTGTTCAATTTTCTACTAGTAGTTGCTGGCAGTAAAATATAGAAAGATATTACAGTCTGGTCTTACATAGAAAAACTCAAGAATATTATAGATAGATGCAGATATTTAGATATAATGCTTTGAATGTAAAGAGAGCTCTGCTAGAGATATTAAAATTTATTGAGTGAGTCAACCATTTTTTAAAAACATTTTTAAGTACTGGGAAGTGAATGAGTCACTTGAGATAGGGCAGTAAGCAAAAAAAAGCAGATGTAGTCTCTGCCCTCGTAGAACTTATGGCCCACTGGAGATGAAAGTCATTGAGCAATTAATTAGAAATATTTTTAGTAAACAGCTATATGTGTAATAAGGGATCTGTCTTAATAGGAAAAGTGGTACAAAGGCTTTCCTGAGGAAGTTATGTTTACCTTTAGGCCTGAAGGATAAGGAGGGTTCTGGTAGGCTAATAGAAAAGATGAAGCAGCATTTCCAAGTTTGTTATTTTTGCTAATAAATTTATTATTACAATTATTTACATGAGTTGAAAAGAAACTAGATAAATTTTAAAAAGAATCACTAATTTAGAATGTATAATAGCTTAAAAAACTTATCTAACTATATTTGTATTTATCTAGAAAGAAATTTCACTTAACAAATTCATAGAACAATCACAGGTAGTGGTACTTTACACTATTTAAAAAAGTAATTTGTAAATGGAACATTTAAATGATAAAAAACCTGACATTTTAGTGTTGAAGACTGGCTTGTTTAAAATGTACTCCAACAGAGATATGTTATGTGACACCTAAAAGGGTGATTTTCACTTTTGACAAGTAGCTCGACCCAGAATTCTTCCAAACTACATGCCAGTTCTCCTACATTGGACAACTAATTTAATCTCTCTGAACTTCTGTCTCTTCATCTGTACCACAGGAAAAAAATATTGCCCCAGAACAAATGTGAGATAAATAATTAAATGTAAACAGAATGTTAAAAGTCCTATTCTAAACTACATAATAGGTAATCAATAAAATCAATATAATCAAAATCAACTTTCTTTCTTTATCCAAGCATTTGTCCTTTTATTCTTCCACCAAACACACTAGAATATCTATTGTTTGAACAGCAGAGTATGGTGAGAAGGAGATTTTAGAGCCAAAGGAATTGTACTTCTTAATAGTTGTGTTATCATGCATGATTATCTATATTCTCTGATTATTAGTTTCTGAATATATGAAAGAGAAAAAATAACTATTTCCTAAAAACATAAGACAAATGGCATTATCTACCAAAAATGTCCAGCAAGTGAAAAATAGTAAACATCAAATGTTTATTTTCTCTTCTTTCCATTATTATTTGACATTCTCTATTATTATTTGATTTGTACAATGGAAAAATAAGATGACTAATTATAATCATAAAATGTTTTCATGGAGTTGATGTTCTTACATGGGCAAGGGACATTTACTCATAATTTTAATATATCCTAATATAGTTGACCCTTGAACAACACAGGAATTAGGGGCACTAATTTCTCTGCACAGTTGAAAATACATGTGTAATTTCTGACTCTCAAAACTTAACTATAGTCCCTCTGTGTCCATGGGGTATTGGTTCCAGGACCCAGAAAATGCCCAAATTCAAGAATGCTCAAATCCCCTATATAAAATAGCATAGATCAATGCATGTAGTTGGCCTGCCAAACTCACAAATTCCCAATGGTGAACTGAAAATAATGTTTTTGATCTGTGGTTGAACCTATGAATGTAAAACTAGAGGATGTGAAGTGCTGACTGAATATCTGCTGGAAAAATTCTGCCTATAAGTGGACCAATGCAGGTCAAACCTGTGTTGTTCAAGGGTCAACTGTATATGCATTTTCTCCTAAGGAAAACATAAGATGAAAATAGGTATTACAAGTATTCAAAAGATAGAATAACTAAAACTAAGAAATAAGCAAAACTAGTACTGTTTTCCAGAAATTTATATGAATATTTTTCAATGTTTCTGTTTATCTTATTTATAGCAATGATTATTCTATATTTTTAAAATAAAAGGCAGTTATATTGCATGAAATTATGCTTGATTCAAAAGAAAGCTCGAAATATGTGATAAAAGATGTTTTACTGAAAATAAATTGGTGAATTTAAAGTTTAATCATAGAAACATGTATTTATATATTTTACATTTCACTTATCAACTTATATTTGATGTTATTGTCAAATAAAAAGATATTTATTTCACTTTTACCAAAAGGCATTACAGTAATTTTCCCACTATTAAGAATGAAATCCAATTTCCATCTCTACCTGTGACAGAAGGTCAATGCAATTAATACTAAGAACTGAAAAATGGTAGGGAAATTACAAAATCACATTTTTGAGGCCCAGGAGAACTGTGAAAGCAACAAGAAATAGAGGAACTAAAATTTCACAGTGAAAAGGACCCTTTAGAAATGAACTCATGATTTCCAACCCTGTTTTCCATGGGAGGAATTTATTGGCTCTTATTGTAAGCTGTGGATTTGACTTAGGTCTTTTGGAGAACAGAAACCAGTAAATTTTTTGGTGGTCAGGAAGTAATGAAATAATAATTTCAACACTTCAAGGGTCTAGGAAACATGAATAGCTTTCTCCATAAGTTTTTAAATGAATCCTGGGGCTGAATAAACAGGAGCAGAGAAATCCTTTGAAGAAAGAGTGAAGTCTCCACAGCCTTGTGCTGCACCTACTAATGAAAGGAGATCTAATAACAGAAAAAGTAAGAGAAGAAAGTAGAGACAGCGTAGTTATGTGATTTTGTGGATCTGTAACTGTTTCTTCCCTGGGGGACATATAATAATCTGTGAATACACTGAAATTTCCTATTTATGGTTTATAAAACTCCACCTTTTAAACATGGATATAGTGAGAGACTGTCAAATTATTGCTATAGCCTGGAGAAAATCTTTAATTTGTATTTTTCAAATCGGTAACATATAAACTCAGTGATAAAAGAAATTAGACTAGTTTGATAAGACTTATTCCTATAACATCCTTAGGTTTTCTTCTAGATTTTTTCAATCTTTCCCTTTTTAAACTTCCTTCGTGATTATGCCCAAACTAATTCCAAGTTTAATAGTCTAGAGATTGTAAAAATCTTCCTTTCTTTCTTAAAAGTAAAATGTATTAGATTCTTTGATTTCTTTTTTCAAAAATTTCTCATCCTTCTTCATTCTTTAAAGAGTACCAGAATTAATTCATGATCTAATCTTTAAGACTAAATTTTAGCCTATAAGGTTATCTTTTAATGAAGACTTCTAACACCTCCAATATTCTTTCTACAGTTTTTTTTTTGTTGGAATTCAGTTTAAAAATAAAAATGACTCAACATATAATAATTTATTGCATCTGTATAGTCCTTAAAATTTCTCAAGCATTTTCATATGAGATGTGTTTAAACAACTTGTGTGAAATTTATTCCTCTCAAGTAATCTTATACCTTATTCTAAAAATATAAAATTTAAAAAAATATATAGCACTTAATTATTAATGTATTTTTTCCAGTTAATCTCAAACCTTCAAATTAGTCAAGATGAATGAGAAGATGATCTTAACCAGGATTTAATAAAAAACAATTTTTTTCTAACATCTGAATTTCCTGTTGAATATTTGGATAATTTCATCAAATTTACCAACTCTTGGTTATTTTTATCATGCTCGTGTGTGTCAGGGGAGAAGATCTGGAGGGAGAAGGGGATCAGAGATGTGGCTTTAACTAAAGTTGGGTTTATCCTTAGGATTCAGACTTCCCTGACAAGTCAGACTTCCTGTATATGAGGCCTTTAAAGTCTATTTGCATGCAGGAAATAGTTTATTTTAGCAAAAAAGAAAATGAACAAATATTTTGGATGAGCTGGTAAAAAATTTTCAGTTGTCAGAGAAGTGAACCTGGTGTAATACTTCTATAATTCCAACATGTAGTATGCAACAAAAGAGGTACTAAGTGATCACTTCTATCAAAAGTAGCTGAATAAAATGTTCCCTGTATAATATTTTATAACACATCTAGCAAAGAGAATACTGATTTTAGCAAGAGAGAAGAATGAGCATTCGGGAATAAAAATGCTATTATATTATTAAAGGAAACAGATGATATCCAGTGTACACTTTAATAAAACAAATCCTCACAACCAATTGATAATCAAATTACATTTGAAATTAAAACTTCACATTATATTTAGCAACACCCTGTTTAAAATATTTAAATTTTTGTATTTCAATGTTTTAATATGTTAACACTGGAAGCTACTTAAAAACATTTTCTGATTAAGTATATATCAAGTTGGAGAGAAAAATGGCACAGATAATAGAGGCTTTGTTCATCTATCTGGCAACCAAATCAAAGCTGGGATGGAAACAAGGAGCAGCAGCAAAAAAAAAAAAAAAAAAAAAAAAAAAAAAATCACCTGGGATCTAATGAACAAGCCATACAACTAGAGAGAAATCCAAGAAATCACCCTGCAACAGCAGAATGTAGGACAAGGCGAGGATGGGTGGCTGCCCGGCCCCCTGCAGCAAAGTGAGAGTGAGGCCTCAGCAGCAGCAGATGCCTCTTAAAGGAGCTGCGTTCACAAGTGGATTTCCGTGGTGACAGATCTGCTCGCTCTGAGCACCAGTGCCTGTTTGGCTGTGTACAGGGGGAACAAGGGAGCTATTGTCTGTCTGTCAAGCAGGATTCCCTGAGTACAGAAGTACTGGCGATATCCATGGTTCCCTGTTGAGCCCTCCCCTGTCCCAATGCATGAACACAGCACTGCCATAGCTGTGACATCATCAAACTGGATAACAGAGGTCTCTAGGCCCAGAGGTTTCTCTGAAACCTCACTTCCCCCAACCCGGTTCCCACCCAAGCCACATCCAGGTATATCCTCAGTGAGTCAGATGTGCCTTGCTGAGCAGCATCTAGACTCACACTGGAGGCAGCTGGCCTCGGTTACTGGTGTGGCCTTTTGAGGCAACTATAAGCACAGTATCTGTGGACTGCTTGCTGAATCTTGACAGTGGCCCTAGAGGGGTAGAGGCTTGGGCTAAATTTGGCCTGCAGCTGAGCCCCTCTCAGGACTATGCCACTGGACACCTATTTCACAGGCTAGGAGACTTTGGAGCTTTGCTTAGCACATAGAAACAAACACAGAAAGGCAACCAAACTGGGAAGACAAAGAAGCAGAAACCATATGAGAGAACAGAACAGAGATCCGGATATAATAGAGTCAAGTAATTTAACAGATGCAGAGTTCAAAACACTGTTATAAAGATGCTCAATGAACTTTGAGGAAATGTAGAGAACTCCAACAAAGAGATAAAAACGGAGATGGAGATTATAAGAGGGAACCAGTCTGAAACGGAGAACACATTGTCTCATATGAAAAGTATATTAAATGGAATAAAGAAAGGAATAAAAGTGAATAAAGAAGAGGATCACATGCTCTATCTAGAGGACAGAAAAGCCAATCAGGACACTCAATCAGAATGGCAAGAAAAAAGAGGCCAAGACTATAAAGATGAGTTAAGGAGGATATGAGACCCTATTAAGACTCCAAATATTCGTCTGATCAGCATAAGTGAAGAAAATCAAGATGCTGAACAGCTGTTTGAAGAAATAATAATGGAAAACCTCCCTAACCTGATGAAGGAAATGGACATAAAACCCTAGGAAGCTCAGAGAATTCCAAAAATTCGGGGATCCAAAGAGGCCCCCACCAACACACATCATAATTCAAATGTCAAAGTTTAAATACAAAGAAAAAAATTAAAAGCAGCATGAGAAAAACAAATAATTACATATAAGGGAACACCCATATGACTGATTTCTCAAGAGAGACTATGCAGGACAGAAGGGCTTGGCAAAAAATATTCGAAAGAATAAGGACCAGGATATACAATCAAGAATAAAGCTATCATTTAGAGCTGAAAGACAGATAAAGATCTTCCCAGACAAAAATAAAGGAATTCATCACCACCAAGTCAGAATTACAGGAAATGTTGGAGGGACTTCTTTAAGAAGAAAAAAACATGTATCAAAAATAGGAATAAAGAATGGTAACAACTACATTCTTATCAAGAAATATCTTAAATGGAAAAGAATTAAGTGCTCCAACCAAGGAATGAAGTGGCTGAAAGGATTAGAAAATAAGACTCCTGCACATAAAAAAGAAGGAACTGGAAAAAGATATTGCTGTGATGTCATTCTATTGCCTATATGTATTATAGAAAAAAAGATAAGACAGATTTTATTCTTTCTAATCACAACCATATATTTAAGTTGTATACATTCATACAGTAAAGTGTTATGCCTGAAATGAAATAATGACATTTAATCTTTAACAAAGGTTTATTAGGCATCTATCATATGCCAGAGGCTGAAGATAAGTGGTAAATATAAAAGATAATGTTAACAAACATATAGATATTATCTTATTCAGTGATTGAAATTTATATTTTGGTGAGATGAGTTAGATGCTTAGTAAATAGATAAATTTTATTATAGTGATTAAAAGGTATGCAAAAAAACCCCAATATGAATAGAAGAAAAATATTCTGAAAAGATGATACTTGAGAGGTGAGGGCCTCCTTGTTGGGGAGATCAAAAAGTCATTTTTGAGGAGCCGATTTTGAGCAGAGACTTTAAAGACTGTTAGTTATGCTAAATTCTTAGAGAAAAACCATCCAGAGAGGGCTGGTTTTCAGTAACAAAGGAAGCACACTTTACCCTGTCATGAATAGAAAACCAGACATAATGCACGGATAGTAATCTGAGTACTACAAAAAATAAACTGCAGCGCACAGATCGGGGAAGAGCACCAGGTTTTGAAGTACCACCAAATTGGCTGAGTTTAATATATATATATTTTTTCCTTCTAGTAGCTTCCATCCCATGGCAAACTGAAATCATTGAAATCAGAAAATTAGAAGTGAGTACAGAGGTACAGAGAAAGCTCCACTTAAAGCCCTCTAAGCTCTGGCCTAATTGCTAGAAATAAAACTTCCAATGAAGATGAAAGTACAGAAATTCATTGGTTTCTTTCTTTCCTCCCTCTATCACTCCCTTCCATCCTTGCTTTCTTATTAATTTTCTCTGTCCTCTCATTTCCCAGCCCCACACAATCTCATGGTATGGGGCACAGGTTCAGGAAGGAGAACCCAGAGTCAAAATTGAGGAAAGGGAAATTTCTTTTCCATTAAGTGGATCTACAGTTCCAAGAAGGTTGAGTCAACTTCTCCCACACCTATTTGTTTTTTTTAATTTTTCTGTCTTTCTATAGCTTAAGGGTCACAAATTTCTGTTCAAAAGATCAAGAAGGGAAGCCCCAGGGAACCAGAAGTTACTATGCAGATTACTGACAGGGAAGAGGGTAGGAAATCTAGACTATAAAGTTAATGAATGATGGGGCTGACCTATAAAGTATGCATGCAGGGATATGAAATAAATAGGTATATCAAAAATTTTGAGAACCTGACTTGTGAGATAGGTCATTTGTGAAATAAGTGGAATACATCCAGGACAGATTGGAAGAGCTCTACAAAGGCTTTGAGAACTGATATTGAAAGCATAGCCTACAGAAGATGGATTGGTACTTGTGCTTTGTATCTAATCAGGTTGAATTGTCTGCATAAGCAAAAATAACATTTTTCCATAAGATCCAAACAAAACCAAGTCTCATAGCACAATATTCAAAGCATTAAGAATACAATCCAAAATTACCTAACATGAAGCATCTCCTACATTTCTGCTCACATAGGTAAAGCTAATTAAGACTAACTTAACTAACATAGATATGACACTTTAAAGAGGCTGTTATAAAAATGCTCAATGAGCAACTAGAAACACTCTTATGGAAAATGTTAAACAGAATGTTTTAGAAAAGAAATACATGATATAAAGAAGAACCAAGTAGAAATTTAGAACTGAAAAATATAGTAATTAAAATAAAAAAAATGCAATCGATAGACTTAATAGCAGAATCAACATGGCAGAAGAGTCAATGAATTAAAACTAGATCAATAGAAATTCTACTTGAACAGATAAAAAATAAGTGGAAAAAAGCCTCATTTACTTGTGAGACAATAACAAAAGGGCTTGTTCTTTTAATTGGTATCTCAGAAGTAGAGGAGAAAGAGTGCAGTTCTTAAAAATTATTTGAAAAAATAATGGCCCAAAACTTCTAAAGTTGGAAAAAGACACAAACTTTGAGATTCAAGAGGCTAAGTGAACCTACTATTGAGTAAATTGAAAATATGCACAGCTAGAGATCTAAGTAATCTAAGTTGAGTAAGTTAAAGACAAAGATAAAACCTCAGAAGCAGCCAGAAGGGGTAAAAATAATTCATATTGATAGAGAAATGATTCAAATGATTGCATATATTTCACCAGAAATTGTAGAAAGCAGAAAGTTGTGACAAAACGTTTTAAAGGACTGAAAGAAAAAAAGTGGAAACATAATTCTATATTTAGTACTAATGTCCTTTAGGAATGAAATTGAAATAATGACATTCTCAGATGAAGGACAACTAAGACGATTCATAACAAACAAATTTGCTCTAAAAACAGTTTCTAAAGGAAGTTAGTTCTTCATAATAAAGGGCAAGAACACCAGGAAAAAAGAATGAACAACAGAAATGGTACACATTCTGGTAAATATAGACTATTCTTCTCTTTTTGAGTTCTTTAAAACTTTGCTGACGATTAAAAGCAAAAATTATAACTTCTTTTGGAGTTTTCAATGTGTGTAGCTGTAATATATGAGACAACTACAGCATAAATGGCCTCATATAATGGTAAGCTTTCTACATTATAGTTGAAATGATAAAATGCTGATGCTTCGTAGAGTGTGAAAAGTTAAATATGTCTTCTGTAATTCTTAGAACCACAAGAAAAAAATTATATACTCAAAATCATAACAGATAAGTTAAAACAGAATAATAAAAAGGTCAAATAACATTTTCCTCCCATAAAGGGAAAAAGAAAGGTATAAACAAAGAGGACAAAGAGCAAACAAAACAAAAAAATGATAGATCTAAATCCACACCTATCTATAATCATATTAAATGTAAATAGTCTAAATATACTAATTAAGAGACAGAGATTGTCATAATAAAAAGCATGCCTCACTTAAACAATATCTACAAAAAATTAATTTTGAATATAATGATGTGGATATATTAAAAAGCCTGTCTAGGAAGACAAAACAACTAGTACAAAAGCCATAAAATCAGAAGAAATTTAGCATGTTGAATGATATGTTGTTAAATATGTTCATAACTGCATGTAAGAAAGGAGAATTTATACATGAACATATTAAGGCAAGTAATTCAAGTTATAGAATTGAAGATCACTTTTATTTTGCTGGGACTTATTTGGATTTTTTACATTTTCTAAATTGAGCATTACTGAATAACTCCTAAAATATGAGCTAGAAACAAATCAGGAATATCAGCAGATAAATGGGGTACAGCTTTAAAGGGCATAGTTTAAAAGTCTATTTATGGAAAGCTAATTTATTGAAATGGATGAGTACGCATCATGCAGTTTTGCATTCTGAAGCAGTGGCACATGAAGGTTTATTACTAATGTTAATTGGGGAGGGTTGATGTTATATCCTAAGGGCAGTAGTATTAATATGCATATTTATAAGAACAAGTGGTTCTTTCTCTATATTTTACTACTTAAATACACCTTTGATTGCTCCAGTAATTTAACCTTTACCTAATTTCACTAAATTACTTATAAACATCAACTAGTAAAAGTTAATTGAAGAAATGTTAATTGGATATTTTGAGGATGGCCCTACTATACAATTAAGCAATTCTTTGTGACTGATAGTTTTAATGGACATGGTTTAAAGTAAAAGCTTGGAAAATATATATTACTGACTTCTGTTATCAGGCTTTAAACAACTCCTGATGGGTGAATAGCTTTCTGGTTTTTAGTAAAGAGTATCTTTATTGAGTATCTGCAAGGAAGATAGGCCTCATTGTTTTTTTTTTTTTTTTAAAACATTCATTTAATTATCATTGGTAGTTCAAAAGAAATAGCAGTGGTAAGAAAGTTAATTAAATATGGAAGGGTCAAAACAATAGCTTAGATCAGGAAATACTGTTTTTATCTAATTATGGGATTTTGGAGTTGGTCAGGATAAGGCAAGTGAATAAGTGAGACAAGATTAAAACCCAGCAATGGAAGAAATATATAGCCCAGACAGAGAAATACAATCAATGCAAGTACTATATCTAAAGTCTTTCAAAAGCTGGCTGGATAAGCGCCCCACACCCACACACACCATCCATGCAATCCTGGCCAAAGCCTGGAGGGTGACTGTGGTGTGTACAACATACACAGGGGATGCCCCTTAAGTGCTGGGCTCTTCTGGCCATGAAGATAGCATTTCTGGGCCCTACAGGTTTGAAACAATTGGAGAAACAGTTCTCTGAAGGCTACCACCCCCAGGACACTGCATAGACAGCAGACTGAAACACATGCCCAGTCTTCCTGGGAAAAATGCCTATTAATTGTCCTGGGTAAAATAATCAACCCTGAGGAGCAGGATTCAGGTTTGAGACACGTTGAGAAACTGCAGAAGTGCTGACAGGGAATGTAAACTGAGAGATGCCATCTTTACACTCTCCCTTGGCCTTGCTATAGCTCGCTGTCACCTACCAGAAAAGAGCTCATGCACTCCTCGGAAGCCCTGATTTTTACAACTGACATCAAGGGGGATGAAGGCCAGCTTGGTTTATAACTATGGTCCCAAGGGACTATATGTACTTATATACCTTAAAAAATAACCTGAGGGTTTAGCCTCCAGTTATCCTGAAACTAGGTACTGACTGAGATCTCTTCCTTTGAAATGCTCGCAGTTCTTATCATACCCTCAATGACGGAGACCTATCAAGAATAAATCAGGCTGCTTAACAACCAAAAAATTTCAAGAGACAACCAAGAGCTAGAACAAAATAAACAAGATTTGTTTCCTATAGCAAGGCCACTCCTCTAAGACTGAGAAAGACAGCTGTTTTGCCTAATACATAGAAACAAACACACAGAATCAGGCATAATGAGAAAACAAAAGAATATGTTCTAAATAAAATAACAAGTTAAAACTCCCCCCTCCCCAAATTTAATGAAACAGAGATTAATAATTTACCTGATATTGAATTAAAAGAAATGGTCATAACAATGCTCATCCAACTTAGGAGAAGAATGGATGAACACAGAATTTCAACCATGTGAGATAAAAAAAAAAAAAATTTAAAGTATAAAACAGAAGTCACAGAGCTGAGGAATGTAATAACTGGACTTTAAAACGCACCAGGATTCAACTTAGGTTAGATGAAGCAAAAGAATTAGTGACCTGGAAGACAGGGCAGTGGAACTCACACAAACAGAACAGTAAAAAGAAAAAGGAATTTAAAAAAGTTAAAACAGCTTAAGGGACCTATGGGACAGTATCACGAGAAATAATATTCGCATATAGAAATCCCATAAGGAGAAGAGAGAAAGGGGCAAAACACTTATTTGAAGAAACAATGCCTGAAAACTTCTCCAACCTAGTGAAGGAAACAGGCAAATATGATTCAACATCTGAAAATCAATCGACGAGATAAACCACATTAACAAAATGAAGGATAAAAATCATTTGATTATCTTGATAGATACAGAAAAAATATTTGATAAAATTTAATATCCATTTATGATAAAAACTCTCAATAGAGTGGGTATAGATGGAACATACCTCAACATAACATATGATAAAGCCATACCTAACATCGTACTTCTAAGATCAGGAACAAGACAAGATGACCACTCTTGCCATTTCAACACAACACTGGAATTCCTAGCTAAGGTAATTAGGCAGAAAAAGGAGAAATAAAAGGCATCTAAATTGAAGAGGAAGTAAAACTGTCACTATTTGCAGATGAAATAATTTTATATATAGAAAACCCTAACATCTCCCCCAAAATACCATTAGAACTGATAAACAAGTTCAGTAAAGTTGCAGAGTATAAAATCAATATATAAATCTCTATTGTATTCTTTAACACTAACAACAAACTAGCAGAATGAAAAATTAATAAAATAATCCCATATACAATTACATAGAAAAGATAAAATACCTAGGAATACGTTTAACCAAGGAGATAAAAGTCTTACACACTGAAAATAATAAGACTTTGATGCAATAAATGAAAAGAAATACGATATTTTGACTTGAAGCACATAAAAGAAGAATTAGTATGAGCTGGACAAAGCCTTTATTTTTGGTCATATGTGAGGTACTTTGACTAACTCAATGAGAAAAGGTTAAAATCATACTCTATTTGCTGTTTGATATGTTATCATTTTTGCTAAATAAAGGTGACTTTCATTACTTACTGCAAATGAATTATAATTTCATTCATTATAAAGTACAATATTTATTTTCTGATTAAAACATTTCTATATTTAATAAAATTGTCCATAGTAAACATTTGTGAATTCACAGTAATGAAACATATTAATATAAATAAAGGCCTTTTAATTTAAAGGGGCAACTAGCTTGTAACCATTAGTCGGCCTCTATTAAATTTGCCCCAAATTATTACAGAAGACAAAAATACAAAAAAGACAGCAAGTTACTATACCAGAGGAAAATGATGGAATAAAATCACACTTTATACATGTGCACAGAATTCTAAGTAGAAATTTAAACAAAGTATCCTTTCAGAACTTGGGCTGCAAAACTTTATAAGGAAAAGCTAGACACAGACTTTTTTTCTTTAATTCTAAATGACCAAAGAAAGGGGAAATTTACAATGGTTTATGAAGGAGAAATATAGCAGACCAAGAATGTTATATCAGGCAATTAATTGTCTTTTCTCTACGAGAGCAAGCAGACTGATAGTCTTAGGTATAAACTAGCTTATCTAGGATATCCCTCTTAAACAGTTGTCATTCAGCAAAGTAAGTGATTAATTGAAAAAGAATATCTAGGTTGTGAGAATCATAATATAAAGTATCTGGTATTCTCTTAGAAAGCTATCAAATGCTGCCAAGTAGAAACAGTATATCATAAATAACATAAATTCAGGAATTTTGAACAAATTACTTAATTTCACTTAATTTGATGATTTATATAATCATGAAACCACATTCTTCTCAGTCTTATTTCAATGTGAAAGGGATTTTTAAAATGCTATAAAAGATAATTCCAAGAACTTATATGTCACTTAATAGGCAGCAACTACTTTTAAAGTAATTTATATAATTAACTTATTTAGTCCTGGGGACAGGTAAGGTCCCAGAACTAAAATATTAACTATTTTGCAGGTAATGAAACTGGTACAGAGTACCAAGGCATGAAAGTGACAGGGCCAGTATTCAGACCCATTCTGGACCTAGATTCTGTGTTTTGAACTATCATCTAGTAAGAGATATACTAATGATTTAGGAATTTACATATTATAAAGTAGAAAATTTTTAGCATTTTTTGCAGTTTTGTTACATATATTTTACACATTTATTTTTTGTGAATGTAGTTGATATAGTATAAACTTCTTTATTAAACTAACAAAACAACTCTACCTCACATTTATAAAAAACTGAACTTTTTTTCTTAAATTTTTACACCTTTCAGAATCTGACCCCAAAACATTTCTAATTTCTTTCTCTCTATAATATAATAGATAAACTTCTCTTTCATTCTATGCTC
The DNA here is from genome assembly GCF_014176215.1 of Rousettus aegyptiacus. Classification (NCBI taxonomy): domain Eukaryota; kingdom Metazoa; phylum Chordata; class Mammalia; order Chiroptera; family Pteropodidae; genus Rousettus; species Rousettus aegyptiacus. The sequence continues at coordinate 24,126,479 of NW_023416306.1, forward strand.
CTCCTATGTGGTAGATAGAATTCTAAACTGAACACTGAAACTTCCATTCTCTGATGTACAAACTCTATATAATCTCCCTTGGACTTTAGGAGGAAACTGCAAATATTATTAGATATTGCTCCTGTGAGTTGGTAACCTTATATGACAAAGGTGTAGGGATAATTAAAATCTCTAATATATTGACTTTAGGTTAATCAAAATGGATACGATCGTGGATGGGCCTGACCTAATCAGGTGAGTCCTTAAAAGATAATCTCGTGGTCACCTATGAAAAGAGTCAGGGAGAACTGAAGTGAGAGAAAGTCTCCTCCTGGACTTGAATAAATAACCTGCCAGTTTTGAGAGAACTATGTGACTAGAATCCAAGGGAAGTCTCTAGGATCTGTGAGTCAGTCCAGCTAACAGCCTGCAAGAAAATGACTTCATACCTTCAACTGTAAGGAATTGAATTCTGCTAACAACTTAATTCAGCTTGCAAACAGATTTTTCCTTAGTCAAGCCTCCAGATGAGAAAGCCTACACACTGATGTCAGCTTTGTAAGAACATGAATGAAGGATGCAGCTGAACTGTGCCCAAACTCTTGACTCACAGAAACTGAATGATAAAAAAAATTGTTTTAATTAAGCTGCTAAATTTGTTGTGTGGTAATTTGACCTTTAGCAATAGAAAACTGGTACACCCTACATTCAGCATGTTTGCTTTGCTTGAAATCCTTTTATAACTACAACTGTTTTTTGGCATTTGTTATCTATTATCTGTATAAAAAATGGTCATTTTATGCCTACCATTAGATTTTTTCCATTTTCTCCTACTTTAAAGCCATTCCTGATGATTTCAAATCCCTGATTTTCCATAACTTGTAACTTATCAATATGACCTACACAATTTAATTATGTAATGTTAGTTGAATAGTAGCTACTATTACCCATTACCTACTTTTCTCTATTAGAAAATTGAGAAATTTTCTATTTTGTATGAAATAATATTGCTAACTACTCTCAGTCTGCGTAAGGCACATGTTCATCTAGCATTTTAATAACATAATCATTTTTATTATATAACATTTTAGTGTGATCTTCATTGTATAAGATAAATAATGTATTTTAAAAAGATATCTATTAAAATATTATTATGTATAACAATTCAATTTATGAAGAATTATATATAAATGTATATGCATACACATGAATGAAAAAGATTTTTCAATAGGTGGTCAACAAACTTACTGATGCTTATCAGAATAATGCGAATTTAGGTAATTCTTATTTTCTTTCTAAAGATAATATGCGTTTAAATTATTTACAGTATACTATATATTATTTTATAATCAAAGCAGTTCCCTTGAGAAAAAATAGAAGGAAAACCGTGAGAAAAGATATACTAAAATATTGACAATGATTATCGTTGACTGATAACATTTTCCGTTTTTATTATTGTAATTTTAAATTATAATTTAGGTTTATGCTATGAATAGAATTTTTAAAAAACATAGGATGCATAGTGTAGAAATTAAAACTATATATACTAACACTTGTATCTCTGTACCCAATCCCAAGGTTATTCTTTTTTCTGAATAAAAATACTTTAAAAGGTTTGATTATCCTATACCTTCACATATATATTTGTAGGGGAAAGAATGACAAGCAGTTTGTGTTCTAAAAGACAGAGAAACCATTTAATGATATTTTGACATACTTGATGTATGATAGGTTTCTTCTTTATTTATCTAGGTCCCATAAGGAGGGAGGAAAGAAATTCTTAAAGCATGCAATTTGATGCATTTTGACATACGTATACACTTGCAAAATTCACTGCTGCAAGCAAGATACAGAATATTTACATCACTAAGTGTTTCTTTGTACCGCTTTGCAATCCTTCTCACATTGCTTACTGTCACTTTAGGATGGTTTTCTTTTCTAATATATATATATATATAGAATCATCCATCACAGGTACTTTTACTTCCGACTTCTTTGCCTTAGCATAATGTTTAAAATATGTGATTATCTTTTTAAGAGTGGCATGTTCATCTTTACTGCTGAGTAGCATTCTTTTGCATGGATACATGGATATTCCACATTTTGCTCAGCCGTTCACCAGCTGATTGACACTTGTATTGTTTTCAGTTTTTCACTAGTATGAATAAAGCTACTAAAAATATTCTTGTAGAGTTCTTTGCATGGAAACAGGTTTTCATTTCTTCTGGGTAAATACCTAGGAATAGAATGGCTGATTTTTATGAAAGGTGAATATTTAACTTGTAAAGAAATCGCTAGACAGATTTCCAAGTGAATTGTACCATATCATATTCCCAAAGCAGGATATGAGAGCTCAAGGTGTTCTACATCTTCACTAATAATTGTGAACTTAAGTCTTTTTTAATTTCGGCCATTCTAAGAGTTGTGTTTAATTTGTAATTCCCTCATGATTAATGATGTTGAGAATGTATGCTTATTAGACATGTGTATATGCTGTTTTATTAATCATCTGTTCAAATCATTTGTCTATTTTTTCTATTAAGTTCTTACTACAGTTGTCCCTCAGTATCTATGAGAGATTGGTTCCAGGACCCCTTGTGGGTAACAAAATCCGAAGATATTCAAGTCCCTTATATAAAATGACACAGTATTTGTATATAGCATACACAGATCCTCCCTTTATATCATCTCAAGATTACTTATAATACTTAATAAAACATAAAGCCTATGTAAATAGTTGTTATATTGTATTTAGGAACTAATGACAAGAAAAAAACAAGTTTGTATTTGTTCAGTACAGATGTAGCTGTCAGAGGCCTAACTACATTGTACATGTCAGCAACAATATAAAATTTTTTTCAGTATTTCCCAACTGTGGTTGATTGAATTCACAGATGGTTAACCTGCAGATACAGAGGGCCAATGATATTTAAATCCATGACTCATTTTATTTGTATTTTTGTGTACAGTTATGAGGTAAAGTTTGAGGTTCATTTTTATTCATATATATATATCCAGTTCTTAAGGCACTAATTCTTTACAAATCTCTGGATTCCCCATTTAATTGCCTGAGAAGCTTTAGGGAAAATCAATTTATGATATATGATGATTCTATTTCTATATTTTCTATTCTGTCCTCTTGATCTAGTATCTATCCTCTTGCCAATACCACATTTTCTTGATTACTGTAGCTTTACAATAAGACTTGAAATTAAGTAATATAAGTTCTCCAACTTTTTCTTCTTCAAAAAAATTGAGAGACTTGCAGTCTGGGTAAAGCACATGTTGATTCATTTCTGTTCCCTTTGCTCACCATTAAGCACAACTATAAACCCTTCAAATGGCAGAAGACACAAAAAAGGGAGAATTCTGAAGGTATTAGAAGGTGAGGAGTTGGTTTGTGACCACAGGAACAGAAAAACAGAATAGCCATAGGGTGTCTTATGTTTTCCCAACCAACAGAAGAAAGCCATACAGATTGAATGCTTCCCACCCCTAACATAGCAACAGAAGACAGCACTAGCAGGTTCATACTCTCCATGACCAAAGGGGAGTCCCTATGGCAATATCAGGCAAGCTGGCACCACTGGCGAGGAGTATCAATAAGGATCCAAAAAAATAAGTGCCCAGAAGAAGCTTTTTCCCTCTGGGACTAAGACATCCATTTTCTGTCAAGAGAGAAAAAGGTGGAAGAACAGAACTTGTAAGAGACTCAATAGGTTTCCCAGTTTGGCAAGCCTCTTATCTCAAAATCCTGAAATTCTCCTCCCCTGACCAGAGACACAAGCAGAATAAGAAAAAGGAATGCAGTCACAGTGAGTGCTCTAGTCTTAGAAGCCTGTTTATTTCCACAGGCTGAGACTTTTCCATCCGGGGATATCAAAGCAACCAGGTGGCACTGATAAAATGATCCCAACATATGCCTTCTCCACAAGGAGACACTCCTGGCTGGTCTGGGGAAATCTTCTTTTCCCACTTAAGCAATATCAACAGAGACCAGTAGGTGCTCAAGCAGTACCAGGTAAACCAAGGAGATCAAAATAACATTGCAAAGGCTTTAAACAGTAAACCACCATTGGAAACAGTTTTCTCTGCTCAAATACATAATGATAAAAGACCCAAAAGATAAGGATGAAAATGATTCTAAATGTGTACACACCAAACAACAGAGGCTCAAACTGTATAAGGCAAAAATTGACAGAGCTAACAGGAGAAATATACAAATCTGAAATTATAGTTGGAGACTTCAACCCACCTATCTCTCTCAAAAATTGAAGGAACTCTTAGAAAATCAGCAAAGATATAAAAGATCTGAATAATGCCATCTGGAAGAATATTTTTTATGTATATAGAATATTTCATTTAACAATATAAACATGCATATTCTTTTCAAGTGCCCTTGGAACATTCAACAAGATAGACCATATCCTAGGTTATAAAACAAACTTCAACACATCTAAAATAATTGAAATCATACAGAATGTGTTATCTGACCATAATCAAATTAAATTAGATATCAATAAATGACAACTGTGGAACGATTCTACATCTTGGTCATACTGGTGCATACATGAATGAAGCTATACAGGAAATAAAATTGCACACTTTTCATACAGATGAATCAAGTATAAATATGTGATTACAGTATTAAATGTGAGAGCAGGCACTATTGTGTTGTTCCTAATCTGAGAGGAGAAGCATTAAATATGATATATATTTTTTCTCCTAGATGTAGTCAGTTAACACGATGAATTACACTGATTAAGGTAAAATATTCTATTCTTGAACCTATTTGTTCATAATATATTTCCCTCATATTGTTGGATTTGATTCTGTTAATACTGTTAAAGAGTTTTGCTTCTATATTTATGATGGTTATTTTCCGTAATTTTTTTCTCTAACTTCATTGTCAGGATATCTCTTTAGAGTTAATTGGTCTCAAAAATATATATCTCAAATGTATAGAAAGACACAGAAGGAGGGAGGAGGGAGGAAGGAGGGGGAGAGGTATGGGTAGAGGTCAAAGGTCTGCAGTTCGCGTTTGAACTAGAGATTGATTTGGCCACCATCTACTGGCAAACGTGTCTCTCTGCTCTTCCAGCAGTTGCTGGAACAGGTGCAGGCACTGATTCGCCTAGACTACAGCAACCTGATGAAGATTAAGCGCCAAGTCCTGCTAGGATGAGGATAATGGCTTTTGGAACATTCCCGAGCCTATCATCATGAAAATCAGTCTCAACAAGGCCACAGAACAAAGCAGCCTACAAAGCCTCTGCTGCAGATAACTGTGAAGCTGAAATGCAGGAAGAAGACAGGGCTACAAGCTGATGCTCAGTGGGAGCTACCATGAAAACGCGTTACTAGTAACTACTTCCGGTCCAGGCAGGCCAGCCACATCTCTGCAGGAGCCTCAGCTCTCGCCTCAGCAACAACTCCGCCATCCTGGGCACCCAGGCCCCTGTGAGGCCTCAGCCGCACAGTTCTGCCTCCAGTCCTCCTACACCCTCTTTCACGGAGGCTCAAACTAAGAAAAGCTAAAGCAACGTTGGCGGTGAGCCTCCGCCAACAGTGAGGGTTTCCTGAAGCTGCCTGGTGGCCCTGCTGGAACCAGGCCTTGTTTCACTGACTGGCAGGCCTGAGGGGGCCCGGCCTGGGAGTCACATTTCATTTCCCAGATAGCCCACCTCGGCACGGGGCTGGAGCCCCTCAGAGGGCGCACAGCCCTCCTGGCGCGGGCCCGCTCTGGCTCTCCACACCATGGCACTGTTTCCGTCTGCTCACCTGCCCCGGGGCCCGCGTTTTGGGACCACCAGTGTTGGGACTGCGCCTCCAAGGACCCCGAAGTCACCCTCCACGTCACAGCCTTCACCAGCAGACCCGACAGAGTGGGGGACAACTTCCCTGAGCCCAACATCTTGGCGACTGACAACTGGGTTCGTGTCTGACGGCACCGCTCCCTGAGGGGGGCCCTGCGGACCCGAGTTCCGGTGCAGAGGTTCCGGCGCTGCCCGCGGTGGTCTGCGGCCCGCAGGAGGCCGCTCTTCGGTAAGCAGCCCCTGAAACTGCCTTTTCACGCGGTGGGGAGGACAGTGGCTTTTGTCGTCCTGTTGGTATATCTCAGTTTTTTTTTTTTTTTTTTGAGTGAAAAAGATGGCATTTTGCTTTGTTAATATTTCACAGTTCGCCTTTTGTTAATATCGACTTTTATCTTTAATTTTTCTCCTTTCGACTTTTAGTTTGCTATTTTTAAAATTTAGTGCAGAATCTTAGGTTATTAATTTTAGACCTTTTTTTTTTTAATACGTGCACTTAAAGGTTGCAATTTTCTTCTAATAATTTTGTTTTAGGTCACTCCCCAGACTTTTCGTATGCTGTATTTTTTATATCGTTCAGTTTAAACTATTCTATAATTACTCCTTAGACTTTTTTTAGTGGTTTATTTTGAAAAATTGAAAAAATTTAGTTTTTGTAGATTAGTTGTAGTGATTCAGACTTATGGGCTTATCCAGTTTATGGGCTGTCTTGATGAAAATAATATGAACATTCAAAATAATGTATATTCTGATTATTATATGTAATATGTAGTTATCAATAGCTCACGGTTGTTGATGTCATTCGTTTTTATATCGAGTAGCTCAATTTATTGTTCAAGGATAATTTTTAAAATCTCTGAGTAGAGAATTATCAAGTTCTTTAATACCGTAGTTTTTACATCATGTTTTTTGAAGCTTGATTATAAGGTAATACACATTTATGATTATTTTAACTTCCTGATGGCTTGAGCTTTACCGTTATTAAATACCTTGCTTTATCTCTGGCAATAGACTTCTTGATGTCTACTTTATCTCATATTAAAATAGCTAATCCAGAGTGAGAATCAGGAACAAAAATGGCGTATGTGAGAGGCTCTGTTCATCACTCTGGCAGACAAATCAAAGTTATGATGGAAACAAGTAGCAAGTAGCAAGGAAAAATTGCCTGGGATCTAGATGAACACCTAGGGAGAAATCTAAATCACCCCGCGAGGGCAGGAGGTAGGACGTAGGACAGGGCAAGGATATGGAGCTCCCTGGTCCCCTGCTGCTGAGTGGGATTGGGACTGAGGCTGCGGCAGCGGCGTCTGCGAGCAGATTTTTATGGTGTTGGAACTACTCACTCTGAGCACCAGTGCCGATTAGACTGCGTGCAGGGGGCACCAGGGACTTACAGGGAGACATTGTCAGAGTGAGGGCCGAGGTGAGACTAGCTCTGTACAGAAGTGCCGGCGGTTCATTGTTCCCCTGTTGAGCCCTCTCCCCACCTGTGCGCAGAACAGCATCGTCATAGGTGAGATGTTATCAAACTGGGTAACAGATGTCTTTCCACCCAGAAGATTTCCTGAAACTCTGCCTCCCCCAGCTCACAGCCCCACCCAAGCCACCAGGTGTATCCTCAGAGAGTCAGGTGCTCCTTGCTGACCAGCGCCTAGACTCACATTGGAGGCAGCTGGCCTCGGTTTCTGGTGTGACCTTTTGAGGCAACTGTAAGTACAGCATCTGTGGATTGCTTGCTAAAACTTAACAGGTGGCCCTGGAGGGGCAGAGGTTTGGGCTAAATTTGACCTGCAGCTGAACCACTCTCAGGATTTGCCACTGGACACCTACTTCACAAGTCCGCACTAAGAAGACCAGGAGACTTAGGAGTTTTGCTTAGTACATAGAAACAGACACAGAAAGGCAGCCAAAATGGGAAAACAAAAAAATCAGAAACTATACGAGAGAACAGAACAGAGATCTAGAGATAATGGAGTCAAGCAATCTAACATGCAGAATTCAAAACACTGGTTGTAAAGATGCTCCGTGAACTTATGAGAAGTTTAGATAAATTTAGTGAGAACTTCAACAAAGTGATAAAAGTGGAAATGAAAATTATAAAAGGGAACCAGTCTGAAATGAAGAACACATTATCTGAGATGAGAAGTATATTAAATGGAATAAACAAAGGAATAAAGTGAGTAAAGAGGAGGATCAAATGACCTATATAGAAGATGAGAAAGCCAAGATCACTCAATCAAAATGGCAAGAAAAAAGAAGCCATGGCTATAAAAATAATTTAAGGAGCCTATGGGACACTATTAAAGGTAAAAATCTTCGTTTCATCAGCATACTGGAAGGAAAACAAGATGTTGAACAGCAATTTGAAGAAATAATGATGGAAAACTTCCCTAACCTGGTGAAGGAAATAGATATACAACCCCAGGAAGCTCAGAGAATCCCCAAAACCAGTAATCCAAAGAGGCCCACACCAAGACACATCATAATTAATATGCCAAAGGTTAAACCTTAAAAGCACCTTAAAAATAGTAAGAGGAAAACAGATAGTTACCTACAAGGGAACAACCAGCTGATTTCTCAAAAAGAAGCAGGACAGAAAGGCTTGGCACAAAATATTTGACAGGATGAAGACCCAGGATCTACAACCAAGAATACTGTATCCAGCAAAGCTATCATTTAGAGTTGAAGGACAGATAAAGATTTCCCAGACAAAAATAAGCTAAAGGAATTTATCAGCACCAAGCCAGCATTACAGGAAATGTTGGAGGGACTTCTTTAAGAAGAAAAAAACATGTATCAAAAACAGGAATAAAGTGTGGTAACAACTACATTCCTATTAATAAATACTTCAAATGTAAAAGAATTGCTCCAACAAAAAAAAAACATAGAGCGGATGAATGGATAAGAACAAGACCCCTACATGCTGCCTATATGAGACTCACTTCAGATTAAAAGACACAAACTAAAAGGAAGGGGATGGAAAAAGATACTAACTTGATGGACCTAGAAGGTATTTAAGTCAGAGAAAAATAAATACCATGTGATTTCACATATGCGGAATCTAAGGAGCAAAAAACAAATTAATCAAAAACACTCACAAATACAGTGGACAATTTGGTGATGGGGTGGGGTTGGGCTGGGAGAATGGGGTGAAGGGTTAAAGAAGTACAAATTAGTAGTTGAAGGATGGTCACGGGGATGGGGAGTATGGCATAGGGAATGCAGGTAGCATTAATATGTGGGCTAGATGGATGGTCAAGGGAGGGAAGGAGCAGTTGGGATCATTTTATGAACTAGATGTTTAACCAATGTACTGTATACTTGAAACTAATTAAAATAATTAAAAAGTTAAAAAAATAGCTAATCAAGTCTTCTAATTCTTGAGTTTAGTATTTAAATTTCATCTCATATATAGCATGCAGTTAGGTCCTGCTTTAATTAATTTTTTAATATGTGCTTTTTAATTAGTGTTTTACCTATGAACATTCTATGTAATTAATATAATTTTACTTAGGTTCATCATTTTATTAGAAATGAACCTTCTCACCTCCCTGTTTATTTTATAGCACTCTCTTACTATTTGAATACATATTAGAAACTCATTCTGAATTATCTATTGGTATTTTTCTGGTAGTTGCTTTAGGATTAAGTTTTTACAGTCATACAATTAATATTGTACTACCTCACATGATATAAAATTTGCAACCACATGGATCCAATGACCACCTCATTCTATATAAGCTATTTATTATCTCATCCTATGTATATTTTTTGCTTTAAATAGTCATGTATTTTAGTCAAACTAAAAAATTTATATTTATCAATATCTTTATATAATTTAGTGTTCATTCTTCCTTGATGGTCATTTTTTCTCTGTGGTATTTTTCAATTGAAAGAATTTCTAGGTTTTCTTGTAGGTACAATATTGGTAACAAAATTTCTTATTCTTTTATCTTAAAATATCTTTACCTTTCATTTTTGATTGATATTTTCACTTCATGTAGGATTCTGTGTTTCCCTTAAAAAAAATCCTTTTAATGATATTCTCCCACCTTTTCTTGCCTCCATAGCTTCTGATATGAAGTCTGTGATGATATGAAGTACTTTTTGTGTGTAATATTTCATTTTCTTTAGCTGTTTTAAGATTTTCTCTTTATCTTTGATTTTCCACAACTTGACTTTTCTGTGCTGAGGTTTAGTTTTATTTATCTTATTACTACTTGGGTTTTACCAAGCCTCATTTGTGTAAAATTATGTCTTGCACACATTTGGGAAGTTTTTGACCATTAATTCTTCAAAAAAGATTTTTCTGCTGTTTTTTCTCTTGCCACTCTTCTTGGGCTCAAATTACATGTAGTTTATATTTTTGATATGTTTCACGGATTCCTGAAGATCCGTTCCTTTTTTTTTTCTGAAACATTTTTCTTGCTTTTCTTCAGGCTTTATTATTTCTATTGATCTCTCTTCAAGAGAACAGATTCTTTTCTCCATTTTCATTCTTATCCAAAGAATGTTTTCCTTAGATATTGTATTTTTCTGGAATTTTTATTTTTTGTTTTATCTTTTAATATTTTCTGATGCGATTTCCTGAATTTTACACAGTATGAGTGTTTTTCTTTCATCACATTGAATATATAGGTAGATGTATCTTCTTTAAAGTTCTTGTGGGATGATTCCAACATCTGGATTATCTCAAGGTTAAATTTTTTAATGGTTCCTCTTATATGATTTATTTTGATTATGTCTCACTGTGAATGTGGTATTATATAGATACTTTGCATTCGGTTATATTGTTTCCTAGAATGGTTTTTGTTTTAATAGGCAATTTGTCTGCCTTCAAACATTTCATTCCATTTGAAATCTCAGTTATTTTAGCATTCATTGCAAACTACTTTGAGTCTGTATCATGCAGGTATGGTCTGAGAGCCAGCCAGAGATTTGAGTACGATTTAAACTCAGAATTTGGGGCTTCTCTGCAGCTCTCTATTTCCCAAGAGTCTCCTCTCAGTTTTCAGAAGTACAGTTGCCTGAAAATGTGTGTTCTGCTTTTTCAGGTCAGAAAGTCTGCAGGTTTTCTATAAGTTATAGCCATTTCACACATTGAAAATGTTGGCCTGACTTCAGGCTAATACCAGGGGCAAAAACCATATAACTCACACAGTAGCCTTCTTTTTTAACAAATGTCAACTCAGCTGTAGAATGTACCTGCATTTGATTACTATCCATTGCCTTGAATCATTGCTTTATTTTTGTAGGTTGTCTGAAATTTATAGTTGTTGTATACAGGATGGTTGGATCCAGTTGGAGCTATTTGACCATATTCCAAGTGATAGTCCTTGTCTTCATTTTTTATTCTTTCATAACTTCCTGTACAGAGGCAGGAGAAAGAGGTGGTGGCATCAGTAACAGAGCATGAGCTGGCCTAAGTCTCTGCTCCCCAATAAGTAATGTATGTGCTCAATTTTAAACAATACTAAGATATATTTGCATTTTTAATTTCATAACTTGCATAGTTTTTATCATATGTGAGAAAAGAGTTTTGAATGGCATTTCACAGTAATCCTCTGTAGATTTTTATCCTTAATAATTTACCTACTGATCAAACTGGGATTCCTAGAAGGATTGTTAACTTGAACACATTTAAATGCTCATGAAATAGCAGGGCTTCAGATCAGTCATGTACGTTGTCTCTTATTTCTGTTACATACAATAAAAATAAGTTAATAAATTGTTAACTTTATTAAAATTATGTAATGTTATTATTGCTCTATATAATTGTCAAATTTCACTAAACTCTGCTAATATCTTCAGTGACAGTATAGTCTATGTGTTTAGAAACAATAGCCTGTATTAATTTAGATCTCCTGTAGAATTATCAACAGAAAATTCAAAATTGCTTTCATAAGAATTCAAAGGGAATTTTAAATTTTATATGTAATCTTTATATTGCTATTTTATACTTCAGGAAGTCATGATCTTGCTAATTTAAGATAGAGTAGACCCCTTAAACTTGTTTTTGAGGGAAATTGCAGTTTGGGTGTCAGTTTCCATGGTGATTGACTAGCACAAATTACAGCATTTACCTGTCTTAATTACTTGAACTGAATCAATCAAAGATGAATAGGTGAACCAAATTTGCTAAATTTATTGCCACAGGTATGTCATGAGGGAAAAAATTCATAGCCATCATTAAAAAATACTGGTTCAGATCCCAACATGTTTACAGAGCTTTTGATATTCTATATACATACCTGTTTTCAATTCTTGGATGACACAGTGAGGCAACTGCCTAAAAATTGAAAATAAGGAAATAAGATTTATTAACTTTTGACAGTTGAACTAGGGAAGAAATGTTTTAATAGGAATTTGGTAAATTCTAAAATCACAAACTCTTATTGTAGGCTGTAAGAAAAGCTTATGGATTTCTTCTAATCAAGATATCAAAGTATAGCTTAAGGCCAAATTAGTCTAGTCTATAGTAAATAGACAAAACTAGGCCATAGCAAATGACATTAATACAGAGGGAAAATTAGACATCCAGAGAAGATAAAATGGCTCAAAAGAAAATACTATTTATTTGTTAAATATTGAAATATTTCAATAAATGTTGAAAGTAAATATTTCCAATTACATCGAAATTGCAATATTCAGTGTATATTAGATAGTCAATGTGTAATGAGAAATGCAAAGAAGCTATACAGTTATTTGGATTCTTACATAACTGGACAATAATAAAAACAAAAATGTAATAAATGATGTATATCAAGTGCTCACTATGTTTTAGGCTTCACATGAATTATCTCTTTCAGTACTAATGGCAATTTCTTTATTCCTGTTTTTAGTTTCAGTTCAGTAGCTTAGTGTCAATAAATTGGATTACTTTTGTCTATTCCAGTGTAGTATCCAACTTTTAGTTTAGATTAAATTTGTTAGATTAGGTGCTAAGGACAGATTATTTCTGGGCATTAAGCAGCAAGTGTGAACTTTCAAGCTTTTATATTATTGAACAAATCCAACTAGTTGAGATAATATTTAGTGTTGCTATTTATATTCATCATTCCATCCCTTGCTCTTTAACTTAATGACAATGAAGCTCATTTAAAAAATATGTTAAATATATATGCAGCTTAAAATGGTATATTATTAACATTTATAATAAGTAAATCTAGAAATATGACTATAATAAAATATGATTTGCCTTTCACAGAATAAGCTAAATGATGAGTTATAAAACACCAATAATGACTAAGGTCATCAGCAGTACTGTACAAAATAGGAGAATTGAAATTAGCAGAGAATTGAAATTGTCCTACAATTGGAGTAAAGGAACACTACAAGAAAACATAAGACAGAGCTGAACATTTTCTGAGGTGTTAGCCCAAAGAGGGGATGATTATATTCAAAGGGGGAGAGCCTAATTGGTTCAGGATGGTAGATGAAAAGCTTGAAGAAAAAAGGGCCAGGTTCTGGGCCTTGCATTCAGGTAAGAGTTATTTCCTTTAGCAAAGATAAATTGTTTTATTTTCTGGGTATTTTAAGATTAATTTTTGGCATAAAGAATGAAGAATTTTCCAATTAATGTAATATGCTATACCCAATACAAATTCTTGTTCATGCAAAAAGACAAAGCTTATCTATATTTTAATACAGATCTTGCTTGAAGGAGAAGTACAGACTTTTGTTACTGCAGCTAGATAATTTTTAAATTCATCAGTGAGGAACAGTTATTTCTTTAAATTATATGTTCGTATTTATGCAGTCTAAGAGATCTTGGTTTGTCCCAAGTTACACAGTTATCCAGGACTCTTGTTGAGAGCTTCTGACCTTTTTCTTTCTACTTCTTTATAATGCAATCGTAGTGTTAGGTTGAGTGGTCCTTGATTAGCATGTCAATGTATACAGGAACCCACCACAATTCTTAATTTATGTTTACATCTTGTTAATGACTAGAGTATTTTAATGATAATTTTGTCATATGCAATGAGCAGGTGGCATAATTTCTAATCCTTTGTATATTTGAGACATTTTGTGTTCTTCATGGAGGAGAATAGGTCGATTTAAGTTATTAGTTTATTATATTTTCATATCAAAACTTATTAACAATTGTTTTATTTTCTAATTTAGCTTTGAATTTAATGTTGTAGAGGTAAAGTCTGAAGCTAGTTTAATAGCTATTCTTTTTTTCTCATGTGGCTTATTGTTACAACATTGTTGGTGGTAATAACTCAGAATATAATGCAAAATTCATATGTTCTTTTATTTGTACCTTTTCTTATTTTTTAATCATTTATTCAATATTATGTTAGAAATCACATTAAATTATGACAAATATAAAGGTAGATATTTATTCCTAATAAATTAAGTGAAAGAGGTAAAGTAAAATGCATATGCTAATTATAATTCAATGTAAAACAAATGACCAAATTCATATGTAGTACTGTGTCAGCATTTTGGCTAAATTTGTAATGTAGTAAGAGTATGTGTTAGGAATCAGGCAAACCTGTATTCATATTCATATTTCTGTGACCTTCAGCGTTCTTATTTTTGAAGAGCACCTATCTGAATATGCTATTGTATTGATTAAAACATTAAAAATAAACTATATAGGAGAATGAATTAAATTATAGAGCAAGGCTAAATCTACTGAGAAAAATCTAAGTTCTTTTAGATGTTAAAAACAAAGTTTTCATAGGTAATTACTGTAAGGTAAACATGGGAAATTCAGTTGAGGATCCGGATTAGGGCCATGGCACCAGGGCTTTAGGGTGGGCCCTTGTCTGGATTCCGATGTCAAGCTGGGAAGCCTCCAGGTAGGCATCCGACTGGCCCTCCCCACGACCTAACAATTACCAATTATTTGCTCTCTTCTGGAACATTTAAAAAGCACATGTTGGGACTCCTTTAATTTGTATTTATTTAGGAGGGACTCTAGCAACAAAAGGAAAATCTGTAAATATAACTTCCCACACTTCCTTCTTGGAAAATCTGAGCCAAATTTGTCACCAACTTTTGGCAAATACGCAGGATATTTTAGCATGACTTATTCCTGAAGTTTCACTTTTGGTTTCATCTGATTGCTAGGTTTTGAGTCATGTGTTTCTCTGTCATGGGCTTTTCTATATAATCTAAGTTCTCCATGATGCAAGTTAATTATTTTAAAAATAAGAAAAAAAGGACTTTGATTTGAGGAAAAATGATTTTTACAGTACAAAAGATGCTGGTTATGTAGAAAATTATATTTTACATTTTCTTCTCACAAT
Source organism: Rousettus aegyptiacus (assembly GCF_014176215.1). NCBI lineage: Eukaryota > Metazoa > Chordata > Mammalia > Chiroptera > Pteropodidae > Rousettus > Rousettus aegyptiacus. The sequence goes on from NW_023416306.1 coordinate 24,141,531, forward strand.
ACTTTGGGTAATTTTGGTATAAAATATCACACAAATCTTTTATAAGGACTCATTTTACCACTTAACCTTCACTCTATGCCCTGACCACTCTAGTCTTTTTTTCGGATCTCCAAAAGTGTCATGCTTATTTTCTCATCAGGACTTCCAATAAAATGTTCCTCTACCTTGACTATTTTCTTACCATTCACTCACCCAAATAAAATCTGATTACCCTTGAAATCTCAGTTCAAATACATCCTTGGGTAAGCACTCCCTAATGCATCCAGACTAAATCAGTCTTCCTTTTATATGCTCTTATATAACTTTGTATGTGTGCTTATATACATTTTTAATTGTTTTATCTGATTGTCTCCTCCACTCATCTGTAACTCATCTGTAAAAGAATATATATACATATTTATACTTAAATACAAATGCATTGAAAATGGGAAGGAAGCAAGAAAAGGATTAAAGAAACAATTGGAGTATACAGTGTTTGGAAGAAACCTTTCATTATGCCCATGAAGAAATATATTTAATCTATATGTCTGAGAACTTTGAGGCCTGTCCTGTTCTTCAGATACCAACCAGTTCTTCTCTATCACTTACCAGGTGTTCTTGCCATTTTTTACAAAGTTAAATGTGTTAATATTAATGAGATTAAGGTTAACTTATTAGTTAAAATTTACATAAGTTTTTTAAAAATATTTTTGTCAAGAAAACTTCATATGTTTTTATACTCTGCAACTTCAAGCAACAAATCTTGAGTAATTTATATAATAGCAATCCTGCTTACGATGCATGTCGTAATATAATTCTCAAAAAGACAAATATGTGTGATTACATTCACTAAGTAACACTGAAGAGCTCCAAATCATTCACTGTGAAAGCTGTAACTGCTTAAGTAAAATTAGTTTGGCTTTTCATTTAGCTTTTATTTCTTTTCATTCAGAGATTTAGCTTTCAGTGCTTGGAAGGAAGAGAAAAGGGAATTTTATTTTTGCATTATTCAAATTCAAAGAGAGGAGGAATCAGGAAAGCCTCAGACACTGAGCAAAACAACTGGTATCTGACATTTTTGTCTGAAATGAACATTAATATGAAGAAGGTTAAAGCAAAATGGTTAATTTTACTTAAAATTATGAATAGCTTGTTGTTATCAGCTATTGAGATGTTTTTGTTTGATTATTTGACAGAAATGCAACCTATTAGATGATTTTTATTAAATTTTCTGGGGTGACATTGGTTAATAAAAACTAGATTTCAAGTGAACAATTCAGTAATACATCATATGTATATTATATTGTGTGTTCACCACCCAAAGTTAAATTTTCTCCCATCACCATATATTTGACCCTCTTTACCCTTATCTACCTCCTCCAGTCTTCCTTCCCTGGGAACCACTAACCTGTTGTGTGTGTCCATAAGTCTCTGTTTTATAAGTGAAATCATAGGGAAGTTGCTCCAACTGTAGCATGTGGTTGTAGTAACCTCATCATCTGACTTGAAAATGAACACTGTTCTAAATGTATATATGTATATGGAGGTGATAATTTTACCATGTTTTGACAGTTGCTGTGTAGGTTATATGAATCAATAAGTATAAAGTAGGTCCTGGCACGCAGTAAGTATTATATAAATGTTAGCTATTATTAATATTTTCATCATTACTCCTTTTTTAAGCATACCGTCAATACTTGAGTAGGGAATAAATGTTGACACTGCATTTGCATGTTCTTTTAGGACAGGACAGATGATGAAGTCATGTAGGAAGTGAACAAAATTGGTTTTAGGAAAAATAGAAAAAAATAAGGATTAAAAATATTTAATATTTTAAAAATGTATTTAAAATATTAAGGATTATATATTATAGAAAAATGTTATGGATTAAATCTAGGCCTCAGCTTTGTCAGTAAATCAAAATTGCTTGTTTACCAATGTCTGAAAAATGGAACAAAATCTAGATTTAGAATATAGCCATAAAAGAAATTATGTGAGGACCATTATGCAGTAAATACTAAAGATTTTCCTGTGTATATTTAATCTTTGTTGTCTCCAAATTGCACCCAAAGACAAGCAAATATTATTAGAGAAATTAATAGGGTAGTAGTCACAGGTACTCAAACACTGATAATCATTCTCATTATGATGTTGCTAGAGAAACAGCTACCATAATTTTCTTTTAGTTTTAAAATAGTTAAAAGATCAGCACAGTTAGTTGAACTTGAAAGTAAATAAGGGGACTACAGAAGGCAGTGTTCACAGTTAGAACCCAGCCATAATCACAGCTGTGGCTGTCTTAGCTCTAGGTGCAAAGTAGCCTTGAAAGTCTACTTCTTGGGTGCATTGTAATGATAACCTGAATTCCCAAGACATGGTACTATGTAGATTAGGAATAAACCTTGGTAGCTTCAATAGTTTTAGGAAAAGAATCTTAGTATCACTGTTTGTAATGGCTCAAGAAAAATTTTCCAGCTTAAGGAGCAGTGTATAAGAACCCAAGGGAATGAAGATTATGGTAAATAAAATAATTATACAAATAATTATAGTGAAGTTGACTAGAACTCAATAAGAAATCTTAAAAAAAAATTGCATGAAGAATTCTTAACCCTTACTTTGCAGGAAAAAATCTTGGTTCTAGATATTGTATGTTTAATAGTTAATTTATTTTTCAGATTTTAAAAAAATATATTTCAGAGAAATCTCTAGGGACATAGGTAAAATGATTTCCTCTTAGAAAATCATGCACGACTCCTTTTGAGTTCAAAAAAATATCTTTGATCCATGGCCTTTCCAATTTTGATTTCTAGTGAACACATCAGTGGTTTTAGTAATAATATCTAGGGTTATGGTAAATCTTTTAATTATGGTATAAAAAACCATATATTTTGCATGTTCCTCTTATGAATAAAAGACTGAAGTAGAGCAGAGAATAGCATCCTAATATTCTGCAGGTGACCAGGCTGTCTAGGTTTAAGTCTAGTGTTTAATGTTTCTCTTCCAAAGGTTGATAGTTTCTATTAAAGAGAAATCTGCCTACCTTGCCATAATCTGAACTTTGACATTGACATTGTAGCCAGAGGACAGTCACTCTTTAAGAAAACTTTCAGAGATATTGAGAACATAATATTGGTTGGAATGAGCAAGAAGAAAAACCCCTCAAGTTTCCCTTGAGGAAGATATGAGTAATTATTTCTTTAACAAGTAGAATTTTCCAGCTGTGGTAAAAATGGCCCGAAAATATATATATTTAAAAAAGGAAAATTTAACATAGTTTAGTAAAATAGTTTTTTATATTCAATAAGTTAATATTTTTCCAAAGCATTTACCTCTATTATATGTTATTTCTTTAGTCATATATTCAAAGGTAAAAACTTTTTTATTGACTCTTGTTCTCTATGATGGCTTTACAAATATTTTAGTAATTTATGGTAATTTATGTTTCCCTTAGCAATGAGTGAGATTGAATACTTTCCTGCAGTATCTCTACTGTTTTTAATTCCAGTTTTCCATATATTTCCAATTGATCAGCTTATTACTCATTTAAGAAACTTGCCACTTCTCCAAACAAATGGATTTTTAAAGATAGCAATGTGTGTTGCATCAGTTTCCCAGCATTTATCAGCCATAGAAAATACACAAAACATCTATAGCAATCAGTGAGCACACATATAATCATGTTAATATTATGTGTATATAAAATACATAAGGTATATAGTTTATACCTAACTCAACAAGGTAACATATTAATGCATAGGTATTTTCTTTATAAATCTTGATTAAGCAGTTGTACTTAGCTGCATTCAAAGCAGTTTTACCCATTCTTTCATATTTGGTTGTTGATACTGCTCTGTAGAAAGGCATGTGTATTTCATGGGTATATATGGCCCAGTTTTCTCTTTATCTATTAATAACATGCACACAATGGATATAAACCCAATCATGTGAATGGTAAACATTAATTCAAATAATTCTTTACTCACCACACATTCTTTGTCTATGCTAGTGACTATTCATTCCTTGAAAGAGTTAGCATTAGGCCTGTAATCTATTTCTCCTCTATTTGGGACACCCAGGAAAGAAAAAGATAAACTATAAAATTTACCTTAAACATGCTCTTAAAGGACTTTTGGAAAACACATTAATAGGGTTTCCTAGAAGGAATGACCTTTTCTATGAAATGCTCTTAGCAGTATGTAGTTGTCTGCATATTTGTTACCTGTCAGAAATTTTAAGTCCTTCTGAGTTCTGGAAAGAAGTATTAACAAGTATGCTATTACTGCTCGCCCTATGGGTAATGCACACATCTGAGCTAGAAAAACCCCACCACAGTGGAAAATATATGGATCAAAATAAGCAATAAATAGAAATAGGGGAAATTGTAGCAAAGTTTGTTCATAACTGAGCCACCATCTTAGGTAAGAATGTAACCAAATTGTTTCCACAAGAGTGTCTCAGAGCAAGAGATCAAGACTCTTAGCTGTCTCTTTCAGATCTATCATTTACTAGTGCCAGATGCTGAGGAAAAGCTCTGGATCTGTTTTCTCCAGAAAAGAGAAAGTAGACTTTTGAAGATTTATGCACTCTGCTCAAAAACTCTACCCAGATAATCTGTTGAAAAGATGTAACACAATACCCCTGATAACTTATCAGTAGCCACCTAATACCACTTGATTCACGGTTTATATTCTATATTTACCATTCTGAATATTTTTCTGATGACCTGAGAAAAATACTACTACCTATGAATCATAGAGGGTGGAGAATGCTGAACTGCAGAGCTTTGGTCACTCTGTGTGGCTATTAATCAAGATGATGTATTGTTAAAATAGCTGCCTGGGTGTGACTGAAAGCAGATTGCTGCTGCTTTCCTAGCGTGTCAGAAGTTTATTTGCTAGTCTGAATATAAGCAATGTGAATGTCAGCGATTCACATTTAAAGAAAGTACAGATGGAACGTGAAGAGCCTTAAGGGAGGACAGTTTGGATATGATTTAGTGTCCTGATATTACCAATAATACCCCTCTAGAGATATGTAAAAGACATTTATGTGATACCTTGTATCACACCCAAATGGGGATTTGCTAGGGGATGGAATATTCCTAAGTGGCAGTTTCATGGGACACAGAATGTTTTTGGTTGCATATAGTTTCCAAAGTTGTACAAAACAGTATTCGATGATGATAATGTATGTTGTGGCTTGATCAGAACTGGCCCTACAGCTGATATATCTGTGATATTCTTAGATATCAAAGGACACAACAAAAGTAAATGCTTCCATCAAAACATAAAAGAAAGCTAGATAATACAAAATCATAACCCAATAAATAGCTGAATAAGAAAAAGTCTAAATCCAGAGGAAAACATGGTGGAAATATTAGAGTCCTCTCTTGCAGAGTACAAGAAGACATGCTGGGCACTATACAAATGAGAAAGAAAAATACAGAAAAAAATTAATTACTAAAAGCTGGGTCTGGCCTAGTGCACAGATATAGAACCCATGATAGGCAAAGAAACCTATACAGGCATACTTTGGAGATATTGCAGGTTCAGTTCCAGATTACTGCAATATAGCAAGTACAGGCATACCTCAGTGATATTGTGGGTTTGGTTCCAGACCAGCATGATAAAGCAAATATTGCAATAAAGTGAGTCATAACATTTTTGCTGAAGGCATAGTTTTCCCTTCGGTTTGTTAAAACAAAACAAAACAAAACAAAACAAAAAAACATCTGTGAGGTGCACAATAAAATGAGATATGCCAGTGGTGTGGGCTTACAGGCAGATTCTTGTCCACGGACCTCAACAAGGAATTCAGGAGAAAGATTGGGAGCAGGGTTGAGTGTGTAAATCATCTATCAATAATCATGCATACCAGGAAAAGGGAACAACTGTTGTTAAAAGATGCAAAGCCCCATCCAGATATCTCTCTGCTACAGAAAAACCTTAAGCCACTAGGAAAGAGCAGGAAGACTTACTGTGAATTCCACACATTGCACCTGGGGGAAAGATGGAAAATAACCTCTCCGTTGGAGACAGGCAGGAAACCATCCTGTGTTCCCCTCATTAGACATCATCCACCACTGGTGAAATGTCAGGATCTCTGAAAAAAGTCCAGTCCCTGAGGCCAGGGAGATGTTTATTTTGTTTGTTTGACAACTGTGTTTCCTATCACCAGTTTAGCAAATATGAAGCAACTGTGAAGAGCTCACCTAAGCTTAATGGAATTGAGACAACAAACCAGAGTAGAAGTAACAGTCAAGCTTTTAGTCACTTACTGAAATAGTATAAACAACAGGCTAAATTGGAGAAAGCTCCAACTCTTTTCCATTTCTCCACAAGGGGAATGGCTCACCTGCTCAAAAGGTAAATCAGTATGGATATCAGGGTCATCTCATTGTGTTTAGATCTCGAACAAGCAGTATTTGCAGTTGTGTGGACCTGGAGGGAGAGAGCTAGGAGTGGAAAAGTAGTTCTGAAACAGTAGAAAAAGGTGTCTTTAAGGTTTCCCTCCTCCTCTCAATAAAGTGTTCACTACACAGACCCCTGAAGAAGACTTTTGCCAAGTGGCCCAGATAAATAGGCTTCTCAGTGGTGGCCTTTGGGCTAGGAATGCAGATTTGTGCAAGAGCCTGACTGTCAGGGGCCCTGAGTCCTTCACTATCTCTCTTCAGGAACTGTGATGCATTCACTGTGCATCAGATCTCGTGTGGGGAGGGCAGCTTTCTCTGACAAGGCCTGCCAGATAAACCTTTGTAAATGGCCATGATTCAACCTGAAAAATCACTCACAGGTTTTTTGTCCAGAAGCTGAACTCCTCAGTAACAAGTAATAACAATCTACCATCAGTAGGAGGATAGTATTGTAAAGAGAGACCTCCTTTGAGACATTTGTACAAATTAAAAGCTGAGTGTGGAGCAAGACCATGAGGAAAACTTTCTAGGAACCAAGCCCTTGCCTTAAGCACAAGGTATCACTAGAAGAATTTAAAGGTACTGGTGCAATAAAAGTAACCACGGCAATAACAAAATACAAATGTATCCAAGCGCCTGATTAGTTTGGCTCAACCCACATACAAACAGCTTAGCACAACAAGAGGCATGCTCATTTTCAGAGATAATTGCTGTTTATCTTTTTTAATGTATTAATCATGGTGTCTGGCCTTTAATAAAAAATGTTAAAGACAGATTAAACAAAGCAATTAAAAGCAATTCACTGTCAATAGACAAAGCAGTGAACAGAATGAGACTCAGATAACCAATATGTTAATATTATCAGGCAGAATATTAAATATCCATGACCGATATCTTAAAAGTTCTAGTGAAGTAGGAAGATAGTATGCATTAACAAATGGGTAACCTCAGCTGAGAACCATAAGAAAAATTCTATTGGAAATGCTATAAATAAAGGGCAACAAAGATGAAGACTGGTAGATTCAATATACTTGACATAGCTGAGTAAAGAATCGATGTAATTAAAAATAGGTCAATAGCAATTACCCATACAGAAACAAAAGTAAAAAAACAGAAAAACAAGAGCTGTGAGAAAATACCAAACCATTTTATATGTGTGTCACTGGAATCTCAGGAAGAGAAGAAAGAATGGAGTAGGGAATTATTTAAAGTGGTCATGGCTCAGAATTTGCAAAGTTGATAAACTATAGAGCTAACAACCTTAGAGAAACCCAAGTAAAATAAATACTTGAAAATAAACACAAAACACTCAAATTGCTAATAAAGCAAAGGATAAAACTGCAAAAGCAACCAGAGAAAGGACAGAGTATGTAAAAAAAAAAAAAAAAGTCTTTATATTGTCAGAACCTGTGTAAATGAGATGACCCTAAGAAAAAGAAAAATCTGTCTACCTAGCATGATATAACCAGTGAAAATATCTTTCAAACTCGAAGGTGAAATAAGAAATTTTAAATAGAGTATAAATAGAACTGAGCAAATGTATTAATAGTATAGCAACACTACAAGAAATATTTTTAAAAAGTATTTCAGTCAGAAGGAGTAATATTTTAGGATAAAACTTGAATCTACACGAAGAAATGAAGATGTCTCTAAATGATTTAACTAAAAGAAATTTTGAGTGATTATGTTGTCTTAATGAGGGTTTTGCAAACTTTCTGTCAAGGGAGAGCAAGAAACTATTTTAGTCCATTTGGCCTTTGTTGCAATTACTCATCTCTGCTGTTGCAGTGTGAAACCAGTCACAGAAAATAACTAAACAAATGACATGACTCTAATAACTTTTAAAACGGGTGGCAGACCAGATTTGCCTATAGGCCAGTTTTAGCCCACAGGGCGTAGCTTGCCAGCTTCTTATCCAAAGTCAAACTAGTTTTAATTAGTAAATTTACAGCATATGAAAAAAAAAGTCTGGCAATATTAGCATGGAAAATAGGATAAAGGAATTGAAAGTAGTGTTAGAAGTTTCTTTATATGGAAAGCAATATAATATTATGTAAAAAAGGCACTGATTAGTTGAAATGTATTTTTTAAATCCTGCGGAAACCACTTTTTAAACAGAGGTATATATGCAAACCGAATAGCACATAAAATGGAACCACAAAACCCAAAATAACCAAAGAGCAGCCAAAAAGAGGAAACACTAAGAAACAACAAATAGAAAACAACAAACAAGACCATAAATATTAATCCATCCATATTAATATCAATCAGCCATATTAATACATGGAAATGGATGAAATGCACAAAACAAAGGGGTAGGAAGATTGTATTTAAAAAAAGCAACTCACTTTTAATATATAGAAATGCACAGGTTAAAAATAAAAAAAAACATATACACACACACATATACATACATATACACATATATATCACTCAAAGCTGGGATAGCTTTATTACTGTCAGACTTCAGGAAAAGAAATATTACTTTGGACTAGAAAAGACCTATTACTAGGGATATTTAATACCGATAAGGAGGACATAAAAATGATAAACATATACATCTAACAATAGAGCTTCAAAATACATGAAAAAAAAAAAAAACTAGAGAGAGCAATTCAATGATAATTTGGAGATGTACTTCTCCATAGCAAAAATAGAAAATCTATAACAGTATAGTAAACCTTAATGTCACAATCATATAGTTAAGCCAATAAATATTTATAGAACATACTGCTGCAAACAGTGAGTGTGCATTCTTTTTAAATGCATAGTGAATATTTATTGATTTAGATCATATTTTTGGATATTAAAAAAACTTTTAAAACATAAGAGAATTTTAATCATGTAAAGAATTCAGAACAAATAACAATTAGAAAAAAATAATGAAAAGATATCTGGAAAATTCTTAATTATTTGGAAATAAAGCTACACATTTCTAATAACCCAAGGGTTAAATAAGAAATCGATAGAAAGTAATATAGCCCTACCTCGCAAAAAAAAAAAAAAAAAAAAAAAAAGATTTGGCCAAAAATGTAAATAGTTGTGAAATCTTTTAGAAAATAAGAGGGGATAATATAAAATTGATATTTCACATAATAAAAAAATTAATGGCATCATTAGTACCAAAACCTGAGGAAGAAATCAAAAGAAAAAAATAACTTTAACCGCATAGTGGGATGCTCAAATTATAAAAACCTTAATAAAGCCGTATGGGGAAAAAATAATCTCATCAATGTGGATTTTATGCCAGGCATGCAAGATTAATATTTGAAAATAAAGTCATAATTTTCCATACATACAAAATAGGGAATGAAAAATTAAGAAAATTTTGGGCATTTTATTGCTAATATGTTTAATAGGATATCTTTGGAGCGAAGGCAAAAGGCATTCTAGTTTTCAAATGGACAATTTGAGGAAGGCTTACGGAAAGAGGACAGAATGGCCTTATGTGTTTTGAAAGCTCACTGTTGAGCTTCTTTCAGGAATCCAGAGTCAGTTTTTTAGGGAACTTAAAGCTCTTTTCTGCTCTTGTCAGGAACACTGTGGTACACCACGACAGTCCTACCTCTTTTCAAATTTGTAGGTCAAGTTCTGGAGCTTTTGTTTCTTCTCAGAAGGTCTGTGTCTGTGAAAGATGTTGTAGATAATACATTTCCGCCCGAGGCCCCACAGCTAGCTTTGAATATCAGAATATTTTTGCATCTCAGCAATGTTCTTGATGAACCCATTAGAGTTTCTTCTAAATTTTTTGCTGTAAGTCAGTGGATACTGACTCACCCAACATTTACATAATTAAGGGAGATCATTCAAATGGATATTTGCAAAAACACATATAGTCTGCTTCAAGGTGATTTCTATCCTGTTTAAAAGACAACAGCTCCTGGTGACATCAGTTAAATTTTCATTATCATATGTGCCATCCAAGGTACTGTTATAGATCAGAGAGTTCTGGAAGAGAAGTTCATTGGTCTGAATTAATCAAACGTCTTTGTCAAGCTACTAGTATGTACCAGGCATTGATGACATGTGATTAATATATCAGATCTATATTTTAGAAACATCACTCTAGGGCGTGTATGGAAAATGAGAGGGTGGAAGAGAAAGGAAAAAAGTAGAAGGCTTTTGTAGGTTTCCAAGTAAGAGATGCTAACAACCTAGACTGTGGGTAACATAGGCTAGTCTTTCTTAACTAGTCTTGACAATGTAAGAAAATATAGTTTGGTCAAGTTTTAGGAAATAGAATCAACATGGTGTATGAATTAATGTGAATGTTTGTGGTAACCAGAGTAGTCAGTATAAACACATATAGTCGAATGATGATGCAGTTATCATGGATACAGAACACAGAAGAAAGAGCAAATTTGGTAAGAGAAGATATACATTGTATTTTAAGTAAGCTGGGTTTTATATATCTAGTAAGTTTGAAATAAGTGCTACGACTTTAGAAATACAAAATTAAGAGTAAGAATTAAGACTGCAGATTATTATAGTCAAGCCATAATAATGGAGACAATTCAAAGGCAGAAATTATAGAAAGGATGGAAGGTTCAAATATAGATTGCTGAGGGAATACAAGCTTTCACAGTATAGGCTAGATGAAGGGACACCTAAAGAAATACTAAGCAATAAGCTTTAATGAGATTGGAGTCATCATTGGAGTAGTGGTTTTGTTGTTGTTTATTTGTTTGTTTGTTTCAAGTAATATAGCATTGCTTTGAAGTCAAAGAAAATAAGGAATAAAAGTAAGAAATGTCTTTGAAAATAATAAAATTCAGAATGACTATAGTCAGAACATTTTTATTGTATTTTAAGGTAGCAACAGTGAAAAATTGGTTACATAAATTAAAGAGCAGATGTTTCTTTTTCCTGCTCTCTTGGATCTGATGTTTTCCTAGTTTAATGCTTATATTTCAAAGTTGGCTTATAAATGACTCTTGAACCTCCAACAGATGAAGAACAATATAAGTAATAATAGTACAGAGAAAGTACATTCAAACAAAAAGTTTAATTTATATGAAGTTTCCAGATATAAAGAGTAAACTACAGTGCTAAACATCTTGAAAGTACGTTAGGGATTTCAGTTTTGCTGTGGTAGCCATTAAAACCCTCAACTTGTGAAAGTTTTCCAGCAAAAAAAATGCTTCATGTGTTTAAAGTCAGTCACAGACAATTACCTCTGATTTTTTTTCTTAAGCTACAATCTTAAGGGTGTGAAACACTCTTCAAAGAACATTTTCTTTTATTCATGACACTTAAAAAGCAATTTATTTTTCTATGAAGGTAATTATATGAGCAAATCACTCAATTATGTAAGCAAAATTTTGAAGTTGGTATATGTAATGCCATGTTACTAATTTTAGCACAATGGTAGAATTGCTTTACATTGATATTATGGATCATTCCATCCTGAGAATTTAGTTTATACAGTTATATTTTTCTTTAACAAGGAAGAATAGGAATTAGTCACATATACACATTCACTCAATCTTTGTGTAACTTGATAATTGATGATATTAATTGACCTATATCCTAGAAGAACAGAAAACCTAAATACATATCTGAAGCTATCTGACATAAAGACTTTAAGGAGATGGTAAGAGAAGGGATGAGGAGACCTAATAATTTAATATCATCATGGGCACTCTTTGAGAGATGCTCTGGGAAAATCATTGAGTTAATAAAGGGAAGGGGAGACACAGCCGAGAATATGCCCCAAATGAGAAAATTCTCAAAATTGTTAGAGTTGGGAGTATGGGTCACAGAGAGGATGTAGCTGACTATTTATAGAGGCTCCAGAAGATTTCCTTTTTTTCAAAACAGAATTATTAAATAAGATACCAGGTATTTACATGATTAGATAGCCAGCATCAGTATACCATCCCATACTTAAATTTTGCCTTAAAGTTTTCTTTTAAATTCTTTCAGTATACTAATAATTGCTGTTTTGTGGAACGGGTGTCTAAAGTTTTGAAGGTTATTGTGTGCTCCTCAGTATTTCAATCGGAATAGGAAGTTTGGTTTTCAGATATTTTCAACAATTTCATGGGTTATGTTTCTGTTGATTTTTTTCCCTTCATTGTGTAAAAGCTTTTTAGTTTGATGTAGTCCCACTTATCTATTTTTGCTTTTGTTTCTTGTCCTTTTAGTGTTCTATCTAAAAATGTATTGTCTAGACCAATGTCATGAAGATTTTCACCCATGTTTTCTTCTAGGTGTTTTATAGTCTATGTCTTCAATCCATTTGGAATTGATGTTAGTGTATGGTGTAAGATAAGGGTCCAATATTCTTTTGCATATGGATATGCACTTTTTCCCAAAACAATTGGTTGAAGAGACATTACTTTTCCCATTGTATACTTTTTGGCACCCAGGTTGAAGATCAGTTGATTGTATCTGAGTGGGTTTATTTCTGGGTGCTCTGTTTGTTTCATTGGTCTATATATCTGTTTTTATGCCACTATCATTCTGCTTTAATTACAGTAACTTTGTAATATATTTTGAAGTCAAGAAATGTGATGCTTTGAACTTTGTTCTTTTTTCTCAAGATTGCTTTGAGTATTTGAGACTTTGTAGTTCCATGTGAATTTTAGGATTTTTAAAATTTCTATCTAATATCCCATTGATACTTTAATAATAAAGATTGCATCTAATTTGAAGATTGATAACTTTGGGTAGTGTGCACATTTTAAGATCCTTTCAACCTATGAGCATAGAATGTCTTTCTGTTTGTGTTTTCTTTAATTTCTTATAGAAGTGCCCTATAGTTATCAGTGTACAAGTTTTCTACCTCCTTGGTTAAGTTTATTTTTAAATATTTTATATTTTTTGGTGCTATTTAAATGAATCGTTTGCTTAATTTCTTTTTCAGATAGTTTATTATTAGTGAAAATATTTTTAAAGCATATATCTGATAAAGGTTTGATGTCCAAATGATTTAAAGAACTCTTATAATTCAGTAGCAAGAAAACGAATAACTCAATTTAAAAAATGAGCAGAGGACTTGAATAGACATTTCTCTAAAGAAGATATACAAATGGCCAATATAGCACATGAAGAGATGTTCAGCATCATTAGTCATTAGGGAAATTCATATTAAAACCACAGTGAGATATTACCCAAAGGCTGTTAAGATGGTCATTATCAAAAAAAGAAGAAAAGTACTGGCAAGTACATGGAAGGTTGGAACCCTTTCACACTGTTTGAGAGAATGTAAAATGGTGCAGCCACTATGGAGAACAGTATGGAGGATCCTAAAAAATTAATAGAACTATATGTTTCAGCAATGTCATTTCTGGATATATAGCTGAAAGAATTGAAAACAAGATATTGAAGAGATATCAGCATTCCCATGTGCTTGAACATTATTCGCAATTAGACAAGATATGGAAACAATCTAAATGTTTATGGTGAACGGGTAAAGAAAATGTATGTACACATAAGAGCATATTATTCAGCCTTTAAAAAGAAGGAAATCCTGCCATATACAACAGGATGAATGAATCTTGAAAACATTATGCTAAGTGAAATAAGCTAGTCACAGAAAGACTAATTAATAATGCATTTTTCCATTTATAGAGGTAACAGATTCATAGAAACAGAACAAAATGGTAGTTGCAAGGGCTAGGGGAAGTGGAACATGAGGAATTGCTTTTTAATGGGTTTAAAATTTTGGTTATACAAGATGAATAAGTTCTAGAGATCTACTGTACAATATCGTACCTATAGTGAACAATATTGTATTGTGCATTTAAAATTTGTGCAGAGAGTAGATCTCATGTAAAGTGTTCTTAGCACTATATATGTGTATGTGTGTTTATGTATGTGTTTATACACACACACACACAATTGAAATAGGAAAGCCTTAAAGAGAAATCTAGGCATCAGCAACAAAAGATTTTTGCAAGGAAATCATTATACATGAAGATTTTATAACTTTTGCATATACTCCAGGCCTTCAGGCTATACTTCAGGACTTCTGTGAAAAAAGATTAATAATGTGAGTAAACATAAATGATAATGAAAGAATTAGGGAGAGAATGGGGAGAGGAGAGAGAGAAAAGAGAAAATAGTAAAATAAAGTCATTGAATTCTGTAAGTAGAAAGGAAAATGGGTGTATGTATATCTAAGCTATGATCCAGCTGTAGTTTCTGTGGCTTTTGAGTAGGCAACATTGTCTTGTTCTGGACTTCTTTGAATGCATGTTTTTTTGGGGAGACTTCCTCCTTCACCCCTTCCCCTGCATTTCAGTAACTCTTTCTCATCCTTTGTCTTTCCAAGGAGGTCTTTCAAAATCTCAGATCATAATGTATTTTCTTGATATTATATACTCATGACAGCACAAACTTTCCATTTTAACCTAATCATACTTTAATTATGTCCTTTTCTAACACTAGTCCTGAAACTTTTAATATTTCAAAGGATAATAATGATCTTACTTTTCATTCTTTTCTAGTAAAAGCAAATTAGTGCTAAAGATACATAGTCCAATTATTGGATAAATTGAAGAATTGGATTATAATCTACAATTTATTTAATATAAGACATCAGACAAAACAATTATCTTTATACCAAGGGAGGTGTGATTAGATTATCTGAGATTATTTCAGATTTTGCAATAATATATTAAAAGGGCACCAAAATTGGAGTATATAGCAGAATGTCTTAAGGATTAATTGAAATTTAATCTTAGAGTCTTCAACTACATGTTAATTTCTCATTCAGCTTTGGGGCAATTTGTGGAAATTCGACAATTTTTAGTTTTAAGGTATTTCCTGGATAGGAAATTTAATTTGTTAAAAAATAACATTTTTGGAAAATCAATATTAAATTATAACTAGTAACATCCTTTGTCAAGCTTTTGGCCTCTTAAAAGATAGCATTGTCATGTTTAAACTATTTATTGCTTCCTGTTGTAATCAAATGTTTGGATGAGATATTAAAACTCCTGTCTTTCTACAAAAGTTAGCTTTATAAATACTCATTTTAAACCTGTACAATAAATAGTATTTTCATTGATGGATGAAAGGCATTAAAGGTAGAAATCTAACAGTGTCTTCAAAGGCAGTTTTACACTCATCTTTTCAAACTATATGAGATGAAAGTTAGGGAAACAAAACTGGATGTTAGAGGGTTTTAAAAAAATTAGGGATGCAAACAAAAGTGTCTAAAAATATGTTGCTACTCTATTTTGCTAGGTTACTAAAGTACGCCATAATAAGCCTCATTAAAGTAAATCTTCCTTTGAGTTCTACTTTTCAGGAAACTCAGCCTAAGACAATTGATATCAGAAGTAGTCCAATAAAGCTGATGATAGGTGATGTGTGGTGGCTAGATTACTTGCTGCCAGATTGGCAATAAGAATCTCTTGCTGATGATTCCTTTTGGTGGACTACAGAGAGATCCTGACACCACATAGAAATGCAGTTTTAAAATTTTCACTTTTGATGACCTGGAATGGTAAAGTGCTGGAAAGAAACGTATTAATTGTTATAAAGTATGCAGCATTTGAGAAACGGGGAAAATAGTAACTATATGGACAATAGAATTGGGTAGCTATTTCTAAGCACTATGGATGCTTGGACAGTGATCAAATAATGAGAGCAATTAATAAGCAAGTACAAATTTAAATGCAAAAGCCAGAGGGTCTCTTCGGTTCCCTATAAAAAGACCCTCATCCCTTTCAAGGGAGAGCAAAGAAAACTGAGGCCTTGTCCAGGAATAAATCATCAGATTAACTGAGCTCCCAAAGAGGTAGGTCTGTCATTGCAAGGTCAGGGTCTGGGTTGGGAAGGAATATGACCTTGATTTATGAAATTAGAAATTTGGATCAATGCACTGAACATTCTTGAGATCCATATTCTTCAGGATCCTCTGAGCCTGTATAAATGGCCCAAAATTCCCTATGAAATACTATCACTAACCTTTGATTGAAGAGGATGAGGAGACTTTCCCAAGACTATGTGTGCTTCTCAGAATATGTACTCTATTCTCTTCCATGCCCAAATTCCAGTAAATAAGATTAAATTACCACATGTCCTATTTAAGAATAAGCATGATTTGATAAGAAATGAACTATAACTCAAAAAAGATAATAAGACTGACCTTGTGCATATAAGCAGAAGCTGGGAGATTGTGCTAAAGATATATTTCTGAGTGTGCTTGGTCAAGGGATCTTGAAACTACAGTTGGGTAAGTTAGAGGTTATCAATTTGTGATTGTCTTCTGGGATACAAGATTTAAATGGCTGAAATGGGATGGTATAAACATGTTTACTAGGTTGTCTTTTATAAGCATGAAGAAAATGGCCCCATAACTCACAACCTTTATAATTAAATTATTAGTTTTAACTGATTATTTTATAGATTACCTTGGATTTCCTATATTTGCATTGTCTGTAAAACATAAAAATCAACTGCCCTTTAATATCTAGCATCTATTTCATGATCCATAACAGTAATCATGACCTCAAGACTAAATCCCCTTTACTCTCACTCTAAATTTTCTATCTTGTTTATTTATTTTTTCAGTTGAGGATTCCTAATATCCTCATTCTCTGGTTTTATCTAACTTCTGTCTTATCTTTCTTTCTTGTTTAAGCGTTTTCATGAAAAGCTAAATCATACTATGTGGCTTGGGCCTCCTACATGGAGGTTACTCCCTTAGTATTCTAAATATTCAGCTACTCTTTCTAAAGTGAACATTTCCCTTTGAAAATAAAATAAAATAGTAAGAAAAAAATTCCTACTACCACCCCCCTCGTATTAAGATACTACCTGTTTTTATCTCTTTTCCTTTTCTAGTAAAATTTCTTAAATGTATTCTAAGTGTTACCTTTACTGATTTGCTCTTCACTCACTCTTAAAACAACTATAATTCTGTTTCAAACCTTATCGCTCTACCCAAATTGTTCATCCCCAAACAGCAATGAATCCTCATGTATTATTCCTTATCTTGATAACAGCCTTGATTCTTTATGTCACAAAGCAATCTCTTACTTTTCCTCCTACTTCTCTAGGAAATCATTTGCTATCTTTTTAGAGGTGTATAGCTCTTTTTCCAAATATAAAATACTTGAGTTCCTCAATACCAATTTTCTGTTTCACCCTTTTCTTATTTTGTGGTATCCCTGGGAAATCTTTTCCATATCTAAGGTTATATATCTATACCTCTTCTCATGTTATTTACAATATGTTCCTCCTACTTCCCCAGTCCACTGATGTTATCAAGTTTGCCCTCTTACACTCTTGTATACTACCATGAAAATGGCTAGCCCATATAGCTGCACATTCTTTATCATAAGCCTCAGAATAAAGGAACAGGTGAACAGACCTGAACCCAATCAGTAGCCTAGAGTCCCTTAAGGCTTAGACAAATTCAGTCTAGATAAAAATAAAATGGTTGTTTATTTGTATACTTGTAAATCTGTAACCTGTAGGCATGAAAATATTTGTTATCATTAGCCAGAAGGATTGTCAATTTTTTAGATATTGTGTAAAACCTGATGATTAAGATCATCAGTCCTAATAATTATATCTTCTGAAGATCTCTCGAATTTACTTACCTTTCTGTATCTTTTCCCTTTATTCTAATAGAGGTTACTCTTATCTTTTAAATACTGAAATATTGCCTAATGACTCTACCTATGTTTATATCTTGGCTCAACATTGCTTCCAGAACCATCCTCTGGAGACATGAAATTGATCAAAATACTTTCATTTTCTTCCAACACTCCTTCATACTTCCACACCTTAAATGCAATTTATTTTTTAAAATAGAGGCAAAGTTTTCAAAAGGCCTTTATAATTGTGTTTGTTGGTCTCATTTTCTCCCATGCTGCTCCATCCTCTCTGCTTTAATCAAACTGACTTTGGTTTCTTTACTTGAGCTTTCCTGGCGTTGGAAGTATACCCATGTCGTTTCTTCTAACTAGCATACTCATCCAGTTTTTTTTCCTAGTTAGCCTTTTGTTGCCATTTAGATTTTAGGCCAATTATCTTATTCTCAAAAAATATTTCACATACTTTTTAAAAAGTATTTTCTTATTAATTTCAAGTGTACAGTATATTGGTTAGACATTTATATAATTTATGAAACAATCCCCCCCACCCCCCAGTTACTCTGTCACCCTTCTGGCTTTGCATATAGCATTACATTATTGCTGACTGCATTCCCTATGCCTGGCTTCCCACCCCTGTGAACATCTATCAACTAATAATTTGTACTTCTTTAACCCTTCACCCCTATCTCTCAGCCCCTCAACCCCCTCCCCTCTGGCCATCACCCATACTTTTGACCAGGTGAAAATACTGCCATACCCTCTCATTACACTGGTTTTGTAGAACATATAACACTTGAAGATATATATCTATTTATATATTTCATTGTTATTTCTATCTTATATGTGCATGTAAGTTCTTGAGAGCATGACTCATATCTACTTTGGATGATCATTATCTTCTCTGTCAATAGGATAATGCCTGGTGTATAGAAGCTGCTCATTAAATAGGAATGCATAGATTTTATTTCAACCATTGCCTCCAGAAGTCATGCTAGAACTTAACTGCTACTAAAAATGTTTACATTGACGTCTCAGCCACATCTCACTCATTTTGAACTGAGACCACATCTTTGTTGAAATTGTTGCTTGGTTTGCAGGCATATGGATTTGCTACATCTGATTTTGCATATATGCAATCAAAAGTTTTTCACTTCTCAGATTAGCCAATTATGCTTTATTGTTGCCATTGATTACATTGGATTACCGTTATTCATTTTTAGAGGGACATTTTTTTCTTATCTCTTAAAATATGGCTGAGTGGAATGTTAAAACTTGAAGTTAAAGGCTAGCTCATTCTATTTTATTTTGTATTTTACTTCTATTCTTGTTGACTAAACTGTCTCACTTCTGAAATGAGGAATTGTCGAAGACTTTATTATTTTTGATATTTGAGCCTTATATAACTTCATTCATTCAGAAGAGAAAAAAATTAAAAACTAAGAATAAAATTTGTGAAAACTATGCTGTAAAATAGGAATATTTGCTAAGCATATAGGTGATATTTTATTAAATTAATTTCAATTTTTTATTTGAAATACGGTGTTGGAGGAGAGTTCTACCAGTACCTTGAACTGCCAGAAACACAAACAAGTGGGTTTTTGAGGAAATTAAGCCTGAAACGTTACTGGAGGCAAAAACGACAAAACTGAAGCTGTCCTACTTTGGGCATATTATAAGGCAGGTGTTTTTTTTTTTTTTTTTTTTTTTTTTTTTTTTAGATAATAATGCTAGGGAAAATAGAAGGCAGCAGGAAAAGAGGAAGACCAAATATGATATGGATTCACTCTATAAAAGAAGCAATAGGCATGATTCTACCAGAGCTGAGCAGGACTGTTGAGTATAGGACATTTTGGACATCAGTCATTTATAGGGTTACCATGAGTCAGAACCAGTTCAATGGCATGTAACATAACATAGCTGGCAAGAGGTTTATTTAGTTTTTAAAAAGATATATATACATTTCAGAGACAGAGGATGAACTTACAAGTTTTGTAAAGTAAATGCTCTAGGAAAAGCAGAGGGTGGCCATTGAAGTGAGGTGAGTCTCTTCCCTTTTAACTGGGAGAATTGAGCCTCCTATTTTTAAGTTTTATTTGCCCTTAAAATCTCCTCCCACATTAATATTAAATAGTAATAACACAATTTTTTTTTAATCTCCACTGCTGTTTCTAATTTTCTCTAGGCAAATTGCAGCCATCTAAATATCCAACAAGTCCATAGTAAAGAAAAGCAATTATTAGAATTACCATAGGATAACAAAATTACTGAAATTTTTTAAAAGTCAGTACATTATTTGCCTTGGGAGAATAACCTTCGAGTGTAGCATACTAATGATGAACAGTTAAATCTAATTCTTGATTAGCAATGCACAGAATTTTTTCTTAGTCACATTAATTTTACAAATTGTTGTGCTGCTTTATTGCTCTCATTTTCAAACTGTTAACTATGTATTATTTGGCAATTCTTTACAAGGTCTTACCCAATCCAAGCCTAAGGAGTACCTTAAATCTGAAACCTAATAATTTAGTTGTCTTTTCCTTGAAAGGCTTAATTAATTATACGTGAGAGTAAGTCATTAACATGAGTACCATTACATTTATATGACAATTTAGGCCCTTTAGTAATTGTTCTGTCTTCTCAATAATTTTTCCTAGATATGATACACTAAGACATCCATGGCCATTATGTAGTGTCAACATCTTGTTACGAGGCACCCAATGCAAAGTGTTTGATGTATATGCCTCTATTTTAAATCTTGCATCAGGTCTAAGTTAATGGTTACATTTTTATAATGGTCAACTAAATCTCCATGAGTAACATACTTTGTTTGTCTGTACTGGAACTGAAGAAAATTCATATCCGAAAGCTAATCTAGTAACATTACACCTATCTTTTGTAATTTCTTATCTGTAAATGCCAGATTTCTGTTTTCTATAAAATAAATAAATACCCTTTTTCTTTTCTACATCATTCTTCCAGTCAAACTAGTCAAAATATTTTTGTATCAAGTTTGAGACTTGAGTACCAGATGCATATCAATTATGGTTATGTTGTTATTATAAAACATTACTAATGATTTTGTCCCCTCTTTATTCAATAATTTATTGAATTTATACTTCCAGACCCTGGGAGTATAATTTAGAGCTAATTGGAAATGAGGTCATGGGAGACATTACTGAGAGTACAGAATGAGAAAGTAATATAAGAAATATCATGTCTGTTTTCTAATAAACTGTGATTTTTAAAATAATTAAAATAACCCTACTATGAATAGGACAGCAATATGTCTATGAGAATAGTAAAAAGTTTGTTATAATAGCTATTTTTTAGTTTAGTTCACTACCAATATCAGTTACTCTAGAAAACTTAAGTATTTAGCCTTTTGTGGGAAACGCAGTCCAGTTCTCCTGAGGATCTAGCTTTTCATGAGAAATATTAATCCAGTTGTTGTTTTTCCACTTTGATAGCCTTGTGGATGATCAGCAACATTTTAAAGGATCTTTCCCAATGTGGTGAAAGTCTTTGATGAAGGACAATTTTATGTGGACAAAATCCTCAGATCAATAGGGGTAGCCAACTGCTTCCAGCAGGTCCTTCCATGTCCTGATTACATTTCATGCCTTTAAGTTTGTAAGGAAGAGAGAATCCCTTTTAAGTATGGGACAGGATTATGAGAGGTATCAGCTTAATTGAGCACAGAACATACATTTTCTCAGATCCAAATTCATAGACCTGCTATACATAAATTTAAAAGGAGAGATTCCATGCTCATTTCTGAGTATTACTGTAAAGTATAACAAGGCTAGTGGTAAAACTAGACTGTTTTAACATAGTAGGTTACAAAATCTTAGCCAGTGAGGGTTTTTATTTCGTTTGTTTGTTTTTTATTTGCTCTACTTGTTTAGAGGACTGATGCTCAAAGGATTCTGCAAACACAGAAAACTTAGAAAATCATGAGTGAAAACGAAGGCATGGCATCAACACTTATGAGACACAGCAAAAGCAGTGCTAAAAGGGAAATTTATAGCTATAAACACTTATGAAAAAAAGAAGAAAAATCTTAAAATCCTAACTTTACAACTTAAGGAACTAGTAAAAGAACAAACTAAATCCAAAGGTAGCAGAAGGAAGGAATAATGAACATTAGAACAGAGAGAAATGAAATAGAAAAATGATCGAGAAAATGAAATCGAAACTTAGTTCTGTAAAAAAGATCACCATCGATATATGTATGGCCAGTAAAGCACATGAAAAGACATTAAAAATTACTAATCATTAGGGAAATGCAAATCAAAACTACAGTGAAATATCAACCCACACTTATTAGACTACTATCAAAAGGAAAACTTAACAATTATTAGCAAAGGTATGTAGAATTTGAAATAATTTTTCAATGTTATGGGAATGTAAAATGGTACAATCACTATGGAAAATAATATGAAGCTTCCTCAAAAAATTAAAAATAGAATTTCCATATGATCCAGTTTTCCACCCAAAATAATTGAAAGCAAGGTCTTGAAGAGATATTTGTACACCTATGTTCATAATGGTATAACTCATGATAGCTAAAATGTGGAAGCAGCCCAAATGTCTATTGATAAATAAATGGATAAGCAAAATGTGGTATACACATATAGTGGAATATTATTCAGGTTTAAGAAGGAAGGAAATTCTGACAAATGCTACAACATAGAAGAATCTTGAGGATATTATGTTAAGTATAATAAGCCAGTTATAAAAAAGATTAATACTTTGTGATTCCACATAGATACTTAGAGTGATCAAAACCAAAGAGATAGTTAATACAGTAGTGAATGCTGCGGACTGAAGGGAGGAGGCGTGGGGAGTTATTGTTTAATGGGTATAGAGTTTCAGTGTTTCAAGATGAAAAGAGTTACAGAGCAATATGGTGGCTATGGTTGCTTAACCTTAGGA
The DNA here is from genome assembly GCF_014176215.1 of Rousettus aegyptiacus. Lineage (NCBI taxonomy): Eukaryota > Metazoa > Chordata > Mammalia > Chiroptera > Pteropodidae > Rousettus > Rousettus aegyptiacus. The sequence goes on from NW_023416306.1 coordinate 24,164,415, forward strand.
GCGTATTTATGAATGTATTTAATACCATTGAACTTTACATTTTCTTAAAATGGTCAATTTTATGTACATGTATTTTACAACAATTTTAAAAAATGAGGAGAAAAAAAACGCCTGAGCCTAAGGGATGATCAAGACTAGGTAGAAATGAGGATGGAAGGGTATTTCGGAAAAAGGAATTACAGGTGCAGAATCTTAGGATCATAAAAAGTCTTGGCCCTGCTATTTGCAGGACATTGTGTGATAAAGGGAGAGAGAAGAATCTGGGTGGAGAGTCCAGCAAGGGGCAATCCACACCATGCCTTCAAATCCAAGGTATGGTGTATATACCTTGTTCCTGGCAAAAAGAAGAAATCTGGTCATTCAATCTGTGGAGGAACTGGGCAATAATTGTATTAGGAAACATTGTCTAGGGACATGTTGGGGAGAAAGAAAAAAATTTTAAAAATCAGTGATACTTTTATATATCAACATTTTTATCAAATTCCTTTATCACTGTTGCTTCTTGTATCCTCATCTTTGTGGATTTCTTTATTTTTCCTGAAGTATATCTTTTAAATAACTCAACCATAGTCTGTGAATATGTTTTCTGAAAATTTATTAAACTTATTTATGTCCCAGTGAGAGAGTACAGCTGGATATAATTAAATTGACAGTTATTTTTTTCTCCTTTGAAGGTAACAGTTTACATTTTATGATCTGTTGGGCTCGTAAAAATTTATCAGTCCAATAGTAATTACTAAAATTTAACAATTTCTTTTATTTGTAAATTTCTTTTTGTGATTGGGATATTATATCAGAGTTTAAATTTATTTATACTGAGAAATATATGCTTTAAAATTTTCACCAATCTTTATTTAATAAAGGAAAATGTTAGTAATTATTTTTTAGAAATTTTTTTTTTCATTTTTTTTTGTAAATCCTTTTGGATGTATATTGGACTTTCTTATTATATGTCCTGTACTTCTAGAGCTTTCTTTAATAAGTTTTATTTCTTTCCCTCTCTTTATTCTGAAAATTCCCTCTGCTCAAAATATTATTTCACTAATCATTCTTTACATTGTTTTTTTTCTAATGCTAATGATTCCTTTTCTGTTTCATTTTCCCCATAATTCTGTTTTTAAAATGTTTTTTATTATGCTTTATTTCTTTTTTATTATTTTAATTTAAAACACACTCGATAATTTCTCTCAAATGTACTTTAACCTCATTATTGAATTAATATTTCTCTTTATATGTAAGTTTTAGCTTTCTTTCATGTTACTTCTTCCATCATATGGACTATAATTTTTATAAAGCATAGAGTTGTTTCATCCTCTACCCTCAACATGAGTGGGGAAAATGTAGCCACAGAATGCTCTTTTCTTGTTTCGTTTTTAGTTGCAGTGACTCCTCCACTGGTCCCAGAGTTTTACTTGTCTTCAGAACAGTTCATAAGCCAATTTCTTTTGAGTTCCTTACTCCATCAGAAATATAAATTCAGATCCCACACCTATGTAAGCCACAAGTTTACATTCTTCACTAAAGTCTTTAAAAAGATACTTGAGTTTCTGATCTGTGACAAGTTGTCCTGCCACTTCTGTAGCCATTGGAGGGTTCTTTTTTAATTATTTCAAAGTCAAATCAGCCTTTTTTTAAAAAGGCTTTAGTCAAGGATCTTTAGTTCCAGCACTATACTTTATGTAAGTCTAATTCTACCTTTCCTATCTTCTAATAGGTGTTATAGTCTAGCTCCTAGTGTCATTATCTGAGATTTCTGGGCCACCATAGAACCAGCCAATATATTTACCACTGACCTTAAACTCATTCTTCATTTATGATAAAAGGAGATGTCTTTTTTTCCCCTCAACCCCAATGTAGTTTGACAAAATTTTGCCTTTAATTTATGATTCCACTGTGTGTGTGTGTGTGTGTGTTTAGAGTTTTTTCCCCTCAACCTCAATGTAGTTTGACAAAATTTTGCCTTTAATTTATGATTCCACTGTGTGTGTGTGTGTGTGTGTGTGTGTGTGTGTGTGTGTGTGTTTACAGCTGACAAAGGGGAGGGATACCTATAACATCTCAATAGGCCAAGGAGTAAGAAGAAACTGTAGACCATTTTCTGAGGTTAAGCCTTTAGAATACTGTGGAAGGGATTGTTTCCCTATACTCCAGATCTACAGAAAGGACCACTTAGTTATGCAGATATAAACCAGAGACTATAATTGAAAGTGAAAGGAGATGATTGTAAGGAGAAGCTGAAGTGCTTTGTGTAATAATGAAAAAAGTTGAACATGTTGTGGTAGTTTCCTTTTTTTTTTTTTTTATAGTATGTATTTCTTCCATAGCAATGCTTCTTTCTTAGAATGTATGTAGTATTTTGTGCCTGTAAACTCATTTATATTGTGGAGAACTGCATGCCTTGTGTATTTTGTTTTTGAGCACTTAGAGAAAACTGCAGGAGAGCTATGCAGATCTTATCTGCACCAGAATCAAGATGAGAGACTGATTGAAATATCTGGATGAGACTTAATAAATACTGTCTTGACTTGAACAGATATTGCTCTTAATTTGATATTATGTAAGTTTTTAAGGAAAGGGAGATATTTATGGAGTATCCAATTCTTTAATTTGGAAAGTGTTTTCAATAGAAATTATTAAATTACTTTAAAAAAAACAATTAGATTAATCTATCACCTTAGATCTTGGGCTAAGTTAGAAATTGGATAATTACAGGAAAAAAAAAATCATTCTGTCATACATTTTTGAAATAGGAATAAGACCTGGGAAGTTGGTCAATATTTTGTGATGAGAAGTAAATCCCTTCTCTTTAAGTGCCTCATTCACTCTGAATTGCATTCTGAGCAGATCTGGGCTTCAGGGCACCCTGAGGTGAATGTGGATTTAACACAGAAAGAATGACAGAAACACAGGAATCTCTTTAGCTAGTTCGGCATCTAGAAAAGCTTTGCCACTCAAAATGTGATAAGCAGAGCAAAAGCAACATCACCCAAGCTTGTGCTCGCCTTCAGATTTACTGCAAAATCTGCATTTTAATAAGATCCTGAAATGATTTGTAATGAACATTTAGGTTCGAGAAGTCCTGCTATAAAAAACTGAACAAGGTATTAGGGCTGTAGATTTTAATTTCTGTCATACCTTTTTGCTAATTTTAATTATTTGCATAATACATTTAATACTATCCTTTTATTATCCTTGAACCTTTAGTAAAGGGCTATTAAATTATCCCAACCAAGTCTCATAAGCACAGAAGAAAATTAAGTCATCCATGTGTTTCTGAGTGACAATATAGAGATAAGTGTCCTCAGAGGCCACTGTGGTAAGAAACAAGAGCATCAATTAAGTGTTAACAGTTAGGTGTTAACTGTCCCAAATTGCATGAGACAATGAGAAGCTGCATGGTCAAGGCCTTACAGATAAAATAGAAAGCTTCTTGAGACCAGAGGTGGTAGTAGCAGAAACAGATTTGAATTGACTCAATACTGTTCTATATTTATCTTTATTTCTTCGTTTTCTACATAGTCTGACAATGCCTATGGTTGAAACTGGATGTTTGTTAAATCAAAATACAATGAATAGCAGCTTCTTGACATGTGGATTAATTTACATTTTATTCAATATAATTACACTAAGTCTGCCTCTCTGGATCTTCTACAAATTAATCTTCATTCTGCCCTCTGAAACTTTACACAATAAGCCGATATTCTTATTTATAAAACAACTCTTAAATATCTGAAGCTCTCCATCATGGTCTCCCAAGCTTAAGTGCCCAACACCTTATCTCTTCTACATGCTAATCACACTCACATTTTTTTGCCCCAAACATCTCCCCTTGGAAGCCATTTATCCACACCCTTCACCATTACAACCATAAGACTCTTATCAAGCATAAACGTGTTAGTGTCTCTGTTGAAAGGAAGAGATGAGAATTAGGCACAGAAGAGACTGTTTCCCTCTTCACATCCCAATGGATATCCTGAGTATTTCAGAGCTACAAAGATTTGAGAGAATTTAGATGAAAAAAAGTAATCCGAAGTGCTTGAATAGATGAAATCAATAACTACTGGTTAAATGAGAGGTACATAGCAAATACTGTAAAATGAATTAAATGGTAATTGAAAATACCTGCAGAAAATTTGATTAAAATCTGGGGAGTCTGCAAAGGTAGCCAGATAATAAGAAATGCATTTTAAAAGCCCATTTAATTGTCAATGTACCTTAGTAAATTTATAGTTAGTCTCATTAAAAGAATTATTTAAGTACATTAAACTTTTTGTATTAAAAGTGGTATTGTGGAAAACTTTGGGTGCACTTGAAATTATTTTTCCTGTGGATCCACAGGGTTGGGTCAATTAAACTATCACCGAGAAGTTTTAAAAATTATTAAACTCAGTATGCCATATTTTGCAAAACTGATAGAGTTGGAATGCCATTTATCTTACACGAATGTAAATGATAAACTTTTATATGTTTTAGATAGCAGTGCTATTTCGAGAATTTTCCAAAATATCTTGAAGCCTAGTGTTGTTAAGAATTATATCATTGAACTCTGTCAAGATGAAGGCACAACGTTTTGGAAAATAAAAGTCAAACATATCAATATAAAGAAAAATAAAAAATATCTAGATATAATACAAGAAAGTCAGGGATTATTGAAGTAGCTCAGAACTTCAGCTATTCTTGAGTATAAGCTTTAATCAGCTAATCAATGTGTGTTAGTTAAGCCATGTTTATAGGCCCAGACAAGGAGAGTGTTATTATTTGAAATGGCCACAAAATTAGACAGATTGTTTCCAGCTTAATAAAATTACAGCCCATGAAGTAGATTCTCAAGAATATAGACAAAAAGAACAGAAAAAAAAAAAAAATCACAGACCCAGGAGCAAGAATGGAAATTACAATCTTAAAAGACAACATAAAGCAATGTGGTAATAACATGGAAGTTTCAGGCACACAATTTTTATCAATGGTCATTTCGTATAGACTTGGATATCCAAAATTATATTAGCAAAGATTCAGGGGAATGAAAAAAGGAGGCTCAGAGGCTGACCTGTGGATTAAGATCTAGAGATGAATTGGGCTCAGGGCATTAATAGTTGGAAATGAGAATCTGAGCAACAACACATCGAAGTCAAAATTTGAGTTCTAAATATGGGTGGAACTGATTTAGTTGTGAGCTATGCCTTTATAGAATACAGATATACAGATTAAAGAAATCAGCAACTTTGCTTATATAGCATCACATGGTTCCTGCCTTTGTATGGAAGAGGAAGATAAAGCAAACAGCAATGAGAATGATATTTATGTTAAATAATTTGCCACAGATTTTAATTGCAACAGATAGAGGGAGATGAGACTAAAATAAGTCTAAAATACTCCAGCAATTCCTACTGGAAAAAGTTGAGTTGGTCTTTCAGGGATTGTCTAAAGAATGTGTTTAATGCAGCTCTAGAATAAACCTTGGTTTAGGCACCTAAACCTGTGTTGCCTAGGGCATGTTACTTAATTTCTCTCTGGCTTTGACTATAGACCTGCCAAAGAAGAAAGAGAATATCTCACTCAAAATTGCCTTGGAAGGACTAAATGAGATGATACCTTGTAGTTATTATTAAGGTGATTTAAAATGCTTAGTATAAAATACTGGCAGAACCTCTTTACGAAGAGAATTATGGGACTAGAACTGCATTGCATTGATTTCCCCAGGGAAATATTCTATATAGACAAATATTAGACAAATATAGGGAGTAAAAGAATGTGACTACAGTAGTATTTATTAGAATGATTCTGTCCTGATTGAAATAAAATTATCGTAGATTGATCAGAATGATTCAGTGTAAGCCAAAACCAATAGGAACACCTTAATTCCCAGAAGGGTGTTAGAATAAGCAAATATTAAAGTTTTATTTTTCCTTATGTGGGAAATTCTGAGGCTTCTAGCCTGAAAACTGCTAGCATAGAGGGGAAAAAAAGAAATTATTAGTAAGCCAGGACCAATGTAGTATATATTAGTGGAAATTCACAATACTGTGGTGCAGTAGGTAGAACAAATGTGAAAACAGAATTTAGATAAGCTTAGAAGTTAAAATTTAGGAACATATGTTACAATAGAGAATTTGTTTTATGAGAAAAAGTGTATTGACAAGTCCACACTAAAATATCCAGCATATTAGGTACTGTAACAGTCTTAGTTCAAAACATGCATTTCTGCAGTTAAAATTAAATTCCTTCTATACAGTCCCCATGGGGAAGTATATCTGCTTTGTTTTGATATAAAGATAGAGGCTGTTTAACTTTGTCAATCTACTTATGTAATACCTTCTTGATTTCTTTGTAGTAATATATGAATTCTATATTAATGTAGCTATCAACATTACTTGTTTTTCTAAACTAGGTTAACATGTGGCTTTATTTTATGTATTTAATAGACAAATATTTCCAAAGTAGAAAATGCCCTTTGGAAATATGTCTAGCAAGGGAAGCGTTCATTTTTGTGTCATTTGTGACAAAAAAAAATTATATATTAATGTTAATCAAAATGTCTTTCTTCATTGAAAACATTAGAAGTAAGAAACATAGTCATTATTATGTTTTTCCAGCTAGCTACATTTTAATTTTCTTTTTAGCCCCTGTGTTCAGACTTTGAGTTCTAGAATTAAACTTACTGTGTTTAAATTTCAGCTCTAACATGTAGCAGCTGTGTAACCTTAACTAAATTACTTAATCTCTCTATGACTCTGTTTCCTAATCTTTAAAGTGTTTACCTCTTTCAAATCATCCTTAGGAGGATTAAATTAAATATTATATGTGAATTGATTAGAAGAGTACTTGACATATAATATGCACAAAATAAATGCTGTATATCATTATTTTAGCAATCAAAAGGACAAATTCTCTTATAATGATGTTAAATATTTTTTGGAGTTTTCTCATTGCATTATAATACAATTTAAGGAGCCAAACACAATGAAACGTGACTAAATTCCATGATTTACTTATAATTTCCCTAAATTATATTCAAAATGATATACTGGTCTATGGCCATGCTACCTTGAATACTCCCAATCCCTTCGGATCTCGGAAGCTAAGCAGGGTCGGGCCTGGTTAGTACTTGGAGGGGAGACCACCTAGGAAGACCAGGCGCTGTAGGTGTAAAACATTTTTTAAAAATTTCAAAATTAAATAAATAAATAAATAAATAAATAAATAAATAAAAATGAAATAAAATGTTATACCATACAATCAGTGCTACCATATTACTACTCAGTAACATGTATATCCATAAAATGTTTCTTATTTTTATATCTAGCCATTATTCATTTACAAATGCTGTCATACCTCGAAGCTATTGCATTTTGTTTCCAGACCACTTCAATAAAGGGAATAAAACAAGCCACAGGAATTTTTGGGCTTCCCCAGTGCATATAAAAGTTATGTTTAAACTGTACTGTACTCTTCAAAGTATGCAATAGCAATCTGTCTAAAGAAATGTACATACCTTAATTAAAAAAAAATACTTTATTACTACAAAATGCTATTATTGAGCTTTTAGCAAGTCATATCTTTTTGCTGGTGGAAGGCAGATGATTACTGACTGATTAGGCTGAGGAAGTTTGTGGTGGCTGTGGCAGTTTCTTAAAATAATACAACCAAGAAGTCTGCTGCATCTATTGACTCTTTTTTATACAAACACTTTCTCTGTTGCATGCAGTGCTGTTTGATAGGACTTTATTCACAGTAGAATTTTTTTCAAAATTGGAGTCAGTCCTCCCAGACCCCGCCACTGCTTTCTCAACTAAGTTTATGTAATATTCTAAATCCTTTGTTGTCATTTCAACAATCTTCACAGCAGCTTTACCAGGAGTAGCTTTCATGACATGAAACCACTTTCTTTGCTCATCATAAGAAGCAACTCCTTATCTGTTCAACTTTTATCATGAGATTGCAGCACAGCTTCTAGTTCTACTTCAGTCAATCACATCTTCTTGCTCTACTTCTAATTCTAGTTCTCTTTGTATTTCCACCACATCTGCAGTTATTTCTTCCACTGAAGTCTTGAAACCTTCAAAATCATCCATGAGGTATTGGAATCAACTTCTTTTAAACTTCTGTTAAATTTCATATTTTGACATTTTATTCTACCCATGAATCAAATGTTCTTAATGACATCTAGAATGGTGAATCCTTTCCAGAAGATTTTTCAATTTACTTTTCCCAGACCCATCAGAAGAATCACTATCTATGGCACTCCAGCCTTACAAGATGTATTTCTTAAATAATAAGACTTCAAAGTTGAAATTACTTCTTGATTCATGGAGTGCAGAATGGATGTTGTGTTGACGGCATGAAAACATTAATCTTCTTGTACATCTTCATCAAAGCTCTTGGGTGACCAGGTGCATTGTCAATTAACAGTAATATTTTGAATCTTTGTTGCTAAGCTGTGGGTCTTGACAGTGGGTTTGAAATATTCAGTAAACCATGCTGTAAACAAATGTGCTGCCGTCCATGCTTTGTTCCATTTATACAGCAGAGTAGATTCAGCATAATTCTTAAGGGCCCTAGGATTTTCAAAATGGTAAATGAGCATTGGCTTCAACTTAAAGTCTCCATCTGTATTAGCATCTAACACAAGAGTCGGCCTGTCCTTTGAGGCTTTGAAGCCAGGTATTGACTTCTCTCTACTAATGAAAGTCCTAGATGACATTTTCCAATATCAGGCTGTTTCATCTACACTGAAAATTTGTTGTTTAATGTTGCCACCTTCAGTCATTATCTTGGCTAGATCTTCTGGATAACTTGCTAAAACTTCGACACCAGTGCTTGCTGCTTTACCTTTCACTTTTATGTTATGAAGGTGGATTCTTAAACCTCATGAACCAACCCCTGGTAATTTCAGACTTTTCTTCTGCAGCTGCCTCACCTCTCTGTCTTCCTAGAATTACAGATAGTTAGGGGTCTTGCTCTGAATTAGTCTTTGACTTGCAGGAATATTGTGGCTGGTTTGATCTTTTATCCAGATCACTAACTCTTTCTCCATATCAGCAATAAGATTGTTTCACTCTCTTATTTGTGTGTACACTGGCATAGTACTTTTAATTTCCTTCAACATGGATAGACTGCAAGATAATCATGCTGAGCGACATAAGCCAGACAGAAAAAGTTGGAAATCACATGATATCACTCATGTGTGGGATATAAACTTAAAAGAAACAAACGAACAGGACAAACAAACAGAGATTCATGGACATGGACTATAGGCTAGTGGTTGCCAGAGTACTATACACTAGTGGTTACTAGTGGGGTGGAGGAGGAAGGGGCAGGGATAGACAGGATGAAATGGGTCAAATGTGTGATTACAGAAAGAAATCTAACAATGGGAAGTGAACACACATGTAAATATATATATGCCTTACTGTTAAAATGTAAAGCTGAAACTTACTGAATTTTGTTAACCAGTGTCACCATAAAAAAAGAAAGTTTTTCATTTGCATTCACAAGTGGGCTGACTGGCACAAGGGACCTAACTTTCAGCCTACCTCAGCTTTCAAAATTCTCTCCTCACTAAGCTTAGTCATTTCTAGCTTTTGATTTAAAGTGAGATATGTAGCTCTTTCTTTCAGTTGACACTTGGAGATCATTTTAGGTTTATTAATAGCCCTAATTTAAATATCATGTCTCAGGGAATAGGGAGATCTTACAGAGGAATAGAGATAGGGAATGGCCAGTGGTGGAGCAGTCAGAAAGCACAAGATTTATAGATTTAGTTTGCTGTCTTAAAAAGGCAAGGTTTGTGGCTCCCCTAAACAATTACAGTATGTAGTAACATCACAGATTACTATAACAAATGTAATCATGAAAATGTTTGAAATATTGTGAGAATTACCAAAATGTGATACAGAGACAGGAAGAGAGTAAATGTTCTTGGGAAAGTGTTGCTAATAGACTGACGATGCAGGGTTGCCACAAACCTTCAGTTTCTAAAAAATGCAATATCTGTGAAGCTCAATAAAGTGAAGCACAATAAAATGAAGTATGCCTGTAGTAAAGGACGTTAAGCAAAAGCAAAAAGCTAAAGCAAAACAAAAAAATTAGATCATGTTCAATAATTTATCTTAATTAAAAATTGCTGTGACTGTGTAGATAGAGTCTTTCAATATTGTCAATGCTCTAGAACTCCAGCTAGGCAATTTAAAATAAACAGCAGTAGCTAGGAATACAATTAAGGAAAACTATTCCACTTACACAGTCTTTCTGTTAGTATACACACACACACATTATGTGTATCTTTCTCTCTCTTTCTTCCCATCTTGTCTAAATATTATCAAGGGAAATAAAGTGTAATAATTATGCATTTTTGTCAAGTAATTTTGTAATTCATTATTTTCTTCTCACAGCTATAGTTCATTGGCATATATAGAGCAGTTCACTGGCTAATGAAATATTTCCCTCAGGTATCTATGTGTATTCGTGTATAAGCAGCAGTGGATGTCATTTTTCTTTCTTTTTGGGCATAACTGAACAGTTTTTGAATTCTGTAGTGTAAAGTACAAAACAAAAACTATCATTTAGAAGTATGCACTAAGGGATATCTTACAGTTAAACCTGGCTAAATTCTGACACATCAAACTAATTTACATTTAAAATAGAATCTATGTATATATGTTAAAAGAAGAAATAACAAACATGATTTTTATTGTTGTCATTGTTATTTTTATTTTTTTCAAATTAAAAAACTTTACACTTTAGAGGAGTTTTAGGTTCACAACAAAATTAAGCAGAAAGTGCAAGAGTTTCCATATACTCCCATCTATACAATGCACCTGGTTGACATCCTACATCTCAGTGGCACATTTGTTATAATCAATAAACCTACACTAACACATTATTACCAAAAGTCCTTTGCTTATATTAGGGCTCACTCCTGGTTTTGTACATTTTATGGGTTTGGACAAATGTATCATGATATGTATCCCCTATTGTGGCATTTTAGTGTTGGTCTATTAAAAAATACCTTTTAATGTTTACACCTGTGTCTATCTGTCTTCTCAGGACTTTGAGTAGACATTTCTCTACAAACTGAAAATTCACTCACCTTACTGCCACTATTCAGGACCTGTGGTGGGGCGTGGAAATCCAAGCTACTTCTAAGATCTTAACCTCTGAAACTTATATGCTGCTTAAAACTTTAAAATATCCATTTCAATTAAAAATTGTAATATGAAAACCCTACAGTTTAGTGTCTTAAGACATTATTGGACTGTAATGTCTAAGATTCTGTGAGATGGATAGGTGGTTCTTTTATTGGTTTTGCCTGAGCTCATTCATGGGCTAAATTTGTCTGCAGGGTTATTTGGTCTAGGGCCATGGTCCCTGACATTTTTGGTAACAAGGACCAGTGCTCCTATGAAAATCTTATGCCTGATGATCTGAGGTGGAGCTGAGGCAGTGATGCTAATATTGGGGAGTGGCTTCAAATACATATGAAACTTCAGTCACTATCCTGCTGCTCACCTCCTGCTGTGCAACCTGGTTCCTAACATGCCATGGACTGCTGCAGGTCTGCGGCCTGGGGGTTGGGGACCACTTGAGGTAATTGAAACTGACAGTAGTCCCAGACCTCCCTGTTATATCTGGCTGTCACTTGGGTCAGCTCAGTGCATTCATATCGCCACTCATGCTCTAATAGGCCCCAGCAGTTTCCTTACATGGCATTCTCAGGACAACATTCCAAGAGAGCAAAGGCAAAAGCCACAAGGTTTGTTGAAGCTTAGGCTCAAGAACTCCCAGATGATCACATCTGCTATATTCTGTTAGTCAAGTCAGTTTCAGGACTAGTCTAAATTTAGGAGGTTGGAAAAAGACTCATACAGTTAATGAGAGGAACTATAAATTATTTTTAGCCATATATAGTCTATCACATTATCCTATTCCTGATACCTTTGGGGTGACTTTAGAAAATAATTTTGTGAATAATGTAGGGCTATGTTTTCAGTGAATTGTCTAGAATAAACTATACATTGTCAAGTCTATAAATTACTTCCTGGTTGTAAACTCCTTAATTCATGATTTCTATCTTCATATTTCTATCTCGTATGTTTAGTATAGTTCTTGAAATAGTATGCATTGAAAAGTTCTTATTTTTGAATGATTGATTGAACCATAAAATTATTTCTACAAAAGTCGTACAACATCTAGAGAGTAAATGTTGTAACCTTGTTTAGACTTCTGATGCCAAAGAGACTCCAACAGGCTTTTAATTCTAATTAATCCCAGAACATTAATAAATGAAAGTAGTAACTGTATTCAAAGGGTTTTATAAATTCAATAAACTATACTTTAGATATTTAGTGAGTTAGTTCAAATAAGAAGCCCGCAATTTAATTGTGATTCTCAAGGTAAACAAAATGATTGTGTGCATTGGGTAACATCACAGAAGATGCTTTTTAAAAATAAAACACCTCAGTTAATATAAGAAACCATCAAAATTGAGAAATATGTTATTCGTATCATCTAAAATTTGATATCCTTCTGAAACAATGTATGTCATTTTAACATTCAAAAGAAAATACTTTTTTATTTACTTTTTGAATTAATAATGAATGTACTGGTAAATATGTGGAGAAATTACTATAACTAAAACTGTTAATAACTTTAAACACATATAGTTAGTAAGAGCGCAAGGTCTAGAGTGAAACTATCTGATATAGAATCTCAGCCAAACATTAATATTTGTATGATTTGGGACCAGTTACTTTATACCTTTAAGCTCAAGTTGCTCATCAGAAAAACTGGGATAACAGTGGCTACCACAGCATAACGTAGGCTCAAGGACTAAACCAGATAATTGATGTAAATATCTAATCAGAGTGACTCAAACATAGATTGTAATTTTTACCTCATGTTTGTTGTTATATTTGTATTAACTCTTAAAAACAATTGGTAAGTTCTCTTGTCTCTAAAGAGATGACAAGGTAGAGGAATCTCTAAAACTGATTTTAAAAAATATTAAAATATATTTATATTTTATTTTTTCCTCCCATACCTATTTGTAAAACAATCAAATGATTATAGTGCTAACCTAGTTATGTGGACTAAGCAGTTGGCAGGCAGTGAATTTCTGAATGATAATAGCGTGTCTCAGGTGGCATTAAAGCATATCAAACTGAAGGTTATCAATTTTACCACCTGAGAAGTGTTTTAATTAACAAAAAATGCAGAGCCTAAAGTGTCTGCTCCATTACTGCCAGTGAGAGAAACAGTTGGGTCCTTAGATTTATTAGCCTGCAAATTGCTGACTCTCGATTCCAAAACACCAACTGTGCCTTCCACTTGCAAGTTTTTTTCCCAGTATTTAGTTGCAGTATAAGGTCAGTTAATTATTGAAAGACATATATTAAGTAGTAATAGAAGTGCCTGGACAGACTTCTGCCTGGAAACCTAGCTCCATGACAGTTTTGTTACATGACCTTGGATAATTAAAGCATATTTTGCTATCTGTACATTGAAGGTGGATCGTAATGAAGATTAGTGAACATACACTTAATATGCCTAGAATAGTTTTGACATATAAGAATCATGGATGCTGGTCTTTTTCTACTTTTGCCTCTCATCCTTTATAATATATAGAGACATTTAGTCAAATGATCCCATGTTAGGCAGCCAAATGTGTCAGACTTATTTAATGAAATTATTAGGAATACAGTTGTCCAGTCTGCAATTGTACAATGTTACTTATTCCGTGTAAAGAATAACTATATTCTCAAATTCACATTTTTTGTCTTTTAAGTGTATTAACAGGTTAATGGAATATCTATTCAGGGTTAAGCAATTTATAGTGTTCAGCAGACAGAGCCCTTTGCTTTTATAATAAAACTAACATTTTATTGGGCAGGCAAGAGGAATAAGTGTGATTTCAACTCTGTCATTGCTTCTAAAATGTTTATGTGATACAGTGGCACCTTTACTTCATTGCTATTCTCAATGATCCCTGTTATGGAACTGTTTTATGGGAGAGATGCTCTGAAATGTTTCTAAGTCAGTATCTAAATCCTTGCCTTTGAATGGAAAGTCACATGCTTCTACTTCTATGCTGGATTATTCAATATAATGAAGTCAGTTATATGAAATGTTTTAAGTTTCTTTGATGATCAGGAAACTTTGGAAATGGTAGTACCGAGTGTGATACTCAGAAATAAATAACGATGTGGACTTATGTATATGGTTATGATAGTCTTAGGGAAAAATAGTCAGAGAAACTTATAAGGATTTATATCAACTTTTTGTTGTGGTGATGTTGTATAGATTTAGGTCAACATTCTTGGTTCTAGCATATAATTTTTTTCCAGATGCAGCATTGAGTAGCCATGTTAAAACTACCTACTCTAACTTCTGGACAGAGAACAGGTCCTTTTGCTCCCCACTCTTGGCCTATCATATGAAGAATGTAGTTTTTCAATGGGTAAATAAAAAGACCAGTAGTTCTATTGGAGGATAAATTATAGTGTTTAGTGGTTGTTGTTATGTCTGTTTTTTAACAAATCTGTTAAAATTCTACTCCAGGAGGAAATTACCTTATGGTAGTACAAAATGCATGCTTTTTCTAGATTTCACTCTTCTGTAAAATATGGTTACTGCTAGCTATGTTTGACTATTGAGCACCTGAAATGTGCTCAATTTATTTATGAAGAAATGTTTTATTGAAACACCTAAAAGAGCTTATAAAGGGGAAAGTATATTATGTTTATGAATAAGGGGTTACAAAATCAAAAATTCTAATTTTTAATTCTTTCCAAATTCACTTACAAATTGTGACAATTCTAATTATATTCACAATTCTAATCGTATTCACAATAATGATTTGACAGCTAATTTGTTCACATATAAAATTTTTATATGAAGGGAAAGGAACAATATAGCCATGATATTATTTAAAGAAAAGGGGAACGAGACTTTTCCATTTGAAATTTTAATGCTTCTTATTAAGTAGTGGTAATTAAGAGTGTGGTATTGTGCAGAGATTAGATCATTCGGCCATATATTCCACACATAGATTGATGGTTCGTAAGCATTAGAAGTGTCATTGCATGTAGGAAGGCAAATGCATTGTTTAAATATAGTCTAATGGTATAGTGGAAATATTTTTTTCACAAGAAAAAGTGAAAATGAATATCTGTATTATGACAAACTGGTATTAGTTCTAGATAAATGATGGACTTCAGTGTAAAAGACAAACCTTTAAAACAAGATAAGATATAAATAGGGTCTGTGTAACTGGAGCAGGAAAATATTTTTAAACTAAACAAGAGCAAAATATAAAGAAAACTTTTGATAAATTTGACTGCTTTAAAATTAATTTGTTTGTTAAAAAAAAACTGCAAAGAAAATGACAAGCTGAAAGGAAATATTATCAGTACATCTAACAAAGGACTAATAGCCAGCATATAAATATGATTCCTTTTATTCAATAAGAACAACCAAAACCAGCAAAAAGATGTAAACAAAAATGATATTTGTACAAAAGACATACCTTGACATTTTATTGAAGGGAAAATTTGACTAATAAATACATGAAAAAAATGCCTATACCCATTTTCATACAGAAGAATGCTAACATGATGATTCATCATAATATACTACCCTCCTCCCCACCAAAAATAAATTTGAGTTGAGTGTTACGTTCATCTGTAAAATTTAATTATATTTAATACCTTTTACAACAAAATCAGCATGTACAGTTTGGCTACTACTTTAAAGAAATGTCTGTTCTATCCGTATGTAAGAATAAAGACATATCTTAGCTAACGTACATTTATTTGTTGAAATTTTGCCATCTCTTTAAATATATATATGCACATATATACACACATATGTACATATTTAAATTACGCATGAAAATAATTTGCACAAGGACATTTGGTAAATTTATGTTAGAATAGTCTGTATCTTTAATTTTAATTTTTCTGTTTACTACCAAAAGGCTTTGTGCTTACCTCCTTTGGCTGTAATGAGATGGGTGAAGTGTCTAACAAAGAGCAGGTCCTCAATAATGATAATTATCTTTTGTATTCTCTACTATGGTCCTTGTTTCCCTTTACTTCATTATTATAATGTTTCCCCTCCTTGCTCCACTGTGGCTTCTTGATGTAAGTCTTTCTGTTTTTAGTGCTCGGACTAGTACCTAACACATAACTGATTATTTAATAAATGTTTGCTCAAAATTAAAGGAATTGATAATGCATTTACAAAGTGTTGAAAGAAGAAATGTACACAAAATGGATTACCTTTGTTAAACAACTCCCCATTTTGTGAAGAATTCTGATGGAGATAAAAATTTATGTTAAGGATGAGCTTTTTATAGGGATGTAACAGTGCATTGGGAAGAATACATTTTTGTAAGGACACGAGGTAAAATGACTTGTGTTAATTCAATTCAGTTTAATTCTGTAAAATTTAATTCTGTAATTGGTCACCTACTACATGTACCACATTGTGTTGATGTTGTAATATTTTCATAAGTAATATATGTCTTAAAATATCTCCTAGTTAGAAAAATAAAACAGAAAAATTGAAGAAAACAATAAATAAAAGCAAAATACGTTATTTCTGTTATTCTCATCTGCTTAGTGGAACACAGAAGTTGATCAGGGAATACAGAGAAAATCAGGCATAAACATTTCACTTAAGTGACATTTTACTATATCTTTTGCCATTTCCTTAAGAGAAAAGGAATTAAAGGGATTACATTAGTGCATGTGTGTACACATACATATAAAAAATATATGTATGTGTATATGTATGCATATGTATGTATCTATGTATAAATGTCTGCTCGATGTAATATTTGATAAACTGTGGATATGGATACAGATTTTAAAATTTTAACATGTGTATTTATTACAGAATGTGGATTTACTATTCACAACTAAATACCTGTTGCTTCTATAAAGCAGAGAGAGAACTCTTTCATATAGTGTAACTCTGATTAAGATACTCAAACTGGACCCAGATGATACCCTGATGTCAGGAATGAGGTGTCTAGAGGGCAGATGAGGGTAAATATTCTTTTTTTTTTTTTCTCTGAAAAGACAGTGTATGACTCAATTCAGGTAGTAAGCCGGGCTTACAGTAAGAGTGGAATTTAGTGTGTTTCTTAAAAGTTTAGGTCCTGGGAAAATGATTTTTCCTACTTTCCTGCTGATGCAAATAAAAATGACTTATGCCTGTTTTTTTGAATACACATATCTGCTTCGCTCAGAAATGAGTAGTATAGCTTCTGTCCCAAATAGTTCCATCAAGAATGAGAAGAGCTCTCACACAGGAATTTATCAGAATGTGCAGGCCCTAAAGAGCCTTCTGATTAGAGCAGCTGAAATAATTCCTCTAATGCTACTGCTTTAAGATTCTTTTTATGTCTATATTATTCTTGAAAACATTATATATATTAATCTATCCAAAAACCACTCAATTGACCCTCCCAATTTATGTACCTTCAGTGCCTTAGTATACAGGAATTTTATTTATGAACAGGAAGTAAATGGACTTTCTGCTAGATCTTGAAAGATAGATTATGGCATCAATGATTAGAGAACCATATATATTAATTTGCTCAAAAAAGTTGTGTATGTCTGTCAACCTGATATTAATAACATTTTATTCTCTAAAGTATTTTTTAGACAATAAATAATGTAGTTACTATGTTTACAGACCTATCAGTTACTGTAGTACTTCTGAAACATGTTTTAAGAGGTAAGTGAAGTGTCTCTATATCATGAGTTAACTTGATTCAGAGGCATTATTTCTGGTCTAATTCCAGAGATTCCTACTCAAAATGTTTTACACATCATTACCCAATTAGTATTTTCAAAACAAAATCTGATGATGCCACTCTCCTGCTTATAAAGTATAATAGACTCTGTAAAACCCACAGGATAAAAGTTTAATTCTGTTCTTTGCATATGAAGATATAAATGACTTGAGATCTAAATGTTTTCTGCTCCATTCCTAATACTTCTCCATATTTACACTGAACTCTAGGCAAGTTAAAATTGATTTGTCAGACATAACTCTTTCTCATGCCTTTGTGATTTTACTCTTGCCAGTCTCTCGCTGGAATTGACTTTAGTCTTTAAGTTCTTTCTTATTCTCATTCTTTAAAACTTTTTTGTAAAATCACCTTTATGTCCTGAGTTAATCATCTCTTCCTCTTCAACATAGTAGCATCTTGTACAGACTTCTAAATCTAGTACTTATCACTAATTTAAAAATTTCTACTTTTGCTTTTTATTCTGAACTGAGCAACTTAGATTGCATATTATGTGTTATTGCTTTACTTTTCCAGACTCACCACTATGTCTGACATATCAAATGTTTAATAACTAGTTCCAAAAAATGAATAATTGTCTTTATTCTACAGTATGTATCATAATGAGACAAGAAGGGCAAGCATACAAATGGTGGCTATCCTTGTATAATCTTTCGAATGTTTGTTTCAATGACAGTTAAAAATCAAAATAAAACAAATAAGGAAAATTGTTTATAATTTTTTTACTGTTATTTTTGATGATGGAATTTGCGTTTGTTATGTTTATAGAGTATCATGAATGCTATCTTAAATTATTTTAGACAATAAATGTGGATGAATAAAGTAATTTCATAATATGTGACGAACGATTCTTCTCTTTAATATCTACTCCGCAATCTAAGATGAAGAATGGATGATTATTTACAAAAATTGCAAATAATGACAAATATCCTTGGAGTTAATCCTCAAGGAGAGAGATGAGCAGTTTTAAAATGAACAAACGACTTCAGTAGGAAACTTGGAAAATAAGTGTAAAGTTTGTAAAAAAAAATATGATAACAGAAACAACTAATTATTGCAGAAAAGTAAATTATCAAAACTTAAATACTATTTTATGCCTACTGAATTTGCAAAATTAAGAATCCATGTTGATAATGTACTGTCAAGTACGTGGTAAAACTGATAAAGAGTGCTCGTGGTAAGAAAAATTGGTACAACATCCTTTGAAAATATTATTATAATGTACTTCAAGAATCATAGAAACTAGTTCAGGAGTACAGTCTGACCTTATTATGACATTTCAGTAGCTCAGCTGCCTAAGATTCTATTTATGGAGGCTTTTACCTTATCTGTTGTTTAATTTTTACTTTTCAGTTAGAGTTGACTGCCCCCCCCAACTTTATTGGCATATAATAGACAATTAGTTGTTCATATTTACATTGTACAATTCATTGAGTTTTTATTTTCAATTATAGTTAGCATACAATAATGTTAGTTTTAGTTGTACAGTATAGTGATTAGAGATCTATATAACTCACAAAGTAGTTACCCACTAAATCAAGTACCCTTCTTCCCTCTCACATATTTTTTTACAACATTGTTGACTATTTTCCTTATGCTACACATTATATCTCTGTGACTATTTTGTATTTATCCATTTGTACTTAATCTCTTTGACCTGTTTCACTGTTCCCCCAAATTCCCTCCCATGTAGTAGCTTTCAAAATATTCTCCATGAGTTTGTTTCTGTTTTTGTTGTTGTCGTTGTTTATTTTGTTCTTTAGGTTCCACATGTATGTGAAATCATGTGGTATTTGTCTTTCTCTACCTGACTTACTTCATTCAGCACAAGATCCTTTAGGTCCATCAAGGCAATATCTTTTTCAATCCCCTTTCTTATAGTCTGTGTGTATCTTTTAATCTGAAGTGAGTCTCTTGTAGGCAGCCTATGTAAGAGTCTTGTTTTCCTATCCATTCACCTTCTCTATCTTTTGGTTGGAGCACTTAATTCTCTGCCCAGAGGACTCCCTGAAACTCCGCCTCCCCCATCTCACAGCCCTGTCCAGGCCACACCCAGGTATGTCCTCCTTGCCTTGTCCTATGCCAATTAGTGAGTAGGGCTAAGACTTTATTTATTTTTATATATAGACATAGCACAATATTTTTTTGCCATGGTTATTGGACCATTAATAGGTCATGAATCAGTTTATTAGTTGTAAAGTCCATGCTTTTAAGACAGTAGAAATATTAGGAGATAGTATAAGCATAATTATTGTTGCTTATCATTTCTTTTGGGTGGATATGTGTGTATGTATGTACAAGTATATTTTTACTGGATTATGATGTAAAATATATCTATATTTTTTGTTTTGGCCACTGTCAAAAAGAGTTTAAGAGTCATTACTTTAACATCTCCGGATGGACAGTGTTAGTTCTTCAGAAAGGAAATTGAACCACATCATATTGCTCTTTGTGGAACTGATTAGCTTACCCTTATGTGCATTCAAGGGAGACATTTAGCAGCTGCCTAATAGATATTACCACTATGTTTAAGATAAAAATATGCTTTTCATCACACAATGAAGTTATTATCTTTATGTTATAGCTTATGTGAGAAATTTCTATCTGAGGTCTGTAAAGGGGATAATTGTTATATTTTTGAGTAATTTTGAATTAATCTTATGGTCACTAAAATATTTATTTTTACTCCATATGGCTTCTAGAAATCTTAGGTCCAACTTTGGATGAATTATATCAAGAGTATAAGATTTCATGGTATTTTCTCTTCCAAATTTTTATTTCTAATATCCACCTAATTTTCTAGTTTAATTATATTTTGTCTTAGTTTTCTTACTGATTTAAAATGATCTTATCTTGCCATACTTCAGTTTTATAAAGTACCTTACCTAGTTTTTGACATAATGGAAACTAAAGGCATAAAGATACATACATGTAAAAGAAATGACATACCTGCTTTTAGTCATTTTTCTTCATTTACTCTAGACGAATGATTTTCTATGAGAACAAAATACCTTCAAGTTACAATTTAACAAATGAACAATATAGCAATATTTACATATGTACATATTTTTAAATTGAATAAAATATATTACTTTTTATTTGAGAAAATAAATGACTTACCCAAAATATTATAACGAGTGAATATCTGAAACTAGACTTAAACCAAGTTATTTTTATTTCAGGTATAGTGATTTGTTGTTGTTGTTCCTCAATTTGAGAGAGAAGGTGTGTGGATGTGTTGTGTGTGTGTGCATAAATAGTACTAAAATTCTAAGAGTACACTACTCCATTTTTTTCATATAGGAAACTACTACATATTATATATAAACATATAACATGGATTGTATATAGCATCCATATGCATATATACATCCTTCTATCAAACATTTTAAAATATTGTTGTACAGACATCTGTTTTTTGCACCTGAAAATCAAAATAGTATTTGAAATGTTGAGGTATGCTTCTGCTAACTACATACATCTTTTAAAATCTTTCTGACTACCCAGTTTTTGTGTCTGTGTAGAGGAAAGGTGGTGCTGGCATTCGCCTTCCTTTCCAAAATCTCTAACAAGCAACAGGTCTAACAATGTCATTGTATTTCTTATTAGAAGTCCATGATATCTCATTACTTTTTAACCTTATGGTCCCTGACTGTTGCATTACAGTTTCTGTCACTGCACGATTCAGTAATGCAAGCAGCTTTGTATCTCTTCTCATTACTCTTTGATTTTTAATAGACATTCTCATGATCAGTGTATGTGAGACATCAGAACAAAACTGCACAATTAAATTCTGCAAAGCTTAGGCTAATACACTGAAATATGTTGTCATATTTCTTTATTACAGTTATATTTTTAAGTTAACTTTAACATTATATATGCATATTTTATCCTGTGCTTCAAATATATTTTCCATAACAGGGACAGTATAAATTATTGATAAAAATTAAGTGTCAGTTCAGTATATTAATGTGCCCTAATATTAGAACTTTCTAAATATGGAAAATTTCTGGGTTTTGGTGAGAGGAGTTCTTCTTAGACACTTCTCAGTCAGAGAAATTTGCAAAGCTTCTAAGGTATTAACTAGGTAGAGTTTATGGGATGGAGAAGGACTGAGTGTTATTGCTTCAGGAATTGAGAAGTAATACTTTGTCGTCGTTGTTGTTGTTAAAGTCTTGTCTGTAAGAATTTTATGACATTTTCGGTATTTGAATACTTTTCTGTAAAATAATTTAAAAAATAACTTGGGTTTTAGAGTCAGTGTTGCAAATCTAGCCTTCAAAATAAGGGGGAAACCAAGTAACTAATAAGATTTATCTAGCTTTAAACAGGCAACTAAGCTGTGTCAAAAATTTTAGAAAGCCTTGTTACCCTTGTAAGCCATTAATTTATTTTATCTCTAACTGAACTTAGGGAATTCTTTGTGTTACCTTGGAAAAAGTTGGAAAAGTTTTTCAAGACATAAAAGGGCTATACATGTCTTATGTTTATGCCTGCCATATCTACCATCTGTCTTGTGTTGGTATTTAGCCTTAGATGGAATTTACCACCTGCTTTAGGCTGTACTCCCAAGCAATAGGACTCCAGGATGACCAGAACCAGAGTGCCAGGGCCTCTATTAATCTCATTCCAGTCACTCTGGGCCTCCATCAGCTATTGGGTTTCCCAGCAATGACACCAGAAGTATATCTTCCCTATGCTACATTTCCATAGCAGCACCATCAGGCAGATTCAGCATTGAGCTGTTCCCTGTTTACTTCATATTACTGAAAGAATCCTTATTAGTATATTTTCCTTTGCTAATTAATGTGCATAAATTCAGCAGGTTGCCACATCCGAAGTTGTGAGACAATTATTTCTACAATAACCAAAAGATAATTATTGAAATTTATGTAGTAAATGAATTGCATTACAAAATTACATTTCTTCCATATGAACTGAAATGAAATATTAATGCAAATTCAGTTTGTTCACATACAGAAATGACTGTAAGAATCTTGCGAAAATATGGGGAAAGATTACTTATTGATTTTGAAGTTTTAGAAGATTAAAAATACAGAAATGAATTGCTTAGGTTTATGAAATTTCTGAATCTGCTTGGGGGATAAAGAGCCTCTGAAAGTCTCTAGTAAGTTTAAGTCAGACTTTCTGTTCTCTGCCATTGATTTTGTTTTCTAAGTGTATTTTGTAGTGCCAGCTCTAATTGTGTATTTTTTTAACCTTGTTTTTATTTCAAAGTCAAAATAGTCAGATATCATAGATTAGAAGGTAAATTGTGAGGTGGGTTAGAGAAGTATTTTTAGTACAGGCATAATTCCTAGCATTTTAGTCATTGAAATAAAGTCAGGAATCTTCTCCCTGCTTAAAAATATTTTTATCTGCTAGAAACTTGTAGATAGAAGCTTGTTGGTAAACCTATAAACATGTCAGAGAAGAAAACTAACTGCTTATCCTCTCCACTGTATTATTATTGAACAATTGGAAAGCCCATAGTAGAATACTTTTTCACAGCCATCACAAGTCATGACCAATTAAATATGGAAATCATTAAAAACCACCTTGCACATTGTCTGCCAAATAGACACTTAGAAATTGTAATGTCCCTTTTAACCCCCCCTTTAAAACAACGAATTCCTTTCTTGATGAATGTCAGTTATTTGCTTAAAGTAAATAGTTTATGTCTAGATGTTGGCCATTTTGTAATGATGAACTTTCAATTAATAAATTTCGATATATAACCAATTTATTAAGAAATATGAGGTATGTGTGAAACTCCATTACCATAAGGTTGCAGTTTATTTTGTATCATGATTTTTAATTTCTTCAAAGAAGTTTATGTCCTGTTCAAAACACCAATTTTGTTTTTTTTTTTAATACATGGCAAACCTCAGTTAAAATAAGAATCAGAAAAAAATATGAAATAGAAAACACTCAGGAGGCAGGAAATTTATTGATATTTCCAAGCTGGCTCAGGATGGCTTAAGCTATCACTTGCAAAATTGCAGTGCTACATTCTGCTTTTAAGGAACTAACAGAACAGATATTATGAAGGTGACAAAATAAGAGATTATGTTTAATTTGTGAGAATTAGCTCTAATAATGCAGACCTTTTCTTCCATTGTTCTTCAGCTCAGAGACTTGATACTTGGTTTGGAACCTTGGCTTTATTTTTCAATCATGTTCTCCAGTCTTGGCATAGTATTGATATTAGAGTAAGTCAGTTATTTTTCTCCTCTTGACCAACCCAGCAAACTGGACTTGAGCTAATGTAAAACAGCACAGTTGACCTTTGTGCAATGCTGGAGTTAGGAGTGCCAACCCCTTGTGCAGTCAAAAATCTGAGTATAACTTTTGACTTCCCCCAAATTTAGTTGTCCCTCATATCCATGGGAGATTAGTTTCAGGAACCTCTGTGGATACCAAAATCCATGAATGCTCAAGTCACCTCTACAAAATAGCACAGAGCAATGCATATAATCAATCCTCTGCATCTGTGGACCACTGATTGAAAACAATACAGGTGTTTATTGAAAAGAATCCACATGTAAATGGACTCATTCAGTTCAAACCTGTGTTGTTCAAGAGACAACTGTATATGATATGTTTTATCAACTATAATAATGATTCTGCTATTTATCAAATTAATTTAATTTTTCTAATAGTGGAAATTGCCAAGCTTTCTCTTTCTCAAAATAATGAAGTAATAGGATACATTGTTGAGAGTTTTTATGAGTATGTAGAGTCATATGTTTTAATCCTCTGTAATTTAAATTCCTTATTCTATGGCATAATATCTAAATTGATACCAACATAATCTCTAGCACCTTAAAATTTTTCATGTTTGACAAGTTATTCTCGTTGCTAGGATCATTATTTAAATGGTAGGAAAAAATGTATCATGAATCAGAGTTTTAGGTCAAGCCATTTTGGGGCAGAAGTTTACCACATGTGCTTTGAAATGTCATTGTGTATGTTTAGTAAATGCAGAGTAACAGCCATACGGAAGTTATGACACGATTTTATTCTAAGAAAGAGAAACTGGTCATACCCAAAAATGGATTAGATGATAAATAGTTATGTTTGGTTTCTGTGCATGTATCTTCTGGACATATTTTAACTTTTAAAGAGGATATCTGTTTTCATGTATTTGTAAATTGTGCCAACTTATTAAAGGTGTCATTTGGTATTTTACAAGTTAGCTACAGAAAGATACATTTAAACATCTTATTCATCCCTAGGACTGTATTCTTTGCACAGTGTAGATGCTCAATAACAGTTTGCTAAATATGTGATGGGATGTAGGAGCATGACTTTTATTTGTATACAGTAGAGTAGCACAATAATTAAATAGTTGATAACATTTTCTTGGTGGAAACTTTATAAGGACATAATTGTAGGGGGAAATAAGTGGGTGGAGGACTTCATAAAGGCTCTTGAAATGTAAATGCTGGATGAAAGGATCTAGAATAGAGACAATCCAGAAATTAATATGGATTCTAAAATATGATAGAGAAGGAACTGTCAATGAGTTGCTATAACCAGAGAGAAGTCATTAAATATTAACTGAATTGAACACAATAAATATTGCCAAATAGTATTCATTTAACATTCTATGATAACTCCGAAGAGTATAGAATTTTTCTTCCATTACCAAAATCATAAACTATTTGAATGAAGGGGTTGTAAATTAGTATGGACATCACTCATTCATCTGGTCACCAGGTATTGGAGCTTATTCAACAGCACATAACAAGAAGTATGTTTTTCAATTATCTATTATTGTGCATGGCTTATTAATAGTTGAGTGCTGATTTTTCAGTAAATGCGTGAATAAAAAGTGAAAGAAAAATTACCGCAGAATGTTTCAGGAACGATAATAGAATTCAGAACAATTATGTTTTAATGTTTGAGAAGATCCTCGGAAAAGCAGAAAGTATCACTTATGTAAGTATAAGGCATCTATGTCAACATTGTTAAAAATAGCATAGTTTACATCCTTCAAAATGTTCAGCAATCAGTACCCAGTAATGGTGGAGCTCTTCTTCCTCATTCATTCTTGGCACACGCCTTATACCTGTGGAGTTATGATAGAAAAATCAGCAATATTCCACTTTAATTAACAGCTGAATATAGTTGTCTTAAGGAAACTCATAATGTTACACTGTTTTTGCATTTTGAAAAGTGCCCATACCTGAACAATATGTACTCTTGAGAGGCCCTTACAAAATCCTTAGCTGATTAGTCGACTTGGAGTTTGAGGCAGATGTACAGGCAAATCGTTTTGCATCTGAATATGGATTTTTATGAACCTACATAGTTTTTGTAAATAAACCTGAAGAAATGCTACACCTGTGCTCTCAGAATGTTGTGGAAATTCTTAGATGGCAATTCTCTTTTGATTAAAATGTATCATTACAAACTAATTTGGAGACAAATCCTTGCCTTGGCATTGTCCCACATTTTTAAGAAATAAACTCTCAAAGTGTTCCACAAATCTTGAAAATGGTAATGACAGGAAAGAAAATCATAAAATTGGGGGTGGGGACAGGATAGGAACATACCGTGTTGGAAAAAAAATTTTTTTTTAGTGCTCAGAGTAAAAAGGAAGCTTGTAGAGTTGTGACATTGTTAAATTAACATTTGTTAAGTTAAACTTGAGGGTGTTTGATAATGAGCTGAAGTTCAAAAAAGAATTAAAATAGAGAAGTTTATTACTTATAGGTTCTAGAGGGGTCATGAGAGAAGGTCAAGGCAGAGAGTGATAGGACCTGGAACTTTATTAGGTTACATGAGTAGAGTGCTTTGGAGTTCCCAGACCAAACAAGTCAGTATACCCATAAAGCAGAGCTTTGGTAAGCCTCAAAGGGGCACATAAGATGAAGGCCCTGGGAAGTGAGGGAGACTCATCACAGTGTTGGGAGAGTCAATCAGGAACTTATATTTACTTGTGACTCTGTGGATTGTTCTAGGATGTGTACTTGCGGAAGGGGCTAATGTCAATTCAGGGCCTCTCCCTGGCCACAGGCCAATGGCCACACAAAATTAATGCCAAGACAGCAATTTTATGGAGTAGTTTAGATAAACTCTTGACAAGTGGCATTAAGCAAGTAGATTGAAAGGTGGCAAAGCAACATTGTTCTGGGAAATGTTCCCAGGTTCAGAAGTTAACAAGGTTCAAATATCCATCATGCACTAATTATCTTTGTGACCTTGACCAAGTTAATTTACCTCTCTTTCTAAACTTTTGCTTTTTTTCACTTCTATGAATATAATGGTTATTAATATTTTCTTATATTAAAACAATATATATTAAGTCTTTGACTCACCGTGGTCCAAGTATGCCTAAAATAGTCAAGGCTTTTAAAAGTAAGAGATTTCTTCAGCTGATTGCAGAAGGAAAACTCAGGGAAATTAGAAATTTGAGGGACATTTGATGTGAAAGAGGTTCTCCATTGGTGACTCCGAGGTGGAGGAGGCCATAGAGCAAAGACCTAGAAGATGAGAGCAATCCATAATAACAGAAAACAAGGATGTCAGTGCTAAAACACCAAAGATCGAATTCTGCCAATAATAAGAATGAACAGGGAAGTGGATTCTTCCATAGAGCAAGTCCTGCTGACACCTTGATTGCAGCTTTATGAGAACCTAGGCAGAGAACTCAGTCAAGCCTGCCTATATTTCTGACCTGCCATTCTGTGATACAATAAATGGAGGTTATTTTAAAGACCTAAGTTTTGGTTTGTCATGAATCAGTAGACAAATAATATATCTTTAGTGAGGTTCTATAAGTGTTAAATTCTGTTTTGTATAATTATTGTCCCCAAACTTTGAAGATATTATTTCAATTTTGCTTCTTTGCCTTCTATTTTAAGAAGTCAATTTGGAAGAAATTTTGGCTCCTTTATGAATCTTTTTCTTAACTGCTTTAATAGTATTTTTTTAAAAAAGTATATGGTTAACTATGTCTAGATATGGATTGGTCCTCCCTTCCTCCCTCCCTCCTTCCTTCCGAGGGCATTTTTACCCTTTAGATTTGGAATTTCTCAGTCACAACTTTACTAAGGGAAATGAACTGTGCCATCTTTAAATACTGATTTAACAAAGGAGGGGGAGTTTTCAGATTATTTGAACTTTCTTTTATGCTCATTTCCCAGGTTTTGTTTCTTGTTCATCATACGACCAGAAGAAATAAAGACTCAGGACAGTGGGGACTGGTAGATGTCCATAAAGCAGCTCCGGTTCTGCCATATACCTCTACAAACCTGTGCCTTTATTTTTGGTATCTTGGTATATCTCTTATTTTCTTGCCAGCTCTGTGATAATTTTATAAAAATAGTTTTATAAAATAATATTTTTATAATTTTGTGTTGTTTTCACATAGAGAGTTTTTCAAGGTATCCAGTTTTCTATATTAGCAAGTATGTAAGTAGAAAAGATCTGGTATGCCTTTTAGTTTGTAAGGTAGGTGATACGGAAGTAATGAAGAGTGTAAAGACAAGAAATAACAGTCAAATTTGCATTTTTTAAGTTGCACTCTTGGTAGCATGGAGAATTAATTGCAGGATGTAATAAACTGAGGAAGGGGATGAAAATCTCATTTAGAAAAAATTGTAGCATAAATGGAAAAGAAAAGAAGATGAATGAGAATTTTGGGTGTTAAACTCAACAAGAATTTGTAAATTGTTGAACCTAATGAGTAAGAAAAAGGAGGTGGTCAGATTTTAAACCATTTCTTACTTGTATGAAAGTTTTGATGAAGTTATCTCTAACCAAGCCATAAAAGAGGGAGATTGTGGGATGGTGATGTCCCCAATGTAACTATTTTAATATGAGAGTTTTGAGATTGAGTATATGGAGACAGAGCTGTCCCACTAAACATTTGGAATTAGAATTATTGATTTGAAGTTCAAAAGAGAGATGACACACACATACACACACACACATGCATGCACACACACACATACACACACACACATGCATCCACACATGTATATATTAAAGAAGCATAAATAAATAGGAAAACTTGAAGCTTTGTTACTGGCTGATATTGCACAAGCAGTTTATAGTAAAAAGAGAAGGGAAGCATCAGGAGTCAACACTGTTATTTGCTCTATTATAGAACATGAATTTGACCATGGGAAAATGAGAACTTTCAATATGTTCATTTCATTTCTGCCTACTGGTTGCTCATTTCTAAATAGCATTATAATGGAGAATAGACTGTTAATTCTCCACATTGTCATGTGATTGTTTACTAAATGAAAGCACATTCCAAAAGTTAGTTTTAAAAATGTCACTCCACTTTCCCATATGGTGTTGGAAAAACATGAGGTGATAGGTTTTAAAAGTTGCAACCTGATCTCCCTCAAGAACATTTTAAACCTAGGAAATCTTTTGGAAATGTATTCTACCTCATTACTCAAAGATTCAGTTCTTTTTCTTATGGTGAGATCTATAATTAAATAGCACACTTCTTTGGACAGTTATATTCAACATGTATCACACCAATCAAAGGAGTAAGGCAGAAAATGCAGGACGTTTTTCATAGAAGCACTTTGATTCTATGCTTGTTATGAACTCTGTGATACATAATTATTGGAGATTGCTCACAAGAAACAGAATAATTTATCCAAGTTCTAAAAGTACATTGAAAGTATTTTGCCCATCCATAATTCATTAAGAAGTTTTCAGAGAACATTAAAGCTACGAAATGAAGTAAACCATACAAAATAATAATAAAATCATAGATGATGGTGACCTAATTGAGAGAAATATCAAGAGTTTCACTCATTTTTGTATGTAAATCAAAATAACATGTTCTTTTGATACAATTTATTTGCCTGAGGATAATACTTAGAATAAAAGTTTAAAGTTGCCTTCTACTGGGGTCTCCAACCTGGTCTCTACTCTTTGTGAAGCTTTAAACATTCACATCTTTCCACAGAATTTCCTCTACTTATCAACTTCTACCTGAGGAACTTCTATACTAATAAATACAAGCTCTTTGAAGAATAAGAATGCTCTACTCACCATAAACAATGTGATGAACAGATACCTGTGTGTCATTTTAAACTTAAGAACAATTCTACTATAAATGTCTTTTACAAAACAAGTCTTTTATAATACTATTTTTTTTGCATGCTGTATGATTTTGTGGCATATTTTTCATTTGCTCTGGAGTTAGAATTATTATTATTTTTACTGTTTTGTTTGAGTTTATTCAGAAGAAGATCCTGAAGACAAGGATGAGAGTGTCAGTTATATATTTGATTCCAGGAAATACTGGTAGATATATGGCCAAGGGAGACAGGATAGGAAGGGAGGTAATTATGGATGGTTATGAAGCCAGTTACTGCTAGAGAAAAGAAGTCAGTCCCAACTTTGAAATTCTGAGAAATAGTGGAGAATACCTTGGAATTACCCGGAATAGGAGTTAGGAGTTAGGAGTTTGTATATCTGACAATTCTTCTGCCGTTAGTTGAGTGCTGCTTCCAAAGATTTAATATTTCTATGCTTCCTGATTGCCATGCACTGGTTTAGTGAGCTCCTACAGCAGCAACTACAACAACAAAAGTCCTCCTTCAGAGAGTCTCAGGTATTTGTAATAAACACCAGGAAGGTAGAGGTGACAGATGATAAGGGCAAGGTACTCTCAGCATCCACTACACTTGCAAACAAAATGTATCTTTTTTGTTGAACATTCACTCATTTGCAAGTTTACAAATAAAAAAATAATAATAATAATACATGCTTGCTGTAACAAATAAAACAATGCAATGAAATTATACCTTTATAAATAGACATAAATGTCTTTTGTATGATTCTTATACACACAGGTGTAGTCACTGTGATATATTAACTGTTCATTAGTAAGAAACTTCACCGCTAGCTCTTCCGTTTAGAAATCACTGTATAAATAACAGCAAATGATCACTCATATTCAAAAATTTGTCATTATTGGTCACTGTGCACCTACTAATTCATTTGACAAACCACAAACCATGTGGTTATGCTTCCTCCATAGACCCAGTGTTAAACCCACAACAAACTGATAGTTTTTAATGTCTTGACAATTTTTAAATATCATTAAACAATTATAAATTTCTCATTTTTTATTAAGATCTCTCCACATAGTTAAAGTTTTCACAGTTATTTTTATGGTCTCACACTAATGTGGAATAATGTTCAAGATTGCCTAAATATACACATATTGCTATATATTTGCTTTATATGCATATATAGATGTGCCTACATAAATGCATGTAAAGACAAATGTATTTCCCATCTAAATGACTTTCAATCTTAAATCTCTTTTGTAACTAATTTTAAATGGACTGGTGTGTATTGTGCACATATTTGTATTTATACAAAAGTATATAAAAATTTTCAAATACATCATAATTTTTCTTATTTACATTTTACTGATAAAAATCCTAAAAGTGAATAAAATAACACAAAATCAAAGTTGCCTTTTAATCACTTAATGGAATATCATTAACATCAGTGTCTTTCATAATCTTCACATTTGCCCATATAGCAATAAATGTATGCACACAGAGTTTTTAATGGTCAGCATTACAAAATAGAATTATATACCCATTTCTATGTGGCTTACATGTCTGTGAGAACAATACTTCATGGAAATGAAAACATTCTAAGGCAATTGTTATAAACATGTTCTATATTAATATCTCCAGTTTTCAATAATTGTAGATTATATATAAATAATAAGTTATATAATTTATCGTCTACTATTGAACATATTTACTAACTTGATTTTATCATTAAAATTACTGCAGTAAACATCCTTGTTACTATATCCATATGTGTGTTTATCTGTGTATATATATGTATGTTTGACATATACATATAAACTATGTATGTACATATATGACATAGACATATATATACCATTTGTGTGTATATGTGATTGTAAATGGTAAGTTTAAATTTTTTATTTTAGGAAATAAAAAATGATTTACATATATATATATTATATCCATAGAAATTTTGCTAATGCTCTAATTGGTTATCCTAATACAACCATAGGATTTAAAGTTTTCCGTCATACACAGTCATGTCATCTTTTTATTTCAATATTTATAACAGTTGTTTTTCCTTCTGTTTCTCTTAATTTGCATCTGGGACCAACAGAATATTAAATAGAAATCATAATGGTTATACCTCCTTAACAAAACATGACATCATTCAAAATGTTATGTTTATAGCATTGCAGTGAAGCACAGCGAATTTAATATTGTTCATTGTGACATCTTTCCAACTTTTCCGTAAGTTAAAATTTTTCAAAATAAACAAATAAATACCAAATGCAAGCTAGCAGATCTTTTATTTTAAGTATAATACCACATTTTTGTACAAAACAAACTTTAAAGTTTTTAAATTAATAAAACGATTAGTAAAAAATAAAGAGCGAGTAAGAAAAATCCAAGCACAGAAAAATGGTGTTATTAATTCTAAATTTGCTAAGGTTTATTTTTTAAATTGTGAATGAAAGTTATATCACCAAAACTGCTCTTTTTTAATCTATAAAAGTTTTCTTAATTTTTTTCACTTATATTTTTAACTTAATTATGTTACATGGTGGATTGCATTGGTTGATTATCTAAGATTAAAATTTGTTATGTTCTTGTTATAAACCAAACTTATACATGATTTCTATCTTTTTAATTATCTTTAGACTTGATTTGATATTTTAGTTTTTGTTTGTATCTGCATTTAAGATTTGCCTTACAATTTCCTTTTCTCATAGTGGTCTTTCTAGTTTCATATCAAGGGTTTTAAAATGAGTTCTCTAATAGTTTGTGCAAGTTTAGAATTTTTGATAGAACTTACCAGTGAAGTCATTTGAGCCTAGAATTTTGTTTATGAAAATATTTTGTTAATAATACAATTTCTTTATTGTTATAAGTATCATCAGATACTCTGATCGCCCTTCAATCTTTTAAAATACCTTTTCTAGGAATTTATCTATTTCTTGCATATTTTGAATTTACTTGCATACCTTCGTTTATAAAATACTCCAAAAATATTATCCGCAAAATCTAAATTAATATTCTAGATTTTATTACAGAGATTTATTTTATTGGAATTTTCAAAGAATCAACTTTTGACCATATTGAACTTTTTTTTTTGAATGCGTTCCTTTTATTTATATATAATACCTTTTTTCTAATTTATTTGGCTGTATGTTTTCACCATTTTTCTAACTTCCTCAGGTAGATTACTTAGCCTGTAATTTTAAGTGCTTTTTCTAATATATGCATGTTAAGCTGTGTAGTTTATTTCTCTGTTAGTTTAGCTGCATTAAAAGTTTGAATGTACAATATTTTTATTCAGTTAAAATATTTTCTAAAATCTACTGATTTGTCAGACCATAGGTTACTTACGATTATATTTTTAAATTTCCAAACATGAGAATTAGTTCTAGTTATCTTTTTGACATTGATCCCTAATATATTTGCATTGAAAATGGAGAACCCACCAACATTTCAACCATTTAGAAATATTTGTTTGTCTTAGTGTTTTCATGAGCTTCTTCCAAGACAGGTACTTAACAAACCTGATCTCAGACAACTACTGATCGGTCAGTATTGATTTTTCTTCTTCTGGAATTTCACAAGAATGGAATTTCAGGATATGTACTTTTTGTGCCTGAGTTTTCTAGTTATTCAGTGGGAATGCTGGTCTACTACAAGTTCCTTAATCATAGCGAGAAGAAAAGGTCCTCTCTGATAATTTTGAAAATAAACTTTATGAAGATCTAAACTACATACAATAAAATGCATCAATTTTAAGGGTAAAATCTGATGAATATTGCCAGTTTTAACATTTAGGTAACCAACTCACTATTCAAGTTATAAATATTGCCATCAACCCAAAAAGTTCCCTCATGCTCATTTGTATTAAATTCTCCTCCATCTCGAGAAACAAAACACCATGGATCTTCTACATGTCACTTTGGACCAATATTGGTTGTTCTAAATTTCATAAAAGCTTTATATCATGTTAATGTTTTGGAGTAACATAACTATAGGTTTTCATCTTTTTTTTTCTTTTTCTTTTTAAATGGACATCCATTTTTTTTCACCACTATTGCTGAGAGAATGTTTACTATTGGATTAATTTAGTGTTTTGTTAAAAATCTATTCTGAAGTAACTATTCCGTTCAGAGTGATCTATAAATTGATACTTACATCAGTACCAAACTGTCTTGAATATTTTCTTTCTCCCTAATCTTGAAAAAAGAACATATTTTAATATAATGTCTTATAATTATAGCTGCAGATTTTTCATAGATGCCTTTTTTACCATATTGAGTGAGTTTCTTTTTATTAAGTGACATACTGGTAAATATTAAACAACTTTTTCTGGGAGTAGAGAGGAGACCGTGATTTGTAGCATTTGCCACTTTTCTGTGGTATAAAAATTTCCACTGTAGCCATGTAAAGTTATCGATATGATATTAAGTAAAACAAAATTACTGAAAATTTAACAGTCAACTCTCTTGGGTCAACTCCAGCATATCACTATTTCTATTTCTATATTGCTTAGAATTTTTATCACTCATTTAATACATCTGTATTTAGAAGTGGTATATATATATTATTAGTATATATATTATTAATAAGTTGACCTCTTTACTGGGCAACATCCTTCTTTATCCTTTAGGAAAATCACTTTATCTCTTTCAATTTTCTATAGTTCATTTTGCCTTTCTATTGCTGTCTCTTGATTAAAAAAATAAATAAATTTATTGAGGTGAATTTGGTTAATAAAATTAGGTTTAAGGTGTATAATTAAAAAATATATTATCTCTATATTACGTTGTATGTTCACAACTCGGAGTCAAATCTCCTTTAGTCACCCTATATTTGACCTAGTTTACCCCTATTTACCTCCCCCTCAGTACCTCTCCCTCTAGTAACTATTAAACTGTTGTCTGCGTCTATGAGTTTTTTTCTTGTTCATTTATTGCTTTCAGTTTTATGTCTTATATATAAGTGAAATCATATGGTTCTCAACTTTTTCTGTCTGACTTATTTTGCTTAGCTTGATAATCTCAAGATCCATCTATGTTGTCACAAATGGCAATATTTGATCTTTTCTTATGACTGAGTAATATTCCATTGTATAGATATACCACATCTTTATCCAATCATCTGTTGAAGAGTACTTCGATTGTTTCTATGTCTTGGCCACCATGATTAATACTGCAGTGAACATTGGGGTGCGTATATCTTTATGGATAAATGTTTTTACATTTTGGGGATAGAAACCCAGAAGAGGGATTACTGGGTCATATGGTAATTCTCTTAATTTTTTGAGAGATACTTCTCCCCAGAAGACATACAAACAGCCAAGAGACATGAAAAGATTCCTAACTTCAGTAGCTTTAGGCAACTGCAAATCAAAACCACAATGAGATACTACCTCACATCTGTTAGAATGACTATAATTAATAGAATAAGGTGTTAGGTTCTGGGGAAAAAGGAACCTGTATGCACTGCTGGTGGGAATGTAAGTTTGTATAGCCACTATAGAAAAGAGTATGGGGGTTTCTCTTGATTTCTTTTCAAATATACTAAACATTTACATAGCTTAAAGATACTGGAAGTATTTAGCAGATCATCTTAAAATATATTATTTACACAAAGAAGTATGACCATTGTTTATTTTATTTTGACTTTTTAGTATATGTCTTTTAATATAAAAGAAAGCTTTATGGCTATACAATTTCCTCTAAGTATAGCTTTTACTATTTCCCTCAGATTTTGGTATATTTCTTATTACTTTCCCAGTAGTTTTCAATTTTTAACTGTGATTTGCTCTTTGAAAATAGGATTATATAGAAACTAGATTATAATCAGAGAATGTGATGAATATATATTCTTATTAAATGTGTTTTCCTTATATGTATAAAAATTTGAACATTTTTATACATTTTAATAGGCATGATAAAGACTGTCTACTCTCAAGTACAGAAAGATATAGTTTGATATATGATTGATTCACTGATTATATAATTAAACTTCCTTCATCCAAACTTACATTTATTTAGTAGATTTGATTAATTTTTAAGTGAAATTGACTTACTTCACCCTAATTATTTTTAAAGACATATTCATATTTCTGATATATTTTGCTTAACATTTACCTGATATGTTATTTGATGTATTCAATTTTGAGATTTTTAGAGTAGCCTCATTTCTATTTGAATAAAAACAAATGTATGTATTACACATTCAGCATCTATATAATTTACAAGAAACATATTTTACTTTACACATATTAAACAACAGCCATAGGCCAATCTTGACTATCACCTAGAGCAGTTGTCTCCGACCTCTTTTGGCACCAGGGACCAGTGCTTCTATGGGAATCTAATGCCTGAGGATCTGAAGTGGAGCTGACTCAGTGATGCTAGTGCTGGGGAGCAGATGCAAATACAGATGAAGCTTCACTCACTCACATGCTGCTTACCTCTTGTTGTGCAGCCTGGTTCTTAACAGGCCACGGACAAATACTATACGGTATGTGGTCTGAGGGTTGGGGACTCCTGATCTAGAGGGTCTCTTCCCTTGATAGTGTATTTTAATCATTTGCCAGCCAAGTTGTGGATGCAGCATGTAATTAATGCTCTAAAATATTATTGTATTAACATGAAGGAATTTATACACACACACACACATATACACACACACGCATTATTATAATCCTTTTTGTAAAAGTACTAGCAGGAACTGCTAGATACAAACTATTTCTAACTCAGTTTTATTTTTCTTTCTAATATTTCCTGTTTTATATTTCATTCTTATGAATAATTTTTATTAAAATTTTCTCTATTTTCTGTGCTTAGATCATCCTACTAGTAGTCAGAGAAAATATTTTGAACACAGGGCACTCTAATCCATATATTAAATTAGGCATCTTTCTTCAAAGAGTTTTTGAAAAAAAAAACATGGTAATCTCAATTTCTTGTGACTTGTTACTTGATCTCCTTTTCAAGGACATAACTCTCATATTAGCCTAGATTTTAGGATACTAGAAATATTATATTTGTCTCTATATCTGTCTTATTTTTTTCAGATTAGAAATATTTGGTTATCTGTTGTTGGTAAATTACTAACTTCATATTATAAGATCATTTTAAAACATAGAGAGGGATGAATTCTTAATTTTAGCATACCTGATTCCCAGAAGGGTTAGCAACACAGTTAAAATATTTATTGCAGAAAATATTAAAATAATTGCATTCCAAATTGTTTATTTATAAATGTTTACATTACATTGTTAAGCAAATATCATAATGATTCTTCTCCCTGGTGGTCAGAGAAAAAGCCTTTTTTGATGGGGAGAAGAAGTGTAAAAATTCTAATTTGGCACATTTATAAGACTTTTATTCACTAAGCTTATTAGGTTTGCTTTTACAACTTTCACAAAGAGGGTTTTACAATGTGTTTGTTATTGGAACATGCTTGATAATTCCTCAGCATGTATAGAGGTACAAAATAACACTTCCAACCTTTAAGATCAAACACTTGGGTAAATACCACAGATGCCAAATTTCTCTAGCAGGTGCTAAATTGCTGCTAGTGTATCACCTTGGGATATGATGAAGATAAATGGAGCACTCTGTGGTTTTCCCAGTATTCCACAATTACTAGAACACCTGTGCTAAACGATGTGGGGCAAATGCACCATAAACATCCTTACAATACTCAAAGGACCTTCTAGTTTCACATTTCAGCTTGCTTAGCAGGGCCTAAGCTTAATGTAGGTGTTGGAAGTGTTTCACCTATCCGTGACCCTGCTACCACATGGTAACATATCAGTGTCATGTCTGTGGAAGCTGCCTTTTTCCTCTCTCTGTACTGTTTTTATTTCTTTATCTCCTTAACTTATTCATTTTAATACTTTCTTCTATCCGTTCTTATCTTTGCTATATGAGTATATATGTCTTCCTTTGCTTTAAATGAAGAGTATATGACCCCTTTGCTTTAACATCAAAGATGGGTCCCCAGCCCCTGGGCTGTGGAGCAGTACTGGTCTGTGGCCTGCTAGGAAATGGGCTGCACAGCAGCAGATGAATGGTGTGCCAGCAAGCAAAGTTTCATCTATATTTGCACCTGCTCCCCAGCGCTAGCATCACCGCCTCAGCACCACCTCAGATCATCAGGCATTAGATTCTCAAAGGAACACTGGTCCCTAGTGCCAAAAAGGTTGGGTACCACTGACAAAAACCTGTATTTTCAGCAATGCTGGGTGCTGTTAACATTGTAGTACCAGCATGTCTATTTTTCAGCAAATTAACCTTGGCACATGTAAGCTCTGATAGGCAGAATGGAGGTTTTAAAGACGGCAATAACATGTCGGATGGAAATGTCAGTAATTACATTTGTGGTAGCTGTGGAACTGACAACTTTTCTCAATATTAGAGAAAATATTTTTACCAAATTGAAACATTAAAAACAAATAGCTCTGTGGGTGTGTATGCATTAATGAGTTTATGATAACATCCATTGTTATTGTGAATTAAGCTTCTGCTATTTGCCTTACAGACTAGTTTAACAGCTTTATTGAGACAGTTCACATATCATACAATTTAGCATTTAAAAGTATATAATACATTGCTTTCAGTATATTCACAGGAATGTGTGACTATTACCACAATCTAATTTCAGACCATTTTTGTCCCCCAAAAGGAAATTTCTATACCTACAAGCAGTTGTTCCCCATTCTCTCACACTCTCCCTCCTCCAGCCCTAAGCATCCATCAATCTACTGTGTCACTATAATGTCTTTTATTCTTTTCACTATTTTAAAAATAATTACTTTTCAACTATTTTAATTTTATGAGCTTAACTGTGATATTCTTGTTTTTCTCCTATGGAATTCATAGAATTTTGTAATTCATGGCTTCATCTTTTTTCTCATTTTGAAATAAGCTCTCCTCGACTATTGTGACTATTGCACATGCTCCCTATTACTTTTAGGCTACATCGTCTTTGCCACCAGTATGTGAATACTTTTATATAGCACATTTTAGAGACTGCAGTCTCTATAGTACATTTTGTATAGTTATTGTAACCGTAGTTTATATTTCATGTTTCAGGCTTGAGAAATATATTATTCCTAATCCCCTATTTCTATCAGGATTAGGAGCAGTAATGGGAAAAGCAAGAAAAATTCTGAGAAACTATACAATTTACATATGTCAGAGTCCAAACGATGTTTTTATGGATTTATTTGAACAACTTTCATAGAGTTTTCTGCTTTCTCTGAAATAAACACAAAGGGACCTGTATGAATCTAGAGCATAACCAGCTTCTATCTCTACAGTTGTGTATTTTGCTTGTTTATTTATTTAGGTTTTCAGATCCTGATTAGAAAATAAGCCCTTGTGACTTTTCATAAAAAGGAAACATTCAGAGGCGTGAACTGCTTTATTACAATGGCTTTCAAGGCTTTTGAAATCTGAAATATTTCTTATAATTGGGTTCAGAAATCGCCATCCAGTCTTATTCAGGAAGTGATGATTTTTCAAAAATGATATCACAGAATAGAGGCTAGATAAAGGGAGGTTTGATAATCCTTGAATGTACAGTTATACTCTAACCCCAATAATTTTAAACTCTAAAAATATCATATTGAATTCATAGGTATGAATACAACATCCTAATATGTGGAACAATTGAAAAGCAACCTTTTTATGTTATTTAAAAATACTTTCTTAATGAGCTACAGTATCTGAAACTTGTACTGCAAATTTACTGTTTGGAATAAATAATGCTGAGGTGGGAAGTTTATTAGTAAAAGAAAATGTTTTTCCTCATATACCCACACAAGCATAAAATAGTATAAAATGTTCATAAAAGTTTACTGGAATTTTGTTTGAATAAGGTACTTTTTAACATATGCTCGAAGGCAAACACTGTTTTCTTTAGAAAATGAATATATAAGGTCACTGTCATCTCAAGTTTAAAACATTAGATAAATAAGGCAATTTAGAGTCCATTTCCTTTACCCATCTGTTTACTAAACAAAGGTTTATAGTAAGGTTTTATGACTCACATTTTAGCAACCAATCTTATACGAAGTTATTGTTTTTTGGGTCATATAAATGAGCAAACAAGATTGTAAGCGGAGTTGTGAATGTAGAACTGACAGAACTCTCTTGTCTTTTATCATTGTGCTTCCTTTGTATGTAAAGAAAAGTACATTTCCTGAGTGGATTTTTAAAAAATTTTTTCTGAATGAATTTTAATGGCTTAACCATGCTGAAAAATGATATGAGTCAAAATAACTACCTCAGAAAGTAACCACAAAAGTAACGAAGTGATAAGAAGTGGAGTATTCACTTCTAGTCTGGTAAGTATGCCCAGGCTTTCAATAAATGGATGATGGAAATGTTTGCATAATAATTATCAATCTTTTCAATAATGAGTGTGCTGTCAGTATATAATCGTATTGAGAGCTTAAATGCCAGTAAATCCGATTGGTAGGTAAGGTATACGCTTTGAGTTACCAGGATGGCCAGGGAACTTTCCCAGGTGCCTTGAGCCACTTTCCTGTGTCAAGATAGAAGTTTCTACACTAATTGCTAGTTTCCTTCTGTAGAGGCTTTGCTCATTAGATCAGTTAACCAGTGCCTCCTATGAAAAGGCAGAGAGGTATAAGCCAGAAAGAAGGAATCTTAGTCTGACCATGTATGCCATGCTGCCAACTCACCAATCTTCTCAAATCTGGATTCGGGATTCCTAGTTCTGTGCAATGGTTCAGGATGAAATAAACAGTATTCTCTTACCATCTTCCTCTTCCCTCTATCAAGAGCTCTTCAAACACAAAGTAACTGTGTTCTCTCTCTCCCTTCTTTCTTCCCTCCCTTTTATTTCTCTCTTCTTTTCTCATTCTTAGCCCCATGCTCACACACACATACACCACTTTTTCTCTCTTGTTAGTGTTATAATTCAGCACATGCTCTCAGATTCTCTCTCTAGAATCTCTTTGGAAAATAAAATAAAAATTATGTATTTCTCAACAAAATGCATCCCATCCAAGAAAGAAAGCTTGAATGAATGGAACTTTGAGGGTTCATATCTGTCTGTGTATAAATTTACTATAAACATGTAAAGGTATAATAATGAACAGATGTGTTTAGTTATCAGACATATTTGAGTTCAAATCACTGTCCTGCAACTTACTAGGTTGATGGTTTGAAAAAGTTATTTCACAGACCCTCAGTTTCATTAAATGCATTATTGGGAAAATCATACCATCAATCTTGTATAATCATTTTGAGAATTAAGAGTAATTGTGCATGAAAATGCCTATCCCATTGCTTGGAACAAAGTGAATACATTTATTCAGCTATCTCCAATTTATAATATGAACATGAAAGTTTCTCATTGGAAATATAATCAAATTTTATTTGGTGTTTTTTTCTTAATGGGTAAGTGAAAATATATTCTAATTGGAAATCATTAAAATATAATAATTAATTTCTTCTCTGTGGCCCAGGCAACTATTAATTGGCTTTTTCTCATACTTAAGTATGTTTTGACTTTCTTGGAATTCAAAAAACTAGATTTATACTCTACGGCTTCATTTGTTCATTATATGGGCAGGTACATGGGAGAACATTTTGTGGCTGATGGAAATATTCTACATGCTATTTTCGATGGCAGTTAAGTAGTATATGCATTTTGTAAAAGCTTATCAAAATATATAATCAAAATTATACATAATGGGTTTATTTTATTATATATAAAATAATATATCATTAAGGTTGGTTTAAAAAGACTCCAGCAAAGGATACTCTAGGCCAAAATGCTTTCAGTCATAAAATTATTTAAAATTTATGGAAGAACTATTACATAGCACTTTAAAAAAATAGAAGAAATAACTTCCTACTTAAGTCTATAAAGCCAACAAAATCTGGTAATCAAAACCTCAACAAAATTATAAGGAAATTTACCAGCAAACCTCATGCATAAAAATAGATGCAAAAATCTTAAAATATATGTTAGTAAATTAAAATCAGCCAGAAATAAATTGTAATAAAGGTATTATGTATATGCACATCTGTGTATAAACATATATAATAATGAAAGAATTATGACAGAAGGTTCTTATTCCAGTAATGCAAATGTGGTATAACAATAGAATATGTAACACTGTATCTCCACATGTAGGAAAAAAATAAATATCATATGACCATATTGGTAGATTTAGAAAAATGTCTTGATAAAGTATAATACGTTCACTTTAAACTCCTAACCAGTTAGGAATATAAAGGACCTACCTTAATTTGATGAGTGTCTATAAAAACTTACAGTTAACACTATGCTTAAGATATATTATTGAAACTTTCTCACTAATATTTGAAAGCAAAAATTATGCCTATAATGCAACTCTTATTTTCATATTCAACATTATATTGTTGATTCTTGATAGTATCATAATGAAGAAAGAAATAAGATAAAAGGAATAGAAATAAAGACATAAAATTATCATTTTTAAATAAAAAGAAAAAAGCTTGCATGATTATAGTGTATATATAACAATATCAGAATCAGGGTGATTTTTAAATTTAATAAATATAACACATTTACTGTATACAAGTCAAGGCAGAAAAAATTGCATCCCTATGTATCAGCAACAAACAATATGAAAATTATTTTTCTGTTTCTTCGTAGTCTAATAATTTTATCCTGGATATGTTAAATAATGTATTGTAGAGATTTCCAGTGCTGTTGTACTCATCATAATGGTATTGATTTCTGCTTGTTTTAGCATGAAATTAACTTGGTAGAATTTAAACTCTACTCTCTCCTTTGGGGTGTGGTGGCAGCTAAAATCTTCTTTTACTTTTTTTATTGCTATACTGCATGAATCTACTTTATACATGCATATTCCCATGGTCAATAAGAGAATTAAGGAGAGTTTACATGTAGAATTATTTTTCTGGAGCTATAATCGACATATAACATTATGTTAGTTTTAGGTGTGCAACATAATGCTTAGATAGATATATGTATATATTGTGAAATGATCACAATAAGTCTAGTTTATATTAATCACTACATATACTTGCCTATGTTTCTTGTGATGAGAGGTTTTAAGGCCTCCCTTAGCAACTTTCAAACATGCAATGCAGTATTATTAATAATAGTCATCATAATGTACATTACATCCCCAGTACTTATTTATTTTATAACTGGAAGTTTGTACATTTTGATCACTTTCACTCATTTTTTCTAACCTCTACCCTTGCCCAGCCCACCTCTGGTAAACACCAATCTTCTCTGTTATCTGAGTTCATTTTTTAATATTTTCTATGCTTTCTTTTTTTAAAGATTTTGCATAGAAATGTTATGGTATTTGTCTTTCTTTGACTCATTTCACT
Source organism: Rousettus aegyptiacus (assembly GCF_014176215.1). Lineage (NCBI taxonomy): Eukaryota > Metazoa > Chordata > Mammalia > Chiroptera > Pteropodidae > Rousettus > Rousettus aegyptiacus. Next base: position 24,207,659 of record NW_023416306.1, read on the forward strand.
TAGCATAAATGCCCTCTATATACTTTTATGTGTCACTAATAGCAGAATTTCCTTCTTTTTTATGCTCGAGTAACATTCCATTGTGTGGGTGTTTTGTGTGTGTGTGTGTGTCACATTTTCTTTATCCATTCTTCCATTAGCAGATACTTAAGTTGTTACTATGTCTTGACTGTTATAAATAATGCGGCAATTGCAAAAATAATTATTTTTCTACTTATTTTTCTGACACTTCGTTATTAAATTAGAGTATACGAACGCTATGGATTTTTGAACGTCGATTTTGTATCCAGAAACTTTGCTGTATTTGCTTATTGTTTCTAGTAGTGTTCTTGTGGAATCTTTAGGATTTTCGATATAGAGAATCATGTCATCTGCAAAGAGTAACAATTTAACTTTATTTCCTATTTGGAGGCCTTTTATACCTTTCTCTTGTCTGATTGTACTCACTAGGACCTCCAATGTTATATTGAATAGCAGTGATGTTAGTGGACAGCGTGGTCTTGTTCCTGATCTTAGAGGGAAGGTTTTTAGTTTTTCACCATTAAGTATAATGTTGACTGAGGGCTCGTCATAGATGGCCTTTATTATGTTAAGGTACTTTCCTTCTATACCAATTTTGTTAAGTGTTTTGATCATAAATGGGGGCTGTATCTTGTCGAAGGCTTTTTCTGCAGCTATTGATATGATCATGTGATGCTTATTTTTTAATTTGTTTATGTGGTGTATCATATTAATCGATTTGCATATGTTGAACCATTCCTGTGCCCCTGGGTTAAAGCCCATTTGATTGTGGTGTATAATCTTTTTAACATGTTGCCGTATTCAGTTCGCTAGTATCTTATTTAGGATTTTTGCATCTGTGTTCATGAGAGATAGTAGTCTGTAGTTTTCTTTTTTTGTGTTATCTTTAGTAGGTTTTGGTATCAGAGTAATACTAGCCTCATAAAATGAGTTGATTGTTACTGCCTCCTCTTTGATTTTTTTGGAAGACTTTGAGGAGAATAGGTATTATGTCTTCTTTGAATGTTTGATAGAATTCATTGGTGAAGCCATCTGGTCCTGGACTTTTACTTTTTGGTAGATGTTTGATGATTGTTTCAATTTCCATACTGCTGATGGTTCTATTTAGATTTTTCCAGTTCTTGATTCGGTCTAGGAAGGTTGTATTTTTCTAAGTACTGGTTCATTTTTTTCTGGGTTATTAAATTTGGTGTTGCATATTTTTTCATAATATTCTTGTATGATCCTTTGTATTTCTGCGATATCAGTCATAATTTCCCCTTTTTCATCCCTGATTTTGTTTATTTGTGTCCTTTCTCCTTTTTCTTTAGTGAGTCTAGCCAGAGATTTGTTTCATTTCTTTTTCTTTTTCTTTTTTTTTTGTTTTCATTTCATTTATTTCTGCTCTAATTTTGATTATTTTTTTCCTTCTGCTGAATTTAGGCTTCATTTGTTCTTTTTCAAGTTTTTTAAGATGCAGCGTTAGGTTGTTTATTTGGGCTCATTCTTGTTTGTGGAGATAGGCCTGTGGTGACACAACCTTTCCTCTTAGGACCGCTTTTTTTTATGTCCCAAAAGTTTTGATATGTTGTACCATCTTTATCATTCATTTCTATGTATTTCTTGACCTCTTTTTATTTCTTTTCTAATCCAGTTATTTTTCAGTAGCATATTGTTTAATCTGCATGTATTTGTGGTTCTTCCTGATCTCTTTTTGCAATTGATCTCTACTCCCAAACATTATGAACAGAGAATATGGTTGGTATGATTTCAACTCCTTTATATTTGTTGAGGCTATCTCTGTGCCCCAGTATGTGGTTGATTCTTGAGAACATTTCATGTGCACTAGAGAAGAATGTATAAGCAGCTGTTTTGGGATGGAAGGCTCTGTATATGTCAATTATGTCCAGTTGGTCTAATGTGCCATTTAAGGATGTTATTTCCTTTCTGATTTTCTGTTTGGATGATCTGTCCATATCCAGCAGTGGGATATTTAGGTCCCCTACTTCAATAGTGTTTTAGTCTATTTCTCCCTTTAGTTCTGTTAGTAATTGCTTTACATATTTTAGGCTCCCTGATTGGGAGCAAAGATATTAATAAATGCTATGTCTTCTTGGTGCATGATTCTTTTTATCATTATGAAGTGTCCCTCAGGATCTGTCTTTACCTTTTTTATTTCGAAGTCTATTCTGTCTGATACTGGTACCACTACTTCCACTTTTCTCTGAATGCCATTTGCTTGAAATATCATTTTCCACCCTTTCAATTTGAGTCTATATTTGTCTTTGGAGCTGAGATGTGTCTCCTAGAGGCAGCATATGGTTGGGTTTTATTTTTTGATCCAGTCTGCAACTCTGTGCCTTTTTATTAGTGAGTTCAGTCCATTTACAGTTAGGGTGATTATTGAAATATGAGGTCTTCCAATAACCACTTTATCTTTTGGTTTCTGGTAGCCTTGTATTTCCATTGTTTCCTTGTCCTTGTGTGTCCATTTTTTGTTTGTTTGTTTTGTTTTGTTTTTTTTATTTTGGTTGGTTTTTGTAGGTTTTGCCTCTGGTTCTTCTAATTTTATGTTATTCCATTCTGAATCTCCGGTGTGTGTTTACCATTCTGAATATATAAAGAATAGTTAAGAATAGTTATACACACATGTGCATGTGCACACACACACACACACACACACACACACAGTCATCCATTTTCTTCTGTGCGTGTCTCATCTCTATTCCCCTTTGCAAATTTGGATTGTTGAATCCTCCCCTTTTCAGTCATTGTTATCTCAATTTGTCCCTGTGTATGCTGGACATTCATTACTATCTTGTTACAGCAATTCCTTTATTATTTAAGATTATAATACCTTGTTTCTAGTGAGGGTTGCACTCTTCTGCTTCTATTTGCCTTATAGCCACTTTACTCCTAACTATGTTGTTGTTGTTGTTGTGTTGTTGTTTTGTCACTTTGTTTCAGGTGATCTTACCCCTTTCAGTATTTCCTATAGTGCAGACTTTGTAGTGGAGTATTTCCTCAATTTTTATATGTCTGGAAAGGCCTTAATTTCTCTCTCATATCTAAAGGAGAGCTTAGCTGGATAGATTATTCTAGGCTGGTAGTTCCTTTTACTTAATAGTTTAAATATTTGATTCCATTCCTTTCTGGTTTGTAAGGTTTGAGCTGAGAAGGCCGATGATAATATAATGGGTTTTCCTTGATAAGTTACTATTTTCTTCTCCCTGGCTTTCATCGAAATTCTTTCCTTGTCATTGATTTTTGATAATTTTAATACAGTGTGCCTTGGTGAAGGCCTTTTTGGGTTGTGTAATTGAGTGTTCTGTTGACTGCTTGAAATCCAAGCTCCAGCTCATTCCCAAGATTTGGGAAATTCTTGTCAACTGTTTGTCTGAAAATGCTTTCTAGTCTGTGCTCCTTTTTCGATAATGCCCATTATTCTTGTTTCCTCTCCTGATGGTATCAGCTAGTTCTTGACTTTCTCTTTCATTTTTTATTCTTCAGTTTCTTTCTTCTTCCTTCTGATTTTTTTTTTTTAATTTCTGTCTGATATCATGATACTTTCCTCTATTTGGTTGACTCTATTTCCCAAACTTGCTATTTAATTATTGAACTCTAGCAGTGTGTTCTTCATCTCCAGAAGTTCTATTTGGTTCTTTTTGAGGGTTTCATTCTTCTTGCTTTGCTCATCTGGTTGTTTTTTCCATTCCTAAAATTGTTGGTATGACTTGTTTTGGAATTCACTGAGTCTTTTCAAAAGTACCAGCCTGAATTCTCTGTTATTTAAATTGTATATTTCTATATCTGTAAGCTTATTTTCTAGAGATTTTTCTCTTTATTTCTGAAATGCCTTATCACCTTGATTGTTCATGGTGTTTAATGGACTATTTCTCTCCCTGGGCATTAATGGAAGTGTATTCTGCTGTTTTTCCAGAAAGAAGATTTATTATATAAATGTATCTATTTAGCCTGTTGCAAAGAAGGTGCTCTTCTTTTGGTTTCCAGTAGATGGCGTCTAAGCCTCTTGGATCCATGCTTTATGTATAGCCTTAATAGTGTCCTTTTATTTTCTTGTAGATATTTAATTGTGCTTGCTATCCTCAGTCTCAGTCCCTGTCAGTGTTAGAAACAGTTTCAATAGTGTTTGCTCAGATTCCCTGGGGCTCTGCGGTGTTCAGTCTTGGAGGGTATGTGGGGAGGAGCCCTCTAGGCAGGGGTCAGGATTGTGGCTTAGCTTCAGTTTTGCAACCTCCACCAGTAAATAATCCGCTGTAGTCTTTCTGCCGTCCCACTTCTCTGCCTTCTGCATTGATGACCGTCTCTGTTGCCAGCCTGGTGGAGCTCACAGCTTTCCCAGATAGAACTGTTCTGGGAACTCGCTGCTCCTTCTCCTCTCCCCCTCCTCCTATAGGTGGTTTCAATGGCTATGAGAGGCAACTTCTTTATTTCTCTCATTCCACTGCCCAACACCTGGGGTTCTGACCTATGGTAGCTCTTATGTGCAGTTCCCATGTTCAGACATGCTGGTGTGTGGTTTGGATGTTTTTTGTTGAGTTTTAGATGGTCAGCTTATTGTTGTTTCAAGGGGAGAGATCTGGGGACATCTCTCAGTCTGCCATGTTTCCCCTAAGTCCTCTATTTTTAACTTTTTGAGGAAAACTCCACATTGTTTCCTTGCCAAGTGCTGTTTCCATACTTGCAGGATTTAATGGTCACCCATTTTGTTTTTTTTCTTTCTAGCATTTTTCTCCTCATTCTCTAGCTGTCAGCCCACTCTCATCTAGTTTATAGTAATTGAATTCAGCTAACTTTATTAAGTGTTGAGGGCTATTTGTGATACTGAGTGGGGCATGCCCTCATTAAAAACCATAAAAACATGCAATACATTCAGTGCCTATTTCTTCTTTCAAGTGGTTATCATCACTACACATTTCATAGATGCATTTTTTTATTGTTTTTAATAAATAATTAGTTATTTTTGAGAGGGTTGGTCTACATTGAGCTTCTTTGCTGTCAGTGAAAGTAAAACATTCTCTATTAAAATTAAATGTGTATAACCTATGACTGAATTTTATTCGCAGTTGTATATTAAATAAAAGTCTATGTTATATGCACTGAGAGAGAAAGACAGAAATGCTCATAGTAGCTTTATCTTATAGTTAAAAGGTGTAAGCCATTTTAATTCAATTGACAATATAATGAATGAACGCATTTTGATATATTTGTACTATGAGATGTTATACAGTAAAAACAATGAAATAATTACAGGCACACATAACAATATAGATGAATTTGTTTAAAAAGATATGTTAACATCCAAAAAAATGCAAGAATGTATACTGAATAATTCTATTTATAAAAATTTAAAAATAGAACGAAAAGAAGTGCTATAAACCATAGATTTAGTGGTTCCTGTGTACCAGAGAATGAAGATGAGGATAGGGTTGTGAGACTGTAGGAGGGTAGTAGCATGAGGAAGTTCCTTCGTGGAGATGGGAATTTCTGTATTTTGATTATTCATGTGAGAATTTCATGAATCTGCTCATGGTATGAAATTGCATGCAACTTCACACACCTAAACATGCAAATGACTATGCAGGAATGACTATGCAGTGAAAACTGAATGAAGTCTGTAGTCTAGTTAATAGTATTTTACCAACGTCAGATTCCTAGTTTTGATATTGTACTATAGTCATATAAGATGTCACCCTTGAGGAGGAACTTAGTAAAGGGTTCACAGAACTCTACTCTTTCTATAACTTCTTTTAGTCTTTAGTTATTTCAAAATAAAATATTAAAAACAAAGACAACGATTTATCTGTACTTTAAGTTGTTTGTTTTTTTTCTATACATTCTGGGAGAGTATATATGACACTATTAAATTATCATAACTCTTGGTATAATTGAATGACAATACTGATTTGATGAAATAAGTGAGAAGATATAAAAAATTAAAGTCGATTAACATAATCATGGGCCATTTTTTAAAGGAAAAAACAGATTAGGTTAGAGGTTCAACAGTGGTATTTTCTTTAATCTCTATTAACTAAAGTTTTGTTTCCTATTCCACATATTACTTGAGATTTATTGAGGTCATCACATTTTGAGACTTACTTAAAGTCACTTGTGATATTTTATAAAATGTGAAGAAGTGTTTTAAAATAAGAATTGCATAGAAATAAATAAAAATTAACAACAATCTTTAAATAGATTTTTTAAAATGCTTTTAATGTTTAATAATAAAATCAGTCGTCATTATGTAGATAATTCAAATCATCATATGAAATAGTAAGAACACTATTGGCTACAACTATCTGGATTTTCTTAGGAGAAAAAAATTTTAATTGTATGTCTTATATTTATACATCTGTAAAGTGTAATTATCACTTGCTATATCTTTTTTCCTAGAGTAATATTCATATCCATAGGGTGCTTATGAAAACATTTTTGTAATTATATGTATCAAAAATGAATGCATTATTTATTATAATTTTAATTCTTTTTTGAAAGAGAAGTAAACCTTTATTTCTTTGTTTCATAAATAAAGCTGGCTATGCTAATTTTAATTCTTTTGAAAATTATATAATTTTCAAGAATAGTGAGGCCTGTATATTCCTCTACCAAAATAATTACCATAGAACCAGCTTTTCTTCCATCTTTCTTCCTAAGTGATCCATTCTCAAATGTCTGTGATATTTATATGTTTACTGATTTAGGAAAATTCATTCGTGGTCTTAGAATATGTAAAACAATATATTTTCACAATTTTACATAAAAGTATCAAGTTTGTGTTAGGCTAAATATAACATTTCTTGGACAAGGTTAATATGCAGTTTAATTGTGATGTGTAGGAGAAATTTTGATATGTTTATTATAATGTTAAAAAAATGTTTTAATCTATTTTTTTCAATCACTCTAAATCATTCTTGTTGTCACAAAAAAACTCTATAATTAAATTATATACAAAGTTTTTATAATGTTCTATTTTTACTTTAAAAAATTAGCTTTTTTTTCATAACAAATGCTATTTGGAAACCATCTTCTAAATCAAATGAATAACCAATGCCTCGTTTCTCCAGTGTAATGTACATTCACACAAAAAAAGTTGTAGGTCGTTTGGTAAATCTGATATGATATTTTAAGTTCTATGAATTTTTTCTTGTTCTTTGATATTTCTTGGTAGCAGCATTCTTTTTCCATTTAGAAGCATTAAAATTTAATATCTTAGTTCTGCTTTCCAGGAAGATGTGGTATACGTGCTTTTCCCTCTTCCTCTCGCTAAGTTTACCTAAAATTTTAGACATTGTATACAGAGCGAACAAAGACTGAAAGGTGGAGAGGTGGCAGACGGGCTTTAGGACATAGGGAATAACATGACAGTGAGTTCTCTGGGCTTTCTTCTTGCCTCATGTCGCAGACTTAGAACTAAAGGAGCTAGAAACCTAGAAATGCCATTGCCCCTTCAAAAATAAAAAGCCCCCTCAAAATGTACAATTACCTCGGGATTAAAAAAAAGAGTTTTATTAAAAAATTGAATCCAGCTTATTAAAATATTTGGCTAAAAATTAATGTTTTATTAAAATTGTATCACAATAATAATAGATTCATATGCAATTCTAAGAATAATGCATTAAGATACCATGCGCCCTTTACTACGTGCCCTTTAGAAAGTTTCTTTTGGAAGAATGTTAAGACTCTATTTTTACTTCCATTGTGCATCAAGTTACACTTACTTATTTATATTAGGTCCTTTATCATAAATACTCACAAAGTTTATTCTTTAATAAGTAAGTTTCAATAAAATATTTAATTTGCAAAATTTTCTGTGTATAATTAGGCTCTGTAAGGCATAAAAACAGATAAATATAATGGCACTGATCATGGCCAAAACATATTTAACAAAATCTCCACCAACATATGCAAAAGAGTATGAATATTATAAAAATATCATACTAAACCTTAGACCACAATAAAATTCACAGATTTCATGGTAGATTTCCATGATTAACGGGAGATAAATTAACATGGAGCGATAGTATTGCGGATATGTAAATAACTATGCAGTGCATTCTAGTTATTTCCGGGTGATGTTTTGGTGTAGTAATCTGTAAAACAGCGAATAATTCCTTTCTTGTAGTATTGGGGTAAAAATACTGGACAATATGACTAAAATACATGGCATTTAGGAGCTACTTAAACAACTTTGATAAAAGTGACTATCTTATAACTGGATTCTGGCTTTCTATTCTCATTACTGCCTCCTTTTTAGCTTTCAGATATGCTCAAGGGCAGCAGTTTTAAATGTTGACTCATGGTCATCTCATTTTAGACTTGATATTCCCTCAGTTTGGATCCATCATCCTGGACTCTAATGACACATTCCTATGGTTTACCTACTTAGTTAGCTCTTACTCCTTAGTATTTTCTGGATCATGTTTTTCTATCTGCCCTTTAAATCTTACCATGTCTTACAATTGTGTTCCTTGACAGATTTTCTTATTCCATTCTGTCTGTCTGTCTGTCTGTCTGTCTATGTCACGCTCTCTCTCAGCAGTTTCATCTATTATTGTGTTTACTACTATAAAAATTCTAGTGATATTTCAGTTCCTTATCTCTAAATCCATATATCCAACTGTTAATGAACAAATAAGATAATAGTTTAAAACAATTCCATTGACAGCTCGAATAGAATTTTTCATTCACTAACTGCCGTAGTGTCATATGGGTAAAATGTGTAACAGCAACAATTTTGGAAACATTACATAACAGTATTCTCATGAGCTCATTCTATGCCCCCAAATGAGTTAGATTGTATTTATTGTTGTTTTACCAAAAGAAATGGAGATGTAGGCATAATGGTCCAAGTTAAGAAATACTCAGGAAATTGATTTTAAGTTCATGAAATGATCAGACTGTCATTTTTAAAAATGTATTTTTTTTTTTATTGCTGATAGCACACACACAGAAAAGTGCACACACCCTAAGCCACATCATGGACATATGTCCATGTGTAACCTTTCTCTAGATAAATACAATATAATTAACATTCATAAGCTCCCTTCTTGCCCTCTCACAATTATTACCGTTTCTTTCTGTTCCTATTTTTTAAAATAACAGATGAACATGCAGACTTGTGGCAGCAGTCAGAAAATCCTCAGGCATTTTGTTTCAGGCTTTTGTGTGCTGTACATAGGTCATCATTAGTTTTAATGTACTAATTGCACAACACCATAGTAGGTTCAAGCTCAGTGAACACAAAAGTTACTTGGGAAACAGGGATATAATTTGTCCTCATCAAAATATATGGGACTTCCTCTTGAGATTGTATATGTAGCAGCAAAGACAAATAAAATATATTACTAGGTTTCCGTTAGTGTCTATCAGCTAAGGAGCCTGCAGGTAAAATAATGATTTTGCACATGCTGTTTCTAATGAGAGTACCAAGGTTGTCTCATGAATTCTTATGCTCTAAATACACAATATAGTCTGCTGAGGCCTCAAATATGTAACTCAGTAGAAATCTTAAATTAAAATTTGGCTCTGGGGAATGATACATAATAAAACCAAATTTTGTAAGTTGCAGATGATTTTGAAATACTTCCGCTGTGAAAACTATATACTCAAAAGAAAAGCACAATAAATTTTTGGTTACTTGATTGTTCCTTATGATATTTGTTTCATCAAGATGAAAAAATATATTTTCATATTTTCTAGTGGGGAAAAAGTAAACCTTATATTAAGCCCTATTGGCCCTTCCTTTATACTGCATACTTGTTAACACGTCATGCTGTGCAGTTAAGCACAAGGCAAAATCTAATCTGATTATGAAGCTCTAAATGTGGCAAGTCTAACACTGGGTCTTAAGTGGTGCTGAAAGGACTAGAGATCTCAGAGGTTATATACGTGCCCAGGTGTAATCAGAAATTCTGACCTGCCAGCATCTTCATGGAGAACTACAGATGTCAATATCCCATGTAGGAGAAAGGTATACAAATTCAGGGGAAATCTCAATTTCTTAGAAGTCTGGATTCTGTCTTCAATGTCTTTATAACACAAATTTTCATCATGGTGATAGAAGACTTTTCTAATTTTATTTATTTATTTATTTATTTAGATGGCATTAGTTAACGAAATCCAGTAAGTTTCATCTATGCACTTTAACAGTAAGGCATATATATGTTTACACTGTGTTCATCTCCCATAGTTAGATTTCTTCCTTTCACCACATATTTGACCACCTTTACCCTGTCTACCTCCCCCCTCCACCCACCTCCTGCCCTGTGATAACCACTAGTCTATAATTCATGTCCATGAGTCTCTATTTGTCCTGTTCTTTTGTTGCTTTTAGGTTTATATCCCACATATAAGTGATGTTACGTGGTTTTCAACTTTTTCTTTCTGGCTTATTTTGCTTAGTATAATTATCTCAAGGTCCATCTATATTGTAGCAAATGGCAGTATTTCATCTCTTCTTATGGTTAATATTCCATTGTATATATGTACCACACCTTCTTGAGCCAATCATCTATTGTAGGATACTTCAGTTGCTTCCATGTTCTAGACACTGTGAATAATGCTGCTATAAACATTGGTGTGCAAATATCTTTTTGTATATGGGTTTTCAAGTCTTTGGGGTAAATACCCAGGAGAGGGATTGCTGGATCATATGGTAGACCGATTCTTAGTGTTTTGAGGAATCTCGATACTATTTTCCATAGTGGCTGTACCAATTTGCAGTCCCACCAGCAATGTATGAGGGTTCCTTTTCCTCTCCATCCACCCCAACATTTGTTATTACTTGTCCTGTTGATAATAGCTATTCTAACAGGTGTGAAATGATATCTCATTGTGGTTTTGATTGGCATTTCCTTAGTAACTAGAGATGATGAGCATCTTTTCAAATATTTGCTGGCCATTTGTATATTTTCTAGGGAGGAGTGTCTGTTTAGATCCTCTGCCCATTTTTTGATTGAATTGTTTGATTTTTTTTGTTGTTATTGTTGAGATGTATGAGTTATTTGTATATTTTGGATATTAGGTCCTAATGGAGGCATTGCTTGCAAATATATTTTCTCATTTGGATGGTTGTCTCTTTACCTTGTTGATGATTTCTTTTACTGAGCAGAAGCTTTTTAGTTTGATGTAGCCCCATTCATTTATTTTAGCTTTTCTTCCCTTGCCTTTGAGGTCAAATTCATAAAATCCTCATTAAGTCCAAGGTCCTTAAGTTTAGTTCCTATGTTTTCTTCTATTCATTTTGTTGTTTCAGGTCTTATATTCAGGTCCTTAATCCATTTTGAATTAATTTTGGCGTGTGGTGATAGATAACAGTCTGGTTTCATTCTTTTGCAGATGGCTTTCCATTTTTCTCAGCACCATTTATTGAAGAGGATTTTCTTTCTCTACTGTATGTGTTTTGCTTTTTTGTTGAAAATTATTTGCCCATGTAAATATGAGTTTACTTCTGGACTCTTTGATTTTGTTTCAATGGTCCGTGTGTCTGTTTTGCTGCCAGTGCCATGCCATTTTCATTACTGTTGCTTTGTAGTATAATTTGAAGTCAGTCAGAGTGATGAATCCAGTCTCATTCATTTTTCTCACCATGGCTTTGACAATTTAGGGTCTTTTGTGCTTCCATACAAATCTGAAGATTTTTTGTTCCATTTCTTTAAAAAATGCCAATGGGATTTTGATGGGGATTACATTAAATCTGTATAATGCTTTAGATAATGTGGTCATTTTAACTGTTGATTTTTCCAGTCCAAGAACACAGAATATCTTCCCATTTCTTTGTATCTTCTTCAACTTCTTTTAAAAGGGTCTTATAGTTTTCATTATATAGGTCATTTACATATTTCATTAGATTTATTCCCAGATATTTTATTCTTTTTGTTGCAGTTGCAAAACGAATTATTTTTTCCACTTATTTTTCTGACACTTCATTATTAGAAAATAGGAATGCAATGGATTTTTGAACATTGATTTTGTACCTAGAAACTTTACTCTACTTATTGTTTCTAGTAGTGTTCTTGTGGAGTCTTTAGGGTTTTCGATATAGAGAATCATGTCATCTGCAAAGAGTAACAGTTTAACTTCATTTCCTATTTGGATGCCTTTTATACCTTTCTTTTGCCTGATTGCACTTGCCAAGACCTCCAATGTTGTATTGAAGAAGAGTGGTAATAGTGGACAGACTTGTCTTGTTCCTGATCTTGGAAAGTTTCTAGTTTTTCACCATTAAGTATAATGTTGACTGAGGTCTTGTCATAGATGGCCTTTATCATATTAAGTTACTTTCCTTCTATACCAATTTTGTTAAGTGTTTTGATCATAAATGGGGGCTGTATCTTGCCGAAGGCTTTTTCTGCAGCTATTAATATGATCATATGATACTTATTTTTTAATTTGTTTATGTGGTCTATCATATTAATCTATTTGCATATGTTGAACCATTCCTGTACCCCTGGGATAAAGCCCATTTGATTGTGGTGTATAATCTTTTTAACATGTTGCCGTATTCAGTTCGCTAGTATCTTATTTAGGATTTTTGCATCTGTGTTCATGAGAGATAGTAGTCTGTAGTTTTCTTTTTTTGTGTTATCTTTAGTAGGTTTTGGTATCAGAGTAATACTAGCCTCATAAAATGAGTTGATTGTTACTGCCTCCTCTTTGATTTTTTTTGGAAGACTTTGAGGAGAATAGGTATTACGTCTTCTTTGAATGTTTGATAGAATTCATTGGTGAAGCCATCTGGTCCTGGACTTTTACTTTTTGGTAGATGTTTAATGAGTGTTTCAATTTCCATACTGCTGATGGTTCTATTTAGATTTTTCCAGTTCTTGATTCGGTCTAGGAAGGTTGTATTTTTCTAAGTACTGGTTCATTTCTTCTGGGTTATTAAATTTGATGTTACATATTTTTTCATAGTATTCTTGTATGATCCTTTGTATTTCTGTAATTTTTTTCATCCATGATTTTGTTTATTTGTGTACTTTCTCTTTTTTCTTTAGTAAGTCTAGCCAGAGATTTGTTAATTTTATTAACCTTCTCAAAGAACCAGCTCTTTGTTGCATTTATTTTTTTGTTGTTGTTGTTTTCATTTCATTTATTTCTACTTCAATTTTTATTATTATTTTTTCTTCTGCTGACTTTAGGCTTCATTTGTTCCTCCTTTTCTAGTTTTTTAAGATGAAGCATTAGGTTCTTTATTTGGGCTTATTCTTGTTTTTGGAGGTAGGTCTGTAGTGATAGGAACTTTCCTCTTATGACTGCCTTTTCCATGTCCCAGAAGTTTTAATATGTTGTACCATCTTTATCATTCATTTCTATGTATTGCTTGATCTCTTTTTATTTCTTTTCTGACCCAGTTATTCTTCAGTAGCATGTTGTTTAATCTGCATGTATTTGGGGTTCTCGTGATTTGTTTTTTATATAGTTTATCTCCAGCTTCAAAGCATTATGATCAGAGTTTATGGTTGGTATAATTTCAGTCCTCTTATTATACTTGTTGAGGCTATCTCTGTGTCCCAGTATGTGTTTGATTCTGGAGAATGAATGTTTCATGTGCACTTGAGAAAAATGTATAAATAGCTATTCTAGGATGGAGGACTCTGTAAATGTCAATTATGTTCAATTGAACTAATGTGTCATTTAAGGATGTTATTTCCTTATTGATTTTCTGTTTGAATGATCTGTTCGTATCTGACAGTGGGGGTATTTAGGTCTCCCACTATGATAGTGTTTTGGTCTCTTTCTCCCTTTAGTTCTGTTAGTAATTGCTTTACATATTTTGGGGCTTCCTGTTTGGGAGTGTAGATATTAATAAGTATTATGTCTTCTTGGTACATGATTCCCTTTATCATTATGAAGTTTCTCTCAGTATCTGTCTTTATCTTTTTATTTTAAAATCTATTTTGTCTGATATTAGTACTGCTACTCCCACTTTTCTCTGAATGCCATTTGCTTGAAATATCATTTTCCACCCTTTCAATTTGAGTCTATATTTGTCTTTGGGGCTGAGATGTGTCTCCTAGAGGCAGCATATGGTTGGGTTTTGTTTTTTGATCCAGTCTGCAACTCTTTGCCTTTTTATTGGTGAATTCAGTCCATTTACAGTTAGGGTGATTACTAAAATATAAGGTCTCCCAATAATCATTTTATCTTTTGCTTTCTGATAGCTTGATGTTTCCATTGCTTCTTTGTCCTTGTGTGTCTGTTTTCTTTATTTTGGTTGGCCTCTGTGGGTTTTGCCTCTGGTTCTTCTTATTTTGTTATATACTTCCATTCTGAATCTTTGGTGTGTGGTTATCATTATGAATTTGTAAAGGATAATATACACACATACACATAAACATACATACACACACACCCCATCGTCCATTTTCTTCTGAGTGTGTCTCATCTCTATTGCCCTTTGCTAATCTGGATTGTTGAATCCTCCCCTTTTCAGTCATTGTTATCTCAATTTGTCCCTGTGTATGCTGGACATTCATTACTATCTTGTTACAGCAATTCCTTTATTATTTAAGATTATAATACCCTGTTTCTAGTGAGGGTTACACTCTTCTGCTTCTATTTGCCTGATAGTCACTTTACTCCTAACTATGTTTTTGCTGTTGTTGTTGTTGTTGTTGTTGTTGTTGTTGTTTTGTCACTTTGTTTCAGGCGAGCTGACTCCTTTCAGTATTTCCTGTAGTGCAGGCTTTGTAGTGGAGTATTCCCTCAATTTTTGTATGTCTGGAAAGGCCTTAATTTCTCCTTCATATCTAAAGGAGAGCTTAGCTGGATAGATTATTCTAGGCTGGTAGTTCCTTTCATTTAATAGTTTAAATATCTGATTCCATTCCTTTCTGGTTTGTAAGGTTTGCGTTTAGAAGGCCAATGATAAAATAATGAGTTTTCCTTGGTAAGTTACCATTTTCTTCTCCCTGACTTCCATGAGAATTCTTTCCTCGTCATTGATTTTTGATAATTTTAATACAGTGTGTCTTGGTGAAGACCTTTTTGGGGTTGAGATAATTGGGTGTTATGTTGGCTTCTTGAATTCCAAGCTCCAGCTCATTCCCTAGATTTGGGAAATTCTCGTCATCTATTTGGCTGAAAATGCTTTCTAGTCTGTGCTCCTTTTCCTTGCCTTCAATAATGCCCATTATTTTCCTGTTTCCTTTCCTGTTGATATCTGCTAGTTCTCGCATTTCTCTTTCACAATTTTTCATTGTTTGGTTTCTCTCTTCTTCCTTCTGATTTACTTCTAGATTTCTATCTTTAGTTTCACTTATGCTTTCCTCCATTTGGTCGACTCCATTTCTTAAGCCTCCTATTTCATTTTCAACTCTTGCAATGTTTTTTTTTTGTTTTTTTGTTTTGTTTTGTTTTGTTTGTTTTTATCTCCAGAAGGTATATTTGGTTCTTTTTGAGGGTTTTAATTTCCTTGCTCTGCTCATCTAGTTGTTTTTTTCAATTCTTGAAATCATTGATATGACTCATTTTGGAACTCACTGAGTTTTTTCAGAAGTACTATTCTGAATTCTCTGTCATTTACGTTGCATATTTTTATGTCTGTAAGCTTATTTTCTGGAAATTTTTCTCTTTTTTCCTAGATTTCTTGTCACCTTGGTTGTCATGATGTTTAATGGACTATTTCTCCCCCTAGGCATTACTGGAAATGTATTCTGCTTTATTACAGAAAGAAGATTTATTATATAAAGGTTTCTATTTAGCCTGTTGCAAAGAAGGTGCTTTTCTTTTCATTTCCAGTAGGTGACATCTAAGCCTCTTGGATCATTCCTTTATATAAAGCCTTGATAATGCCTTTTTATTTTCTTATAGATATTTAATTGTGCTTGCTACCCTCAGTCTCAGTCCCTGTCAGTGTTAGCAACAGTTTCAATAGTGTTTGCTCAGATTCCCCTGGGGCTTCATGGTGTTCAGTCTCAGAGCATATGGGGGAGGGGCCCTCGGTGGGGGTTTGGGGTTGCAGCCCAGCCTTGGTTTTGCAACCACAGCTGGTAAAAATCAACTATTGTTTCTCTGCCATTCTGCTCCTCTGCCTTCTGCCGTGATGACTGGGCCCTGCCACCAGCCGGTTGGAGCTCACAGCTCTCTCAGGAAGGGCTGTTCAGGAAATTCGCCACTCCTTCTCCCCTCCCTCAGTGGCTGTGGGAGGCATCTTCTTTATTTCTCCCAGTCCACCACCTGACACCCAGGGTTCTGTCCTGTGGTAGCTCATATGCACAGATCCCATGCTCAGATGTACTGGTGTGCAATTTGAGTCTTTTTTTTGTTGAGTTTTAGATGTTCAGCTTATTGTTGTTTCAAAGGGAGAGATCTGGGGATCTCCGCCATGTTTCTCCAAAACTCTTTTTAAAGTTTTAATGAAAACTTTCTTCCTGTCTTGTCATTGTACGCCCATGCCAAAGTAGCACGTTAATCATAAACTATACTTCTTGTAATCGCTACGTTATGGAGTGCCCTAGATGACTTTGAATAGATAACTGTACTGGTATGACTTTATTCCACATGCATTAGGAAATATTTAAAAAAATAAGATTTATAAAACTGTGTAATAATTTCATCTTTAAGTCAGTTTCATAAGAAAATACTCATAATTATATATTATTATCTATCTGACCCTACTATGCCAATGAGAACATTAGTGTTTGTATATTATATGCTTTAGTGATACATTACATAATTTCTATGGAAGAATGAATTTGTGAACCTAATAAAAGAAAATTCCTGGCCTTTACAGTACATAATATAGTATTAAATATACATATATTTAATATACTTTATATATAACATATATGTATGTGTGTGTGTGTATGTGTAATACAGTACATAATAAAGCCTTTGTCTAATGGTATAGTCAAACCATGAAACAAATCTACAACAGTCTGTTTACTACTGCCATACTTGCTGAGTTAGGATCCTCGCAAAACATGTTTTCAAAAATATACATTCATAAGACATAACAATGGAAGGAGACTTAAAACATGTTTTGAAAAGCTTTATTATTTGGGAATAGTTGTAAATACTTCCCAAATCATTGATTTAATTTATTAAAATACTAAATACCACTAGGAATATATGACACACTTGTGCTTTTCTTGTACATATTTGATGGAGAGAAGTTGATGGTGACTTAAACTTTAAAAATATTTAGTCACCTCTTTTATCTTGATGTAAATAGTTTGAAAATGACTAATTTTATAGCTAAGGATGGAAAAGGATTAGGAGAGGTTAATTATGTAAACTTCCTTTATTAAAATGAATACTATTTTATTAAAATGAATACCATCTGTTTTTTCTTTAGCTGTTAGCCAATGATTGATTGCTTTCTTTTCTAGCATCTTAATGAACAATATGTGTTTTCTTTGCAATTCTCTATAGTACTATTCAGTATTTAAGGAAGAATTATCCTTTTAAAAATCCAGTTTTAGGGACATAAATTTCAACTCTACAATAAACTGAAAACATAGCATCACTTATAAAAAAATTATTTAATCTTTCTTTTAATCTCTGCTTTCCCATCTTTTATTTCTGACAAAGCAGTTTTCTATTACACGATACTTATTAATTCATTCATTTAATCAAACACTAATTATCAAACGTTAACTGATAAATTACTCTGACAGATTTTGCCCAACTCTCTACATGATCCTTAGGCAGCCTCTCATTTTCCTTTGATTGGCATCTTCATTCTGGAAATGCCTTTTTCCTCTCAGACTGCATCTAAGAGCTACAGGTGATATGCTTGGAGGACCCCAGGCCCTCCCATTGCTGTTTGGCCAGACAGATGCATTGTCAGAAGTTCAAGCTTTTCCCACATTTACTGGATTTAGATGAAAGAACACACCGTAGAGTATGAGATCTGGCATTCTGAGGACCTCCAAATGATCCATATGACGGAGTTCAGAGTAGAAAAAGAATCATCTCCCTAAGGGTTGAACTTTGACCTGTAGGTATGAGGAGGCAAATTCCTGCCTCTACTCTTCTCTTAGACTACACAAAAAACTAGTTCACCTTTGTAGTCCAATCAAACAATTTCCATACATAATGTGTAAATCTTCCAATCAAACATATCTCTCATTGTTTCTAGTCATTAAGTGGTAGCAAGACTGATATCACTTTGTAATATTTCTTATCTTTCATTCCTCACACCTTTTGCTTGTCCTGTTTACCACCAAACTTTGAGTACTTAACACAAGATCAAGCGCACTAAATAATTACCCGTCACTGACAGTTTTCTCTATAGTATACCATCATATTATTTTGTATTTATCTAAGGTCTTTCTTGGTATTAAAATTCTGTTGTTGCTACTCTTATAGAGATCAGTGTTGCCAGAAAAATATAAAATAAAATAACTCACACTGGGTCACATCGAACATATCTAGTGTAAAACAGTGATCAAAATAGTTTAAATAATAATAAAAAAAACCTAACAATCTGAAACTCCTGGGTAATATTTAATGCTTTGATTTACACAGGATTTACCAAAGCAAACCTAAGGGCTTAAACCAAGCACCTTTTTTTTTTTTTTCTGTAGTCTTCCACAGCATGGCACACCTTTCCACAAGGCAAAATTCACAGTGGTAGCTGAGCTATAGGGAGGCCAGTGAATTTCATCTGGTGATTTATCAGTATCCCTCATTCTTTTAATGAACTGTAACAACTGTGCAATGAATCAGTTGATTATGGAGAAAGGATGCCCTGGAGGTGAGCAGCAGAGCCCAAGAGAGTGAAATCTCTTAAATGAAGTAAAATCTGTCTTCAAAGCCTATTAATAATTTGAAGAAAGAGCAGTGCAAACGAATCATAAAAAGCCTTCATGACTGAAGTAAGCTTTCTCTAAGTAGTGCACAGCTCTGTTGGAGATTTAAGGAAAGAGTGAGTTTTTCAGATTTGCATGCTTATTTAGCAATTCAGTAGTTAGAAAGTATGACTTGGAAAAATAATTTCTTTAAAAAATATTATGAAAGGAATGAAAACTCAATATTTTTTTGAGTACTACGCAAGGTATTTTTCCTGACTCACTTCACAGATTGGAACACTAACCACACGAGGCAAATATATCTTGCCATTTAGGAGCATTAGTAAGTTCCACACTTTACTGAAGTTGGATCCAATACTGCAGTGTGAGTCCAATAATTCTTTTTTCCCCATTATATCCTATAGCTTCAGCATCTGGTTTTCTTCTTCCTTGCAGTACTACCCATATTTCCTAAGATTAGATTGAATTTTAAGTGAGATTGATTTATTACTTTTAAAATGCCATTAATGATTATTGCTATATTCTATTGTCATTGAATAGTTATTTCTTCTAGATAGAAGTTTAATACATTTAAAGAAAAACATTACAGGTCTGGAAATTTGCTGGATAGCTGATTTTTCTGCAATTAGAAAACATGGTTCTAAATAACATCATTCTTTAAAATTTTATATTTTTCTGAGACATAGCATGTGGCTCTTCAGAATCACAAAGGTAAGAGCAGCATGCATTTGCCTCTGAGGCTCAGCCCCTGTGAGTTAATCTCATTCACTTTTATGCCTTTAAGTGCCAAGTATATCTTTTTGGCTTCTAATTTGTATCTTCGACAGCATGAAACCTTGTGATGCCACATTCTTTTCCTACTTATTCTCTGGAAACAAAGTTCTATGATTATTATAAGTTGTGAACGTGATCTTAATCTAGTAATAAAAAATGGTTATCTATACAATAAGAAAAACTCTAAACTTTTCCTCTCTCTTAAAAAAGTCTTACTGCAGGCCGATTACTTACTATTTGACAGTATAACCTGTTATTAAAGGTATAAATAATACTTTCATTAGTTAAGTATTGAATTATATATTAGTATATAATATACTATATTATTTCTTATTTTTTATGGAAAATAGGACAGGGAATTTCTTTATTAACGTTGTTGAACAAAGCTGTTACTGTGTCTGAGTTTAGAAGTTGTTTAAATCTTACTGTTTCCTAAATGGGGACCTTTATTGGTATTTTAGAGAACTACCACCCTCTCCAACACAGACACACACACACACACACACAGACACACATAGAGACACACAGAGTCTTGACGTTGGCCAGTTAGGTCCAGCCTAGCAGTTACTTATTCCTTTTTCACAGCCATACGCTCAAAAGGCATTTTTTTCCTTGTACTTTTCATACCTCCCTTTAGGTAGTCTGGATGAGTAGGTAGCTCTCTCTCCTTTACAGCTCAAAGCTGATCCACAAGATCCACTAAAGCATTCTCTTCCTGAGACATCTCTAAGTTTGGAAGCAGACCCCCAAACAGTAGCCCATCTCTTTTTCTTTTTCCTCTGCCACCAAAACAGATAGTAAGCTCATCTCTCACCCTGTAGATTTCCCTAGAAGGCTTAAAATACCTGTTCAGTGTGTTTTTATTAACTGTAGGGCAATATATTAAGTTCTGTAAATAATTTCATTAAATCTTCTTTGAGGAAGGGTGGGGCTTACTGGACAATGGCCACTCTCTCCAAATAGATTTCTTTCAACAACGTTCTCAGTTTCCAGCTACACAATAACATAAATCCTCATGAAAGTAAATTAGGTAAATACTTCTCAGGCACTTTTTTTGTTACTCCCAGGTTTGCCTCAGAAGTTGTTTGGTATTTTCTATCTGCTGTATATTTGTATTTTAGTCATAATTTCAAAATTTAACTTTCTATTATGATAACATAGGTCTAACTAATATCTTCATTTAGGTCATGCTAGGCATATCCAAATTAATATAAAAAACAGGTGGTCCGTATTTAGCCTTTCTTTCCTATATCAGTAGATGTCATGCCTATCTAATTGTGAAACAAATGACTTAGGATACAGTTTGCATTCTTCCTTCCTGTTACCCACTCCCATATGTAAACTATTGACAATTGTTATTCTGACTACCTCAGAAAAACAGTGAAATCTGTCTATTCCTTCATTTCCAATGCTTCCACTCTAGCCCTCTTTCAATTGCTTGACTAGAAATTATAATAACCACTTTGTTAGTTCCCCTCTGCTTCTTCTATTCTTGGTACAACACACCTTACCCCTTTATAATTGCCTTATATCATTGAGAATGGACTTTTAAAATAAAATAATTTGGATTATATCATTTCTTTGTTTAAAAACTTCATGCCTTCCTATCTTGTGGGACAAATACGAAAGTCAAAATTAGAAACGCCTTTTATGACTAAACCCTTGTATATCTCCTCAGCCTCATTTTCTACTTTCTAATCATACTAACTCCTCACTTCCATAAAAAAGCCAAATTTATCTTTATCTTAAGGGCTTTTACTAGTCATTCTATTATCCTGTATCATCATGAGGCTGACCTCATGTTTAAATCTTTGGACTAAGACTTGTCCAATGACAGCACTTCCAAGAGGCCTCCTATGATTACCTAAAACAAAACACCTTCTCAAAAACAATTTCTCTCTGTTGTGTCATTCCAATTTATTTATTTTTCATAAAATTTACAACACATAAGGAATTTTGTGTATTTTGGGCTTAAGTTTTATTGTTTTTTCTACCTACAAGTCAGTAAATTAGATCCAGAAATTAAAAAAAAAAAAATTGTTCATTTGTTTACAATTGTGTTTCCAGTTGTAAACATTTCCTATGACAAACACATATGATTTATCCAAATTATAAAGCTTCTTTCACTTCTCACAAGTATTTTCTATGGATTATTACAAATACATATTTTAAACATTTTTATCCAGTTAATTAATCTATTTATGCATTTATGGACTTGCAGCAATCATGTATTGTTTGATAGATATCATACTAAGCATTTTATGTACAAAAATAGAAAACAATTTAATAAGCACAATGATAAAGATGCACGGATGATATGACAATAATAAGTACCTATGTAAGTATTGGTGGGTGGCAGAGAGAATAAAGCTTCTAGGAGGTAATTAACTAGAATTGATTTTTTTTAGGATGAGAATTGAAACAAGGATTCGTTAGGTGCATTTAAGGCGAAGGAAATACCATATCTAAAGGTTTAGGGCTGACTAAAAGCAGCTATGTAAATATGAAAGGAGATATTATGGTGATGCAAGTTATGACAGAACATGTAGTTTAAGGATATTGAACTTAAAATGACAAGTATGATAAAATATGGTGTATTTAAATGAAAATTACATCCGATCACATTTGCCTTTTAAAAAGATTTCTTTGAGGCATATGGAAAACTCATAAAATCTACAACTGAAGAGTGTTTCGGTAATCTGAGTAAGTAGTCATAAAGACACCAGTTAAGGTTTGGACATGGATATAGATAGATTCAAGGTAGAATTCCAACAATAAAAATTTTCAGATGAGATGACCGATCGGCTATTAGAATGAGGAAACAGTCAAGGATGATTCATTGCTTTCTGATTTGATGGCAGAAAGGTTCACTATAAGAAGGGAAATGTGTTTAAAATTTAAATTTTATCAGGTTCATTTTGAAGTGCTGAGGAAATTTCGAGATTGAGATGTACACTAGGTGAAGGATTGAGAAATACCGATAATGGGGGTAGAGTTTTGGGAGTCATAACAAACTTATTTTGAAGCCTTAGGTGTATTGGATTGTACAATCAAAGAAAGTATGTTTGACGTCTATGAGGCAAATAACTACCTTGAATATTAGATGTTGAACTAAAGATTATGATAAAATATTTTACCAAAAAATCTTTTACCAAAGATTATGATAAAATTTGAATTGGACAGGAAAACTATGAGCAATTTGGCAAACTCCGATTAATGAGGAGGGTTAGGTGTAACTCCTAAATCAATAGATGATACAGATGAGAAAGTTATAGTATAGATTGGGTAATTTTCAAAGAAAAAGCAATATTGTTAGTAACATTTTGAAGATTAATGGTCTGAAAAAACTCTTGTGTCTCAAGCATTTTATCTCTAATTTTAGTACTTGAAATATATGGAGTCAAATTAGTGAGAAATTTCTTCTTGAGAGGCTAATAGAAGTAGAGTTTTCAGGAAAGGAATACTGGCTTTTATTATGGCATTTCAGTATTTTCTAGGAACAGTTCGGGGTTACAAGTGTGTCGTTTATAATAAAAAGAGAATCATGTGGTAAATGATATGGAAGGCTGTATCCATGTCTGAAAGCACAGCTTTACAAGCCTAATCGATAGATCTAGAAGCTTAGGAAACTCTCACATAGATTTATTCTGTATTGTGTGCACAGAAATGTATTTGGTACCTTGTGATACAAAAAAAAAGTATATATTAATAAAAATCATTGCAATAATTAAAATACCAATAGAGGTCATCACCATCATAACACTTTCATTGTAATGAAAGAATTAATCATTTTTACATAATTTTATTTTTCACTTGATGTTTAAAGTTCCAAAGAAAAGACTGATTGTCCAAGCTTTGTCATGTGGTTACCCTTTTGGGCAAAGAAGAAGAGAATATGTTTTTTGTAATCTCTTTTTAATTGGATTGAAATTTTCATAAGCATGTTATCATATAATTATTTAACATAATTAACTATGCATTCATAATATTGTGCAACCATCATTTCTATCTAGTTCTAAAACATTTCATTGCCCCCAAATAAAAACCATACCCATTAAATTATTACTCCTCATTTTTTTCTTGCCCTAGCCTCTCAGAACCACCAGTTTTTTGTCTTCAAATCCATGGAGATATCTTTCTTATAGTATGTATCAGTGCTTCATTCCTTTTTATGGAATAATATTCCAACATGAGTTAATTTTATGGAATAATCTTCCATTGCATACATATACTGTGATTTGTTTACACATGCATCCATTGAAAGAAATTAGGGTTGTTTCCACCTTTAACTATTGCGAATAGCACTGCTGGGAATATCGATGTACAGATATTTGTTTGAATTTCTGTTTCCAAATCTTAGGCTCATGTATTTAGGAGTGGGATTGTGATGCCCATGCTAATTCTATGTTAAATTTTTTGAGGAATTACCAAACTGGTTTCCACAGTTGCTGTGGAAACATTTCATGTTACCTTCAGCTATATACAATGGTTTCAATTTATCTACATCCTTGCCAAGACCTGTTATTTTTTGTTCTTTTTTTAAAGGTGTGAAGTAGTATCTCATAATTTTGATGTGCATGTCCCTAATAACTAATGATGTTAAGTATCTTGTGTGCTTATTGGCCATTTCTATATCTTCTTTGGAGAAATATCTGTTCAGATTCTTCACCCATATTTTAATTGAGTCGTTTGTCTTTTTCGTTGTTGAGGACAGGGCATCTTACATGCAGCCAACAAAGAGATGAATACAAAAGAAAGCAAAATGTCCTTAACCTAAAGGTGAATTGATTTTGAACAACCTAACAAATGTGTGCTATAATATTTTTAAGCTTTCCTGCCTCACCCAAGAGAGGATCTATTTTGACATTTATTGCACTGATTTTTTTTTCTTTGAATTTAAGGAGTATAAAAATGAGGGCCAGATATCTTTTATAGCTGTGCTGCATATGGCACAATATTTGTTGATTTATTGGTTAATTTAAGAATAATTTGATTACTCAATTTGTTGATCACTGAGCATACCTTACATAAAGTTATTTCCTCAGGTTACTGAAATTAAGAATGGCTATATTCCCTTCTATAATGCTTCTTTCTAGGCTGAAACAGTTATGTAGTAGGTCTAAAGTGAACACCTCCAGCAGATTAATTGTTATACTTTAAAAGTTATTTTTTGGCTATTAGTAGGATGCACTCATTTAGAAGAGTCTTTTTGAAGAAAATATGCAATGGTTAGGACATGCTTTTGACACAATTAACAAGCTAGAACTCAATTCAGTGAACAGAGCATTGAGTTATAAGGACACTAGCCACATAACTTACTGAGTTGCTCATATAACAAGGTGAATTATGCGGGCCTATTTGGAGAGGAGAATGTTTTAAGAATACATATTTCTAGTGAGTCAGTGGGAAAGGCTTTGAAATATCCATCTGTGATAAGCACGGAAAATATAATACTGAAATGGACACAAATAATTCTTAATATAACTTGCAAAGTTTGCAAAACTGTTACTACAATTTAGTCACACTTGATTAGAAAATCCTTAATCCTAAGGCCTGGCTTTTTATTTACATATATCTTTATTCTCTCATTATAGATTACTGAATGAAATAGACTTAAACATTCCTTCTGTGGGCCATCATTGTTAGCCTGAATATAACCAGGCACATGAAAGCAATTTCATTCTTTATTGACAAAGTAAAATGTAACTGATGATATACTTTTGATATGCTTTGGCTATTTAAAAATGAACTATTTCTCAATGAATGTTAAGATTCCAGTGTACGATTGAGATAGAAAACCATTTGTTTTACTCCCATCTCTATCTCTGTCCTTGAATATGTTACAAATGATCACAGCAACTGGGTAATGCCCGTGAACAAGTGGCTAATATCCCTTGCCAGTTGGTAAATTAGTGTAGTGTGCTTGTGTGAAAATTCTTGTTGTCCACCTGTACATTTGTTTGTTCAAACAATTTTATCTTAGTGATTATTAAGTTAAAAATCTCTTACTCCCTAAATGGAAGGGTAGCAATAAAAAATCATGATTTCTTCAGTGTGAGAGGTCCATGAACCCCTATTCTTGAACCCCTATTCTTACATTTTTGTAGCTTTGTCACTATGACAAATTATATGATTTCCTCAGTCTTCTATTTTTGTTTGATTAATAACTTACTCCCTAAAATATTAATAACTTTCCTATTTCTCATTATTCCTGCATGGATAACTACATTGACCATAAAATCAGCTCTTTTAGAAGTAATCCATGCCATAAAAATGCTAGTGTTTTAAATTATTTAGTCTGATAGCATTTTATCAGTTTATTCTCTTCTGACTTAATTGGTTTATATTTAGCACATAGATATGGACCTAACTTTGTGGTTTCTTGTTCTAATGATGAATATTTAATTGCCTTTGATTCCATCCTTATAACGGTTAGATTGGTTTTTATAATAGACCATTGCTCTTATATAATTCAGTATTTTCTCTTTTTAAACGTCATTTTAGTCGCTAAGTTTGGGCTATTAGAGTCGACACATTTTGTTGTTGTTGTTTTTTAGTGGGAGAATGAGGGAACAATTGAGCCCTGTTTTGGAAATGCTCATTTACATCTTATCTATCAGAACATAGTTATTAGTTAATATTTTAAATTTATATTTATAACTGACATTGAATGCTTTCTATTCAGATCATGATCTAAAGGTTTAACATATTATGTAATTTAATCCTTACAATGCTATGAGCTTAGTTACTAATATTATCTTCATTTTACAATTGGTACAGAAAGGTAATGATATATCTAAGGTCACCATGTTAATGAAAGATTTTACCTTTCTGAGTAGTTATTGCTCAGTAGTCAGTTAATTCCTAAGGCTTTCATAGCTGAAAATTATGTTTAAGAAAAACATTCAAAACTTAAATCATAAACATCTAGATGAATTTCACACAAATGTTCTATGTGAAATATTATGACATAATAATTCTTCCTAATCATATTATGCCATACTAGGGAAACTCTAAAGATAGCTAAGGCAACTTGATCAAGAGCCATATACAAAAATAAGAAAGACTTGGCATGATAATTATTTTTATTTAGTTTGTCCATTAAATACACAGGAAATGTGAATAACAACTGGAAAGTGCTTAAAATACTCTTTAGTCACTGTTCAGGTACTTACTGAACTGAATTCACTTTTGCATTTTCTATCTTTATATGCCATAGAGCCAAACTCTTTTTGCTTGCTTTTTCAGGTGATGTGATTTAATCAGTACACTTAAAAAAATATTGTAATATCTATTTGCCTATTGACCAGTCTAGTCAGAAGACCAATATTGTTTAGGCTGGGATATTCTCTTTTATGTAGTTTTTTAAATATTAAATTAGGCCAACATTTAAAAAAAAATCAAGACCTTCTCAATAAAGATCTGATATCCTTCATTTAGAGGGGAAAGTACCCGGAATATTTGGGCACATTCGGCCAGCGTTCAGCTGGAGTTGAGTTGCAGATGCACAATTTATATAGGATATACACTTTCCATTTCAGTGTAGTACCCATCAGTTTATCGTCTCCTTGACAGAAAAGCTGAATGTCAGCTATAATTAATCATCAAATTTGTTGTTTTTCTTAGAGTAACTATTTTCCTGTTTCTCTGTCTCTAACAAATGTATGCAAATGAAGAAAATAAGCCCAGAGAGCTAATGTTTCAAATAAGTAGAATAGACTTTTTCCTTATGAAAATAAACATTATTTTTATTTACTATGTAAACAAAATAATATTCAATTATATCTTTTATATCCACCTTACTTCTAAAGGTATTTGACTTTGTGACACATGGTCTAGAGATATCCAACAATAGAAATACTTCTGAATCTTAATTTCTATATCTCTATCAATTGTAAGTATGGTTTGTCAGTTCAACCTAATTTTCAGGATAGGAATGTCAAAGGAAATCATCTGTCACAGAAAGTTAAGAAACAGCCATACAGTACCTAATGGCCTAAGAAACTTAATCTGTTTGCCAAAATTAGTGTCTATTGTTTTTTTTTAACCACTGAAGAATATGAAGTTCAGTATTTTATCCCAGCTAACTTCAAATAAAATCAGATTGTCTTTTTTTTTCAAACATGAATCCAATAATTAATGTCTAGTCAGCAGGCTCTTGTATGGATTGTTTCTTAAAAAAACAAAGACAATAATTGAGTATAAAATGCCATGCTTAACCTTTCAGGGTGATATACTGTGAATGCAGTGGAGAATCTTTTTCTGTCAATGTGGATTTTTAATGGAAATTCACTTCTATGAGAGCCTGTCAATTTGTAGTATATTATCTCTCTGGTTAAGACCAGGCTTCACTGAACAGATGCCCACCTTGCTACACAGAATAAATTGCATCTTAGTAGTGAAATTATTTTAAATAAATATTTTCTCTCTTTTAATTTTTAAATAAGCCTTTACCATCTGTTCTGTCCTTTAGTTACAAATGCCAAAGAACAAAACTTACATTTACAAAATGCAGAAAGAGAAATGACTTAGTGCTTGGCATGTCTGTTTTTAATTCTACACAGTCAGTATTTGTTTTCCTTTTCTCTCGCTTCACATATAATGGGAGATATTATTCTGTTCTGACATACTGAAATCTTTCCCAAGCAAAAAAGGAACACAAGGAAGGAAGAACGATTAATCAAAAGACTTAGCCAAGGCCATATCTGCAGAGATGTGATGTACCTGAAGAATTGTAATCATGCGGAGAGTATGTTAGGCCTAACTCTGTGAGGCAGATGCAATACAGGTTGCGTTGCAGCCAAGGCCCTTGTATTTGCCTTCTAAGAAGCTTAAAAGATCTTTTCAAAAAAATAAATAATTAAAGCTTGCAGTCATCCTTTCTACATCTTTTGGTAGGCTGTGCTTTCTAGAGCATAGCAAAAACAACCTGAACTTCAGAAAGGTGTCAAACACTGAATAGAAGAGTGGTATAGTAAGCCTGGTTAAAATGTAAAAGTTACATTCAGTTTAGGGTTCATCACATGCTTTCCTTGAGCAAATAACATAGTGAGACACTTAGCTCTATACATTCATAATGAAAATAAAAGCTGCTGATTAACTGAAAACAAGAACAGGAAACCCTTGTAAGATATTTACCCTAACAATTCTTAAATAACTAAAGCCAATATTAGGAAAATGATGACATTTTACAAAACTCAAGTACCTGAGCCTTAAGGCTTAGCTACTTTTGGTCAGTGTTCTCAGGTTGTAAGTAGATATTCCCTTGAGAAGTTTCTTTAATTTTGCTCTCTTAGCTCTACATTCCACAGCTGTTAGACAGTAGACAGCTGTCTACGACACTATTCCCTAGCCAAGGCCAGACTAATCGGAGCCCCCTCGTCTGTGACAATTAGAATGGTAAATTTTGTAGAATTAAGAACATAAAATTCCAAAGTCTTCTCAAGCATTGCTGCCTATAGATATATCTATTGTATTAAGTCCTTCGTAAAGCTAAAATCAGATCTAACGTTTTTATCTTTAAACTTCACTTAGCAGCAATCATCACAGGTCATCCCACTCATTCTACCTCTTCTCTGCTAAAACCGCTCCTCTCACAACTGAAATAATGTGAAGAGAAACACTGATCTTGAAGACTAAATAAAATTAAGAAACTGTAAATGCCTCTGCCATTTAAAATAAATAATTTTACAGATTGGTACTTGTTTTTCTGTTTGATATCAACATGGGTACATCAGTTGGTAACTTTCCCTTTTTATTTAAAACCTCTCAAAGAAACTGATTTAGAAACAAAATTATAGACAATAGAAATATTACACCATCTGTATATGCAATGAAATTAAAAAAACTGGAAGTTAAAAATGAGAAAAAAAATAGCTAAACTATCTGGGTAAATAACCAAACACTTAAAAAATTAATTATTGGGTTAAAGATAAAACCTAATATGAAACTTCAGTTTACCTAGAATATAACAGTAATGAAAACATTACATATTAGCATGCCTAAGGTATAGAATTAAAACAACTCTCCATGGAAAATTAACTGTATACATGCATAAATGATAAAAAAGGAAAATGGTTCCCATGGAATAAAGAGATAACAACCCCTTCCCAAATATATTTGGCTCATATGATTTTAAGAATTCTGACACAAAATTCTGTCAGATAATTCCAGTGCTACTTAAACTATCAAAATATTGGGTAAAAAAAAAAAAAAACAACTTCTTTTGAGAAAACATAATAAAAAGACCAATATAATTACAAAGAAACTAAAGACCAAACTTATTTATAACTCTTAAGACTTAAGTGTTAATTTTAGTAAATAAAGTCCAGCAGGATATTGAAATAATGCATCATGATTAAAGATAATATAATTCATCATATTAATGTATCTAACAAAAATTTATAATAATCCTCTCCATATCAATAAGCATTTAATAAAATATATCTGCTCAGTAGGTGTGAGGTTAACACTTAATGATAAATAAAATAAATAATAAGATATGTTCATTTACTCTCTAGTATTTCAGGGAAATTAAGGAATATCCATTAATATGGCTATTACTTAACATTGTACTGAGGGTAGAATACAATGCAATTAGAGAAGATAAATTGCAAAAAGTGGATAAAATATTACTTTTTTCGTATCTGATTTTATACTCAGAAGAATCAAGCAAAACTAAAATTTTACAAGTACATACTAATTTATATCAGTAACAGTACAAAATTAATATATGAAAATACTTGGGGCCACATATTTCTGTAACAACTATTTAGAAAGTATCATAGAAGAAAAGATTCCATTTTCATTAGCAAGGAAAGATAAAATAGGGATAAAGGTCTATGCAAAGACCTGAATTTAAAAAGCACAGTATAAAATTTGAATTAAAATTTTTTCTAAATTCTGTGAAGTAAACAAAAAATATAAAATGCCTTTCATGCTCTCATTTAAAAACTATTATCACAATGGTGTCAACATTTGGAGCTTGCTTAGAGCAGAGGTAAGAAAGAGATTTTCCATTGCAAATTTTCTTTAAACTTTCTGATTTTTGAATCATATGAATGCATTACTTATTGAAAAAGTGAAACAATAAGAAACACATATTTTATAGCTTACCTTAATTTACTAATGGGGAGGAGAGTCTATCTTAAGACTTAGGAATTAAAGGGACTATTATATTTTTTTTTTTCAAGAGATATTGAGGTATGACCATTGAGGGTCTTATGCTTCTCGGAGCCCAGTATACGGAGTCTCCACAGTTAATGAAATTTTTTTACACTGCTCCGTATTGGGAGAAGGGAACCAGAATTATTCTTAACTACCAGTTATTTGGGGAAATAATGCAATAAATTGCTATATTAATGTGAAATAAGAATATATACAATTAGTAATTCAATATTAAAATATATTTTCTCTTTATATGAACTTTATCAATGGTATAAAGTCAATGGTTATTTTTATTTAAATAATATCAGTTCACTGTAAATATTTAGTTGTGTTACATAAATTTTTAATTTTGTTATAAAACAAATTCACATTATTTACTTTTCATAAAC
Source organism: Rousettus aegyptiacus (assembly GCF_014176215.1). Classification (NCBI taxonomy): domain Eukaryota; kingdom Metazoa; phylum Chordata; class Mammalia; order Chiroptera; family Pteropodidae; genus Rousettus; species Rousettus aegyptiacus. The sequence goes on from NW_023416306.1 coordinate 24,238,767, forward strand.
AGAATTGAACATTATTCACAATTCAGAAAATTCTGAATTTACTCTGCTGCTATGAAATAAAAAGAAATCTATATTATGAGATCCTGTCATTTTGTCTCTAGGCAATTTTCCCAGAGAGAGACATTTAACACCAGAAGGCCCACTTATAATGCTGCTTCTTTCTCCTATCTGTAGTGTCTTGCTTCTGTGTTGTCTCCTATATCAACTCAGTTTTGTTAGAATCCTTTCCCAGAACATTTAGAACAGTAACTAGGAAGAGAGCCTTTTCTCTCAGGAGAGGTAGTAACCTAAGTGAAACTAAGGTGCCCAAGATGACTGCAAAATACGTGCAATGGCCAAAAAAGGAAGCCAAGTCACAGAAAGAGTAACGTCTGAGACTATGAAAGACAGTAGTCTAAGATGCTAAGTAGTTTACCATGTTTTTTATACTCGATCAGTTTATCATATAAGTTTCAGTTTAAAACTATCCTTTCCAATCAAAATTTTCTCTCCTTTGTCCTCTAAGAGGTGGCATTACATAGTGTTTATGAGCTTAAAAAAACTCATTAGACAAACTTTGTCTTGGGAATGCAAATGGTGACCCTGTTTATACAAATGACATTGTATCTCATGAATTAAGCGTATGGCAAGGATACTTACTTGCCCAGTAATAGTTTTTCAATACTATTTTTGAGATACTGGGTTCTGGTTTCATTTTTAGATAGCTGAATAGATTTGCCTAGAAGTGACTTTTCTCTTTGCCAGTCTTGCTAACTTTATCCTGCAGTTGCAAAGATAAAGAATTTGTATTCAACCAGATTAGATCCTCTTTGATCCAAAACCCCAGTCGAAAATATGCAGCAACAAATTTGAAAGATAGAATTGTAAGAAAAGGTATACTATTCAAAAATATCAAAAAACAGTGCAAAAATATTTATTTCAGTTATTGATTTTCCCCTAAATCATTACTTTTTGGTTGTTATAAAAGAGAAGGCTGTGGAAACTATAAGGAAAGAAGAATGAAAAATTCCAAATTGAAAGATGAGACATGTGGTTTTATTTTTTTCATATTAACTTAGTTATTTAATATCACTCTATTAGGTAAAAGGAAAAAATAATATCTGCTCTACCAAAAATATGGGTTTTTGTAAAATCTAATGAGAACAAGTTTAGCGAAAGAACTTGGTAAGCCATAAAAGACTGTAGTAGATTCTAATTTTACATTTTTTGTTACAATATGAATTGAAATATATTATGAAATAAAACTATATCCCCTTCAACACAGATAATTCATATTGAAATGTTATACAACCATACACTAAAGTCATGAGAAGACATAGTGCACTAATTATTATTACATCAGCAGGAAGATTCTACATATTCAGAATTTATTTTTTCCAATTAAATGAATAATTTATGATGTTCATGTTCTTTTATTTGCTTTGCTATAAAAATTTCAAACCTGTTTAGTGTTTTAAAGGAACTAATTGCTTTTTGTGTTCTTCATCTCTCATTTCTGCCACCTAGTAACAATTCTTAAGTTTTGTTATTACATTTATACTTTATAGCAATTGGGAAGGTTCCCAAAGACTTTTGGAACAAAAGTACATTAGTATTTTAAACATCAATATGTTTAGGACTGACTCTTTGAGATTTTGCCTGTATCTGGATATCATAAAAGGTGATCCAACAAAGAACATGAATCTACTGAATTTCACATGTCTCAGAAGGTTTTGGACTGTTATGTAGGAAATAAAAACTACTCAAAATCTTGCTTTACACGTTAATTACTTCTCACATTGTTTTTTTGTTTGTTTGTTTTTTGGGTTTTTTTTTTTTTTTGAATGGGCCAAGCACTGCAGAACATCTGAAACAGCCCAGGGAGTAAAGTCCTTTGTTCTGAAGAACTACAATTTTTGTTTACTTCTTTGCTGACAGTTCCTCAGTTCCTCTGCTTTGCCATGCTGTCTTTTGTATGTGCTGTCTATAAACCATTTACTCTCACTACGACCTCTTAGTGCTCCTAGGATTTATTTATTTTCATTTCACTTTCTAAGTAACTTATGCAGTGTAACTCCAGGATTGTATTTCTTTCTGTATTGCTGATTAATGTCACTGCCAGCAGATATCACAGTCCAGCAGGTATCATAGTTCAAAGAAGGCTCTCAAGTAATATTTGCCAGAAATATCAAGTTGATCAACTTCTTTAGAGATGATATGTTGTCATTGTCTAAACTCCACTTACTTGAACATTAGTTTATTTTCAGAAGATTATGGCTGTTGTCTTAAAGATCTGGTGATTTTTCTCAATCAGCCCTATTTCATGAACAGTTAAAATTTAATGAAAGTTTTAGACCTTCAACAGTCAATGTGAACACTACTGTGATTGATAATTTGCTTTGAAAATTATAGTTAAAACTGAAGTGATAGGAAAGATAAAACTTTTTGTTTTAATTTTACCTCTCCTTTGCTTTCTGATGGCCCAGAAAGCTCAGAATAAAACAGATAATTGATACAGAATTGCAGTTGAGTTCTTTAGTAACAAAATATAGATGGATAAGTAATGATAAGTGGGTGGATGGATGGATGGATGGATGAATGGATGGATAGATGGACAGATAGACGGATGGACAGATGGACAGACAGATGCTTGTCTGTCTGTCTGGCTGGCTGACTGTCTGGTTGGTTGGTTAGTTGGTTGGTTGGATGAACAGATCTGTCTCATGGTTTAAATAGCAAAAAAGGTCAACTTCAGGCCAATTCTGATTAAGTAGAAGAAAAAGAAATGAAAGAGTAGTCTTAGAAGAAGATTGTCCAAAGTGATCAAAGTAAAATACAGTGTCTGGAAAGCTATAACTAATATTTTAAAATTCATTGAAAAGAACAGAAGAGAAAGTAAATAAATAGTAGGCTCAGTATTGAGTAGCCACTAAATTTTAAAGAAGAAACCAGCAAACTGGATTGCAAGTGAATTTGGTAATATGGATATCAGGAATATTGGAAGTGATACCACTTTTTTTTTTCTGTGTCTTGCAGCAGAAACAAATATTTTTACAGTAGTGTGTAAGCTGATTTAAAAAGAGTAACTTTCAGACAGGTGCCTTGGCACATCAATGTGCTGGTGATAAGAGGAAGAGAAAGAGGGAAACAGTACCTCTCCAGAAATATCACCTAAGCTGAAGCCTGATTGATTTGTACAGCAGTTACGTAAGGAGCAACTGCTACAGAATGGAGTCTGTTACACAAATAAACATATCATCCAGGAATTGCAAGATGGTACAAAGAATTTTTTGAAAAGGAGGCTAAAAACCTTACCTCCCAAACTGTCAAAAATCTAGCTTAATTCTCTAAGTAAGAGAGCCTATAAATATCGGAATCTAGGAATGTAGTTTTTAACCTGAAGTAAGCCAAGAATTGCATTTGCAATGCAGATAGTCTCAGAGAAACTTATCTAGATTCAAAGGGTATATCTAAAAATAGTGCTCTTTACAATGCACTCTACAAACAAGAAAATAAAAATTTGGGAAAGACAACCTAATTGGTGATATTTCTATTAAAAAAAAATACTGAACAAAATGTAATTACTGTAGTTCCAAAGGTCTTTTAATTTATATTCCTAAATAAAGAAAAGTCATTGTACATTAATCAATGTGGGAAGCCATAATCAAGAACTTGTAGGATTTTGGAGGACAGAGAGCAATGAGATATTTCATACAAAGTCTTTAGAAGTTGGTATGGCACATAATAAACCTGAACACTTATTAGCTGATAGTAGATGTAGTAATTATCATGGTAGCAGTAAAGTTAGGCATAGTCAAAATGTTGTCCTTTACATCATAAATCCATGGAAAACAAGAAAAATCAGCTCTTTAAAATGGCTTTTTTACTAGAGAATAAAGAATCTAATTAGTAGAAATCCTTTTCTCATAGACAAAAAGTGTTATCAGGGACACCATCATTAAATGTATGCTTTGTGTTCCATTTCCAATAATATATATATTATTTATATTATTAATATAAATATATATAATATATATATATTTTTACAGACTTTCTGTAATACTTTATATTTGTATCCAAAGAAGTACCCCCAAATAACCTGTGTATTAGGGGAGATGTTTTGCCATTAAGCCAAAACCAGTAATGCAAATCTGATTCACTTTTACACTAGATTAACTAAATATAGCTCTTTTGTATTCTTTAGTAAGCTGTTTCTAAACTGTGATGCAACCTGAAACTATAGGAAGTGAGTTATTAATTTAAGTTTCTGGAGTTGGAGGAAGGGCAACTTATAAACTCAAAGTAAGAATGGAATTCAGATGATGGGCAATATGTTTTGGGAATCCATCATATCATCAGTCTTTCCATTAGTCAGGGATCTTCCGCCTCCTAGAACACTCTACTGCCAAAGCTATAAAGGGCAGATAAAACATGTGTGTGAGCGAGTAATCAAAGCTTGGCCAATCTTATGCTCCTGCAAGACTATAATGAATCAGTGTAAAAGGAAACAGAAATGGCATTCTTCTGCTGGTAACAGTAACATTTTAATAAGCATGCTAGGGAATGTACAATGGTGGGACGTTCCTGAGTTATTTTATTTTTTTTAAGATGTACATAATTTTTGCTTTACTCTTAAACAAAAGAGTGCTTATGTGTCTGGACAACACTAAAAATAAGCTAATAGTGTGTGTATCTTCCAGCAATTGTCCTCTCATCACTTTGATGTGAACAAAGGCACTTGTGTAGTACTAGGGAAATGGTATGGTCTCTCTGGGCTTCGGTTTCCCCATTTGTAAAACAAGAAGTTTGAAGTGGGTATCATGACCTGAGTTATATTCCTTCTCATGAATTCACTTGCCTGGATAGCCTTGATACTTGCGAATTTTCTGAGATGAATTTTCTAGTATTTTTATGTTTCTTTGAGCCACCTGTACCTTTCCAATAAATTTCATTTTTATTTTAGTTAGACAGACTTAATCGAATTACTTGCATCCCAAAAGTTTAACTGTTAACAGATAATGACATCTAGATGTAGGGAATTGAAGTGGATTGGTTATCTTGCATATTTGAGGCTATACGCAGCACAAATTTAATAATTAGAGTTTGGATAAAAGAGCATAATATACAATAGAGAAACAACTAAATAAACATGTATGTTTATCTAGAAATAATTGTACAATAAAAATAAGTGTTTGAAGATAGAATTGTCAATTCCATAGAACAGTATAACAAGTGGAAGGAATGTCAGGGTGAGATAGCTGCTAATATTGAACTTGGATAGCTTAAAAAAGAAATGGCCAGTTCAGACAACTAATAACTTGAGGCACCAGTGAATGCTTCAGGCTTTCTATTTCCATCCAAAATTGGTTTCTGTACTCTGATGTTGCAAGCTGAAGTAACTGAAAATCTAATGTGAAGTTTTATTCTTCAGATTACTGAGTTAAAATGTTACTTATTTTCCAACCTTTTTGGGGCTCTTTTATAAAATTTAGGGCATGTATTCTTTAAGTGTGGGATACTAAGAATTGGACATAAGATAGAGTTTAGAGTTTTTATATCTCTATAGATCTCCAAAATGTTACTGCTTAATCAGTGAAGTGCCCTTGTCTCCTTGCTGATGAGGTTTTTTTCTCGTTTAAATAAATTGTAATGTCCTAAATGTAGGGAATTACAAAGGAGATAACATAAATTCTTCTCTTGATTTGGCCTCAAATTTATTCCTTTTTATCTCTGCAGTTATATCTAGAATCAAATTTAGATGTGTTATTGGGAGTTGAGGAGCAATTACAAAATACAAAAGAATAAATAAAAGTAACTGAAAGATTTTTCTAACTTATGTATGTAAAATATATTGAGAATTATAAACATAATTATATCAATGATGTTTAACAAGAAGAGAAGAATAAAAATTTAAATCAGGCAAAATTTATTAATGGAGATCTATTTACCAGAATTTCTGGATTAGTTTTGCTAACATCAGCAGTGGGGCATTGTTCAAATTTTTGTGCACTGTTGGTTAAAAAGTTGACTCAGCAGTGAATAAAGGTGAGGTTCCAAAATTCCTTGGTTTTGTAAAGTGAATCCAATGAATTAAGGAAATAGAAATGATATAGTGAACTTTAAATATGTAACTCACCCACTACCCTCACTTCCCTTCATCATAGAGGATCCTATAAACAACTTCTCTACCCAAGTCTGAAGAAATATGTTTGTGTGTAGAGAATGCCCCAAACCATTCCAATTCAGTGAATTACTAAGAGGACTCAGGATTCTGCATGTAGTTTCTACTCTTTGCACAAAACAATACAAAACAAAACAGCAAAGAGAAAATGAGCATGGGGGAAAGTCCAGGGGAAACCAAGCTCAGAGTCCTTCCCCAGTGGAGTCATACAAATGTTTAATTCTTCTAGCAAGGAGTTGTGACAACATGTGTGAAATGTTGTCCTCCAGGAAAGCTCTTTAGCTACTCAGTGTCAATATTTGTACTGTGACCTGGTCATAGAGCCAGTCTTTTTAGCAAGTACCGAAATTTTAGATGTCCTGAAGTAAAGTGGGTGTTCAGCGTAAACCATATTGTTTATACATGCCATCTAGACACTGTGAGCCATATTTGTCAATTCTAGGAACTGTGAGAACTCTTCTAAGATCCAAGTCCTCAGAAGGCAGCGAAGTTCCACTTTAGAAGTAGGCCTTTCTAAGGAAAACAGTCTCAGGCCTACTAAATTAACTCTTTTCTCCCTAATTGATGAAAGGATAATAGCATTCTTGAAAAAGGCTTAAATGTCTCCACTCTGTATTCTTGCTTTCTGATATGAGATTCTATAGTTGAAAAGAGACCCCTGATTTCAAATAGGAATGAGAGGATAGCAAGTTGCCAGATGAGAAGTGAGCATACTTAGCTTCTGTTTGTTCAGAAAGTAAATGGTCATGGTTTATTTATCTCAAGCAAAAGTATAAATGTGGTAAACAAAAGGATCTTTCTTCATGACATTTTTTGTGGTGTCCTTAGGAATAAATGAGATGAACAGACAGGGTGCTACTTAGAATTGATAATCAAAGAAACAGACAAACAACATTTTAAGTTCCAGTGAATTTAGTTATTTAATCTAACCATTAAAATACGGAGTTATAAACCTTCACCCAGTTATCAATTAAAGGAACCAAGTATTTGTAAATGAAAAGAGACTGAGTTCTCCTAAAGGATATTGTAATCGATCATGGATACTTATTGTGTGTGTCTCTCTCTCTCTAAATCTGCCCTAAAGTGATCTGCACCAATTTGTCCAAGTAACAATGCGCAGCATAGAGGAAAATGTGAAGATTATTTGGGACAGTAATATTGGCCCCTTGTTCTGGTAGACCATAACCTTTATATTTTCAGTTACTCCCTTATTCATGTATATTTTGAATTTCATATTTAAACCCTTATTTTTTGTAAGCTTTTTGGTGGTGGTGGTGGTGGTGGTGATGGTGGTGGTGGTGGCGGTGTGTGTGTGTGTGTGTGTGTGTGTGTGTGTGTGTGTTTACTTGAACTCTGATAAACTTGTTCTGAGACAAGATTTGTCACTGAAACCCACCAGGAAATGTGGAAGAAGCTTATGATGCATAAAGTAATACAATTTTTGAACTAGTCAATTTCCTTTAGACCCAATGGAACCCACCATCTGAAATGTCTCCCATTTATAGTGAATAATAAGGATATATCTCTTTAGCAAAAAGCCATCTTCATACTTGCTTTCTTACCTTGAGAAAACTCATGATTATAAGAAAGACCAAATGGAAGTTCCTGAAATACTTCTCTGTATCAATATTGAATCAAAAGCAACACTACATTACTGTGGGAAACACAGATCATAAAACTGGAAGATTTCAGATGTAGTTATCCCTATTGTATTCTCATTTAACTCCACAGTTTGGCTAATACCAAAGATTTGTCCTAAAGAATTATGGAGATTTATCATGAACTTAACGAGGTAGTTTTCTAATTTCAACTAGTGCTCCAAATGTGCTTTCCTTACTAAAGCGAATGTATACAGACCCTGGCATCTGGTATGCTGCTACTGATCCAGAGGTAGCTTTTTTTACCCTCTAAACCAATAAACAGCAACCAGAAAATCCTTTTGCTTTCACCTGGCAGGGACAGCAGCTTAGCAGGGCATTTCCAATGTTAAACCACCATCTAGTTTTAAAAAATCTTGGAAAAATCTTCTTTAAAGGTCTTGGTAAGAAAAATTCTCATCCAGGGACATATGACAGAAAGTCCATGATAACACAGAGGTTTCACTATCTTGTAAACTTTGTTGTAAATTTGTAAGCTTCCTACAAGTACAGCAATTTGCAATGTGCTGGGATATCCCCTTCAAACCAGTTTCAGTAAGAATGAATTAAAATACTTAGTGAGTTTAATAAAAATTTAGATGCAATTCAAATTACATTTGAGTGTGCTACTCTAATTCATTGAGTTGTTATTGAAAGGCTTTTACTTTTAAGTCTGTTACCTAATCTTTAGGTTTTGTTTAGAGCAATTTGGTATTGAGCTTTATGACTCAGCAGATCCAACAATGCTCAGAATCCTGTAGTAGAAGTGGGTATTTTATTTAATCATGGAAAGACCTTTCATTAAAGTCATTCTTCTTAGTAGTGATTCTTTTCCTTTTTTTTTTAAAGGAACTTTATCTGCTTCTCAGCCCTTATAAAGTTTGAACATCTGATCATGTGACAAGTAAACATGCTTATGTTTCCTGCCAAGCTGGCCATCATCATCTGGATCTATCCACTTAGCCTTAAATGCAATTGTGCCTTGAAACACTTTTTTAAAAAATATTTTTTTCAAATACAGTTGACATGCAATATTATGTTAGTTTCAGGTGTACAACATAGTGATTAGACATTTATGTAACTTGTAAAGCAATCACCCCAATAGATCCAGTACCGATCTGACAACATACATAGTTATTACAATGTTATTAACTATATTCCTTATGTTATACTTTACATCCCCATGACTGTTTTGTAAATACCAATTTGTACTTCTCAACCCCTTCCCCTTTTTCACTTATACCCCTAACCCCTCCCATGTAGCAACCATCAAAATGTTCTCTGTAACTATGACTCTGTTTCTTTTGTATTTATTCATTTGTTTTGCTCCTTGGATTCCACAAACATTGAAATCATATGGCTTTTTTTTTTTTTTCTCTGTTTGACTTAATCCACTCAGCAAAATTCCCTCTAGGTTCATCCATGTTGTTGTGGTTGGTGAGATTTTCCTCTCTTTTATGGCTGAGAAATATTCCATTTTATATATGTACTACCTCTTCTTTATCCATTCATCCATTAATGGACATCCAAGTTGCCTCCATTTTTTGGCTGTTGTAAGTAATGCTGCAATGAACATATGGATGCACATGTCCCTTTATAATAGTGTTTTGGGTTCTTTGGATAAATACCCAGAAGCGGTTATTTATATCTGTAACTCTTATTATAGCCTTTGTTTTAAAATCTGTTTCATCTAATATAAGTGTTGCTTCCCCACCTTTTTTTCTATTTGTTTCCAGTTTCATGAACAATCTTTTTCCATTCCTTAACTTTCAGTCTCTCTGTGTCTTTCAATCTGAAGTGAGTGTCTTATAGGTAGCATATGTAAGGGTCATATTTTTTTATGCATTGAGTCTCTCTATAACTTTTGATTTGTGCATTTCATCTATTTACATTTAAAGCAATTGTTGATATGTAGTTATTGCTATTTTATTCATATTTCTGATCTTTTTTTCTTTTTCTTCTTCTGAAAGAAGCCCATTTAACATTTCTTGTAATATTGGTGTGGTAGTGATGAACTCCTTTATTTTTTTTCTTGTCTGAGAGGCTCTTTAGCTCTCCTTCAGTCTGAATGATAGCTTTGTTGGGTAGAGTAATTTGGTTGTCGTTTCTTGCTTTTCATCACTTTGAATGTTTTGTGCCAATCCATCTGACCTGCAAAGTTTCTGTTAAGAAATTAGCTGACAGTCTTATGGGATTACCCTTGTAGGTAACTAACTGTTTTCCTCTTCCTGCTTTTAAGATTCTCTCTTTGCCTTTAACCTTTGACATTTTTTGGTGTGGACCTCTTTGGGTTCATCTTTTGTGGGACTCTATGTGCTTCCTGAGCTTGTATGTCTATTTCCTTCACCAGGTTAGAGAAATTTTCCAGTATTATTTTTTCAAATAGGTTTTCAATGCCTTGCTTTTCTCCTTCTGATACCCCTATGATGCAAAAGTTAGTATGCTCGATGTTGTCCCAGAGGCGCCTTATCTTCCAAATTGTTGATTCGATTATCTGCTTTGTCTAATGTCTTAGTTCCCTCTAAGATATTTTTCATTTATGGCTGATTCTTTTTTATGTTTCCAGTCTCTTTGTTGAGGTTCTCACTGAGATTATCGAGCATCTTATAATGATTGCTTTGCACTCTGCATCTGGTAGATTGCGTGTCTCCAATTTGTTTAGTTCTTTTTGTGGAGCTTTGTCCTGATCTTTCATTTGGGACATATTTCTTTGTCTCCTTCCTATATTTGTTTCTATGTATTAGGTAGAGCGCTATGTCTCCCAGTCTTCGTAGAGTGGCCTTATGTCATAGGTATCCTGCAGGGCCCTGTGGTGCAGTCTCCCCTGGTCATGTGAGCTGGATTCTCTAGGTGTCTCTTATGTGAATTGTGTGTACTCTCCTATTGTAACTGAACCTGATTGCTGTCAGCATGTCAGTGGGAGGGATTGACCCTCAGGTTGTGAAGACTGCTGACATCCCAGTTGTTAGGACTGGTTATGACTACAGTGGAGGAGCTATTGTGCAATGGTTGACCCTGTGAAGCAGGATTCTCTTTAGCAGGGCTCTAGGGCATGCCCAGTCTGCCATTTGTGGAGTTAGTTGTGTGGTCCTCTAATGTAGTGTGAAACTGGCTACTGGGAGTGTTGGTTCTGGAGCCTCTTTGGAGGGGCTCTGATGCAAGCCAAGGTCACCAGGTGCCTGTGCCCTACCAAGGGACCCTTGATTTGAGCTACAAAGTGATCTGCAGATTACTGCTACTTCTGCTGGGCTTAGAGGTGCCTAGATGAAGCTAAGCTGCAACTGAGGCAGACTGCCTCTAGTGCTGGGCTTGAGGCTGCTTAGCAAGACCTGTGGGGCATACTGAGCCCAGTTGCTGCTTGTTTTGGGTTTGCAAACTTTTGGGAAATTTTAGGAAAGTCTGCAGCATGAGCCAAGACAGACTGCTTGTCTATACAAGCTGTCTGGAAGCATCTGGAAACACCTGGAATGGACTGGCAAGTTGGGTGAGGCAGGCCTCAGGGAATCACCAGAGTAGAGTGAATGGTGTTAGCCAGGTTGATGGAAACTCAGATATGGCACGTGAGTGGGGGGGGGGGGCGGTAGCGCTCAACAAGAGAGCAGTGGTTTCTGCCAGTACTTCTGCCTTGGAGAAAGCTGCCCCTCCAGCCCTCACCTTAAAGCTAGACAATGCATTTCCTCCCCATAGGTACCTGGTGCTTTTTGAGATGCTTCCCTAGCACTGGAGCTCAGAGTGGGAGAATCTGTCAACAAGTAAGTCCATATATGGACCCTTTAAGAGGAATGCTTGGGATTCTAGCAGCCCTCAATCATACTTAGCCACAGTCTCCACTGTTTTTATCTCAGTTGTTGGGACTTCTCTTCCTGGCACTGGACCCCTGGGCTGGGGAGCCTGGTGTGGGGCTGGAAGCCCTTTCTCAGGGGGCATCTCCAGAGCTGAGATACCTCTGTCAATTTTTAATTGCCATACATGGCTGTAGGACTAGCATGTTTCTCGTCTCAGTCCCTCCTACCATTCTTGCAGTGGCTTCCTTTGTACATCTTTAGTTATAGGGCTTCTGTTCAGATAGACTTCAGACAGTTCTCATTCTCTATATTTTCTTAATTCTGGAGAACTCTCAGCTGTTGTCACATAATTATACATTCAGTTTCCTCTCTGTTCTCTCCATGTAGAACTTTATTCTGTAGATGGTTACTTTATTCTGTAGATGGTCTCTTATAAATATTATCCATAGAGAAATGTAGAGTTTTACTACAGCTTTATCTGTCACTAAAAAGATGACTTAGTTCTCAGTTAACCATTGTGTCAATTTTCTCTTCCATAAAATAAGGATAATAATTGTACCTTTTCCTTCTTGAGAACTAAATGCCATAAGACATTGTATAAATTTTTATTGCTGCTATAACCAATTGCCACAAATTTATTGACTTAAAACAATAAAAAAATTATTATTTTACAATTCTGTAGGTCAGAAGCGCAGCATAGGGCTCACTGGGCTAAAACCAAGGCATCCGAAATCCAAGGTAGGATCTTTTCCAGAGAGTCTAGGGGAAAATCAGTTTCCTGGCCTTTTATAGTTTGTCGAAGCTCCCTGTATTCCTTGGTTTGTGGCTCTCTTTTCCTTCCTCAAAGCCAGCAATAGCAGGTTGAGTCCTTCTCATGCTGCCATGTCTCTGACTCTTTAGTCATCACATCTCAGTCTCTAACCACAGCTAGGAAGGGTTCTCCACTTTTAAAGACTTGTGCTTAGATTGAGCCCACCTGTAAAGTCTAGAGGATTCTTCCCATTTCAATATTTATAATCTAAATCACATTCATAAAGTCCCTTTTGCCATGCAATATAACATATGTTAACACATTCCAGAGATTAGGACATGAATGTATTTGGAGGGTTCATTATCTGGTAGACTACAGCATTTAAAGGCCTTGACATCTAGTAAGCATTCAAAAAATATTAGCCTCTAATTCTTTGTAATAGTTTTTGAGATAATAGACTATTTACTTTCTCTCTATGATTTTCTAGTAAATAAAAATTTACATGGGTGTCTGAGAGAATTCAGAGGATATCTTGATATAATATATATTTGAAATATTTAGAACTTATTTACATATTTAATTGTATAATTTTTAGCAACAACAAAAATGTTGGTGAGTAGAGACTAGAGACAGAGTGGATTTCAATAGCACCAACTCCATTGCACGCCAATTAATTTATTGCAAAAAAGTGTCTCCCCCCCTTTCCATCTCTCTCCATATATGTCTCCATATATACCTCCATCCACCAAACTATGAGCTAATATTCAGTAAGTAAGCCTCAATGTGGCATGGAGATTGCCATCCACAATCTGATCATTTTATGCCTGTGTCCATAGGGTTTCTATCATAGAAGCAGAACCCAAACTATTTGAACCCAAAGGCACAAGATAGAGTGTACAAATATGAAAATAAACTTATATCAATTGTTGTTGCATCCGATCTTGATGATATGGGTGTCTTGTAGGAGCCAGGACCTTCTTCCTGGAATGAAACCTTTAAACCTGGCCCTGGAGTCAGAAAGGAGAAGGAGAATCCAGAGGAAGGTTCTGCAACTGTCTCATGCCAAAAAAGTGAGCCAGCAGGTAAGGGAGCTCCTGAATAGCTGCTGCTTCCTTTCTGCCTTCAATAGACATCACTCAAATAGAAACACGTAAAAAAGGTAATTTTGGGAAATGTAGTATAGCCTAGTCAAGTTGATATTTTACAGTCATCACACAGTACCTATTTATCCTTTAGCAACTTTTAGATCTTTTAGTTTATAAAAAATTTATAACTAATAATATTAAAATGTCATTAAGAGGATTAAATTTATAAAATAAGCAAAGCATTTACTTAAGCATTTTAATAATTGATTTAGTAATCTTTTTCCTATATCAATAGTTGATGCGAATCATTTTATTCATTGCCTTTTTTAAGAGTCAAGAAAATTTGTAACAATTAAAAGCTTTTAAACTACCAAAAATAAATGTACACAATGAGACAATTTTAAAAATGAAATCAAGAAAGGCATGGGTGGAAATTAATCCAAATGAGAAAGGGTACACTTTGTACTTCATTTTGTTTGTTTGTTTTTTAGTATGGTAACATTGGTTAAATGAAATCCAGTAAGTTTCAGGTGTACAATTCAACAATAAGGCATATATATATATATCTCATTGTGTGTTCACTGCCCATAGTTAGACTTCTGTCACCACATATTTGACTACTCTGTTTACCTCCCTTCTCCCCCATGACCCCTTGGTACCCATTAGTCTATTGACCTCAAAGCAACAAACAAATAGAGACTCATGGACAATGTACTTCATTTTTGAATACATAATTATATAATTTATACAATTTCAATTCTTCATGAAGAGATAAATATAAATTTTTAAAAACATTTAATTCTTAATGTTAATTTCTGTACATGAGATTAAAGTTTAAAAATATGTCATATGTATCCTGAACACTAGTTGGAGACCATATAATATCTTCCATTTCCTCCCACCTTTTCCTCCCTTCCTCACTCCATAGAAGCTTGAAATTAACTCTAAATATGAGTAGATGTAGTATACGAAGGTTCAGTTATTTCAGTTTTGCGTCAGATTTATTGCAGGTTACAATAATCCTAAAGAATGGTAAATACATGTATTTTTGCTTTGCATGTTCGCCTGTTTCACAAGGGGTTTTAAAATATTAAAAACTGAAAATATATTTTAGCCTCATTTATAATAAATTAAACCATGTGAAATTTTCATTTTTGTTTCTCAAAGTCAGTCTATATGGACAATTAACATGCTTTAACCAGATAATTTAAGATGTCAAAATTAAATGGAGATAAATTTAATTTGGTGTTTCAAATTATCAAATAAAGTGTCATAACAAATGCTGACAAGGATGAGAGGGGCATTGTACTGAGTAGTCTAATCAGAGTGAACACAAATAGCACTATCTTCTTGAAAGGTTATTGGGCAACTGGTGACAACAAATTAAAAATAATTATTTTGATAGAAAGACAATGTTATAAATAATGAAGGATAGCCTGAATTCAAATCTTTAATTATTCATTTATTTTCTATTTATCTTAGATAAGTTCCTTAACTTCTGTATGCTTCCATTTTCTCATCCATAAAAAAGTAATTGTGAGAATTAAATATGGTCATGAATATCAAAAACATAGCATAGTAGCTCACATATAAGTGATAAATTATTGACAACATTCTAAATGAGCAGCAATAAAGTAATGTTTAACTAAATTAGAGTTCTTACTCTAGGTGAAATAATAAATAGCCCTCTGTAATTAGATTTATAACATTTTTCTAATGAAACTGGATAATCCTTTGATATGAAGCTCACTTAAACAAAGCATGATATAATATTGCATATATAATGTGATTTCAATATTGAAAGATTTAAATAAAATTAATACTGATTTTTAAAGACTAAATAATTTTGATTCAGAATACTTTGAAATGTTACCAAATATTCATAAACCAAAATGCTTTAGGTAGACTAAAAATATAAATGTAAAAATGAAATCATAACTAGAAAAAACTCTAATTGATATTTCTATGATAGCAATATATTAGTCTGAGTTCTCCAGAGAAACAGAACCTATAGGAGATTATATGTATATAAATTCTGTTATATATATGGAATTATTATAAGGAATTAGTTCTCATGAGTATAGAGGCTGAGAAATTTCAAGGTCTGAAGTCAGCAAGCTGGAGACCCAGGAGAGCCAATGATGTAGTTACCAGTCTGACTCTGAAGGTGTGAGAACTAAGAAAACTGATGATGTAATTCCCAGTCCAGGTCGTTAGAAACTAACAAGCCTGTAGGCATAAGGGAAGCTCTGTACTCTTGGTATGTTGCCTCAGAGACTGTAGTGTACATCTTTTCCATGGGAAATAGCATGGGCTAAAATATTTTAAAACCTTAGATCTCTGGACCCTATTAATTAGTGTGTATCTTTCAATTAGGAAAAATACCTAGGAGTGTCTGTTTAGTGTTAAATTTTGAAGCAAACAAGCCATGATTTATGGGCAAGCATGACCTAAAAGTCTTTTGAATTTAGATTATCTGGAATTTCAATTTGTTTTTTTACTCTCTTCTCAAGGTTACCATATTTAGTTACTTCTCATAAGTCAGATTCATAGGGCAGTCTGTCATTCTTATTACTTAGTAGGTGAGGTTTTTCTGCCTTTTTTTTTCTTACATTGCTTCAGTAAAGAAGTATACTCTGAAACATTTTATTAACAAAACACCTTGCAGTATGCAGGGTTATTTTATCATGTGAACAAGTTTAATGATATTCATTAACATAATTCCCCATTTTATAGGTAAAATGAGTGATTAGTATTAGTGTTTAACAATAGTGTCTTAGGCGGTTTGTGCCGCTATAGCAAAAATACCATACCCTGGGGAGCTTATAAACACCAAAAATTTATTGGTCATCAGTGATTCTGGAGGCAGGAAGTCTCAGAGCAGGGCGCCTGCCAGCATGGTCAGATTCTGGGGAGAGGTTTCTTCCAGGTTGCAGACAGCCACCTTCTAGATGTATCCTCACATGGTAGAAATTGGTGAGGGAGTTTGTTCAGACCTCTTCTATAAGGCCACATTCCCATTTATGAAGGTTCTACCTTCATGATCTTATCACCTCCCAAAGGCTTCATCTCCTAATTCCATCATCTTGGGGATTAGGATTTTAACATATGGATCTGAGGGGAACCCAAACATTCAGTATATAGCAAGTGGTATGTTAATGTGTTCTCCATGATTACCTAAACAAATTGTTTCTGAATTTATAGCCATGCCTATAGGTGGCCAGGAAATAAATACCTATTATAGTAGGCAATCTTGAAAAGTTCAGAAAATATATTTTTATCGTAGATACATCTTTATCTATTTAAATTTGTTTTTTATTTAAAACAGTAAAATCATTGGCTTACTACTAAAGCTAAGTCTGCCTAAGAAAATACACCTTGTGGCTGTTTAATTTGTGGTAAAAATACCTATTCAAAATTTAACTTTTGAGGTGTCTGCAATTCATAGTACACTAGTCCATATAAACAAATGTTATGTAAATGGATTTAAAGAGGTCATTTAACCAGTCTTAAGTCAGTTTAAATGATAATGTAACTAAATAATATATGGAAAAAGAAAAGACAAAGTGAAGTTATCTTTATTTTTTCATCATTTGCACATCATCACATGCATTTAAATATATAGAATGTGTAAAACAGTTTGACTAAATACATAATGGTGGTTCTTCAAATAAAATGATTGAGCAGAATTTGGACTTTACTTAACCCCAACCATTACTCAGGAATACCTGATTGATCATGTGGCAGATCTGGCTGACTGTTCATCAGGAATCTGTGTACTCCTTTTTATAGCAAAGAGTGTCACTGGTGGGTGCCTATTTTCCATTTTTCTATTTACCTAAGAATTTTTATGTGACCGAATAATAGTCAGTGGAATATAAACAATAGCAGTGAGCATCAGTTATAGGCCTTGAACAATGAAAGTCCTTTTGTAGTCTCCCATGGTCTTTCCCCTCTGTCAACTTCAGTTGTAACTCCCAGACTGATCTTGAAATTCATGCATTGAAGATGGCAGAGTCTGTCAACCTAGAACCCTGAATTAGTACACAGGTGTGAGTAGTCCAAAATCTGGTTATTTTTCTGTAAGGTTTTGTTAGCAAGAACTGAGTTTTTGTGTCTGTACATGTATGAATGTTAAGCTACTGAAATTCAATGACTATACAGATTCTTCTTGTATTATGTAGGACTCAATTAAACAATATTTACTACTGTTGTTTGTTTCAACTGTTAAAAGGACTGAACAAAAGACCTCTGCATTATAAGTGTTTGCAAAGGTGTGTGTGTGTGTGTATGCAAGTGCACATGGACACTCGAAAATAACCAAGAGTATTTCAAGTCCCACCAAATCCCAGAGCTTTGGCGAGAGTAAGACAGTGTGAGCTGGTGGCTAGAAATTAAGCAGAGAACTACCCAGGATTTTAATTGTTGTAATACACTGTTTTATACTATAGTAAGCACTGGGGATACGAATAAGAACTCAACTCATCTCTGCTTACATAAAGGAAAAATGAATACTATGTGGGAGAGACTAAATTACATGGGAACCAAAATATGATGGATAGTATTCTCATTAGCAAAGATAAAGTGAAAGATTTTTCCCAAAGGGAGATTAGAGAATAGAAAGGTAAGGAGAAGCCAAGTTCGTATTATGTTCAGAGAATACTGTTTAATGCCTTTGAAAAATGTGAGGAAGTTGGGTAAGGCCAAACTTGAAAGGGTAGTTCCAGTAAAGTTATGGAGAACATTTTCCTTTAAAAAAAAAAAAGGTAGGTCTTTGATAGATTTCAGGTTTTAAGCATGCAAATTATCCTTTAGGAAACAGCTTTTAAAGTAAGATACCACATTCTTCATAGGTAAAGACGAATGTAAGTTAGAGCAGAAATTTATGGGAAGCAATAAAAATTGTGTAAAGGAAACTACAGACAAGGGAATTCCTGTAATTTGTAAGGATATGAAGGTACCTGGTTTAAAGATACATATATTTTTACAGATCCATTTCTAAATTGAAAATATGCAAGCAGTTAGAATTAACATTTTAATGAATTGTGTTATATGTAAGTGACTATAGTCCCTTGCTCCTTATTTGTCAAATAAATCCTAGATCCAAATATAAATTAGAGAACAGGAAATACACAGGTGAGAGAATGCATTTTCTAAAAATGGCTATAAAAATTTTTATGGTCCTGTTTGTTCTTTTAGAGCATTGCTAGTCCTCCACCCATGGGTCGAGTCTATTTCCCTACCCCATGAACTGGGCAGACTTGCAACTATTCCAAACAATGAGATTACAGCATACAGCTTCTCTCTGGCATGATGTGTTCCTTTGTGTGCTCTCACACTCATACTCTTCTGACACTCACACTTGGAACCCAGACCTCAGATCCTGAAGAAGCCCATACTGGATCATGCTGACAGACAACCTAGAAAAAAATTTACGTCTAAAAGAACTGAGGCACCCATCTGATGTTCAGCATCATTCTCCAGTCATGTAAGGGAATGGGTCTTCTAGCCCCTACCCTTTGAGTCTTTGGAGTCTTTTGTCTGAGTCCCCTGACATTTTGAAACAGAGTCAAGCCATCTTCACTGGGCCCAGATTAAATGGTAGACTCATAGAATTCATAAATATAACAAATGGTTGTTTTACTCCATTAAGATTTAGTAAGGGTGCAACCTTCTCACTTTCTTCCCTTAATATGTGACCTAAAAGTCAGAAATTAGATTTTCATTTTCCCTTCTTTTCTCCATCTGACTTTTAAGTGAGTAGAGGATTCGGGGGCCCAATAATGACATTTGTAAAACCAAGGTTTTCATTTTTAGCTTAGCATATATATTAATACATTTTTAAGCATAAATATTTTATAATATAAATATTTAAAATTATAAAAATGTTCTTTTTCTTTCTCAATCCTGTCTTGTCCATCTTTGTTATTTATTCACATAGGTGTATTAGTTATCTATGGCCATGTAACAAACTGCCACAAAATTCAGAGCTTGAAATGATATTCAGTTATTATCTCACAGTTTTCTATAGGTTAAAAGTCTGGGTACAGACTTATGTGGGTTCTCTGTGAAAGCTATCCCAAGGCTGAAACCAAGGCACCAGCCAATCAGGTGGCATAATCTGGAATCTGCAATCTGAAAACTTGACTAGGAAAGACTCTACTTTCAAACATCCTAAAATTATAGGCAGAACATTTCTTTGAAGCTGACAAATGGATTGCAACTTTATTCTAAACCAGTAGCTGAGATAAAGTGTATCTCTGCTTGAGTCTCTGATCTCTGTTTTAAAGTTTCTTTGATTAGGTTAAGCCCACTGAAGGCAATCTTCCTTTTGAATAACTTAAATTAATTGTCTTACTGAAACTCATGGAGACTAGATTACATAAAGTCATGGATTCAAGGGTATGTGAATCATGGGTATCACCCTAGAGTGTGTCTTCCTTAACATGTAAATGAATGAATTCTCCCCAATTCAATATTCATTCTCAGCTAAGATGAATATTTTGATTTATTTGGCTGAATATATAAAACTTCACTTTGACCAAAGTTTTGATATGTCTTACCACTACATCATCATGAAAGGTACTATTCTATATTTCATAAAAACCAAAGTTTCATTTAAAATTCATAAAATGTAACAGCCAGTTAATCAAATTAATTGCATAACAGAAGTTTCTCTAGCTTTAGAGGCAAAAGAATCTGAATTTGAAGGCCGGGTTCTGATCTACCCACCATGTGTTGAAAATATTTTAGAAAATATTTTACCTCTCAGAACCTCAAATTTTTTATCTGTAATTAGCAAATTGTATTTCTGTGTTGGGTATCAGTGTATTTAAAGCAATCTAAATTATAATTGTTACATTTGGCTACTTAAAATCTAATATGCGAAATATATTTTTATATATTATATATGGGTATATTATATGGTATACAGATACACGTATATGTGTATGCATGTAAGAATATATTATATGTTATTAGACCTAATCATGTATATAACTAGAAAATCAGAAAAGCCTTCTAACTTAATATGACATCTTTATTTAATTAATTACCTCTTAATTACATTTTTCTGCCAAAATGACATTATATTCTGTCTTCCACTTTTATCATCCTTACATACTGAAAAGTATAAACATAGCTAATAAATCCTGTTATCAGGCAGAACAAAATCACCTTTTCCTTTTTAAGTTCTTTTTCTCCTTAAAGATCAAAGCAAATTAGAGATCTTCCCATTTCTTTATGTCCCTTGCCTATTTAATTCTAAATGAAGATTGAGAAATTTTAGATCACTGACCAATCCAATTATTTTTAGTATATGTAAATAATAAATTTTGAAATTCACTTATACAGTGGACTGTATAATTTGTGCTGAAAAAGCAGTGTGCTTTTTAATAATGATAACAGCCTGTAATTACTAAGGAAGTTGTTTTGCTGGTTAAAGAAGCAATCAGAGGAAAAAGATAGGAAATGAACTCCGAACAGAGACACATAATATCTTGCAGAAGTAAAAGGAATTATCGCGTGAAAATAAAACTATATTTCTTTTTATTAGATCTATTGTGAAAGAATATGTATAAGGACAGTTCGAATGAATCAAAGATGAGGAGGATGACTGAGCTGAGGGAATAATTCTTTAGTTCACAATATTCTCTACGCCAATGAAAGCTATTAAGTGAAGCTTGATCTATACACCCTCTGAGTTCAATCCACTCTTACTTGTTTAGCCTAGATCAATACAGACATTGCAGCTAAGCGGAGGGTTGATATCCTCATTCTCAGATTTTGACTTCTTGAAGAAGATTAACTCAGAACAGAAGTGGGGGGAGAAATATTTAAGGTTGAAACTATAAAAATACTCAAAGGGTCATTACTTTTTCTTTCTGAGATCTCATTAGAAATTTGGGAATCTTTGATTTTATGAGAAATAAATTTCTTCCAATCCATATATCCAGATGTATCGCATCCTCCAAATATCTTCCCACTTGCATGTATTGTCACTAGAACTTAGTGAAGTCCTGTTTGACACTTCTAGCTTTATATTAACTACAGAAAAAGTAATTATTTTGTTCATACTTTTGTAAAAATAACAGGAGAAAGAGGCATTCATCATCTGATGATTGGGACCCCTTTATCAGGTTTTTATAGTTTTTTCCCCCAGTGTAACTAAAAATTGTCAATTTCACTGAACTCTGAGAAAACCAAATTATTTAGGAACAATTTTGTATCTCTTCATCACTAGCCTAGTTTTGATGAGTAGACATACTTTTTTTCCTTAAAGCATACCATCCTTTTATCTGAGTTTGCTTCTGTGAGCAAAAGAGGCATAAAAATGCCCCAGGAATGTATAGAACTGGTCTTAGGGTGCATGTGGTTAACTTTAGAAGTTGGGAAAATATAACAGGAAGCGATGGACAAATGGTAACAGGGAGACAGATTTCAGGTTAAAATAAGCAAAAGCTTTTAAACAATGAAGTCTACCTTTTGGAGTATTCTAGAAAAAGTATCTAGATCACCTCATGTTATGATAAAAAAAAAAATCATATCATTGGTACCTTGGAGAAACAATTGTCTCCACCTAGGAATTCCAGCTTATTTCAAAGATCTTTCATTAATCAGAAAGCCAAGTTTTCTTTAGTCCTTTTGATGAATAAATTTTGCACTACCTTTCAAAAGCACAATTGCTATAATCTAGAAGGACTGCCTAAGTGTGTGTTTTGTTTATCTTTGGTAATTCTGACTTATATTAAACCCATCATGGATGGATTTATAGAAATACATAATAAATGACATATGAAAGCACATTGTGTATGCTTTTTATTACTAATGTTCTTATCTTGATACAATGGGGATAATGTGTATTATTTTATTCATTGCTCAGTAATGCAGGTTCTAAAATCAAAAGTGACTATAGGGACTTCAACTGCAGCAGTTTGAGGACTATCATTTTTGTGTTATATCTTCGACATGATTCAGTTATACTTTGTATATTTCTTTCTGGCGTGTCACCAACCAGCAAGTTCTAGCTATACTCCCAGTTCAGATCCCAGAGAATGTGTTTCACTAACTCGGCTAATAAGTATTAGCTGGACACTGCCTTTTATTGCAGGCCATATTGTAGGTCATTTATCATCCTATAGCTCAGTCACTGTTGATTCACTCTGCAGACATGGTCCAAAATCAATGTCCTCTTCCATGCATTGATTCCTTCAGTAGGTGTCTGCAAGTGAAGCATTTTACATAAGAAGATAAGAAATAATGACATATATTTAGCAGACTAAATTATCCTTTACTGTAATGATAATCATTCACTTAATAAGCACTGACTTCTACTAATGCCAAGACATGTAGGTAGATGTCCCCTAAAATCTGTTCTACTTTTTTATCATAGAAATCGAAATTTTATTCAATAAGCATAAGACATAAATGCCACAGAGATGGAAAAAATACAGTCTATATCAAGTCTCCACTGTATCCCAAATGTGAGTGTCTCAAAGTGCTGACCATAATCTCAGCAAGTAAAATAACATATTAACCTCCTCTTATGCTTGAATTCAGTAAGTAAATGTAGTACGACTTAACGATGGAAAGGAAAATGGCTGAGTTACATGGGTAGATAGGAAGCATGTTGATGTCCTTTGTTGTGCATTATTAAGGAATTTTTAAAGATAGATTTGAAAATAAGCAGTCATTGCCTTGTACATTTATTTTATAATTCAACCTTAACATAGGATAGAACTTAGTATACTTCTGACCAATCCAGAAACAAGATAAATCAGTATGATTTTTTTCTAGGCACTCAGTACACTACAGATTTTTTTTTTCATAGTGAGAAAAGCTTCTAGCTGCTTTTTTAACCAGGTAGATAGTGAAATTCATCCTGATTTTCCAAATGATTTAAGACCTAAATGTGAAAAATAATACTGTAACTATTATAAAAATGTAGGATAATTTTGTTAATGCCTTAAAGGAGAAAAACTTTTAAATTATTTTAAAAGCATATGCAAACTAAAGTATTGATATATTTTATTGTATCAAAAACAATTTCTCTTGGATGAAAGATACACTATAACAAAGCTAAAGAATGGGAGATGATTATATATCATATATGGACATATACATGACTGAAAATAGATACATATAGATAATATTTTTTTAAAAAACAATGATAAAAATTAAACTAGTAGAAAAAGGAAAATTATGAGAATTACCAACTGAGTAAGAAGAAACCAGAAGAGTAAATAAACATCTAAAAAATACTCAACTTTGTATGAAGTAAGTACAAGAAAAATTAAAAATACAATAAGCTATTATTTCAAATCTATCAGAGGGAAACACTCAGAAAGTTTGGCAATACGAGCTTAGGAAAAATGCATTTGTGAGTATCTAAATTGGAAGAATCACACTGAAGAGCAATTAACAATATCTTATGAAAGTGTAAATTATTCATTAATCTATAAATCCATCTTTAGTTGGATATCATAAAGGCTTATGCATATACATGAGGAATCATTGTAGAACTGAACTTAATACCAAGAATAATGGAAATTACCTATATCTTATCGGTAGTAAATTAGATAAAGACATCGTAGAATTTTTATAAATTGAACATAGCTTAAAGTTAAAATTAATTACATAATATGAAGTGATTAAAACATGTTGGAAATGATACATCAATATTAAGAATGATATATTTTTCATGGATACATATTTAATGGGAAAATTATAAAATACAGAAAAAGTATTGTGGAGAAGGGACAGAAATAGGAAAGTAAAATAGAACACGAGAGGCTTTAATTGTATCTGTCATATTGTTAGTGGTGATGGTGGTATGTGTGTGTGATGTGACACACACATTCGATGACACTCAAACATTACTTAATTATTAATGGTCTTAATCATAGAGGGTTTGGGATCTTTCTCCCCCTGATTGTCTCGAATTTCTACATACTCAATTTTTAAAAATTACCTTTCAAGAAAACATCTTAAAAAATTACGTGGCCATTCTCAGTTGTGAAATGTAGGGGAGATAGGCATTTTCTCTCATCGAAGAAGTATATATGGCAGTCTTTTATATCCTCATAAAAATGGGCCAGTAGTGTGCAGAGATGGTCTTTAGGGAGCATGTCATCAAACTTATTTTGGGGTGAAGAAACTTCCTAAGAAGAAAGAATATAAACAGACTTTTTTCATTTCTCCAAAGGTTTATGCTCTTCCTAAAAAATTTTCACTGTTTAAAAAAATAAGGAAAAAAGGAAAGAAAGAAAGTAAAAAAAGTCACTGTGTTTCTCAATACGAATTTATAGTGTGGGGCTTAGGAGTCCATACTGGTGTCTCTACTCAACATCAGCACCTGAGAACTATTGCAGTGGAGCTGTTCTCGTCAGTCTGCCGCTGAGACTCTACGTTCTCCACCAAGCAGCATCTTTGTATGTTGTCATACATTTGGAAAACTAACTGATTTATGAAGGTAAAAATGACCCAATTACATGCAAACAAAAATCAAGAAGCACAAATATGAGGTACTTTTTAAAAAATTAAATTTATTGAGGTACATTGGTTAATAAGAGTATAGAGGTTTCAAGTGTACAGTTCAATAATACATCACCTGTATATTGCATTATTTGTGCACCACCCAGAATTACATCTTCTGTCACCATATATTTCACTTCCTTTACCCTTATCTATCTTCCCCCTCCCTGCTTTCCCTCTGGTGACCACTAAACTGTTATCTCTGTCTGTGAGATTTTATTTGTCTCTTTTTATGATATCAGTAGCCATTTCTGTTAGTATCTTATATTCCAAACTTTTCTTCATAGGACCCTTTTTAAATCAAATTTATTGGAGTGACATCGGTTAATGAAATTGTATAGGTTTCAAGTGTACAGTTCATATGTCATATGTATATTGCACGATGTGTTCGCCACCCAAAGACAGATTTCCATCTGTCACCATATGTCACCATATATTTGTCCCTCTTTATTCTTATCTACCCCTGCCTTCCCTCTGGTAACCACTGAACTGTTGACCATGGCTTACCTAAGTGACCACTCATAAAATACCTTATTAAAAGTTACTTCTGCCTTGAGCTCTCTTAAAGCCAAGAGTCACTTCACGTATTTTCGTGGTTCAAGCTCAGAAAGGAGAAAAGACATAAGTAAAAATTAATAATATTGCCATCTTGTGTATCTAAACCAAGAGACTAATATTGCATCGATTTTCTGGTTTAGAAATTACTGATAGTAGTAGCAGTAGCAGCAACAGCAGCAGCAGTATCGTTACCAAGAATAATAACAATTTATCTTCACTGGATTTTTTTTCTATTCCAGTCACATGCCTCCATATTTACATAGTTCATATAATTTAATTCTTACAATAAGCTTATATAGGTTAGGTAACTGATATTTATAAGAGGTTAAACATTTTGTCCAAGTGCAGGAAGAGTCCATTGCAATTCCGAGCAAGACTGACTGGGAATGGGAACAGGCTTAGGTTGCGGACACCTGCATACATCAAAGTCTGGGAGATAATTGGAGAGAGAAGAAAAAATATAAGAATATAATATAACATTTTCTCCTGTGTTTTAAACTTAACTAACTTGACTATATTGCTCAGACAAGTGTGACACATATGAAATAGGCTAATAAATACATTGGATTCAAGCAAACATATCTATTACTTTGGAATTTCTTGGGAAGTTAAGATGGAACATCTCATGGGAGAGATGGCTCATGTAAAAGTTTGGTACCAGAAAATCAGTGCAATAAGATCCTCACCAATTTCCATATCTATCACTCTTTTTCTATCTATCAAAGCATCTTATTTCAGGTATTTTATAAGTTTTTAGTGTCTGTGCCATTCCTGAGCTATGCTATGTTTATACCTTGCACTGTGAGGGTAGTAATGCCTCATTGTACAAAATTAGATCCCTACACTCACTGATTGATTGAAGGAGCCCAACTCATATACCAAAAACTACCATACAGAAAGAGAGCCACCATAAATTTGAATAGTACAATGTAAGAGTAAGAAAAACTTATGAATTCCATCCTAGGAACTACAAGGATTGTTATATAAAAATGCTTTCAGGTGAATGTGATATTTACTTTGTTAAAGTTGTACAGCTGTACTCTATGCAGAAGGCAAGTGTGTAAGTACAATAACAAACTTGTACTCCCTCTACTTTTATAAATATATTATCAGTACCCTCTAAATATACTTATTTATTCTTTCAATATCTGTAGGACATGGATATAGGACCGTGATATTTCTTGATCAATTATAAGATTTAATTCCCTACAAGAAAGAGAAAACTGTCCATATATGATCGATCAACAGAAAAGGTCTCATCTACCTTTCGTGGTTTCCATTTTGTCAGCATCCTGATCATCCTTCCCTTATATTTGCTCCCCTATTCCTACCACTATTACTCCAAAAATAAATAAATGAACAAAATATAGAGGTCACCAAATAGGCAAGATATGTAACACATGTATTTCTTTTGAGATTTTCAAATTATTCCATTTTACTAGGGTGGCAGCTTCCTCCTAAGGATTTTTGGCTTCCTCTTTTATCATCATCTATATCTGTGGACTAAAATCTGTTGGTCATTTTATATGTGAGTGTAAAGCTGTGGTCAGGTCCTAGCCTTAACAGATTAAAAGTTTTTATGAAAATTCCTCTAGTTTCATTGTTACATATAGGATCCTAGAATCTTAACTATTGTTTCCTTAACATCATTTCTGCTACAATTGTCACTCCTTAAAATCAAGTATCCAATTCATGTTTCAGAAAGGCAGCTTAAGTAGGTAACCTTTAAAGCTCCTTCCAACCCCAACATTATTTAATTCTATATGATTTTCTCTGAAAAAGAGGAACTCCAGGGGATGGGAGGGGATGAGGTGAGAAGGAACACTTTTACATTTAATTCCCTGTAATTTTCTCTGGGTAAGAGCAATGTCAAAAAATAATGACCGAATTAATTTGTATCCTAAAGAAAGGAAAAAGAAGTCATGCTTTCATGCCTCAAGTGAAAAATTATGACCCAGTTTTAAAATGGACATAGCAGAATGTTACCAAGATAATTATAGTGTTTATAACCAACGTCTCTTTCTAGATATCTTATTTGCCTATACTGTTTTTTTTTATCCCCCCAAGACAGACTAATGTTAACTACTTACATGCTTTCTTAAATGACATCTAAATAACATGTAATTTGGAGAAAGTGAAACAATATCAAATTTAACCTTCTTTTATGTAAAAGCAAATCATTGACAGAGATTGAAGATTTGATATTGGTTCATTTGCTTTGGAGGTTGAGGAGAGCTCTTTCCTCCTATCCATACCTTCTTTAATCTCCTAATCTTTAAAAAAAATGATGGTAATTGCAACCTTTATATATCTCAGAAAAGTTTGAAGATTAGAGAGCTAGGAATCCTTAATACACACACACACACCTAAAATTATATATTTTTGACAATTTAATAAATTTCATGAAAACATCAAACAAACCGCATGAAAATTCTGGGTCATATTCTTAAATCATTTGCATTTGAGAGAATTTCAAGGAGCAAGATGTAGTTCAAGGTTTCTAGTTGGAGGATTATTAATAGGTCCACATGTCTTCTAGGAAACAAGTTACCCTATCCTTCACACTGTTGTTGAGGATCACTGCTGTCATGTTCTATTTTTGGTTTTCCAGACAATGCCCTCAGAAGTTTTAAGAGAAATCTTATTAAGATAATTTTTAATATATATATATGAATTATGGCTTGTGCCAGGTCCTTAAGTCACCTTGAAAACTCCTAAAATATTTAAAAAATCACTCCCTTAGTGAAAATTATATGGACTTGGAGATCATACTTAGCTGGATTTGTTTCCTGTTCCTGTTATTTACTACCTGTGGGTTTAAAAAAATTATTTAACTTACCTAGTACACTTTTGTATTAGACAATAGTATAATCGATGACAGAGCCTATGTAAAATCTGTGTATAACACCTGCCATTTTACACATTTCAATTCTGCCGTTCTTCTGTAGTTAGAGAATGCGTGTGTATCTTTTACCTGGGCATATAGTTGCCTGGAAGAAAGACTTCGTTTCTAAGTTTTCTTAATTATGTTCATGGAAAATGGAATTGTGTGTAGCATGTGGGAAGTTTTCTTAATGCAAATAGTACTGCCTTCCTCTCTTTCCTTCCTTTTCCCGTACCTGCTGATTGGAGTGTGTATATGCTAGACAGAGCTTGAGCAGGAGTCTTGAATCACGTTTGAAGATTCATGTAGAAAATCACAGAGCAACAAGAAAAAGAAACTTGGAGTTCTTGTGATCATCAGCTTCTACTTCAGTCCAGGACAGATATCTGACTTTATAGGTATTTTTTAAAGCTGTTATAATTATATGATTTTGGTCACTCAGAACAGAAATTAGTCTGGTTAATATTATCACATGACCAAAAGACATAAATATAATGATGAGCGGGTCAAGGAAATATATTTACAAAATTCTAATCTACTTTTTATTAGCTGAATAACATTTTGCTGAAACTTTCTCTTCTTTGGTTTACTCATTTTAAATCAGGGCTGATAATCTATACCTCATATAAATATTGTGAGAATTAAAGGAGATTAATGCACATGTGGTCGCCTGAACCAGCGCCAGCAAACTAAGGTACCTGGACCATGTCCAGCTAGAGAATTATACTTCTCTCTCTACTTATTTATGCAAATAAATTTTTATTGGAACACAGCCATGTCCATTTGTTTATGCATTGTCTTTGTCTGCTTTCAGGCTAGAATAGTAGAGTTGAGTAGTTATAACAAATTCCTTATGGCTCTCAGAGCCTAAAATATTTATTGTCTGGCCCTCTATAGGAAAAAAAAGTTTGCCTACCCCTGATTGAAAATATAGGAACTGATGCTTTGATTATGTATTTTTTTCCCCTCTATGAAATCATTGTAGTAAAGTTTCATTTTGCTTGTAAAGTAATTACTTCACTGAATAACCTTCAATTATGCATATGCTTAGGAATGGTTTTTGAGTGATGGATATGGGATTTTACTGATCCAGCAGTGTTTATTTACTTTGTCTCTTTGGAGCATATGGCATATATCTACCTAAGGGGCAGATATGGATTACATCCTCAGTCTTCAGCCTTAAGCAGAGAATAACAGATTGGTCAATAGAAGATAAAAACTGTGAGCCATGTACTGCTGCTTGGTGCCTGCTAAGTCATCTCTTTCCTACCCACCTATGAATCTACAAATGTACTTTTATCTACATGATTGATTCTTTCTTCCTTATGGTACAGTGGAAGTGATACTTTTGAGTTAAGATCTAATTCTCCATTTATCCTCTCTTGCTTTTACTCCATCACAGACTTCATTCACATCTCTATTTCTTTAACTTCTCTTTCTTTGCTATCTCGTCCCAAATCCAATTTGTAGGTGGGGCAGCAATAAGAACAAAATTCTGTATCTTTTCTTTCAACTTCCTTTTTCATAGTCAAGTTTCTTGAAATTAATTTTTATACTAAGTTTCTGTATTTATTCATTTCTTATTCATTTCTACTCACTTATTGGTCAAATGATAATATTCTATAGAAATCATCAGTGGCTTCTTTGTTTCTTAATCAAAGAAAATAATATTTCAGGATTGTTTTTATATGGATGCAAAAGTCATAGCCGCCCTTTGTATCAAAAGTTTCTTTCCTTGGATGGGGTAATAATGATTCAAGTAACAACATTCATGCCTTTAGAAACACTAATTAATAACTTACTATAGGTCAGGTACTGTTCTAAAACTAAGTATGCAATGCCGAATAGACAAGGTCCCTTTGCTTAGGTAACTCATTAATAACAAGTACCACCATTTTTATTCATCTAGCACTTATTCTGAGAAAGAAGCTGAATATGAATTATGTAACTCCCTTTACTTCTTGTAGTGCTCCAAGAAAAAGCCACCATTATTACCTTCATTTTGCAGATGAAAAAACTTAAGAAAAGTTAATAATTTGATTAAGACATAATGACTTTTCATTCAGCCTAGGACTTGAACCATGATCAGTCAAATACCAAAGTACATGCACTTAAATTTCTTAAAAAACAGCAACACCAACAACAAAAAACATACTCTATATTTTTTATTCTAAGATTTTCGGGTATATAGAAAACATTTGCATGCAGTGAGATTTTTGTTAGTTCCTATATTTTGCACATACTGGGTTTTTGCTATTTTGAATACTGTTTCCCCAACTATTTATGAGCTTAGTCTGTACTTATAGCTCCTGGGGCCTTTACAGTGGTGATTCTCTTCTGTGTTCCTATGTCTTCCCAAAGACTTACCCTTAATGTAGAGTTTACCAGAGTGCACTTTAATGGTGTGTTTATTAGTCTGTATTACCTAATGAACTGTAATTTATTTGATTACTTTGGTGACACTTAATGAAATAACTGTTTTTTTCAATTAATGAACCAATTATAATTTCATGTGGCATTTTTTACAAATAATATTACCCTCTCATATTTTCAAAATAACTTTTTAGTTGATTTTTCTCCCTTTTTAGCTATTTCTTCAATAATATTCAAATAATATTCATATGCTGCTACATATATGACACAATGTGTATTTTTTTTCTATTCCACAAAATGTTCTTCTCATACCTAGTCTAACTCTATAAATTATTATCCTTCACTGTTTCTCTCACATGTGAACTCTGCTGTGAATCCATCAGTAACTATCATTTGCCTATATAGTCAGTAACACGTTGGATCTTATACTCTATTTCCTCTGGTTCCCTTTCTTAAAATTGTGGCCTTATAGTATTCATCTTTAACCAAAATCCTGTCATAATCAATGAAATTTAGGGTATAGATTGTTATAATCTACATATTATTTAATCTATCTTTTAAAATGTATTCAGTAAATATGTTCAAAAATTTATCAAATTACTTAAAAATTAAATACCAAAGTAGAATTGAGATGCTTTTAATAAATACAATTGTCTCTTACCATTTATCCCTGTACCACATTGAAAAGTCAACATTTATATCCCTGAGATGTTTTCTTTGACAGATAACACTTATATTATCTGCTTATGCAGCTGTTTCTTATTTTGTTAATTACAGGGATAAGTTATTTACTTATTCAATAGTTGAGGATTTGAAACTCTTGTATAATCTATTTTAAAGATGTGATTGAAAAATATTTCCGCATAATATTTTTAAATGTTCTCCAGACTCTCGTTTGCAAACCTACAAAAGAAATTGTGGTTCTTATTTTTTTATGTTGTTAAAGGAGGATGTTTTACATTATTTGTAAATACTTAGTAGAAAAATAGTTTATCATGTTAGAGGAACCCATCACTAATTAGCAAAGACTGATCAATTATTTTCAGTTGTTTACAGAGAAACAATATAAGCTGTCATGTCTGCCCAAATGGAATAAATGATCTACACATAAATAAATGTTGTTTTCAGTTGTTGAAGATTTGGTCCCTGCAAGTACAAGTGTATATCCACTATAATTTTAACTGTATTTAAAAAAAAAAGAAAAAGATAAATTCGAAGTAAGGTGGAATCAGAGATAACCTGCTTAAACCACTTTTTTTGTTTCATTATATAGCAAGTAGGCAATATCTAGTAGCCCCTGGATTATATGCTGTATTCATTTTGCTCATTTAAAATCTTTATTACCTAGTATTATATTACTTTCACAAGTTATATAAAAAAAGAAAGTAAACTGTTAGTTTATTTTCTGCTTGTTTGCAGAAGAGTGATTTAGAAAAGTTTTTAAGAGATCAGCACAAGGGAAATAGCGAGCATAAATTTGTGGCTATAGTATAATGGTCTTTGGAATCATATGGTTTTGTTTCAAGTCCCACTTCTGCAGTATACTAGGGGTGTGATGGTCAACATATTTTATCTAATCTCTATAAGTATCTTTCTTTATAAAATAGAGATAACAAAAACTAGATTTTTATGATGTTAAGAGACTCAACTGAAGCAATGGATGTAAATAAAGTACAAGTATCTGGTAACAAGTAAGCTCTAAAAATGTAGGTATAATATGAGCACAATTTTTTTTGTATTGCCATTGTTACAAATGCTACAGTTTGCATTTATGCTTTAAGGAATGTCTACTTGATCGTATTGTGTCCTACTTGATTTAATATACTCAATACAATGGCATTAATTTATTATATTCATGAATTGTTTATAATCAGTACACTAAAATGGATGGAAAAAAAGTTACTTATTTCTGTATTTATATGAATATCCTAAGAATGGTGTCATTGCAGTATGGTGGAATGAGGCTAAAATACATCCATGCATAGATAGATATACAATCAAGGTACATCTGTAGATTTTACTTTTTATTTTCAAACATTCTAATTATATAAATTAAGGAATAAATGAACTTTAATTAATAACGATATAGCAGTAGTGGTTGAATAATTACATCAAATGTCTGTACCAATGCAAGATGTTATTAGTAATAAAAAATGTATATGAGGGATGGACAATATATGGCAATCTCTGTATTATCTACTCAGTTTTTTTTTGTAAATGTAAAACTGTTCTAAATATAAAGTCTATCAATTTAATTTAAAAGTATTGTTTAGGAAGTGCACATTTAAAATTAATAATATATTTGAAGAGCCTTACGTATATCTATCTATTTCAAGGCAAACAGATTTTTAATGAATCTCTCTTTTTTAGAAAAAAACTCAGAAATATGAAGAAAAATAATTTAGAAATATTTATTATGTAATAATTTTAATAGCTGTAAATCGAAAGCACATAGTCTTGTCACTTATATATTTAAATAAATTATTTTCTGAATAGAGAACGTTAGCCAGACAACCCAATCATGTTTAAGGAAGTTTTTAATTGTCTGGGATCATATCTAGGATCATATGAAATGGTAAGCGAGAACATTTTTGCTATAATATTACATACATATAATATTTTATGAAATAAGTATAAGGAGAAAAAACCTTCTAGATAAATGAGTAGTCAGTAAGAATAGCCATGATGCATCATGGATTTGATGTTTGGTAGCTATTGTTTTAAAGCCAATTTTATATCAATGTGTGTTATTAAATAATCCTTTGTATGCAAAATACAATATCCCCTATTTACAAATATTAAAATAAATTAGTATCCAAAATCATAGCTTTTAAGTGCCTGAGCTAGGATTTAACCCTCTTTTATTTCGATGTTCACGTATTTAAAAATGTTAAATAAAGTAATTACAATGTCTGCCACAAAGTTGTTCTATTATGAGAAATTTTTAAATTTTTGAATATTGGAAATTTTTACAATGAGAAGGTATTTAATAAACATAAAAAAAAGGAAGCACAAAAATGTGTAATTGATTTTCATTTCTTCTATATATATGGTTATTTCTAAAAGAAATCTTTCAAATTTTTTGAAAATATATCCTAAATATTCTGATAGTGTCTAGACTTTATAATTTCTACTCATTGATAAATTTTTAAATTTTTTTTCAAATTATCTATTTCAGAAAATATGCTCAACCAACTGACAGGCAAATTAAATGTAATGATGATTACCTAATTAATTATCACTAGGAATCCACAATTTCTAGTGTCTTAAATTTTTGAATTTTCTATTTCACCCTAACTATAATTTTTATTAGGATACAGGGATCCCTCCTTGTCCATTCCAAGATCCCCAGTGGATGCCTGAAACTGCAGATAATACCAAACCTTATAAATGTACTATGTTTCTTCCTATACATACATACCTATAATAAAGTTTAATTTGTAAATTAGTAAGATATTATCAACAATAGCTAATAATAAAACAGAACAATTATAACAATATACTATAGTAAAAGTTATATAACTGGTCTCTATCAAAATATCTTATTGTACTGTACTCTTATGCTGAGGTGAGATGATACAGTACCTATGTGGTGAGATGAAGTGAGGTTTAAGTTCCCATTTAATATTTTCAGGCTGTGGTTGACCATATATAACTGAAGCCATAGAAAGTGACATTGGAGATAAAAGAGGAATACTTTATTAATGAGTCTCCTAAGTGATCTACCTGCTTCAGTTTCTCCGCTATAGTCGGTTCTACAGATTTAATTATTTCCTTTAAGATCCTAAAATTCCTCAGTGGGAAAAAGTCAAAATACTGTCATATTCACACTAATCTCACATTGTTTGATCCTAACCAAACACCAATATCAAATCTCTCGGCTGTCTTTATTTTCCACAAAACTTATATAGACTGTGCCTGGAATTCTTCCCTAACCACAGGGTAAAATTTTTTGTTTTTGCCTGCCATCTGTTTCTTCACTGCAGAAATGTTACTCATTTTTCAGAACAGATAAAATTGTGTGCTTAATTCTGAATTTCCTTGTAATGTCTTCAGAGGGTTGGTCCCCTCTGCCATTTTGATCTTTGTGACTTTTTTACTCCAGCATATCTTAGATGTCTTCAAGGCAAAAACAACTCAGTACTTAATTTTTATTTTCACTTATCAATATTAGCCTGACACACAAAAGCTACTCAATAAATTGTTTTTAATAAAAATATATAAACATAAGAATAAACAGATGGATACATAATTTAACTGCTTCATCACAAGTTTTAAGTAGTCTACTTTTGAACATTAGACTACAGTCCAGTGTCATGCTTCCTCTATATGTGCATTCTGGTACAGTTGAAGTCCAATTTTTAAATTTTTTATTAAGAGCTCTGATTGTCAGTTCTCCTTGATTTGATTTTATTTGGATTTTATACTAATAAAAAATAATACTACAATTGTGAGGTTTTAATTGGGCCTAGCCACATGGTAGAACTATCAATAATGGTACATTTAAAATTTTGCAAGAAGGAATTAGCTTCTGAATTATATTATTTCAAGTCAATGGGTGGTGACAGATAAGGCAGTTGATTGACATAGAAGGCCTTTTTTTTCATGTAACTACTCTGACCTATTAGGAATAATGTGTAAAAACTTATTTCTTATTTAGAGAAATCTTACTAAATGACAAGTGCACTCACATTCAAACATATATGTACAGTAACTCACTTGACGGTACTTCCTATTTGTTTTTAACTTCAGAAATGAGCCTTTATGCTATACATGCCCTTGTTGACTTTACATCATCTTAAATGAGGCCATAAAGAAAGTCTACAGCAGGAGCCCATAAATTAATGTCAGGAGGGCCTACAGAAGTGCTGATTCTAAACATATTAAATTAATAAAGCTGGACTTCATTAAGTTTTTGGTTCTTATCAGCTACCATTCCACTATGCATCTTATTGTTTTATTTCAGAAGCCCCATAACAGGAACCCTTAATGCTAAAAATGTGATAGCCTTAGAGTCAAAAGTACTATAGCTAATGATTTATATTAGAAGTGGTCAGCCCTACTAGTAAGTTGAATACTCAGAACTGAAGTCCCAATTAAACAATTTTATCATGATCTTTGAAAATAATTATCTTTTTACTTATCTACATATACTCAGGATTTTTCCTAAATAAGAGTTTTTTAAGTAGAAAAATACATAAGCCATATGCATGAAATAAATGATGCATTTATAATAGTAAAAGTAAAAAATATCCAAATATTTATCAATTGAGCAATAGCTAAGAAAATTTCACTCAATGGGGTATCACAGCTATACTTTTTAAAAAGATAATATTTTAAATAGACAATAATATTACTTTTCAAATAGAAAATGAACATATGCCAATTATTTTATTTGATCTATTAATAAAAAAAACAATAAGTTGTTAAAAGGTCATTCAAAGGAGAATCCAAGGAACAGACACATACAGGCCATCATAAATGCTGAATTGAATTTTTTTATACCAGATATAAGATTGGCTTCTTCCTTGGTGGTTAAGTGGAACTGAATCAATTGTACCTCTACTAAGAGAAATTTCTTTTTTCTTTTTTTTTTTACATCTCTAAGGTTCTTTAGACTTCCTGATGGGAGGGGATTTTTAGACTACATCACAGAAATAGGAAAACCTGACAGAATTCAGTGGACTCCTTTAGTTAAGGTAACAGTTTGGAATGCAGTGAAGCCATGGTAGTTAGAGATTGCAAGGCAGAGTATCTGAAAGGAGAAAGTTTGTCAGAGAGAGAAACTCCAGAGACCATCAAGGGCCCCTCTGGGTATGAATCAGTGAATGTACCTGAACCTTGGGGGAAAAAGGTGTTTAGGTGTAGAAGTATATTATTTCAACTTTTGTACATAAGACAATAAGTGATATAGTATAACTCAAAATATACTAATGTAAATTAAACATGTTTACTATAAACCCACTAGGAAAATAAGGCAATATATAACAAAGTAAATAAAGTAGCATTTTAAAGATACAATTAATTTATTAAAAGGTAAAGAACAAAGGGAAGAAAACAAAAACAGATAGGGCAAATAGAAAAATAAGCAGTAGTTTTGTGAATTTAAAATCAACTATATCAATATTCACATTAACAGTCAATACACTGAACATCAGAACTGAAAAACAATCATCAGATTAGTTAAAAGTACAAACTCCAAATAAGTAGTGCCTACAAGAAACCTTTATTTAGCACAAAGAAACAAATGGTATGAAGAGAAAGATTTTTTTTTTAACTACCCTATGCTAATATTAATCAAATGAAACCCAGATGTATATATTAACAGATAAAGTAGATTTCAGAGGAAGATTATTACTAAGGCCATTTCTTGAATAAAAAATGGGGTCCATTCACCTAGAGGACATAAAACTCCTAACTAAATATTTATGTACCTTACTAGATAGCTTCAATATACATGTAACACTACTGATTTTGAGGAGAAATAGACAAATTCACAATTATAATAAGAGATTTTAACATATCTCTGTGGAAAACTTGATAGAACATGGTGATAGAAGATGAGTGAAGATTGTAGGAGCAAATATAAATGACAAACAAGAGGCTTACTTCTCCTTGTTGAAAATAAGGAAAGAGAGTTCCTGTCCCCTTTCTTTTCTTCGGGCATTTACTCTAGAACACTTGTAAGTTATTTGTCTATTTCTTTGAAATGTATGTAAATTTTTTATTGAAAAAATTTTATGTGTAACATCGTGTAAGTTTAAGGCATACAATATGTTATTTTGAAACATTTTATAATATGATTACTGATACAGATATATTTATTACATTACATAATTATAGTATAATACTGTTGTCTACATTCATTATATTTTTTCATATCTACTATGTGTTATATCTTTATGGCTTGTTTACTACCTGTTACAAGTTTATCCCTTAAACACCATCACTCTTATCCCCCTCTTAGTAACTCTGTTTTTTACATGTTTATCTTTTCTAGATTCAACATATAAGTGATATTATACTAAGCTTTCTCTCTCTGTCTTATCTCACTTAGCATGATGTGTTCGGGGTTCAGGCATGTTGTCACAAATGGGAAGATATATTTCTTTCTCATGGCTGAATCATATTTCATTGTGTATATGTGTCAAATCATTTTTATTCATTCAGCCCTTGATGGGCATTTGAGTTGTTTCCATATATTGTCTATTGTGAATAATAAACATGGGAGTCCATAGATCTCATGGAACTCCTATTTTCATTTTCTTTGGGTATACACTCAGAAATGGAACTTCCAGGTTATATGATGGATCTATTTTTAATTGTTTTGAGGAAACTCCATATTATTTTTCATAGTGGTTGAACCAATTTACATTCCACCAACAATGTTTGAGGGTTTCCTTTTTGCCACATCCTAGCCATCACCTGTTGTCTCTTGTCTTCTTGATAATAATCATTCTAACAAGTGTAAGATGATATATCATTGTGGTTTTAATTTACATTTCCCTGATTAGTGATACTGAGAATTTTTCCATGTAAATGTTGGCCATTTGATGTTCTTTTTTGAAGAAATGTCTCTTTAGTTTCTACTCATTTTTTAATCAAGTTATTCCTTTTTTTTTGTTATTGACTGAGTTTTCCATATATTTTGAATATTAACTCTTATTCAATATATGGCTGGCAATAATGTTTTCCTATCCTATAGATTATTTTTTTTTATTTAGTTGACTGTTTCTTTGCTGTGGAAAAGCTTTTGAGTTTAATATAGTCCCATTTGTTGATTATTTTCTTTTGTCATTTGTATTTTTAGTATCATACCCAAAAATTTATGGCCAAGAATAACATTGATGAGTGTACTCCCTACATTTTCTTAGGAGTTTAATGGTATCAGGTCTTATGTTTAAGTCTCAGTGGCCCAAGATAGGGGTCCAATTTTATTTCTCTGCATATTTTTCTCCAGTTTTCCCAACACTAGTTCGTTGAAGGAACTATCATTTCCCATTGTTTATTCTTAACTCCCTTGTCAAATATTAGTTAACCATATGTACCAGGATTTAATTCTGGGATCTCTATTTCATTTCATTGGTTGAAGTGTCTATTTTTGTGCCAGTACCATACTATTTTTACTACTGTAGTATAGTTTGAAACCTAGATGAGTGATAACTTCAGCTTTGTCCTTTTTTCTCAGGATTGCTTTGGTTATTTTGGGGTCTTTCATGGTTCCGCACAAATTTTAGGATGGCCTCTTCTATTTTTGTGAAGAATGCCTTTGGTTTTTTGATGGGAATTACATTGACTCTGTAGATGGCTTTGGCTAGTATGACCATTTTAACAATATTCTTCTGATCCATGAACACAAGATATCTTTCCACTTATTTATGTCTTTGATTTCTTTAACAAAGTTTTATAGTTTTCTTGTTACTTGCTGATGATATGATCTAAATATAAAAAATCAGTGAAGAAGTAGTAAAAAAAAAAACCTTGAAATTAATCAATGATATCAGTTAAGTGGTAGAATACAAAATCAACATACTGAAATTAGTTGCATTATACTAATGATGAAACATTGGAAAAAGAACCACTCCATTCACAATAGCATCAAAACCAGTGAAATATTTAGGAATAAATTCAAACAAGGAAGTGAAAGATCTGTACAATAAAAACTACCAAAATAAATAATAAGTAAATATTTTTAAAAGCTAAATAAACCTTTTGCCAGAGACTCTGGAAGTTACTGCTAAACCACACTGAGCTCCTGCTGCCTTGGACAAATACCCTCAGCTTTAGCTCTTCCTGCTGGTAACATTCTCACAACACAGGGATGTCTCTCCTGAGGATATGGAAACATCTATTTGAAATATAATCATTTAGGAAAATAGGGCCCCTATCTCTCAGTTTCTGTAGGAGGTTAGGAATCTAACTTACACCCCTCACTTGAAATTGCAAAACTACTCTTGTCATAAATATATGAGAAGTTTATTTTCCCTTTGGTTAAAGCTAATTGACAAACACTAATGACCACCCCAATTACCAGGTGAAATTAGAATGAACTATATGTGACAAATAGTGCTGCCAAGTCTTTCTACATGAGGACTAGCTATCAGGTATTTTGAGAACATTTACGTAATGGATTATAACTGCTTGGCAAATATACCATTCTAATATAAGATGTTGGTAATTGGGGAATTGGGGTGTAAGGTATACAACAACCGTCTGAACCATCTTTGCAATTTTTCATACTTCTAAAACTGCTTTTAAAGATGTTTATAGACCTTCCATATGATCCAGTCATTCTACTCATAGGTAATTCACCCAGTATAAATGAAGCATATGTGCATACAAAATATTGTACACCCATTTTTAGCAGCTTTGTTTGAAATAAGTAAAAATTGAAAACTACACAATCGCACATTAACAAGTGAATGTTTAAACAAAGCATAATCTGTCCATACAATGCAATACAACTCAGCCACACAAAGGAATAAACTATTGATACATGCAACAATATGAATAAAACAAATATGCTGAATGAGAGGGTTCAGAAAGAATATTACATACTAATGATTCTATTTGGGGGAAATTCTGTAAAATGCGAACTAATCTGTACTGACAAAGCAGATCAGTAGATGCTGGGAGGCTGTGAGTATGGGTAGTAAGGAAAAAGAATGTTTTACAAAAGGGTGCATGGCTATCTTAGGAGGCAACGAATATATTGTTTGTGGTAATAATTTTACAACTTTATTGACATCATACCTTATCAAACTATACCTTTCAAATGTGTGAAATTTATTGTAAGTCTGTATAAAGTGAAAGTGAGGAGCTGATAAAATTCAAAGTCAGAGCTGTACTTTAAATCAAAGTACATTAAATCATTAGCAACCATTAGAAAAAATGGTTTAATTAGCTCAATAGACTCCTTCCTCTCCTTGAAAGAATTAGGCAAAGTTGATGGTATCAAGGAATTGGAAGTCAAGACAAGTAATTGACATAGAAGAATAAATTCACCTTAACATCCTCAGTAAACAGACAGATGGCGGGCATCAGAGACCCTGATTACTAGAGAGATAATAAAGGTATGAAGAATTTGTTATAATCTTAACGAAAACATTGTCGTCATTGGTTTTAATTTATTTTTAATGTTTAAAGATGTTTAGACATTAAGACAGTTTCATGTTTAGTCTTTTTTAAATTACACATTTTTTAAACTATAAAAATTTAAATATCCAAAAGCATAGTTGTTATTTCAAATCCATAAAGTTTACACTAGTGGTATTCATGTCGATCCTCTGCTATGACTGTAAATGTTATAATTGCCAGATTGGAAATATTCTGGTTATTTTAAAACAGAGTTTCTGTTTCAACCATTATTTGATTTAGGGCTATATAATTTAGAAATTCTAATCACAAAATTATCTTAAAATGTATTTTTAAAAATATCCGTATTTTATTTTTTGCAAAGGTAGGTTCTAAAGATCATAAAACCAGATAGATTAATAATACAGATATCAAAATAAATTAAAGATATAAGTCACAAGCTCTCATTCACTCTGTCCTGGCATTAAAGATGTTACTAAGATACATACTTAGAACATCAGGTATCCCAACATTTGCAGACATAGGTATTGTCGAAAAGGTCTTTCTCTGATTTTAGCAAAGAGAAACCATCCAAATTTTATTCTTTATTGTACTGACATGATTTAACTTTGGTACATGTTATTTGTACTATTTCTCCTAGCAAGCTCTAGCTTTCTCAATTTATTTTCCCCAACTTTTCTGGAAATAGAATATCATATTTTCAACCTTCAAATTAAAATGTTATCTTCATGAATATATGTACCAGATTAGTATATTCACATATATTCTTTCCTATTTCAGGCTAAGCAAAGACGTGCATTTAGAGCTCTATTAACATTATTAAAGCAAAAGATAATCTGACTTAATATTAAGAGAAATTGTGACTTTCTCTGCAGTGTTTGATTTAGAAAACATTGATTTTGACATACCTGATTTTATTTAAATATCAATCTGATCACATATGGTCCAAGAACGTTTAATTAATAAAGATTGGTCTTCAAACATTACAGCCAATGATGCCACTTCTCACCCACATAAAACCACATCCATATCCTGGTAGCCACCAAACCATTCAGCAGAGCTTCCTTCACTGTGAGCTGCTCAAAGCTACCAATTTGAGTGCTATTGACTTTTTTTCAAGCTCTGAATAATTGTAGGGATCTCAGCAGGGGTTAGAGGAACCAGCTCAACTTTGGCATAGTGCCAAAATGTGAACAAAGAGTAAATCACAGCAGTGTTTACTAGTGCTGGGGCCTTCTTCACATGGTTATGGACAAACTGGGCCATGTTCTAGGATGGAAAGTCCGTGGCCTTGAGTGGCTGGCTGAATGTCACTCCCTGCCCCCCCCCCCAGCTCACCCCTAGCAAAGTGTATTTTTTTCTTAACATATGACGTGTGTTATTATGTTCTATTGTATTTTAAATTAATAACATTTCATAGAGAAAAATATAGTCTTTAACCACAAGATCCACAAAAAACTTACAGAAGCAGTAAGGAATAAAACCTCTAGCAAAGGAAATATCTGATTTCTGAAGATGGTAAGGTAATTGGTCCTCGTTTTACTTTTTCTACATTAATCTGTTCTTACTCTGGAATGGAGATTTATGTTTTAAAAAGCCTGAGAAATTAGATTTAGGAATTGATTTGCATATCATCATTTAATAGCACAATTCTCAGTGAGATTTTTAAGATAGATGAGGTCTCTGAAATCAACAAGATTTTATGTAATATAAATGGCAGTAGATGGGTCTATTTTAAATAGAATTAAGATTTTAAAAAATTTATAAATATTTATGATATCATGTGTCAAATTTCATTAGCAGCTTTTAAAATATGTAATTGAATAAGCTGAAACATTTAAGGCAGCACATTTCATTTGATTGAAAGAAAGAAAAAATTATATTAATGTTGACAATAGAAGTTAAGGTGTGGGATACAATAGTGGTTAATAAGTCTAGAAAATAAAGACTGAAAGAGGACTAGGGAATGACTAAACTGAAGAGATGTGTGCACATGCTTATCTGTTTACAAATACACATATAAGGATATGGATATGTATTTCAATATTAGACAAATACAAAAAATTAGGCTTGATTCTCCCTGTTGAAATAAAATTTCCCTTTTTTTCTTAGAACATTCACTTTAGAAAACTTGTAGATATAAGTACTTTTTCCTTTCTGAAATCTATATAATTCCTTTTGAAAACTAAATAGGCATTTTATCAGCCTATGACCCAGAAATGCCTTTCTCAACACCTGAGAACCATTTCTTTAAATGTAAACATCTTTACATTTAAAGATCTAAATATCTTTACATTAACATCAAAGGAGATAGCACCCAGGTCTCCCAGTTTTTGTGGTAGGGCAGAAGCCTAACAATAGGCACCTTGCTTCATGTTATAAATACTACCTCTTGCCATAAAGACACGAGAAGTTTGTATCTCCTCCAGATAAAGTCAATTAGCTAACACAGATAGTCAGCCCAATCAGCATAAATTCAGTATGAACTCTGTGTGACAAAATATGCCATCAAATTCTCTTATTGAGGACAAGTTATTTATGTTGAGAACATAATGGGTTGTGTCTGCTTGGCTATATAAAAAAGTAAGATTTCTTTCTGTCTTTGCAGTGTCTTAGTGGATTGCCTGTCATGCTCATCACATTCAAGCTTAGTGCTTATTCAACAATAAAAGCACTTTATTTCTCTACCACCATTGTGGAAAATTTCTGAGTTGACAAAAATTTTGTTTTTAGTTCTATTTCCCTAATACTATGCATATACATACACATTTGCAATGTGTATATATATATGAAAGTGCTTGCATATGCATGTATGTGTTGCTCAAAATTTTGTTAGGATATCACAACAAAATGCAGGAATTTATATCCTGTAAAGGTTGAAAGATTCTGATTAAATTGTCAGAGAGGTCTAGCAAAATTTTACGTTTTCTCTTCAAAACCCCTGATTGATTAAGAATTACATTTTTGTATTACTGAAGCATTATAAAAATTATTGAAAACTAAATATACTATGTAATACGATTTTTAAAACCTATAATTAGAAATGTATATTGATACATATACACATTCAGAGCTACCTAATGTTTAGTCTAATGGTAGATTTTAAAATGCAAAATGGAAGATCTGGGGATAGTTCTGTAAAACTGGGACTATTTCTCTCAGGTGATATTTTGGTTTTATTACATATTAAGAAATAATAAGGACTATTGACACAATTCCTTATTGTCTTCATGTGCAAAGAGAAGAATTCTGGAAATACGGTGTATTTTTAAGAAGTCCAGGGGTAGTTTATTCTATGGAATATGTCTCATACTTTCTAGAATTTTTCTGTTTTTGAGTATAGTCATACATGACTTTCTCTTCATCCTGAAGGTTCGGGTTCATGTGAGAGAGAGAGAGAGAGAGAGAGAGAGAGAGAGAGAGAGAGAGAGAGAGAGAGAGAGTTAGTTTTCAAATAAACAACTGAAACTTAGAGAACCCATTTAAGTTTTGATACTGAGGCCTTTGTTCATCTCAATGAATTTTATTTTTTTAAAAAACTTTTTTAATTATTGTTGATTAAACCATTATTTACAGGTTATCTTCCCTGGGTTTACACTTCCAGTTTTGTTGTTGTTATATTTTTTAAATTATTTTTTGTATAATCACATATATTTACCCAGATCAATCTTCTTTCATTTACCTGCAGAATGTAGAGTTGAAAAATCATCTCTATATATTTCTAGAAAATATAATATATAGAGCTCCCTATGCATTCTTTATTATTATTTTTTAAAATTCCAATTTCTTGACCATGTTTTCAAAAAGTTTTATTTAATTCATATAGTTTGTATTATTTCTGATTGATATTCTCTCTAGACATGGCCCACATGAATGGTTTGGCCTACCCTTCCTTCTTCCCTTTTTTCTTCCTTCATTC
The DNA here is from genome assembly GCF_014176215.1 of Rousettus aegyptiacus. Lineage (NCBI taxonomy): Eukaryota > Metazoa > Chordata > Mammalia > Chiroptera > Pteropodidae > Rousettus > Rousettus aegyptiacus. Next base: position 24,283,546 of record NW_023416306.1, read on the forward strand.
CAAATCACTCTATCATTGTATCTGCCTAAGAGGCAAGTGAAATCAGTCTTCTGGATAGTGAAACACACAATGTTTATACCTCTGATCCTACACTATAATAATAGACAAGACATTATAAAAACATAACTTATCACAGTTGGCTGGTATTGACATTTTATCAGTGTGAATAAAGTATACAATATACAAACCTTGTTTATCTCCCTGTATTCCCTTTACCTTTCTCATTTATCATATAGTTGCCTTGCTTTATATTAATTGAGAAGTATATCAGACAGTATTATAATTTTTGTTTTAACTATCAACTGTAATTTAGAAAATTTAAATGGGGGAAAATAAGGTATTTATTTGCAAATCATTTTACTATTTCTGTGTTTGTTCTTCCTTATAGTCCAGGATTCTTTTGTGATCAGAGAACTTCCTTATCCATTCTTTTAGTCTGGGTCAGATAATAACAAATTCACTTAGTTTTCTTTTATATCTGTTGAATTTAGAATATGGTTTGCAATTCTATTTTTTAAGCAATTAAAATATGTAATGCCACTTCATCCTGGCCTCTATGGTTTCATATGAGGAAACCACCATCTTTTTAATTGGTTCCATCTGGGTTAGGTGTCAATCCTCTCTGGCTGTTCCTGAGGTAGTTCCCTTGCCTTTCATTTAACCAGCTGTGACTATGATGTCTTGCAGTGAATCTTATTGTATTTTTCCTATTTAAGTTTTATTTAAATTCTCAAATATGTAAATTTATGTGTTTTGCCAGATTTGGTAAGTTTTACTCCTTTATTCCTGCAAGTATTTTTTCATCTTTACCCTCTCTCTCTTATCTTTGCTACACTCCAATAAAATAACTGTGAGATCTTTTATTATGCTCCGCACAGGTCCCTGAGACTTGTCGATTTTTTTTTCCCCACCAATTTCCTGACTCTTGTTCAGATTGAGTACTCTATTGTTCTATTTTCTAGTTCATTGAGTTGTTCCTCTGTATGCTTCATTATGCTGTTAAAGCTAACATTGACTTTTTTGTATGTATGAAGGGGTATTTATCAGTTCTAAAATTTCTATTTGGTTCTTTTTTATGTCAGATATTTCTCCACAAACACTGTTTTCTTTCTTTATTTTTCATTTGTTTCAAGTATGTTCATAATTAATTTTTGAGTCATTTTTATGATATGTGCTTTAAATTTTTTATTAGATAATTCTAACATCTCTGTATCCAGGTTTTGAATCTTTTTAATTCAAGTTTCAATTTTTCATTCATTTTAGTAACATGGGTGATATTTACATTGTGGTCATTATATTACAAGACTCTGAAATTTATTCAAGTATTCTGTTTAATCTTTTTTTCTCTGACTCTGTTCTGACAGGGAAAGGGAGAAGTGTAGAAACTGTGATCCTTTGCTCTGCCTCTGTTGACACCTGTGAGGGTATGATCTCATTACTATGAGGTGAGAGCTCTGGCTTCTGTTTATACCTCTGCAGATATAAGCCTGGCTAGGAAGGATAGGAATGTGTTGCTATTACTCCCCTTATTGTCACTGCTGACACCATGAAGACCTCGTTACTGCCTGGTGGTGGTGAAAATCCTGACTTTCCAGTAGGCCTCTTCTGAAACCAACTCAGCATGAAAGTGGAGAGGATCTCCTAACTGCTGGGTGACAGTCGAAACCTAAGTTCTTCACATGGTATCAACTGATACAGAGGGAAAGAGATCGTTACTGCCCAGTGGGAATAAAAATCCCAACTTTCAATTAGGCCTTCTCTAACACTCCCCAAGGTAGGACTTAGGTGACTCTTTACAGCCAGGCAGAGGTGTAAGTGCAGGTTCCCCAGTTGGTTTTTGCCATCATTAGTGGAGGAGGGCCATGATTGGCTGGTGTGGAGAAGTTGTAGTCTAAACATTTTCTCTTTTGCTAGGTTATTCCTTTTTTGGACTTTTTGCTAGAAAGATAAAGTTCTTATTAGGACCTTTCTTTGTTTGTACCTGTTGGTGTTTCTAGTTTCGCAACTTCGTCAGCTCTAAGCCTGGGATATACAAGAAAAAATGAAAATCTAGGTAACTCACTATTGTGTTGCTTCTTGGGTCCTAAGGTCCTTGGCTGGTCTTCCTTCTTTTTAACTTTCAGAGCCTTATTATTAATGTTACAATGCAATATGCAGGGTTATTTTTTAGTTGTACTTTGTGTGAAGAATAGGGAAATAAGTCTGCCCTACCTTTCTGTCAGAGGCAATTAACTATGCTCTTTTGTAATAGAATTTTTATAGTGTATGTATTTTTACATAAGCTTATAATTATTTTAATGCACTCACCATTTACACCCAATATAAACTGTATCATAAACTTCAGACTTTTTATGTGTGTGAATATGTGTGTTTTTGTGTATATATGCTGATGAGAAATAGAATCCAAATTTCTGACCAAATGACTTGCCATCCAAAGGCTATTTGATTCATTTAGAAAATTTACAGTATACTACTGTTATCTAAACTTTCAGCATGATATTGAAGTGATGTCTGGAATAATGTCTTTTTAATCAGTATTTCTTTTGCACTGGAGATTGGGATCATCTGAGTAAACATTTAATTTTAAGTTCATTTTTATACATTTTTTATTCATTTCTTCTTTTCGACACAGTTGTCATACCAATGACAGTGTAGAAATTCCATGAAAAGAATTTGTTCTATTTGCCAGCTAATCGGGTGCCTCAGTTGGTGCAAGGTTATTCTTACTTCTTTTTTAAAGAATCAGTATATGGTTTATGGTGCTTTTAATAGGTAGCAAATAAACTGAATGAGATTTTATGATATTATGGTATTATTGCATTTTCAGTATTTTATGCCAGAAAATGTTATTGGTTATGGCTTTGAGTTATAAGTCAAAAAGAAGTGCTTCCTGGATTGTTTTAAAAGTTACTTGGTTAAAAAATAAAATAAAATTATATATATATATATATATATATATATAATATAAACAATCTTTAAGTAAAACTAGTTCTCTGAAAGTGTCATGCTTGTGCAGTGATCAAGGGTTTTCTCATTCAATCACTAATTCATTCAAAAAGGCATTTACTGAGCACCAGGTGTGCACTTACTGTGAAGTTAAACATAGACAAACTGTGGAATTATAAAGAGATCTTTTCACTGTTTAAATATGCAAAGGCAGCCATGGCACCTTAAACAAAATAGGGAATACCACCCATCTAATCACTGGTATTAGGCTTTTATACTTATTTTAAGGATGTACAAAAATAGCATCTACTTGCATGTAATCATGAAATGTAATTTCAATTACATTCTGAAAGGTGAAATTAGAGCATTCTTCTTTTCTACCTGACATCTTTCTTATTTAATTGAACTGTCATATACTGACAATTACTATATATACGATTTTATAATGAAACTTAAAATGCTATAATTGACTCTGTAGGACAAGAGTTTTAAAAATCATTGTGTTTAATGATTTTTAGGATAAAATAAAATATGATCTGATTTAACAGTATATTTACTGGTCATTTTTATGTATAAATCATTTTCCTAAATGTCTTAACTGTATTATTGCACATAATTTTTAAAAACATAGGACATGATTGTCTCAGTTTTACAGAAAAATACATCAGGTTTCTCTGTAGATTAAGCAAATTGCCCAATGTTAAATAGCTAGTTAATATTTACAAAACCATTCTTTTTGTCTTATCTCAGAATTTACGTTTTAAAAACCATAATACTGTTTATGTACCAATCCAAAGGAATTGCCACAGGAGTTTATTAAGGCAGTTTTAAAGTATTCACTCTAAAATGGGAAAATGAAGTTCTGGGGTATTAGCCATAGTTATAGTTTTTCCTTCAGCATAGGTTAGAGTCTAATTTACCATGGGTCATGTAAAATATCTAGAAATGAAAACCAATTTAGGGCTATAAAATAAAAAGTAACCTTTAAAATCCAATATTAGAGACAAACAACTTTTGCCTTTGGAGGCTGTTGAAGGACAAAATATGGATAGCAAAGTTCACTTTCAGTTTCCTAGTATACACATCACTTTTTCTAGTCAAGGCAACAGCCACTAGAGTTAAGGGCTTAGAGCTGCTGAAATTAGAATGCATTTCTGAGGCTTTAGAAGACTACCTACACATATCTTGAAGCAAATAAACAAGCAGAAATATGCAGCTTTTAGTAGTGGTCTCACAATGAAGAGCATTAGTAGACGATTCCCCAGCTTTGCTCTCTTGTCCATTCTTTCTGCAATTCTTCCACCCTCTGAAATAAAACAAACAAAAAAATGAAACACTAGGTTTCAAGAATTAAAAACTCTTACAATAAATCTGAATGGAATAACTAGTAAGAGAAGCATAATTAGAATACACAGAGAAGCTGCTGCCTATACTATTAATTTTAATAATTAATGCAGTTAATGGCACTTCAACCACTGAGCTCACTTAGCAGAGGAACCAATAGATAATGTACATATTCTTCAGTTATCTCAGTATACCGTGACAAGATTGTCAAATTGTATTGTTCAAAAACTATCATGATAATTATTTTACATGCAAATTTTTGGCATATATCTTGAAGTTTTTAGTTTAAGAAAGTCTGGTGTGAGCCCCAGGAATGAACATCTTTAACAAGCACAACAGTTCTTATTTTTTATGCAGAAGTTAGAGAACCATACTTTGAGACGCATTTTCACGGAGCAGGGAATAGGCAGATAACTTTCCTTTTACTAGCTAAGTATAAGCAGCATGAGTTCAGCATTTGATTTTTTAAAAATCAGGCGTATTTGGCAATTAGATAACATTTTATGTTGTAATCATAAAACCCCATCTAGAAACCATCAGTACTGCTTTCACCAAAATGGCCATCTTATGTTCCAACCTGGACAAATTTTTAAGGTAAATAATCATAGACCCACTTGATAATTCCTGCCAGGCACAGATATGTTTACAAAAAGTAGACACTAGAACATGGTTAGAAGTTACCCCATACGTACCCTATTAAAATGGAATGCCGTTATCATAGATGTGTTCACCATACCCTCTACCCTGTTATTTGAAGTAAGTGGCAGTGCTAAATCAATATGTTAAAATATTTTGTTGAAAGTTGCCACCCATACATGTGAAAAGTTGTGCATCCTGAAATCAATAGAATGTCATTAACAACGATTTATTAATTATGTTTGATTCATTAACATTGAACTCACTGTTAAAAGAACTATAACTCACACGGAAAGAAGCTTATATAACATTTTTTTCTGTAAGACATATCACTACCTTCTTATGCTTCAGAACACTAAATGACACTTCAGCACTATGTTTGGAGGTCATTTTAAAATGTGAAATCATCATCACAACAAAAAAGTAAAAAGTAACACTAAATAGATAGTAAAATGGACACATTTACAGTATGAGAGCTGAGATCTGAAGACAAAAGATCACCTTTTCAAACCTTACCTATGAATGTCTGTATGTGTCAGGAGACTCAGATTTTTTCACCACTCTCAGATTGTCTGTGATTAAATACAAAAGTGCTGTGATATTTGACTTGAGGATTACAAATAAATTTTTGCAATTAGGTAAATTTGCACTTATGGAATCTGTGAATTATGAGGCTCAAATATATATTTGAAAGTACCAAGGAATGCAGGGGAATAGTTATTACAAGGTTAGATAAGACTTTCCACTACAGTGGCTGTGAGATCTGAAAAAGTTGTGAGGTCTGGCAATACAGCATTAAGCTGTGAGAAGTTACATAATTTCCTCATTATTATTATTATTATTATTATGTTTTAATATTTTTGTTTCATGATTTTTAATAAATAGTGATTTTACTCCCACTGTTCTTGACCAATAACAGTTTCTATTCCAAAAAATATTTTCTAACTTGTTCTTGAGTAGGTATGTATACACTATCATAAATGAGATATTGTAATTTATAAGCCTTATATAAAACTAAAAAAATTCTGTCAACTAAACTATGACAGCCCATCAGTTGTAAAACATAGTGCAATTGTAGAATTGTTAGCATGAGAAGTTGTGCATTTTAAAATTGATAAAATGCAATATTTTCTACATAGACTTCAGAATAAATTTGTGAGGTCTAAAATGTATTCTGTTAAATGTTGCTTAGATGAGCATTAAACCTATAATTTCATTTTAACAATAATTAGTTTTTAGGCTTCTTATTTTGAAATCTGTTGTTCAACTCTATGTATTCTTTTCTAACTCTCCTTAGATTTTCTCAGAAATTCATTTAGATGTAGCACATTTCTCTTAAGATTATTTTGTATGTTTATATAACTTTCACCCAATACTATCAAGGTTTAGTGTGTTTTCATTATATTTTCCAATCTGTTTTTTCTGGTGTTTAAGGATGCTATTGATTTTCAAAATTTATCTTATTGTACTTCAATTCCTTGTGTTGATTTTGAAATTTTATTGTTTCTCTCGATTCTTTACATTTTACAAATGTATGATTCTATTATCTGAATATAATGACAATCTCATACCTTTCTACATGTCTGATTGTGTATTTTGTAGCTTAGTAGATTTATTATCAGATGAATTCATTTAGTTTTTTCCCTCTCAGAATCATTAGTTATTCTCTGGTATTTATAAAATCAAGTGCTTGTACTTTTCAACACATAGTAACTCTCAGACTTAGAATTATGAACTAAAAGAGACAGTGCATTTTTCACTATGTTTGCATTCTCTTGTTCAATTCTGTAATAATAAAAGATACACTTTTGTAAGACATAGCCTGTCATCTGCAAATCTTATTACCCAAATTGTTAGAGGCTTATAAGAATTCCTAAGAAATGTTGGGATTATTTTTTAGCCACTTTTACTAAATCATCCTAAACTTGGATTATTTATAATCAGTAAAGAAATAATGAATTCCTGTATAAATTAAATAAAGAATAGTAGCATGGCATCATAAAGTTTTGGTCTTAATTTTATAGACTCCAGCCTTCTTTTCTGTTGACATTTTTCCTAGGTAGAAAGAATTACTCTAAAATCATGTTTATTAACACAGCTAGAAATTTCGCATTTAAATAAATGGAGTTTTAGGTAAGAAAAGCCCAGCTAAGTAAGTGGACCAAAATTCAGAGTGGATCCAATAACTTGATTTTAGATTTATTTACACCCATGCATCACCTAAAATATTGGATCAAGATCATTATGAAATGATTTTAAAATTTTTATTGGAGTTTTTTTTTTTTTTTTCTAAATTTGAAATTGAGAAATATTTCTGGGCTCAGAATCCAGTAAAATAAAAATAATGAAAGTTCTTGTAGTAATATTTGCCATCATGGTTTTCAATATCTGTGACAAGAGACAGTACATTTAAAAGTCGAAATATGAAAACTATTCCCTTTTGACCCAGCAATTGCACTTTTGGGTATTTATCTAAAGAAAACCAAAACAATAATTTGTAAATATTTGTGCACCCCTATGTTATTGGAAAGCACAATTACAAGTAGCCAAGATATGGAAGCAACCTAAATACCCATCAACAAATTATTGGATAAAGAAGTTATGGTTCCATATGCAATGGAATATTACTCAGCCACTAAAAAATATGAAATCCTACTATTTGCTACAACATGGATGGACCTAGAGGTTATTATGCTGAGTGAAATAAGTCAGAGAAAGATAAACGCCACATGATTTCACATATACGCAGAATCTAAGGAACAAAAAAAACCCAAATTAATTAAAAACAGACTCGTAAATATAGAGGACAGTCTGATAATGGCCAGAAGGGAGAGTGTTTGGGAGGCAGGGAGATTGGGGTGAAGGGTTAAAGAAGTACAAATTAGTGGTTGATAGATGGTCACAGGGATGGGGAGCATGGCATAGGGAATGCAGTCAGCATTAATGTACTAGCTAGGTGTAGAGCCAGAGGAGAGAAAGGGGGATTGTTTTACAAATTTAACCAATGTAATGTATAGTTGAAATTAATAGTAAAATAAAAATTTTTTAAAAATAAGTTTAAAAAAGAATAAATGAATAAATGTTTGGAAATAAAAAAAAAAATCTTCATGTCATACCGAAATGCTATTTTTTAATCAGAATCAAAACTCTGTAGTGTTTAAGGGGTTCTTTTTTATTTACATTTTTTTTCTGAAAAAAGAAATATTTTAATTTTTTATTAAGCAGTTATCTCTTGAAAGTTTGATATAAATTATCCCACAGACCTTACATTATATCTTTGGCTATTTATATTGCCTGGTTTCTAGTTTTTGTTTAATTTAAATTTTTAAACATTTACTGGGTGGAAAACATTGTTTTTAAATCTATTTATACATGCTTACTTAAATCCAATTTTCTTGAAGTAAGGACTCTGGTTTCTTGATCTTTTTTATCAGCCAGTAATCTACTATTCCTTGATGTTCCACAGTGCAATATGCATATAAATCAAGTTTAGACAAAGGACTGCTTTGCAGTGTTAAGGGATTTGGTTCTAAACTCTAATGAAATCCTTCATGATCTCAAATTACCATAGATTACTGATGCTCATACTAGAGATAACTCCAAAGCTCAGAATCAACAGTAATAAAAGACTGTGGTCCTTTTTTCTCAACTTCACATTGTCACTCAGTCATCTCAGTCTCACTACTCTAGTGGCAAGACTAGAATTGCCCTATTATACAAATATGTTAGCAAGAAGTAAAAATGTCAAGAGCAAAGTAGCATGAGCAAAATAGTACTTTTCACAGTTCTTAGCTCTGAATTGACCGGGCAAAGCAAAAGCTTATTTTTTTTTTTTGGAATCATGGGAAAAAAGTGTTTCCAGAGAACAAAAGAATAGAATCAAAGAAAGGGAGAGATGGCCAAAAAATAGGGGCCTGGACATTTTGTGAGAGTACACACATTTCTCCTTATTTCACCAGAAACCATGGAGAAAGGAATCAAATAGCCATGTGATTCACTCACCCCAAAATCGTTTTTATACTCCTAATAAATATACACATTAATGTCTTCAAAACTTTTTTTGTTGTGTTGCAATTAATAGTATGCTGTGGAAGAAAAGTCAGATGCGAGCTTCCCCTTTTTCACTGTCTTCTGGATTTTGTTGTTACTGGTTTTCATCTTTGCCCAAAGCACTTAACAGCCCATTCACAGTCAATCATGGATCCTTCTTTCTCTATCAAGAAAAGGGATATCCAGAGAAGTTGAGAATCTCTGCCCACATCTTTCCAGGCCCATCCTTGATCATGCTCCCGCTCATCCACCTGGTACTGCTAAAATAAGTTTTCTAACCTCTGAAAGCTTTCATTGAGTGACTTTGTAATGTTCATTTAGGACCAACAACAAAACCCTCAAAATAGGAGATGGCGAAATATCCTGCTACTCAGTGATAAGTAGTATACAAACATCTTTTCATTTCCACATAGAAAAATTAAAAGATCTCAAAGTCATTTTTGTCTGTTTCATATATGGAGCATCATACCCCTAAACCATGTATACAGTATATTCTCTGTATGTTATAATATTCTGTTTAGTTACAACAGAGAAATCTCAGTTTCTTCTTTGCAGTCTGTTTTCTCTTTACCAGTTGAATTGTACTCCAGTAGAAATTGTCTAGCTTTTTAAATGTTTTTCATATTGGATTATTCTAGAAGAACAATAAGATATATAATATTTCCAAAGCACCCACTATATATCCAAAAAGCATAAGACAAATGTATATTTAAAATCAAATATGGCCACTGTAGCTGCATAGACATAAGGAATAGGTTTCTCATAAAATGCTAGTAAAAGTTTTATAAGCAAAAGTGTTTCCCTAGAAGAAGCAATATGAACTGTAATCTAGGGTCACATTTCTGTTAACAACTGGGATTGTTAGTAAGGGCTTTGTAATATTTGGATGAGGGTAGGCCGGGAAGATACAGAAAATGGAAGCTAGAAGATAAGATTTATTTGTTTTGTAATTCCAACAGAATTCCTGCCAATTGCAACTAGTCTTCTGGAGTTTATAACCTGTGAAATTAAAATTAAATTTAGTTTAGGAGTGGAAGCTATACTGTTTAAAGTTTTAAAAAATACATGTCCATTATTTTTTATTTAAAACTATCTTTTTAAAAAAATAGTTATGTTAGTAGGAATTGGACTTTGTCATTGTGTGATAACCAGACTGACATTAACTACAATTTCATCAGTTAAGAGAACTGTTTAGCAATCTTGGGTCTTTATTTCTTCTCATAATATTTTACTAGCCTAAACACAGGTCGTCAGCCCAGTTGATTTCCTGAGGATACTTCAGACTTTAAATCTTACATGTTAATTATAGCATTGTTTATTCAATAAAAATGGTATATGTTTTCAAAAGGGCATTGATTCAATAACTCATGACAAGGTAGTTATCAAAATTAATAAACTAACTGCATATATTTTAAATATCAGAAAGAAAATATATCAAATTATTAGTGTTGGTTACCATTTAAGAATGAAATTAGGCAGGAGGAAGAACTATTATTTTTTTCTTTATGAATCTAGTACTGCACATGTACTTTAATAGAATGAATGTTGTAAAATGCATGTTTGTCTAATCAAAACTTATGCCAAAACAATATAATATAAATGTAGAAAATTATTTGGAGGAACCTTACATTATCTTATTGTGCTTCGATGGACTTCTTTCTCCAGAACTTTATCATGAACTGAATGATGTATCCATTAGCTTTTCCAATCATTTTGCCCTCTAAGAGAACAAAAAAACTTACAACCAGAAGAAATATGTTTCTATTTATAATTTGCTTTTTCTTAACCTTTGCATTTCCTGGCATTTAATTAACCTGTATAATTGCAGAATAAAATGCCTTTGTTTGACTTTTTTCTTTTACTACATTTGAAATTTACTGTGAATATTCGTCAAATATGGTTGAAAAACAGAAAAAAGGGAAATACGAGTCTGGGTAGCAAATATTTTCCCACCTACCATGATTGATATCATTAGTGGAAAATCTTTAAGTCAAAGTTTCAGCTGTTTGTAGCAATTCCTATCTTAAAGCCCTGAAATTAAATACATACATACATACATACATACATACATACATACATACATACATACATACATACATAAAAAAGGGTACAGGGAGGGCACTGAAATGTCTCCAACCAGAAAAAGAAGTGATCAAGATCCAAGAGTTTTTCCCTTTACACACAGGTTTTTGCCCATCAAAAGTGTGGCTGGCTCTAGTCGGAGATTTGTCTAGGTAGCCTGTTCTGTGAATTCCTAAAACAATGTGATTAGTTTTGTCTATAGGCCTTTTTGTCTCATAAGTCTTTGGTATCTAAATATAACTTCTAATAGTTTGCCAAACCTGCTATGGTCCTAAAATTTATTATTAATACCAGTAAAAACAGCTGCATTGCACTTGTAGGTGTAAGCATCATTGTTTTAAGTACCATTCTTTTCTCTAGTTTTTGATGGGCTTTCTAAGGGTCTTCAGAAGTGAGAAGAAAACTACCTACATAAGAAAGAGTCACTGAGAGGGAGAAGCGGAACAGAAGGGTGTCAGAGAGATGGATTGGCCAATTTTGCTCTGGTCTATTCTGCCTTACCAAGTTACTAGAAAGATGTGTAATTTGTTTCAGTAACCTTTATAAAATTCTCTCTTCTGCTCTATTCTCATAAAATGTACCCCGATACACCCAGGACAGCTCTACTCTTCTTGGCAAGTGCAAGGCCAAAGTTATTTAATTTATTGTTTTTTATTAAGTTAATATTATAAAGGACCAAAACAATGTGCCATAGATTGCTTTAGATGATGGGGAAGAAGAAAGCAGCTGAACATCTCTTTACAAATAACCTTAATTTCCAAGAATAAGTCATGATATTAACAGCATTTCTTTGTCGTATTTCTATTGATTAGTTTGGGTAACTGATTTTATTTTTTATCTAATTGTGTGATAACAATTAAATTATTAGAAATTATAATGTTTGTGGTCTTCTATAATTTAGTTTCTGTGTGAAGAGTTTAAAAACTATTATTTCTAGATATGAAAGAGGAAACTTTTATAAGATTTTTGAAGATTTAAAAGCCCTTTAAAATAATGCTTCTTTAAACATCAGTTTTATCCTTAATTAAAAGCTTTTCTTAAATGACATTAAATTAGTAGAAATGACAAAATAAGAATGTTGATAAGAACATGCATCACTTAATGATAATTTTAAATCAGCAACACTAGAAAGAGTTGTTTAAAAATACCAGTGTGGCCATAATTTGACACCTAATTAATTTATCTTTGAATTGTAAGACTCGGTTTTAACAGGAATGAGTGATTATGTTTCAGCATGAGATTATCAATCTTTTAATAGAATGGATTTTGCTTTATAATTTTAGAAACAACTCTGGATTATTTATTTGTCTCTGAAGAAATGGATGCAGTTTGAAATTAATGAGTTGTCTAATATCTGACCTATTTGTAGGCATCAGGGGATTTGTATATTTTTGTCCCTTAAAGAAGAGCTGATTTTAAAGGGCTATATTTTAAAGATTTGGCATTGACTAGTGTTGGTTGGCAGATCCAAAAAACTAATATTAGGCTAAAAATTTCATATGTGCAGTTGTGTAAATAATGATAGAATGGAAATTTATATTTTAAAGGTACTTACTTACACATTGTATTTTATCCTCATTATAACCTTGTGAGATGTGTCATTACTACCATGCAAATTAAGAGATGAGAAAAATGAGTCTCACAAAGTTTAAATGACTTACCAGATAAATTGGGCTCAAATATATGATTCACACTCAGCTATTCTGACTCCAAATTCTACCTCTCTTTCTGTGAATGTATATGTATGAGTTTTACACAATAAATCACATCTTAGTTGCTCTTGTTCATCTACTCAGAAGCAATAAAGACACATTTTGTGAAAATATTAAATATAGTGTTATTCAAATAATTGTGTGTGTGTGTGTGTGTGTGTGTGTGTATAAATTAGAATATAAGTTAAGAGCATTTGGGAAAATTAATAAGATATTTAAAAATGTAATTTAATAATTATAGAATAATATTTTAAAACCACATTTTAGAAATAATTGAAGATTTAATGTTTGTCTAAACTGCGCATAGTTGAAAATACCAAAGAAGCATAGCCCTTGCCATGAGGAAGCTGCAAATATAGTCAGGGATGTTAAAACACATGAAATACTGAAATTAGCATGATTTAACTAAATGATTTAATGTTTTCAGAGAAGAAATATATAGACAGAAATTAGAAATTTTTATTTGTTCATATTTTCTGCCCGCCCAATCCCCCAATCATTCTATTAAGATATCTTAAGACATAACTGAAGGGTTATATAGCTATCTCTTTTAAGAATTTGCCATTGTATTTTTTGATTTAGACTGACTCATATCATAGCTGTCCAGCTTGTATTCTCTTACCTTAAAGCCTTCACCAAGGCATAGCTTTATACCATTTTCACAGGTTTCATTTCCAATTTCCAAGTTCTACTTTAGGATTTACATGATGTCAATACCCTTCTGGAAACTGGAGATAGGTATGTAGATCCATATGTCATTTAAGCCAATATTCCTATGTGCTCCTTAGTAAATGTTGAAGATAATGAGACTATTGGAAGGATTTTTACCAGGACAAAAGGTAAAGGTGGACTTATTTACTTCATCTTACCTGATAGGTTTTTCTTTCCCACTTCTGTCTGATGCCCATTTCTTCCTGCATCCGTTCAACCTCCTTCTTTACGGTAAACATATATGGATAATTATAATGAAGCATTAGAAGGGAGGTAAAATTGGATATTAAAAATGTCTAGACTATGAGAAGAGGTTTTATGAGACAGACATATAATTATGAGAATTGGTTATAAGTTTTGTTATTAGTTGAAGATGTTAATTGTAATCCCCAAAGTAACCAGTAAGAAAATAATTTAAAAATAGACAATAGAGGAAATGACAGGGAATCAAAAGTGCACACTAAAAAATTAAATACAAAAGAAGACATTAATAGAAGAATTGAGGAACAAAAATGGTGTAAGGTATATAAAAACAAATTACAAAATGGCAGAAGAATATTTAAGAATACATACAATTGTTTGAGGAAAATAATGGAGCATAGAGTTGCTTTTTTCCTCTCAGATTTCCTTTACTACTTTCTTTGTATTTTCTATAATGAGCTAGATTTTGTTTATTATGAAAATAATAGTCAGGCTTATATAAATGAATAAATAAAAATTTGGCAGGCTAAATGCCAGTCTTGGTACCATGTTTAGGTCTAAATGGGCAAAAGTATTAAGCTCTTTATTCCTTTTGCAGCCATTACAAAATTAACCTAGTAGAATTAGAATTTTCTCATGTTCCCTCTGAGCACTAAAACACACACACACACACACACACACACACACACACACACACACAGCTATGTATAAAAATGAAATTTTACACAAAATGGCAAAATTAAGGCACACTGATTATCTCTTTTCTAATAAAGAAGACTAATCATTTACATTCCAGAACACGACCTATTGTTTCTCCAATTATTTTAAAATTGAATTCACTAAAATTATATTATTGTTTGTTTGTTTATACAAATTCTAGAACATTAATGATATTTCTAATATTTTTCTGAAGAAACTTATAAAGTTTAAACAATGCTTTAAATAAAAAGGAACAAAATTTCTTTGCTACAGAATTATCTGAAGGGTATTACATTTGTTTACTAATAAGAAATTCAATCATTTTCCAAAGCTTGAATATTCATTAGTAGAGATGAATGAGATTCTATTAAAATGAGAAAACAAAACTAACCAAATATGTCTACATATCAAAATGGATTTGCTGACATCCAACAATAAAGTAATGAACATCCTTTATTTGTTTTAGGGGTAAAACAGTATAGTGTTTAATCTTTTTATTCACAGATATGCTTGCATCTGTGAACTTGCAACTCTCTATATTTGACAAATAGGGCAAATATATGTCAATATGTAATTTTCTTTCCATTCCTGACTTCGAAATCATTTATTTTCTTAGCCAAGTGGAAAAAAATGGTTCAAACTAATATGTTTGCAGTATTTCCTCAAGTAATTCTTGCAATTGTTAGCAACACTGCTAATGTTTTATTTGGCAACATTTTCATAACTAAGATATTGTTCAGTTCCTATGGCTAAATATTCTGTGATTCTGGATCACAAACAAACACGAATAACCTGATTTTAAAATTGGCAAAGGGTCTGAATAGAAGTTTTTCAAAGGAGACATGCAAATGGCCAACAGGTATGTGAAAAGACGTTCACCAATACTAATCATCATGGAAATATAAATCAAAACCTCAGTGAGATATCACGTCATACCTGTTAGAATGTCTGTTATCAAAAAGACGAGGTAAATATTGATGAGAAAGTGGGAATGTAAATTGGTACGGCTAGTATGGAAAATAGTATGAAGGTTCCTCGAAAAATTAAAAATACAACTGCCATATGATCCAGAAATCTCTTTTCTGGGTCTGTATCCAAAGGAAATAAAAACAGGATCTCAAAGACATATCAGCACTCCCCCACCCCCATATTTATTGCAGCATTAGTCATAATAACCAAGATATGGAAACAACCGAAGTGTCTATTGACACATGAATGGATAATGAAGATGTAGAACACACATACAAAGGAATGTTATTTAGCCATGAGAAAGAAGGAAATCCTGCTATTTACGACAACATTCGTGGAACTTGAGGACATTATGCAAAGTGAAGTACACTAGACAAAGACCAATATAGTATATCAGTTA
This sequence comes from Rousettus aegyptiacus, assembly GCF_014176215.1. Taxonomy (NCBI): domain Eukaryota; kingdom Metazoa; phylum Chordata; class Mammalia; order Chiroptera; family Pteropodidae; genus Rousettus; species Rousettus aegyptiacus. The sequence goes on from NW_023416306.1 coordinate 24,299,296, forward strand.
TATGTGGAATCTAAAAAGGCCAAATTATGGAAATAGAGTGGTTGTTACCAGTGGCTGGATGTTGTAACAAATGTTGGAGATATTGGTCAAATGGTACAAACTTTCAGTTATTAGATGAATCTGTACTAGTGATCTAATGTACAGCATGGTAATTATACCTAATAAAACTGTATTATATCATTGAAAGTTAATTAGAGAACAGATCTCAAACTAATCACCTCAAAAAAGATCAAATAGTAATTATGTGATGAATAGAGGTGTTATCTAATGCTGTGGTGGTAATCATTTTGCAATACATATTTCAGAACAATTCTTTTGACAGCTTAAACTTGCACAATGTTATGCCAATTATGTCTTTAAAAAGCTGGAAAAATGTGTGAAAGTCTAAAGCCAGAGACGTGATGTAAGCATTAAAAATTATGAAAATATTTAACTCAGACTATGATGTATAGCATGAATTGATTAAAAAATGCATATGACATTCATTATTAAGTTTTATTTTGCTAAATAATAATTAGAATTAGATTTAAAATTATAATATGTAGAAATTTCTTGTATTTAGGTGGAAGTACGTTCAATTTTTCTTAATATCCACACATAAAATTTGTAAAACTAATAAAATTGGCTCCTAAGAAGCAATAAGCCAGGTGAAGCTCTAAATCTACAGGGGCATCCTCTTTTCTTTGAATTTATCATCTTAAGAGTAAGTATACAGGAATGCTTGAATCCCAGAATTCAGTGTCATTAACTTTAGGGTCTGCTTAGTCATCTTTATAAGAGAAATAAATTAAATAATTCTTGGTTGTATTAAATGAGGTAACATCTGAAAGGAATTCCATACAAGCTCTAAATAGTGATATTATCACTGTCATTATTATTTAAATCACTTGCAGTGTTGAAGCCACCTCTATAGCCCTAAGGTAAAACATTTGTCAGAAGCAATACAAAATATTGATATGATTTTATCTCTTTGTTTCTTCTCCCACTATCACCTCTCCCTGTAATGCTTGTTTTAATGCCCCCTGAACAATCTACACTTTGTTTTTTCTTTTAAGCCTCAGTGCAAAGTAACCTTGTCATGTCAATGACAATATGATCTGAATAATACAATAAGAAGGTGCCTTTGTGGGAAGGATCCCCTTTCCTCACAATGCTTGATAAGGTTCTAGAAACATCCTCTCTCTCTCTCTCTCTCTCTCTCTCTCTCTCTCTCTCTCTCTCTCTCTCTCTCTCTCTCTCTCTCTCTCTCTCTCTCTCTCTCTTATTTCCTCTAGAGAGTAATTCTTTTAATAGAGGAAACTCTAGGCATTTCACAATGATTTCTCTTCCATCTGCCAGCGACATGAAGGGCTTGTTCTCATCACTGTCCTTACCACAAGTACCTAATGAAGTTCCTGGAGGTAAAGCTCATGAAAGTGTAGTAGTGATCCACCTAAGACTGCAGCCTCCAAAGAATTCAGGAAATTTATCCTTCTTATATTAATCAATACCCAGCAGTTTATCAAAGTCACCTTTTAAATGCTTCTACCCTTGTATGATTTCAGAAGCTTTTGCTCCATCCAGATAAGTAGATTTCAGCAGTGACTCTCTGGATTCATCTGTCTCTCCTGAATTGGGGTGGATGGTATATCCTGTAAATTCAGCATCCTGGTCGATCCAAGAGAATAATGGATTTTTTGTTTGCACAGGTTTTTCATGTTATAAGAACAGATATGGAGTCATAGATGAACTAGAAAGCTGTATGTGTGTGTGTGTGTATGTATATACATACATATACATATACATATACATATACATATACATATACATATATATATATATATAATAATTCACTCAATCCATTGATATTTGGGCTGGTAGGCATGAGAAAAGATCAGAGTGGTATCTTTGGAGCAAACTTATAAATTATATAATGCTGATGTGAGTAATGTTGAAGGAAGCACCCTCTCTTATAAGACGTGTGTGTGTGTGGTTGAATTTTGTATTTTCATTTATTTGCTTTGATAGACAGAATATTAGTAACCTTATAAGGGGAAAATAGTCAGGATTCAGTGTTCTTTACTAAATATATTAAAATAAATAATTATTTTTAAACTGAAATATTGGGTTCTGCAAAACTCATGGGCAGATGACTAATAATTCCCTATTATCTCCCCCATTTAAATGATGAAATATATGTAAAATTATGAAAATCAGACAGTTATTTATATATCCAATTAAATAAACAAATATATAAAGTGAACTTCTGGAGTAGTAATAAACTATCAAGAAGAGATTGTACAAACATGATTCTGGCTGGGTTTACTTGAGCTTCTAATTCCATTTTTTCTCTTAGTCTTCTGGATCTCTAACTTTCAATATGCTTATACAACCATCATTCTTCAAATTAGAATTGGAAAGACATGTTTTAGGTTTTGTTTTTTAACACGCTTTATCAAGGGAAAAGTACAGGGACAGAGGAGAATCTTCTCACAGGTACAGATATGACTTTTCTGTTAAAACAGGCAAACAGAAAGCGATACTACATGAGAACTGTGGAAATAATTTACTATATAGAACAAAGGGAAAGTAACACTTGAGAAGTAAAAGAATGTGCTTCTGAGGATTAGGCAAAACCAGATAAAAGAAATTTGTTGTGATTTTAGGAATTGCTTTTACTCAATGCATAATTGTACTTAGGTTTAGCTCATAACCAATGTGTAAAGATTTGTCAAAATGATAAAAAAATATTGGCATCAGTATAAAAAAACATAAATTTAAGAGATCAATATGCACTGTATTATATATTGTTGTATTATGAAATCAGTGATGAAAAAAATCAGATAATAGCGATTAAAGAGTGGCCTGCATACCAGAGTAGGAGAAATGAAGCAGATCTGAATGCAATAGCGTATTATGAAGGATTTTATGAATTCAAAAACATTTTCATCTTAAATAATAACTTGAATAGAAAAATCAACACTACAAAAAATTTTTAGTGATATGGAGTATGAAAAAGCTACTCTACCAGATTGCAAATTAATATGTCTAAAGCAATTAGAAAGGAAATAAATATGTATGAAAAGATTAGTTCTAAAGTATAGAAACTTAATATCACTGTTTTGATTCAAGGACATAATAATCAAGAAATAATGATCAAGGTTTTATTATAACAAACCTTTCCTGGATTGAATAAATGCCTTAATTGAAACAAACTTTTAGATATATGCTAGAAAAAAAGAGTTCGTTTTGAGAAAATTTGCTTTTTGTGTTTTTAAGGGATTTTGTGAATTTATTTCTTTTATTTCTTTAGTGAACACATTAATATAAGAGAGAGCTGCAATTCAGTAGAGTATGATCTATCTAGTAATTTGTGGTGAGGATGAGGGGTGGGTAGGAGGTGGGGGAGAAATGAAGGAACTAAAATGCTATGTTTTATTTATTTATAAAGGGAACAACAACATCATTGGAGTGAAATCAGTGAGGGTGCAACTAAAAATGACTTTCCTGAAAATCTGTAGAGAGAAGAGCTTTCAAACCAATAATCAAAACTTAAATAGGTAAAATGACAGATATTAAGAAAATAAATTATTAAGTCTCAAAACTCAGTGTAAATCAGAATCATAATAGGATTCAAAATACGTGTTTTATTCGATAATCTATGTATACTAATATAATAATAATTGCCATATGAAAAATAAAAGAAAGTAGGAGAAAAGAATTAGAGAAACTGAGCTGAAATTTCAACATCCCAAAATTAACCAACCAGAAACAATGCAGGCAGAAGTGTGGCCTGTGAGTACATCATTTTGTCAATTTCTTTATTTTACCAGAGAAGAAAGAAAGAGCAAAAAATTCCTTAATATGAAGAGTTAGAGAAACAGAGATTCAAGTGTGAGAACAGAGCTTTATTTAAGTATAAGTAATAAAAATTCATTGAAATTGTAAGAAAATAAACAAAAATGATGCCTATGGACAAATATCTTATTTTTTAAATGTGAAAAAAATCCAGGATTTATTGAAGAAGGAGGAGAAAGACAAAGTTGAGAAAGAGGAAGGGGAGCAGCAGGAGCAGAGGAGAGGAGATGGTAAAAGAAGAAGAAAGAAGGTGATGAAGAAGACTAAAAATGTTATGAGAAAATATGTGTTAGGACAGTAAGTATACATAAGTTAACTATTCTTTCAAAATTCATATTTATTTCAGAAATAAACACTAGCAAGTATAATTAATTGTATGTACTCTACCATTGGAAGACATAAAACAGACAGCTAATGTGGAATATACAATGAGGAGTCCTGGAAAAAAACAGAAAAATGAAAACAAATATACTTTGTGGTTTACATATCACCTTAATTGCAACTCTAGATAATAAAGGAAAATTTGAGAATGCAAATAAGAATAGGAAGAGGATTACGATCTAATCAGATACAATTAAAATTGAATATGTGGTGATTATACTGTAAAGTTGAGGCTAAAAACTCTGAAATGTAATCTAAGTATAGAAAATTCAAAGATATGTCAGAAAGTATAAATATGACATTTCTATTTTTAAGTTATATTGAAATATAATTAACACAGCATGCAATTTATCTAAGTAAGTATAGAATCCAGTGGTTTTTAGTATATTTATAACTTGTGTAGCCATGACTGTCATCAATTTTATTATATTCACAACCCCCGCCCAAAACCCATACCCATCGGCAGCCACTTTCCATTTCCACAAACCCCTACTCCCACCCCAGACCTAGGCAACTACCAGTCTGCTTTCTGTCTCTATAGATATACTGGACATTTTATGTAGGTGGTATCACATAATGTATCATCATCCTTTATGACTTTATCCTTGCACTTAGCATAATGTTTTAAGGGTTCATCTGTGTTGTAGTGTGCATCAATACTTTGTTTCTTTATTGTCAAATAATAATCCATGATGTGGCTACATACTCTTTTGTTTATGCATTTCTCAGTCAATGGATTTTTAACTTGTCTTTATTTTTTGGCTATTATGAATGATACAATTGTAAACATACAAACATTTTTTTTTCCATTTGTATGTTTTCATTTCTTTCGGAGTGGAATTTCCAGTTTATATGGTGACTCTATATTTACCTATTTGCAGGAATGCCAAGCAGTTTTTTTTTAAATGGATGCACTGTTTTACATATCCACCCCCATGATGCATGATGTTTTCAGTTTCTCCATATCCTTGTCAGCACTTATGTTTGTTTTATTTTAGCCATTATAGTAGCTGTGAAGTGATATCTTATTGTGGTTTGGATTGTATCTTTCTTGGTGCTATGGCTGTTGAGCGCTTTTCATATGCTTATTGCCTTCTTGTTTATCGTCTCTGTAAAAATATTCAGATTTTTGTTAGGTATTATTTCATTGAGTCATCAGTCATCTTTATATAGCCTTAGGCAAATTCTTAATCAAATTCTTAATCAAATATATGATTCGCAAATATTTTCTTCCTGTCTGTGGATTTTCTTTTTCACCGTGGCATTTTTGAAGCACAAAGATATTTTTGTGATGACGGTCAGTTTATTTTTGCTGTTGTTGCTTCTGTTTTTGCCACCATCTAAAATACCATGCCAACCCAAGATTACAAATGTTTTCTCTTTTGTTTTTGTCTAATAATTTTATAGTTTTAGCCATTATATTTAGGTCTATAATCCATTTTGGTTAATTATTGCATATGATATTAAGTAGTGGTCCAACTTCATTCTTTTGCCTTTGGGTGTCTAATTGTTTCAACTCAGTTTCTTGAAAAAACTATATTAACACATTAAATTACCTTCAAACCCTTGCCAGAAACCAATTAAGCACAAGTATAAGGGTTTTCCTTTTTTTCTGGACTCTTAAGTCCATCTTATTGGTCTGTAGGTTTAGCATTATGCTAGCAATTTAGTGTCTTGATTATTGTACCTGTGTAGTAACTTTTGATATTATAAAGTATGAGTCCTCCAATTTTGTTCTTCTTTTTCAATGTTATTTTGGCTATTCTAGATCCCTTGATTTTATATAAAGTTTAAGATCATCTTGTCAATTTCTGCAAAACAACTTGGAGCTTTAATAAGTTTTTGCACTGAATCTTGAAATCAATTTGAGGACTATTGGCATCTTAACAATAATGTCTTCCATTCTATCAATATAGCTGATCTTTCCATTTTATTTTGATCTTATTTCATTTTTAGCAATGTTTTATACTTTGAATACAAGTCTTGTACTTCTTTGTTCACTTTACCCCTCAGCATTTTAAAATATCATTGTTTATATGTTTTTCTTAATTTCATTTTGGGTTCAGCGGGCACACTTTGAGAGTCTCTCTTCCCGATCTTAAATTAAGCTTCTATTGGTGTCAAACGCAGCGGTTAGCCTCCATTAATTGCTACCTGATTGCTCTTTGTTGAGGACCATATCCTAGAGTGTGAATTGTTCCACAACTTGTTTCAGTTGAAGTAGGATCCCTGGAAAGGTAGTGGAGTTGGTAGTTTTGGGGGTTTGCTCAGACTCCCCCAGGGAAGAACCAGCTTCTCAGGTGTACCACAGAAGCTGCCTGTTTGGGTTATTGGCGAAGGGAGCTTAATCTCTCCAGCTGTTTGTGGGGGGAAGTGGAAACTGCCCAGTATGGACAGACAAGAGGGGGCGGGGATCTGCAGGTTAACTGGCTGCTGACTTTATTGGGAACAATTTTTCTGCCGTAGGAAGCTGGAGGATGGTTAAAAATAACATCTGATGTTTACTACTATGCTCAAGCAAAATAGTTTACACAGGTATTTGTAAGATGATATCATTAAAGATAGAAACAGTTTGCATTTTGGCAAGGATTATTTTATTTATAATGGTTGGAACCCAAATATTAATTTTGGCTGAGATAATTATAAAAACTGGTATAAGTCACAAGAAACAATTGTAATGAAAGCTTAATGTGGTAATGTCCATTAAGCTCTGTAGGAGTAAGTGTGCATATTTGTGTATGTGAGAATAATAATTACCAAAGTTTTGAAGAGTAGAACACAACTGTAACTGTAGTAAGTATTAAGAAAATTATTAAAACTGTAGTAGAATAAAATTCAGTTAGTGACAGATGTTAAAAGGCCAAGTACACCAAATGTTAGAAAGATGCAGGAAATTAAATGTGTATTTTCCTTCTATAATGACCTCCTCTGGCTATTAATATCTCATTTTTAATCTGTCTCATGATACTTTCTCATTTTTCCTAAGAAAACCTCTCTCCACTTTTGGCTTATCTACTTTTTTCCTTTTTCTTGTTTTCATTCTGACAGTAAGACAGAATTCACTCTAGTTCTCTGCTGATTTATGTGCAAACTTGATTTTCAGAAGCAGTGCTCCCATCTCAAGCCTTTTCAATTACTTTCTTTGGGTTTTTAATAATTTCATGACTATTTCAAGTAACTCGACTTAAGATACAGGCATATTTTCACAGCAAGAGCCACTATTTCTTTTATTTGTATTTTAATAAAATCTAACACCTTTTCATGGCAAAATTCATGTTTGGGTCACAGACATAATTTATAAATCCAGAATTGACTTGAGATCACATGTGATCCTGATTTTTGTGTCCAATGACAGTCACATGCATCTAAGGTGAATATTTCCCGTCCCCTTCCTGACTTCTAGCCTGTATAATGCTACCTACGTAGGAGCACTAGCAAGTTAAAGATAGAAGCTCACACATAGTTGCTCTGTGGCATTCATTTAAATCAGCAGCTTTCAAAAACAGTAGAACATGCTGTTTTGTCCAACAGTGCATAAGGAAGATTTCATTCTATTTCAGCATCTCCTGCAATATAAAGTAAAGCTACATATATGCCATTAAATGTCATGATCTCGTACTGCAAAGGCCACTACTGTTTATCTAAATTCCCAAGCTATTTGAATAAGGTCCAGCAGTACACACCTCAGTTGACTGAGAAAAAGATCTAAGTTAGCATATGTCACATGTTATCTGAGGAAAAACTGATTTCATATTCACCTATAGTAAGAAACTAGGAATCAGTACACAGAAATCTTGTGAGTTAGAAGTTAAAAGCATAGAATCTTGGAGATGAGGAATCATGGTTCAAAGTTTGGCTCTTCCATTTGTAGTCCGTTTGTCTGTGTTCAAATCACTACTCTGTTCTTTAGATTCCTTATATGTATTAATAGTATCTGTTTCAGAGTAGTTTGTATTATATGCAATAGTGTCTATTATATTTAATGCTTTCTTAGTGTTTGCTCTTATTTTTAGTAGTAGTTTATTTTTGTCCCATTCTCTCCAGCAAAGGTGATACAGGAAGCGCACATATTTGGGTTGAGTTCTTCCTCCTGGTGAATTAACTCACACAGTTGTCGGGCTACACCAAGCTCATGGGTTATCACTGGCTGTGCCATGGTACAGTTCTTCAATAGGTCCCCTTTAACTTTGCCACTCATCACGAAATTACTTCTTAAGGCTGTATGTAGTTGTAACTTTTATCAACCTTTGGGAGATATTTTATTGAAGGATACTATATGCCATTGCTGTATAATGATAAAATGTCTACCAGTCATTCTCACTAACCATCAGCAGTTATGGTTTGCCAGTTACATCAACCTCTGCTTTTTTTCATGCTCTCTCCAAGGCCCCATCTACCCCTTCCTCACATCTTCCTAAAAACTCTAAATTTCTCAATAATGAAAATTAATCGTGTTCTTTTTGTGTCAGTGTTTCTATTTCCAGGCCATGACCTATGCTGTATATTTTGAGAGCTAATTAGCAGCTCCATATGGTTTCCTGAGTTAATAATAAAAGATAACTATTTGAGAGTAAGAAAGCAATTAAACTTATTGGGCATCTTTTTTTAAGGCATAATTTAGATATAAACAAATTAAAAAATAACAAATATATGATTTTGGAAACCAAAGAATGCTGTGAGATTACACATCTACAAAGTGGCAGGTCCAGAATCTGGAAACATGCTCTATATTCCATATTTGTTGAATGTCCCTTTACAACTTTTATGTATACAACTGTTTTTTTCCTCAGATTACACTCATATGGGCTTTATAATTATTCAGATAGGTACAAATCTTACCTTCAGACCTGTTAATTGAATTTAACACAATAATGATATAAAACCGTCCAAGAGAAAGAAACTATAATTAGTGTCTGTGGAGTACCTTTTACCCCTCTGTGTTATTCCTGTTTAATATAAAATGTTAAACTATGTGAGTAGCTGAGGGGAAAAGAGCTATTACTTTAGAATAATTGGTGTAGAGTGGATCTTTGCTGGGGGTTCATTGCAGGCATGGTCTGCAACACAATTCAAAGGGCACAGTGCAAATGCAAATGCAAATGCAAATGCAAGGCTCCGGTGACAGGAAATCAGTTTTCTTTTCCTCAGAGCCCACCACCATGACCCATGCAGACCCCCCAGGGGATTGCAACTTCCTTGCTGGGATGCTCTCAATATGTGGATAGGAAATGGGTGAGGGACCCGCATTGGGTCTCCTTGGAAGGCACCATGGCGCTCCTCACCTGAGTCAGGGATTGCCGCCACCTTGCGCAGCCCAGATGTTGCAGGGTCTTTACTTAAATCTGACCCTACCTATTACCATTCTGTATTGTCTGATAGGACTTCTTTATAATACACAAATGTAAGGATAATAATTTGAAAATGATGACTGTATAACAGTCAACCCCAAGCGTAGGGCACTTTTGAGTCTGGGTCTCATGCAACTTCACTGTTCAGTAAAATCAACACAGACTGGAGGAATTCATAGACTTTAAACACTATTTCTTTGGATGAATATGCTGTGCATATTTACTCTGATTCCTGCTTATAAAGATAAGGAAAACTTGATATTTCTCTAGTAGATGCCCACCTAGGGTCTTAGGCTCAGATTATAGAAAATGGATTGGAAACTTGTTATAAAGCTCTCTGACTCAATAGTGATGTTGGGGATATAAAAATGTTTGACAGATACAATGAAAGAAAATGATACCCTAGGTCAAGTAAACAGTATGATAAACAGTTCAAGAAAGGGAAGTATTCAATATTTGGGAGAAAAATGAATATTGGCATGTATTATTGGATTAAAGAAGAAAAGGGGAATAATAATGGGAGTACAACTGCAAAATAAGTTAGTAACAAACTGTAATTTTCAATCTACATCCATTTGAAAAAATATTTGAAACTCAAAATGATCCATTAAAGGGAAATAATATTGATTATTTGATATTGATTGAATCTTCAGAGCATCCAGGTAGAAATAAGCCTTGTGAAGGGGAATGATATTCCAGAGTAAGTGTAGATTCTCCCATCCATACAAGAACCACCCAAATTACAAAAATAGGACAATATAAAATGAAAAAAGTCAAAATTAAAATTAGGGAATCAAGTCGAACACCTAACTGCAAACACCTGAAGTTCCAGAAAAAGGAATTGTGTAGTAAAGGAGATAAGGATTTCAACGTATCTCAGTCTTGAGGCACAGGAGCTGAAGGCAAAATCAGGGTAGAACAGTAGGAAAAAACAGATCATTTTAACTGAGACTATTTTAATAGTTTGGCAAAGCAGAGCTGTGAGTTAGGTCGGAACAGACAGGACAACACACACTTAGTACGGAGAGTAGATTTTTTTAATTGATATTATCAGCATTGCGTGAAAAGTGTTTGTTCAGAATTAGAGATGGCAAGCAGCTTCCATGACAGGAAGATCACCAGCTGAATGAGATAGTGTACTCCTTTAGTATGGTAGAATTATCAGTACATCTTCATGGTAGTCCTGGAATATAATCAGACCAGAATTGAATATGATGCTAAAGCTTCTCTCCAGATACAGCAATTTTTACCAAAAGAGTTAGTACGAATTCCTCTACATAAGCCGAGTTCCAAACCTACCACCTTGGGATTCTCAGCGATTAAAACTGTAAAATAAAGTAGTCTCATACACTTCCTCTTATGGGTTTAATTGTGTCCCCCAAATTTTTATGTTGAAACTCTAATACATGGTACGTAAATTGACGTAAAAATATTTGTAGATAAGAACATTAAATAGGTGATTATGGTTAAGCGAAGTCATTAAGGCACTAATCCAATATGACTAATATCCATATAAAAAGAGGAGATAAAGACACAGATGCACAGAGGAAAGACCATGTAAGAAAAATGGGGAAATAGGCCATCAACAAACTAAGGAAGATGCCTCAAAAGAAATCAACTCTGCAAACTTCTCAACCTCAGACTTCTGGCTTCCAGAAATGTGAGAAAATAAAATTCTATTGTTTAGGCTACTCAGTAAGTGAGACATTATGAAAGCCCTAGAAAACTAATATTCGTATCTTCTGCATAAATGCGAAAACTTATCAACTAACTTTGAAAAAGTTAAAACAGGTTCGATTGATATTCAGTTACACTAGGTTTAAGAAAATATATATTTTGAGCATAGTTACCTACATTCAAGTATGCATTAATAGGGGGAAATACCAGGAAAGAGGTTTCTGAAGAGATAAACTGAACCTAGTGTATATAATTGATGGCCATAGTTTTTACTTTTTAGGTCAATTCATTAAAGTAAGTCAGAGGCAACAGATATTTTAATTTCTTAAAAAATTAAAGGTCTCTTTATGAAATAAATACATTCCAGGTGATTCCAAGCCTTTAGCATTCTGTAGATGTCCTTTATATATGAATAAGAAAACTTTAAATTTAATGAAATGAACTTTGAGATTTTCCAACTCTCTAATGTTACATTTTAGGAGGATTCAGTATTAATATGCTGTATTTCAATAGTTTATTTTTGAGTTTGTTTCGCAAATGCTGTCCTTGTTAAGTCCCTTTTTGAAGTTTTTTTCTCCGTCCTCTTTACTGTTACCATTTTCCCAATACTACTTCATTTATTCCCATAAATGCCATTATAAGAAGCCTACTGGTTCAAATGATTTTCACTGCAGGTAAGCTGCAGCAGATAACAATTGATATGGCATGAAAAAACTTATATAAACTTATAAACATCACTGTCCTAAATGTAGATGTCCATTTATACACGAAAGGGAGTTTCTCCATGGCTTTCTTATGCTCTTTGTTCTTATCTTACTCTTCTCTCTTAGTATAATTTTCTTCAGTACCAACTGCCAGGTTTTCTCCCCGTCTTCCAAAAACAACAACAACAAACAACAACAGCAGCAACAAACATTTTTCTATCTGGGGTATGCTTAGAAGGCTTCATCTTTCATGTTCAACTATTCTGTTATTCCAGTAAAATTTCCCTTCCTAAGAGGAAGTTTTCTTTCCTGCTAAATGAACTCAATCAATTGACATGCAACTCGTTCTCTTACGTCACGTTTTTTTACAAGCAGTGATTAATGAAAAACTAACAATATGAAGTTAACAGAGAAGTGACAGAGATAATAAAATCATTTAACCTCTCTCCCCAAAAAACAATTCTATGCTAGAATATACTTTCCTTAGAAGCAGTAAATAGTGGAAAATATAACAATGGGATACTGCCTTGCAACATACACAGAAAACACTATTAAATTCTAAAGAATAACTGAACGATATGAATAAAAATAAATAATAATTTATCAGTCCAAGTGCAGTGGTTTAAGACTTAATGCACTTCACCCATATGCAGTTAATAATAGGTCTCATGATGGGTGACAGACTTCAAAGTCATAGACTTGATTACCTTCTTTTGCTTCACTCCCAAGTAGGTGATGCAGGGAATCACTGTGGTTAAGAGCTATTCTTGTTTGGCTGTAATCTTTGGGTGATTAAAGGACAGGAAGAGAAGAATCATCTTACATCGATTTCTACCTGCACTTCACAACTCTGATGCCACCAGGATGCTAGTTTTACCTTTTTTTTTTTTTTTTTTACCTGCCCAGGAAGGTAGCAGAAGGCAATGATCTTCCCCTGGCAATGTGCTAGAGAGAAAAGCTGTCCCGCAGCCTGTTCTCTGACCATGGCTCTGAACTTCTGCTCCCAGAAGTTGTTGATTGCCCTCAAACCTTGGCCACTCTCTTTACCCAGCTTTTGAGGTTTTTAATAGCTTTTATTGGACATTTATTCCTTTTCATTCGTTCACTTATTTGTTCATTTATTTACATCTCCAGTTCTGAGCTTGGACTGGGAATCAGCAGTTGCGATTAGTCTCTATCTTTCCATTTTGTCTGGTTTTACATATATTTGAAATTGAATAGATATTGGTATTGGGGACAAAACGAGAAAAGAAAGTAGATTAGAATATGCATAAGCACAGTTTATAATTGGTTATAAGAAGGACATCTTCCAAAAGTCAAAGGTAGTTAAAGACAAAATGCTCTACTCTGAAAGGTAGTGATCCATGTCACTTGACATCCACATGTGCACACTCCAAGGAACACTCGAGAAATATTTTAGAGATGATTTGTGTTAGGATTGTCTCAAGGATTCTGTTATTCTCGATATACCATTAGATTTTCAATCATATTGTGAGGTGCTTAACTTTGGTATCAATAAAGTCACGCCTTTACCCTTTTCTTTACAAAATTGCATTTTCAATGCTCCTGTATGTTTTTGATTTAGGTTCTCTTTATCCCAAGGCTGGACCACACTATTCCACGTTTTGTCACTCTTTCACCTTCTCTACATACCTTGAAACTCTTTTTTTTTTCTTATTGCCAATTATAATAATTTCATGTGTATTTTGTATGGCATTTCCTTTTGTGTGCAGTAACTTAAGAAACGTAACAAGATAGCATGTATCATAACTTTTTGTGAAACAAGATTCGTACGTGAGCCTATTCAGCACCTTGAGTAGACTTCCAGTTATTTTTAAAATTTTCCCCAATACTTCAGTCTGGTAAGGAAACCTAAGTGTTCCTCTTTGGATATCCTTCCTGATGTTTTTCTATAATAATATCTTTTATTTATAACATATTATACTTCATTTACTCAGGCCATTTTGTATTTATCATGTGTTGGGCTCCAGATTAGGCTGAAGTCAGAAGTTCTATCTGAATCATGTAACAAGGAGAGGCTTGAAATGGAAACTATGCTTTCTTAGAAATTATTAGCTCTCTCCAGATACTGAGTGATGATCTAAGCAACAGGATTCTTTTATCTGGTGTGTTAACTAATTATTGTCCAATAGATTAAAAATTAGATCTGATGGATCGTGATATAAGAATAATAAAATGACTGAAGGAAGACGAAGGAGAGAGAGTGGGAGAGAGCAAGAGAGTGAGAGCAAGTATTTTTCCCCAGTTGGTCATCTTGCCCTGAATTATCTCAACACACAGAAAGGGTTCTGAGAAAAATTGCTGTGTTACAAAAACAAGTGTGATTAAACTTGCCACATCATGAACTTCTAAAGAAGTAAAAGGATAGTATTTAAGCACAAAAACATTATTCTGAACAATTCCATCTTATTTTGTAGGGAGGGATTATCAACTCTGTAAGTGCTTATTAGCTTACTAGAAATTTCTCTAGAAAAGCCTCTATATGTCAGAAGTCAAATTAAATACTCTTTTTTTTAGATGCTTCTTTATGTGTATAATAAATGATTCCAAGTAACAATCTAAAATTCTAGTATGTTTCTTAAATAATATATATACACATATACACATAGATCTACATACACATACATATATACAGATATACTCTATATTTTACAGACTCACCTAAATTTTTCAAAAGCTTTTTAATGTATATTTAGTTTTAATGAAAATTACATTTGACTAAAAACAAAATACTAATTATTTTATTCTCTTACAATGAAAAGGTAAGTTTAGAAATGTATTTCTATGTATTATAACCTTGATTGTATGCTAAATCTGTTATGAACTTTGTTTTGCTTTTCCTATTATAAAATTTTAGAATTATTGTATCAAAATCTACACTTAATTTTTTAAAAAGTCTATAATTTCTCGGTTGAGATTTTAGTGGCTCTCATTCACATTTTATTAGACTTGTTAATACTTACATTGTAAATGGATTTACTGCAAAAACTTTAATTTACTGGTTATTATTCTATGATGTAACACCCGATATCTAAAGTTCTTTCTGTTGCCTTCAAATGCATAACTTTCACCATCGGAAGACAGTTAAAACACATTTATTTGAAGAAAAGTAAAACCATTATTTGAAGAAAAGTAAAACCATCTGATTAGAAAATATGTTAAAGTAATAAAATTATGGGTGAAAATATATTTCCCTATGTTTATGCTAGAAAGGAATAACCTTAGATCGTCCTGATTTAATTTTACCTTGTAATGATTTCATTATGCTCCGCTTTAAGATAGACTTACTTCCATTAGTTTTTGAATGCATGCAATTGGATTTAAATAGCACAAGAACATAGCGATAGACAACATGCTGGCATTTAAAATGTACCAAAGATAAAATGTTGGCCATGAATCTTCTAAAATGTCGGAGAAACAGAGCACCTGGTGTGTGAAAACATTTCTTTGTCAGTAATAATGTGTCTACTACTCATTGTTTTATAGTTCCAATGGTTGACATGGGTATTAAGAATGATTATAAGAAATCACTTATCTGTCATTATTTTATATCCTTGGTATTTGTAATAATTTGTATGTCTGTGGATTAAAATATTGCATACAATGCAGGATTGACTTTATATGATTTGCCATTTGTTAAAAAATTTGTTTAAGTGTGAATGAGTTTTACGACTATACAATTTAACTTGTTGGGATATTAAAATTTATTTCAGTGCCTTTATGCTGCTAAGGAAATGTAAAGCCTAGTAATGATTAAATTAATTCTCTAGGCAAAACTTAAACCTAAATCCTACTTACTTAGTTACCAGTTAACCAAACTAACGTCCCTCTAATGTAGACTAGGGGATTTCGGTTGTGTCTGAATGTGATTTTATGTGGATTTATAAGTATATAACATTTGACCTCCAACTCTTTATTTATTGAAATATTTTTTATGAATATGAGTGTGACTAAGTAAAACGGTACCAAGATCGAAATAAAACAATTTAAAAACAATTTGCCTGTTATCAATATTCACTACTTTCATAAATCATACATAAAGCAGAATTTTCTAGTGTTTTTATAAAATATGTGCGCTCAGCATTTTAGGATTCACATGACACTAGATAACAGTTCTGTCATAGCCTATTTAATTCTTAACAGAATTTAAGACAATGCAAAGTGATTGATTAAAAATATAAAGAAAGAATTCACAGAGGTGCTTCTTAATGATATGTAAAGAAAAGTCGAGGGGTGGGGTGGTGCGTATAAAATATTCTGGGAAAATTCTTAGATAGTGTGTTAGATAGAGTTAATTCTTTAATGATATCACGGGTAAGTAAATAAGTAAACAAACAAACAAACAAACAAATAAATCTTTACCTGTTTTTTCTGGCATAATTCATTTTCTCTAACGCTTTTTAGAATCAGTGCTATCTGGGTGCAAGATAGTCTTCCATTCTGTTTTCAGTGTTTTATATTCTCCATTGTGTCCCTCCTTCATGATTACACAGTGGTTGAGCTATTATTGAAATACATATTTTCAGTTTTCCTATTTTTGTCCACTGCTGCATATTTCTGCAAATACAACTCACGTAAAGTACTAAGCAGGATGTGGTATTTACTGAGGAGACATACCAAAGGCTGTGGGGAGTGGGAACGGTTGAGATTCTGTTGAGACTAATTGAGACAAGCAATTATTTATTGAAAATCACTTTCTTAAGAAATTCTATTATAAGAGCTTTACATATATGATGTAATTTTAACATAAGTCTACATTTGTCAGATAAAGAATGAGGCTATGAATAAACAGACTATGGTATTAAAGAACAATTTCCCCAAATCTCGGAACAATTAAGCTACAAAGCCATGGTCTAAATGCTAGTGTCAGATGCGATTCAAGTTCAGACTCAAATACTGGTCTTACTGCGAGTTGTGGAAATTTGTTCATGTTAGCGTCCCTAAGCTTCAGTTAAACAGAAGTAACATATTAAAATTTTTTCTGGGGATTAAGTGACAATATGTGAAATGTATTTAACAAATAATTAGCGCTCAAAAATTAGTTGATTTTGCCACTGTTAGTATTTCAATGTAAAAGTTCTGTAGATTAAGCATTTGAGTAATGACTTGGAATAGGATATTGAAGTATTTGGGGATTCTGCCATTGCTTTTAAGTATTTCCCTGATTATAAAGGAATGTGGTGCATGACTTCTCCGATAATTTCTAACTTTCTGTCTTTTCAGTGATTGCTGTTTCTTTCCTATTAACAGTACTTGATACCTCATGGAAATAAGACTGAATAGGTAGATATCAGGTAGTGATACATTTTTTAAACATGTAAATAATTTTTTATTTGGAAATTTTTCTTTATTATTTTGTTCCATATTAATATAGCTATCACATCATCTAGAATTTTATAGGTGTTTGTATGTATGTATGTGTGAATGCATTTAAAACTTTAATTTCAGCCTTTCTAAAAAACAATTTCAGATTTGTTGCTTGTTAAAATAAAAAAGCAAGTTTTGTTTTTATCCAATCTGACAATCTGAGTTTAAATTTTAAAATGAAATTCAAAATTAAGTCTACTGTCATATATTTGAGTTTATTTCTTCTAGTGTATTTTGTACTTTCTATTTTATACCTTCCTAATCTTTTATTTTGAAATTAATATGTGTATAAAAGTATATAATATATAAATGAGTATCATAAGCAGTTATAGGAAAAGGAGGCAACTTGAAAACGTTTGGCAGCACCCAGAGCCCCAAGTGCTACCTAATGTCATCATTCGTTTCTACTTTCGGGAAATAACCACTATTCATGACATTTATAATTTTCACTTCTCCAAAACACTAGAGAGGATTTTGATCAAGACTGCACTGATCTATAGATAACTTTTTTATAGAATTGACTCCTTTATAATATTGAGACCGCTAATACATAAATGTAATATATCTCTTTATATACATAGGACTTTTTAAAGTTTCTCAGCACTATTTTGTGGTGTCCATTGTAAGGATTACACACATCATTCATTATGTTTTTTCCAAGGTATGTGATATTTTGTGGCTATTGCAAATGGTTTATGGCTTTTAAAATTGTATCCTTTCTCAACTGTTAGTATATCAATATCTATCATTTTTCTGTATCAGCCATGAATTCAGTTATGTCTATTTTTACTGATAAAATTGACATACTGTGTGTTTAAGGTGTACAACATATTGATTTGATGCATTTACTTATAATTATGATTAGCACTGTAGTGTGAGCTAACACATCCTTCACTTTACAGAATTATCACTTCCTTTTATCATAAGAAGTTTTAAAATCTATCTCTTAGCAACTTTGAAGCATACAATACAGTGTTGTTGCCTATAATCAATCACAATTCTATGCATTAGATCTTCAGAACTTACTTATCTTCTAACTCCCAAGTTGTGCACTTTGACCAACATCTCCCTAATTTCCTCAGGTCCCAGCTCCTGGTAACCACCATTCTACTCACGGTGTCTTTGAGTTTGGCTTTTTTAGATTCTACCTGTAAGTAATGTCATATACTGTTTGTCATTCTCTGTCTGGCCTATCTCGCTTAGCATAATGTCCTCCAGCTGTGACCATATAATTACATATGACAGGATTTCCTTTTTTATAAAGATAGAATAGTATGTATGCATCACATTGTCTTTATCCACTGATGAACATTTAGATTGTTTCCACAGTTCGACTATTGTGACTAATGCTAATAATGAACATGGGAGTATAGATATGTCTTCAAGATCCTGTTATCAACTCTTTTGGATATATACTTAGGAGTGGGATTGCTGGATCATATGGAAGTTCTATTTTTTTTAATTTTTTGAGGAACCTCCATACTGTTTTCCATAGTGGTAATACCATTTTACATTCAAAGAAAGTGTACAAGGGTTTCAGTTTCTCCACAGTCTCATCAGCACTTGTTATCTTTTGTTTTTCTAAATATATCCATTCTAACAGATGTGAAATTATAGCTTCTCGTGGTTTTGATTTGCATTTTCCTGATGATTACAAATGCCAGACATATTTTCTTATATCTGTTAGTCATTCTGTTACTTCTTTGGAGAAATGTTTTCAAGCCATGGACTATTTCTTATATCATTTATTTGATTTTTCATTGTTGAGTTGTAAGAGTTCCTTAGTTTCAATATTAACAATTTTCCATATTACGCCTTTAATATTTATAATTTTAATATTACTCTCTTAAAAGATATATCGTTTGTAAATATTCTCTTCCATTCCAGAGGTCACCCTTTTACTCTGTTGATTGTTTACTTTGCCATGTAGAAGTTTTTAAGTTTGACATGCTCCTCGTGACTATGTTTTGCTTATGCTGACCGTGTTGTAATGTCACATCCAATAAACGATTGCCAAGAGTAATGTCATGCACTTTTTTCCTATGTTTTCACTTAGGAGTTTTATATTTTTAGGTCTTTGAACTAATTTTGATATGCGATATAAAATAGATGTTTAATTTTATCCTTTTACATGTGGATATCCAGTTTTTAAACACTATTGGAGAAAGTATCATTTCTTCATTGTGTATCTTTGACAAATTTGTCAAAGACTGGTTGACTGATATATGCATGGGTTTTTCACAGACGTGAAAATTCAGTAACACATATTTGAACAACTACTGCATCAAATAAGTCAAAAGGGACGTTAGAAAATATATCAAGATAAATGAATACAAAACCATACATACCAAAATATGGAATGAAACAAAAGCAGTACTAAGAGGAATGTTTGTGGCAGTAAAGAACTACATTAAAAAGAATATCTTAAATAAACCATGAAACTTTATACCTAGGGAACGAGAAAAAGAAGGACAAACTGAGACCTAAGTTAGCAGAAAGGAGAAATAATAAAGATTGGCGTGAATCTGACTGGTTGTGAGGAGTGGCCATGTCCACAGTATATGCCCTGCTGTATTAGGACTAAATCCATGATGTGGGATTCATCCCACTGGACTCTGGCGCCTACAAGACTGGGTTTTGAGAAGCTCAGCAAATGGTCCAGGGTACCCTGGAGCCTGTCATGGGCTGCTGGTTGCCTGTAAGGCTCAGCTGCTGGAAGAGCCTTGGGTCACATGTTAATTAGATGAGGAGGAATTCCAAGGAATCCCCAAAGTGGGGTGAGTGGTGTTCACTAACTTCCTGCATATTAAGAGTTGGTAGTGGTGCTGAGGTTTCGGCCACTGGACATAAGGGTCAGAGCACACTTAGGCCAGCCATCACCTGCCTAGGGACCACAGACCCCTGAGAGATGTTTTAAGAAAGATTGTGCAGGGTGGCCCTGGCTTCCCTCCTGAAAATTGCCTGCAGTGGTATGCAAGCCGAGACCAGCTACTTGCTGATGAAAGAGCTTCCTTCAGTTCAAGAGCAGGGGAAGGGTCTGTGTGTCCACCCACTAAAGTGCCCCCAGCAGTCTAAGAGTTCTATTATTATTTAAGCAATGTTTTTAAGGAGTTATGTATCCTGTAATGTAGATATCATTGAGGACACAGAAAGATAAAGTGTGACCCTTAGAAATAAGTATCTCATGAACACGAGCAATTTAAAGGAAATAGTGAATGGCATGGAAGAGTCATGTAAATCGCCAGATGTCTACTTCATGCTGTAGTATAGATTGTAATATAGGTAATATAGGTAATAAGTAGATTTTTCAGTGGGAACAGCATACTAAAAGTCAGGGGAAACTTGAACTAATCAAATCTATAAAATAGAGAAGTGGCACTTCATTTCTATGAAAACACAAGTGGAAAATAATTGTTTTTAGTGCAAAACATAGATACTAGAGAATCTCTTTTTTTTTTTTTTGTATTGGAATTATTGATGATAGTGGTTTTATTTGAATTAAAAAAATTGGTAATACCAAAGTTCATATAATTTCAGAAAAATCAATGTATATTTTATATTGAGCATAATGTGAGTTTTGTACTTTCACAAAAAACAGAATTCTTCCAAAGTGTTTAAATCAGTTATTGCATCTTACATAATACTCTAATATTTATTTCTTATATTCTATTTGATATCGACAATAGTACACAAACACAGAGAGATAAACACACATACACAATACAGAAGAGTAACCAAACTGAAATCCAAAACACCTTATAATATCCATATCATGGATGATGAGCCATATAGTAGATTGTTCATAGAATGTCATAACATCAGTAATGACTAATAATAATTTATTGTACCACTTTAATTTTCCACATAAGGAGTCCAGAGGTCTCACACATTTCTTTTGGGATATTTGTTTTTGTCTCATGACATTTAAAAAAGTGATTTTAGTTACATCTGAATATCTTTAACCAGCAGTGCAGTAGTAATTTAATCATATGTACATTGACCAATAAGCCTTCACAATTAACAATTCTTTAACATCCATATTTCATTTTTAAGTTTTACTCAAGGGAAAACTAACCAAAAAACCAGAAAAATATGTTACACATACACATTATGTGATGAAAAGCCTAAATTGAGAATTGAAACATATAGCAGGATTATTGAGTAGGAGGCTGCCCTGTACATGGATGGGCCTTTACCTTTGAATCAATCCTCCATCCTGGTTCACCTTCTCTTTTGGCCTTGGTACTAAGGGCACCAGGCAAAGAAATATTAGAGAAACAATCTAAGTTAAATAACTAATCATATCTGAGGCCACTTGTTATGCATGAGGAATAAGTTAGCAAATACCTAAAAGTTAGACAATTGGATACTTCTTAGAGAGATTGGTATTAATTCTCATTTATTGGAGGATTTTATATTGTTTTATTATGAAATTTTTATTTTAATGACCAACAACCTATATTTCTTATGTGTTGTAATTTTAATTTTTTTCTTTAATCATTTTCATATATTTCTAAGTCAAAACTCATAACCCACATTTGGGTTATAAAATACAGCTTTGGAAAAAAGTCAAGATCCTCTACCATAGGTCGCCATCTAAACTGATGAGTAAATCATTTTTAGGTGATCCTAGAGGTCCTTGTAGAATTATTGAGTACCTTAGGTCAGAAATCAGGGCTACATGTACAGATTCAAAAAACTGCACCTGTACTTCTTTTCCTGTATTTTGGAGGGGTTAAAATCCTTCATTGCTCTTATGTAGTGGGAATTTTTTTTTTTCTTTTTAAAATTTACTTACTTTTCCAGTCTGTAAATCAAAAGGGTACGATGCTAGGTAACAACTTCCAAGTTGAGCTAGGCATTTGAAATTCAGCATAGTTACCTGGAGAGAAACCTTGTCAAATGAGATTGGGCTGTAATCCTTGTGTGTGAAATAGCAATTGCAGAATTAGCCTTATGGGTAGTACTCTGTGAGCTTTATCTGCTTTCAAATGTTAAAAGAATAACTTTTGTTTCTGGGCAGAAAAGGAAAAAAAATTGAGAGATGATCTTGAGATTGTGAAGTTAAGGAGGATACCCATTTTTATTTTTATATTCTTTACCCTTCTTACTCGGTAGGCCCACCAGCTTCAATTTTATATCGTCCAGTTCAATACCACATTCTAAAGTGGAGGGCATTTTTCATCAGAGAAAGAAACATATTTATCCTTATGATCAGTCAATAATTTTGCCCTCTCATCTTTCCTCTCCCTTCAAAGAGGCAAATCTAATCTCGTCCATAAAGAACATTTTACAATTCAATAATATGACAATGCATCAAATAAATTGGCAAATAATTGGAAAGTTCTTTTTTAAAAGAGATATGAATCATCATTGGAGGTGGGAGTGGAGTAAAGGAGAAAATTGGCTCTTTGTGTATTTCTGTATTTTTTAAGTGCTATTAGAAGCATCAGTAATATAAAAGTACTAATTATCAAGTTACAAAACCTGAGAAAGTTACAAATTTTCTAAAGAAAACAGAACAATGTACCATGTAATAAATCCATGTTCTCACCTTAATAAAGAACATAAGTAAATTCTTGTTCCATGATGAGGAATCTTGCAATGTTCAGTAGTCATCATTCTCTGCAATAATAATAAAAAATACATATGATAAATAATATAATTTTATGCTGTAATACTTCTGTAATCATAATTATAACCTATATAATTTTATAGAATAATTTTGTGATTCTATACAATGATTCAACAATAATTTTATATTCCATGCAATAATTTAATTAAATGCTTGTATAAATTTCTCAACAATAACAAAATTAATTAATTAAAAATAGACATAATTTGTCAGAGACAAAAAGAAAATTCTGCCAGCATATATAGACACAATCTTAGAATCACTACATACTTCGTAATTTCTTGTATATCATCACATTAAAATAAGGGAAAGTCATATGTTAATTTCCAAATGGCCACTAACTCTCAAAATTACCTTCATTTGAATTTTCCCCTCTGAAAGGACGCTGGTAATTATTTTACTTTGACTTTGCTAAGACTGGTAGGTTTTAGTTTGGGATTTTAGAGAGACTCATCCCAAGTAAGTCATTATTTCCACTGAGTACTCTAAATTGTATTTATCCATTGATCTGCTTATGGTTAAATAGTGTATGCTACACTCATTTTGAAATAGTGCTGTACACTGAAGATATAGCAGTAAATATGTCATCTAAGTTTATTCTTTTCCTGGTGGAACTTTGTATTCTTGTTTGGGAGACAGGCAATATGCAATAAGTTATTTATATTAGGTAGGTAGATAGGTGGAGATAAATTGTATTAGAAGTTAGATTAGACAGGCACAGACAGACAGGCAGACAGGTGGTTTTCTATGTTACATAGAAGAATGTTAGAGAATAGAAATAGCTGAGTATAGGGAAGTGAAGAGTGATAGAATGGGTCATGAACTTTGGATCAAAATGGGTCACAGACCTAAATGTAAAATGCAAAGCTAGAAATCTCCTAGGAGACAGCATATGAGCAAATCTTGATGACCTTGGGTTTAGCGATGACTTGGTCGATACAACACCAAAGGCACGATCCATGAAGGAAAGAATTGATAAACTAGGCTTCATTAACATTTTCAAAAATTGCTCTGTGAAAACATGGTGTAGAGACTAGAAAGAGAAGCCCGAGAGTGGGAGAAAGTGTTTGCGAAAGATGTATCTGATAAAGGACTGTTATCCAAAATACACAAAGAAGTGCTTGAAACTCAAGGCTAAGTAAACAAACAATATGAATAAAGAAATGAGCCAAAGACATTAACAGACAACTCACCAAAGAAGATTCACAGCAAATAAGCACGTGGAAAAATTTCCACATTTTATGTCATCAGGAAAATGCACATCAAAACAACAATGAGATACCGCTACCCTCCTATTAGAATGGCTGATATACAAAACACTGACGACCAAATGCTCGGGAGGGTGTAGAGCCACGGAATTCTCAGTCATTGCTGGTGCGAATGCAAAATGATATAGCCACTACAAGAGACAGTTTGGGAGTTTCTTTTGTATGATGTGCAAGTATGTACACATGTATATACATATGTGTACATGTGTATATTTTTGGTATATCAAAAATATACACATGTACCAAATATTTAATATATGTACCAAAGCTGCAAATATTTAATATATGCAAATGATGACTTGATGAGTTTGTGGATAAGTATACTTCTGTGAAACCGACTGACCAACCTATGCCATAAACAGACTTGTAACGTTCAAAAGTTTCCTCACACCTGTTTATATATTATAATTTATTGTGTGATAAGAAATCTTAACATAAGATCTATCCTCAGCAAAATTTTAATATAGAATACAATAATGTTATGAAACTAAACATATTCTTATTGTACAATCCAGCTATTGCACTCCATGGCATTTATCCAAAGGAGTTAAAAACTTACAACCCTGCAAAAACCTGCACTTGGATATTTATAGAGCTTTATTCATAATTGCCAAAATTCAGAATCAACCAAGATTGCTTTCAGTAGATGAATGGATAAACCGTGGTACATCTGAAAATGGAATATTATTCAGCACCAAAAAAGAAATACGCGTACAAGTCATGAAAAGACTTGACGGAATCTTAAATACATATTACTAAATGACAGAAACCAGTCTGAAAAGGCTACATACTATATGATTTCAACTATATGGCATTCTTGAAAAGAGGAAACTATGGAAACATTAACAAGATTAGTGGTTGTCAGGCGTGAGGGGAAAGAGTGGGATGAATAAGCAGAGCACAGAGGAATTTTAGGGTAGTGAAACTATTCCATATGATATATAATGGTTGGTCTATGTCACTATGTTTTTTAAAAAAACCCATAAAATGTATACCACCCAAGTGAACCCTAATATAAACGATGAGCTTTGGGTGGAAATGATATCTCAATGTCCATTCAGCAGTTGTAAGAAATGTACTGCCCTGCTGGGGGATATTGCTAATGGCGAAAGGTATGCATTTGTGGTCGTATGTAGTATATGGGAAATCTCTCTATCTTCTGATCAATTTTTCTGTGAACCTAAAACCACTCTAAAAATAAAACATATTTTAAAATGTCTGAAAAGAAAAAAGATTGAATTGAGCTGAGAATGATTTGAAAGAATCAGCAATGTGAAGTTCTGGGAGAATTTTGTATAAGCAAAGGGAAGAAGTGTGAAGCTTTGCAACCATTGTGATCTGTATAGTTAAATATAAAATGAAATCCAGTCTTACGTAAACATGGTATACAATTTTGATACCACATGAGCACAGAGAAGTATTCAGCAGCCAGATAATTATAGGCTTTATAAGCTAAAACAGAAGAAACTTTCATGCTAAATGTGGCATGAACATACTAGAAGGTTTAGAGTAATGGAGGAACATCATGATTTCTGTGTGGGGAATGGGTTGTAGGTGCTGGTGAAAGGTGAAATAGAGGATTCACCTGCATTTACGGTGCTTTGGGGGTTTCTGAGATAAAATAACTTGATTGGACTTACAGTACTGTAGAAGTGGTAGAAGTGATGTGAAGTAGAACAATTCAAATATTTTTAAAGTAGTCAGGCAAGACTTAAAGGAAGATAAGCAGAGTGAGGAAAAATGAGTAATTATGAATGACCCACCAATTTAGGATTAAGTCATAGGTTAGATGTTCATTTCATTTACTGAGCTGGTGAAAACTTTGGAGAAAACCATGCTTGTGTGGAGAGGTTTCTTTTCGAAGAGATATATTAATTTTGAGCTGCCTGGAAGACAGTCAAGTAGATGCTTTAATATTTGGGTGTATTCATTTAGAGGTGAGGGATAAGTCAGGGCTGGTTTTGAAATGAAGGAACAATAGCATAAGAATGGTATATAAAGCCATGGAAATAGACTAACTTAGAGAAGTATATATGGAGAAAAGAGAAGAGGGGCTAGGATAAAAAGACACTGCTGTTGGATTTTGCTACGTGGAGGTTCTTGGTGTCTTTGGTGCATTTCAGTAGAATGGTAAAGACAAGCTCAATTGTTCTTCACTATGCATTAAATTTTAATCTATAACATGACTTTTGAATACCATATTAAGGGTTTTTTTTTTTTAAGAAAAATAGATTTAAAATGGTTCCCCGAATCTTCAGAGAGATGCTACCACTTTCAAAAATTTTGAAAATCTGAACATAGAATTTTATTATAAGCAGATGGAGAATGAGGAATTTCCTAGAAGTGGAAGAGAATGGTGGGGCAGGATTTGACTTTCTTTGTCACAACAGCTTATCCAGTACAGCAAGGTACGGCCTTCTGGAAAACCATGAGTTATGATAACCATTGATTTTTGCATAGTAGATACAGGGAGACAGGGGATAATGTTTGAAGAAAAGAACAGACACATCAGTAATACCTCACCGTTCATAGAAAGCTCTTCGGAACATGTAGAATAAGTGTCCCTTTCTTTAATGTCAAGCTTTCTCTGCTACCCACATTTATTTGGGAAAGATAAGGGGGAAAGAAAAAAAAATCACTGTTTAATTTATCTGAGAGAGAGCATTTAATTTATCTGAGAGAGAACATTTTAAATCAGAAGATATTTAATCGCCACTACTTGTAAAGTCCAATAGTTTGCATTTTGCTTTTTATTGCTTTTTATTTGTCTTTACATTAATAGGCCTTATGGGTCACGACAGAGTTTAATATACTATGAAGATATAAAGTTAATTGTTTTTACATCTAAGTAATATCATGTAGATATTTGCAGTATGTTAGACTAAATTCTGCTTAATTTGGGTTTCTGCATGTATTCAGCTGTTTATCAGAAATCTCTTTAATATGTCTCATTTAAATTTACTCCTGTTGGTAATTTGGACAATTTTGATTTCCATCTTCTATTAAATGGAGAAAAGTTGGCCACTATATTCTATTTAAAAGCAAAAAAACTCTTAAGTAATCGTTAGGGTTATCGTATACCATAAGCCAGTCTCTTCTCCGTCAAAAAAAAAAAAAAAATAATTCTACTTCTCTTAGCCTTTTCATTGACATTTTTAAAACTTCATTTAGGTGGCGTTCTCATCAAATGTTTTAAATATTTCTTATAACAAGAAAGCCCAAACCTAATAAAATTCTAGTAAAAACCTAATCAGCATATTACAGAGATTTTATGAGAACAGTGTCAGTTCAAACCTTTAAATTGTTCCAATTGTTTAATTCAACTTTGCTTAAAATAAAACAAAACTAACTTACCAAATGTGCTTGAAAGTGGGACATTCAACATCCATCAGTCCGGTCATGGCTATTTACACTTCTGAGATGATAATGTAGTTTCATAAGGAAGTAATAATATTTTTTTTTCTTTTTTTAAAGAATGGTACCTTTAATTTGTATTTGTATTAATTTGAAAGTAAGCTTTCTGAAATTTATTTGGCTCATCTCTTGACTTCCTCTCATGACCCCTGTGGTTCTTCGCTTAAATCTGTAGATACAGCTTCAGATTGTTTGAATCTATGGATTCAACATCTGCCTTCTTGAATTGTTTCAAAGTCTGCATTGATTTTTTTTTTTCTTTTCCATATTCACAGATTCCACATCATTAACTTCTACATCCTTATTTGTATATTCTTTGAATCTTTCTAGGGACCTTTGATTTCATCTTTCATATTCCCTGAGTAGTATAAGTATTCTTCAAGTTTCCTTAATTCATCTGTTAATTTTCTTAACATATCTTATACTTTTTGAAGCTTTTCTGAGTCTTTTCTTGTATTCTTTTTGCCCCATTTTTAATTGTATTTGATTCTTTGAATCACCCATTTAAATCCTATAGACATACTTTTCGAACTACTAAAACTGTTTCATCAAATACAGTCTTGCATTATTATCCAAGTCCTACTTGCCCTTCTTTGCCTCCTTCTTTGCTTCCTTTTTTTCATCCTTCTTTGAATCTTTCTTTGAATCCTTCTTTGCATCCTTCTTTGAATCTTTCTTTGAATCCTTCTTTGCATCCTTCTTTGCATCAGCAGATTCTGTGTCAGTGTCTTTCTTGGCATCCTTTTTGGAATCTTTCTTGACCTTTGATTCATCACTTTTTTCATCGGACTTCTTTTTATCTTTTTTCTTATCCTTATCCTTATCCTTGTCCTTCTTTGCACCTTTTTTTTCATCTTCAGATTCTGTGGCTAACTCCTTGTTCTTCTTTGTGTCTTTATCTTTTTTGGAATCTTTCTTTGCATCATTTTTTTCGTCTTCAGATTCTGTAGCTGGCTCCTTTTTCTTCTTCGTATCTTTATCTTTTTTGGAATCCTTCTTTGTGTCCTTTATTTCATCTTCAGATTCTGTGGCTGGCTCCTTTTTCTTCTTCGTATCTTTATCTTTTTTGGAATCCTTCTTTGTGTCCTTTATTTCATCTTCAGATTCTGTAGCTGGCTCCTTTTTCTTCTTCGTATCTTTATCTTTTTTGGAATCCTTCTTTGTGTCCTTTATTTCATCTTCAGATTCTGTGGCTGGCTCCTTTTTCTTCTTTGTATCTTTATCTTTTTTGGAATCCTTCTTTGTGTCCTCTATTTCATCTTCAGATTCTGTGGCTGGCTCCTTTTTCTTCTTCGTATCTTTATCTTTTTTGGAATCCTTCTTCGTGTCCTTTATTTCATCTTCAGATTCTGTAGCTGACTCCTTGCCCTTTAAAACTTTCTTATCTTTTTTGGAGTCTTTCTTTGTGTCTTCTTTTTCAGGTTCTGATTCTGTAGTTGACTCCTTGGCCTTCTTTTTGTCTCCTTTAGCATCTGGTTTTGCAATGTCTTTTTCATCTATAGTTACTGCTTTGGAATCCTTGTCTTTCTGTGAATCCTTAGATATTTTTGAGTCTGGTGAAACTTTGGGTGCAGTCTCTGACTCTAATCTGTCTTTCTTGTCTGTTTTTTTGTCTTTTTTATCTGTCTTGTCAATTGCTGGGGATAAAGGTTGCTTTACACTTGCTACTTCAACATCCCCCTTGTGGTGATAAGTTGTTTTATGTGGAGACTGTCTCCTGGCAGCTAAATAAGCAGATGGTCTTTCGGAAATTCTCATTAAAGAATGGTGCATCCATAAAGGTCGCTTAGAACCTCCTTTTAATTTGTCTTCATCATATTTCTGAAATATTTTAGAATAATGATGAATAACTTATGTGAATTACACAGCTTTTATTACCAGAATCCAAATACAATATCATGAAAAGATTTCAGATTTTAATAAATAGTGTATAAATCGTAGATTTTATAGTTTACTCTGCTTTTTTATTTTTATTCTTTTTTTGAACTAATAGATAACCTTGTCTCATTTTGGATCTAATTTCAATTTAAGATATATTTATAATTCCCTCATGATTTTATGTCGAAACTGATATAGGATTTCACTTACTAATGACATATCAGAATCTCTCTTCACAATCAAAACAGTGCTTGTTTTTTCTTTGACTCTGTTTTTGAGATATTCAGAATATCTTGCCCAGCCTCCATTTCTAGGCTAACTTGGAAACTAATATTTTCTAATATCTAATAGTTTTGTGTTCAGTCTGATCCTGCTCTCTATTTTGTTTCTAGAATTTACAGTGCTAACTGTGGTTAAAAGTAAAAGCCTGGAATTCCACCTCTTTGACAAAATATAAATTGAGTATCATCAGGTAGGAAACTGTTGTAATGAAAGCTGTAACATTCAGTGTATATTAATTTGTGCAGAATGGAACATTTTGTTTTTAACACATGACCTAATATTTGTGAAAGCTTAACTCCAAATAGCAAATTTTGGAAGGAATGTTAACAAAAAATAGAAAAATAAATTGAGTAAAATAAGAAAATTAAAATATAAAACAAATGAACCTGGATCACTACAGATTGGATATATTCCTTAAGATAAACAAGACATAATAATACATTCATCTTGTGGAAATTTTTCTTTGAACATTTTCATATCCTATGATGACTTCAGAAACATGGGGAAATATTGTATCTTCCAGTATTCAAAATCTTGAATTTATATTTCAGGAAATGAGGGAGCATTGAAACCTGATTAGAGTATAATGTAACTTCTTGATTCTAATGAAGGGGTCTCTCTAGGTGGTAATCATTTTTTGAATGTTTATGCTAACTGTGGCATTAGGATCTCTTGATTTCTGTGCTTTCAGATACGTATTTTCTATAATGTGGGTTTACTGAACAAATAATTAATAGTAAATAAGAGGGTAATTTTTATACAGTGGAACACAAAATATCTACTTTCTTCAGATAGTATAATTTGAATTACCTTTAACTGTGGTAATATGGCATGTAAAGGCCTCATGTGAATTAAATTGAATTGAAAATGTAAAATTCAGTTCCCAGTTACAGGAGCCTCATTTCAGGGGTTCAATAGCCACATTGGGATGCAAATATTAAAATAGTTCCATCATCACAGAAATCTCATTGACTTTACAAGTTTATTCCTAATAAAATTATATGATCTTTTGAATACTCACAGGAACTGTATTATCTCGTAGTTGGGAAGGTAGTGATCTTTTTTTTTTCCCTGGCCTCTGTGGTTTGGGAAATAGCAGGGCAAAATGTTGCTGATTCCATGATTTTTTGCTTAATTCACTGACTAAAATAAGAAAACATTAAATTTACACCTCCGAGTAAGTAGAATTTCATCAGAACTAAAGTGACAGTAAGGTATTACATTTTATGTAAATGAATAAACCAACAATTCAGATTATTTCTTCATCTATTTGGTAATGTTTGAAATTCTCTGCTATTAACATGAGAAAATAAAAATTGATTTTTTTTCATTTTTAACACTTCTACAGAAAAGTATATAAAGTAGTGATCGTGAAACGACTATAGTCTATAATATAAATGGAAAGAAACCAATTGCTTCCTTTTACTCTAGCTAATCCTATCTAGAATTTTGCTTTTTACT
Organism: Rousettus aegyptiacus; assembly: GCF_014176215.1. Classification (NCBI taxonomy): domain Eukaryota; kingdom Metazoa; phylum Chordata; class Mammalia; order Chiroptera; family Pteropodidae; genus Rousettus; species Rousettus aegyptiacus. Next base: position 24,330,569 of record NW_023416306.1, read on the forward strand.
CTTTTGGTTACAATACAATTCTATGAAGGACAGAAAATATGGTAACTACTTCTGTTGCCCTCAAAGTAATTAATGTAGTGCCTGTTATAAAATATTTAGTAAATATACAATAGACTATAAATGCTAATATTTTAGATCACTTTATTTAGTAATCATTTTCCAAGTTACAAGCATGAATGTTATATCCCCAAGAACTGCATTGCTATAGGTTGCATATTAATAAAGAAACAGACAAATGAAGAATACCAACAGAATTGTGACTGGAGAGTAAGGTTACCTGGGAAACATAATAGAAGTGGTTCAAGACATTTAAGTTACCGATGAGGCCAGTAAGAGAGATATCCTCACTATATTTGAATATGTGCAGTAATACTCTCTTAAAGAAGAAATAGACTTGTCCTGTGAATCTCCTAAAGCCTGAAGCAGGATTATTGAGAAAATATACAGAATGAAAGGCATATTTTAGATCAATATATGAGAGAAAATCACTTGATATATAAAGCCCTTCAACTTCAGGGTGACTGGTTTTGTCAAAGAATGATTTTTTTTTTTTTTTGGGCCTTTATAAGCCAGATACAATCTATCAGAAATGTAGTAGAAGACATTTCTGACATGAGTGAGAACTTCTTTAGCCAGCTTTCTTCACTACCTTTCAACTATAAGATTATCAGATTAAATGATTACTAACATGTAAACATGTTCACCTTTATGGTGCTATGTATACTTGCATAATCATTTTTAGATTTAGGAAAAATATCTTTAGAAGGTGTACATTGAGCCATGAAAGACGTTTCTTGGAAAATAAAAAGTCAATTTTTAATAATATTCCATGACAACTACTGCTTTATCACTTTGAATGGAGGATAATCTCTTATCTCTAAAATTAATCATACATACTTTTTAAAAAGTATATTGAACTCTCCTACCTGGAATGTAATTATCATATGTCCCAAAGCTTGCTTTTTGGCTATTAAAGTAAGAGAGAAAGGTATTAATTAATTTGTACAAAATCACTATTTAATGATCAGTATTATGCATAAGCACTTGTCACCACCAACTAGAGAAATATTTTGCATTCTCTGAAATCCATTATTATATAAGATTACTTGGTCTCAGAAAAATAGAGATGAGAAAACGTGTATTTTTAGGACAAATTCAACAGAGCTAAAACTAGGGGAGTAAAGCATAAGAAAAGAATCTTATCAATCCGCTATATCTAAAATAGAGACTTATTTAAAATTGCAAAATCATGATTGAATTAATTTTCGCCACCCCGTGTTCCAAATTTCTTTTCGATTGATTTTGACTAAAGTAGCACTTTGAAAACACTGTGCTTAAGTAAAATTAGATTCTCAAAATTTTTTCAGATCTTAATCAAATTCAGATCATTCGGTAGCATATGTGTATGTCTACGAATGTATGTTTGTATGTGTATATGTGTATAAGTGCACACCACAGTATCAACCTGAATTTTGATCTTTTTTGTTTTCTAAGAAAATCTGCAAAAATTATATTGCAAAATATTTTTTATTTCTAAATTTCTATTTGTTTTAGTACTAAATAAACATGTTGGTTCCCACAAAGGGGAGTTTTATAATTTAATTTTTATATATTTATAATGGAGGCAAATATTAAGATTTCTTAGAGAAATATTATTCGACACCTTCTCATTATATTACAGAAACAGTCTGTTAATCATCAGTTTGTTATACAAACACACAGAAATGCAAACAGACATGCTTACCCCATTCTTATTTTGACATTGCATAAATATTAATAATAAATTACATTTTTATAATGTATCTTGATAAGTTAATTAATATTCTAGTCCCTAGCACAAGACCTGGCACATTTTAAAATTTATTACTTTTAAGAATTTGAATAAAATAATTAGATTAATTCAGGATTTATTGGAGGTGGTTTCATAGTGTAGTGGTTAGCACATCTGCTTTGTTCGTGCCTCAGGTGGAGCCACAGACCAGATACCCTGTGCATGCCCTGAGCAAGACTGTGGGAGGAGATTCTCTGCCTTCAAAGATCCAGTTTTTAAGAGGAAATCGCAACATCCATAGGTCAGGGGTAGAAGTGGGGCAGGGGTGAATTAAAAAGGGGAAAAATTTTAGGATTTATTGATACATTGACTAATGAATTATCTGTTTTCTTATATGAAGACATGCATTAAAATTACTTGCCCCACTATATCTGAATCTCTAGGTTTGAACCTATCCAATGTACATTTATACACTGCTGAAGAAATTTTGATATTCAAGTATGGTTATGAACTTCTCTGTTCTAATTGCTCTGAAAGAGGAAATATTTCAGGTTCATGAAACTTATTAAATTTGAGATTTAAAAAATATTACATGGGCATGGTCCATTATTTCCTTGTATAATCTGTAGGGCATAATCTTTGATCACCAAGCAATTGAATTGGAAATCAATAAAGAATATATAGCAAATACATAGAGGTTGAACAGTGAAGAAAGCCGAAGGAAAAAAAGAAATGACTCATTTGAAATATGGAGTTTTAGGAGAGCTCTATGGAAACCCTGGATTGTCAGAAAGATGAACAAGTGGGTCCCAAAGTAAACTAAACCTGAAGCGTTGCTGGAAGCAAAAATAACAAAACTGAAGCTGTCCGACGTTGGTCACATCATGAGAAGGCAGAGTTCTTTGGAAAAGACAGTAATGCTGGGAAAAAGAGAAGGCAGCAGTAAAAGGAGACCAAAAAATGAGATGGACTGACTCCATAAAAGAGCCAGGAATGAGTCTACAGGAGCTGACCAGCACTGTTGAGGACAGGACATTATGGACTCATTCCTTCGACATAACCAGTGGTCAAAGAGAAATCACAATGAACAGTTGTTCAAACAGAAGCACCTAAACAATAATATAAGGAAAATTGTGGAATACTATATACAAGTTCATACAGTGAAATTTATAACTTTAATTCCTTATATTAGAAAAACTGGAAAACAGATTTTTAAATAACTGCTTAAAAATTAGGAAAATATCACAGTTAAAGGGGAGAGATTAATGAAATGATAAGTCAAAAGAAAAGAAAATTAGAGTAAGTAAAAAAATCCAAAATTCGGGTTTCTTTCTTTAAGACTATTAAAATTTTATGTTCTAGAAAGTCCGATGAGGAAAAAGAGATAACACAAATTACCAATATTAGGACAGGTGCAAGTTTTATAATTATATAGATTTTAAAAGATAATGAAGAATATCATTAAGAGCTTTATGCTAATAAATTCAGCAACTTAAGTGAAATAGATGAGCTCAATTTATTTACCAAAATTGACATGATGAAATAATAAAGAATGTGAATATCCCTGTAATTGTCGAATAAATTTATTATCAAATCCTTCTCAGAAAGAAAAGCACAGGCCCAGACTGTTTTACTGATAAATCAAAAATTTAAGGAAAAATACTACCTCTACAAAAGTTTTTCAGAAACAAGAGATAGGAGAAAAGTGTTTCAACTAATTTTCGAGACAAATATAAATAACCTTGACACAGGAACCTCTAAAAACATTGCCAGAAATGAATATTATAAACCAATATTCTGAATAAACACAGATACAAAAATTCCTTAACAATTTATTTATTAATTTTATGGAACAATATATAAAATATCTAATACATCATGACCACTGAAGTTTACTGTCTGGAATATAAAGTTGGTTTAACATATATAAATCAAACAATGCAATCACTCTAAATAACAAAATAAGGAAATTGTCTCATCATCTCAAGAAATGCAGAAGAATTTTCGAACAAAACAGTAGCCATTAAAACTGAGAAAATCAGGAATAGAAGGCATCTTCCTCAAACAGATATATTGTGTCCAGATAATATTATTCAAATTAAATTTAGTTTTATTATAGAATATTGACTGTCCTGTATAAATCAGAAACAAGGCAAAGATGCTCAATCTTCTCTTTAACATTGTAATCCTAAACCTATTTTGTTCCATAAGATAATAAAAACATCAATATTGGAAAGGAAAAAGTAAACTTGTTTTCACCCACAAAAGACCAGATTGACTAAAAAGACTCCCAGTGACATCTACAAATATAATTATTTAGAACTCCTACATGAATGTAATAAAATTATATGATACAAGGGTAATTATATACAGAATATCTCTATAACTAGGAAAATGGGAAGATATAAATTTAAGAAAGAATAATTTGCAATAACATGAAAATATTTAGAAATAAGTTTATTAAAATATATGCAAGACATACATAAGAAAACTAAAAATTTTCCTCAGAGAAATTAAAGAAGATAACCTTTATAGTAATGAGAACAGAGAAAATGAAAGAGTAATGACACCGACAGTCAACAGTGGTGTAGAGCAGCTGACATATTCAGCATTGGTTGTGGGTGCAGAAATGGTACCCCTACTTTGGAATATCATTTGATATTTTTGAAATGAAATTAAATTTACACATACACTGTGTATGAATCAGCCTTTCCACTAGTAGCCCCACAGATACCCATAAAAAGACTAGGATGAAATGTGTATAGCAACTTTCTTCATAATAACCAAAACTAAACATCCCAGGCATCCATCAAGGGGAGAAAGCCTATGTAAGATAGTATTTTCTCACTCTTTCCTCTAAGTGTGGTTCTGCAGATGACAGCATCTCTCCCTTGCCTCTCTGGGACAGTTAAGAAACTTTGTAGAATAGAATGCATTAAATTCCATTTTGAAGTTTCTAATTAAAAACAACAACAACAACAACTGTGAGTGTACTTTTCAGTTTTTTTTTCATTTGAAATCATTTTTATATATGAATATATGTTATTTCCATCCTTTTAAAATTGAAAATGGTCCAATTTAAATACCAAATAATGAAGAAAGAAATGCAACAATTATATCAAAAAAAAAAAGGTTATTCTTTGTCTATACAACTAGATCTTGAATTAAGGTCTTTGATATATATATATATATATATATATATATATATATATATATATATATATAAGGAAACCCAATAGCTAATACTTCATCTTAACCACGGGAAATAGAATACATAAGCCACAAGTCTGCCTTCTCTTCAGGTCACCACATTCAATCATTTCAAAATCTATCTCAGTATCTGTGAGCTTTTTTTTTTTCAGTAATGAGGTACCTACTGTCAGCATTTTGGAACGTAGCATGTTTATGGCTTAGGAAGGGAAGCTAGGTTTCAGTTTTCCTAAATACAAGTCGAGATCCCAAAGTAGGAAACATGGGGAACTTTATTTTTTTAGGAGGGAATCCTATTTCTATGTTTCTATATAACCCCCAGAAAGAAATTTGAATCTTTAGTTTCACATTTTTCAAACTAAATACGTAATATACCTTTATTTACTCTTGCCTTTAACTGTATCTCTATATATGTTTTAAAAAATGTATAATAAATTCAAAGGAAAAGGGCTCAATAATGTGACATCTCCTCCAGTGTCATTTGAAATGCCCACAGACAATCTGTATGTGTGAGTATCCCAAGATATCCTGCCAGCAGACTTTGGATTTTTGTATTCTGCATTGGATGTATGGCAAATGAGGTTGTAAAGGACTTGGCAGAATGTTTTCCAAGGACTTACTGGGACCTAGGTCACTTTTGTATTTCCTATAGGAGTCTCTACGTAAAAGCAAAGTTCAACTGCCACATGGCTGTTGTCTTGCCGAGATGAATGTGTATGTTTGATGAAATTTCCTGTCATTTTCTAACATTTCTAGAGCAGTGTATCTCAGACCAGGCTTATTTTGAATCCCTTTCCCCAGAGGACATTTTGCAAAGTCTGAGATATTTTCAATGATCACAATTGTGTATAGACAAGAATGCCTGCGCACTTGCGTGCTGATGCTGGCATCTAGTGGGTAGAAACCGGGGATACTTCTAAGCATCTTATAATGAACAAGACCATTCCCCACCCCCAGTTCTCAACTCCAACAAAGAGTTATCTCCAATAAAGAGTTATCTTGCCTAAAATGTCAATAGTGCCAAGGTCGATAAACCCTGTTCTATATCAAGGTGAATTTCTAGGCCAAGGTAGTGAGATGAGCTTTATTAATGCAGTTTAAGAGGGACAAAGATAAAATGTACAGGAGGTATGAAATCTGGAAGCTAACACCGGGCATTCAAAAAGTTAAGTTTTTCTCCCTATCTGATACCAAATCTTTATGAAAACTTCTTCCACTTCCTTCAGAAGTTTTAGACCTAGTATTCAACATTAAAAATAGAAAGACTAAGTTGAGTCAAGTACCCTGAGTTAGAGGCAAAGGCAAGAAGAGGTGAAACTCTTGAGTGGGATTTTTGAGATTTGAATGGATAAAGGTATTAAAGAGAGGGTGGCGTGGGAAAATGAACTAAAAGAGGAGAATTTTCTTTATCAACTACAAGTTGGGTGCCATGGTGCAGAAATGATAAGTCTAAAATTAAGGTCCTGTCATTGTTAGAATTCAGAGGAAAGGCAGGGTAGAAAGTTATTTTCTGCATTTCAGAGTCTCTGTTAAGTGAACTAGAAGTTGTCACTCGAACCCAAGGAAAAATGAGAATTTACGTTAAGGATTTTGTGTGTGTGTGTGTGTTTCATTAGCTAACAATCAGGCCATTTGATTTTGAGGTTAACCACACTTTCCTTCTACAATAGCATGAGAGTTTGGGGATTATACCAGAAAACACCATGTAGAAATAGTCATAAAATCAGAAATAAGTTCTTAACCATTGTGGAGAAATTCTTTGAAAGCCAAGCAATGCTCATGAAAATAGTGATGACATCAATATTTCATTATGCTTTGACATTTTAAACTGAATACATAGTTAATTCTGTTATATGCCTGAACATTGATTACTATGTAATAATCAACGATTCACTCAGCCTCTGAAGTAATCATGACAGATACATTCAAACTTTTATGGCTTTTATGTTATAATGAGGTAGTCACCAGAAGCCTGTTTTGTTTTTGTTTATTTTCAAGATTTGTATTTTATCTTTTCATTAACAGTACCCCCCAAAGAAAACCCAGTTACACTTAGCTTTTTATTTCAGAGTTCCATGCCTTTGCCTTTGTTCCATGCCTCACAGTAAAAAGGTTTACACAATGGAAAGCTTTCCTTCCTCTACCTCCTTTTAACACAAATTAAGTATCAGGAAACAACTATCATCAAATTACCCATATGGATTATCTTCTTTTTATTGCAAACTACTTTTGCATACTCAGTATTTCTCATGGGGGGATACAATTAGCATTTAGTTGATCTTTTTTTCTGTTGGGCTGCCCACTTTTTAGCAAAGGTTTAGAACCCTTGAACCAGACCCTCTAAAGTCAGTGTAATTTTCAGTCCCTGTGACATAAAAGGAAAAAAAGCTCCCATAAATTTCCAAATGATGCCTAAGGAGGTGATAGTTGCCTGAATGAAAACCATGAATTATTTCATTTTTTATGTTCCAAAATATAATATGATAAAAGATGAAGAATCACATTGAAAAAGACTTATCTTAGCCATGTCTATATTTTACTGACGTGAATTAGTTAAGTCTTGGATCAAAACAACCTATAGTGTTCCTTGAGAATACGTTTGCTAAACACATACTCTTTTGTTTATCAATGGCACCATAATAATATCATGAACATCTCTTGATATTAAAGAGAATAAATATAAAGCTAACTAGAGCATTTCAGTTACTTTAAAACATAAAACTTGACAAGAGGACTTACAATCTTGGTACAGACATTTCCCCAACCTATGATTTGCCAGGACTTAAGCACTGTAAATTCAGGTTAGTGATGTTGAGATGTGACATCATAAAGAGGCCAACCACACCAGTAGTTAAAGGGGAGAAACAAAAGGATCCACTTTTACTTGTGTTTTAATAGTTTCAAATATTCAATATAAGATTAGTACTTAATTTCACTTGTTAATATTGACTACATACAACTGGTAGTTTTAAAGTGACCCATTGATTTTACCTCTTAAAGAAAACTCGTTTCAGTTTTTCATGTAGTTTTAAGTTATTGACTGATAAGAGGGTATACATTTCAGCATTTACCTGTTAAAATTGGTTGTAATCCTGACTTCCTACTGGCAGTCACATGTCTTTTGTTCAATTATTTGCCTGACTTCACATTACCTTTTCCCATCTTACCCTTTTGGACTGCTCACAGATAACAAGCTTTTCAAGTAGGCTTGATGCTTATTAAATTATCAACTTACTCATAGATCTGAGTTAACTTTTACTCCACCTAGCACTCCACCCCACTAACAGATAAAAACAAATTTTAAATAGAGTAATATGTGAACACATTGCCACTATCTAGCTCTTTTTAGGGAATTTCAACTGATTTTTTCCTCCTTACAGAATAGATTTATTACACTTCAGCCACTGTTAGAGATAAACTACAAAAATCTCTGTGATTTTTCACAATGAAAGCTTTTCTCTCATGTCTCAGACCATGGTAACTTCTCGAGGGGTTAGGGTAGGAACCTTCCATATGGTGATTTAGGAATCAAGATTTCTCTGAACTAATTGCTTACTGTCCCCTAACTTAACACTATGGATGCTGGTGTCCTTCTACCAAGTGGTGATGAAATACATAAAGTGTGATTTCTAAATCCACTGCATTTTGTGTAGGATTTTATAGTATATACCTGGTTTATGAAAGTATCTCTGCCCAGTGCATGTCTTCTGTCAACCTTTGGTAAGATCCAAATCATGCATGGGCAGACAATAATTCTTGCCTTCTGCACCGTGACCTCTTGAATTAATCTCTTATTGTCATTCTTAATTAAATATGTATTATCTATTAAGATCCAAGAGAGGTAAAGATCTCTTTATAATAAGCCTGTGCTATTTTTATATTGCTATATAACAAATTACCACAAACTTATTGTGGTATAAAACAAAACACACTTGAAATCTTATGATTCTATAGTAGAAGCTGAGGCAAGTTCCATTGGATCCTCCTGTCAGTGTGTCACATATTGAGCTGACTGGTTTACTGGCTGGACTCTCATCTGGAGACTC